>NC_034182.2:22683597-23283597 GCF_002021735.2 Oncorhynchus kisutch
ACCAATGTCTCTCTCTCTCTCTGTTGCCTCTCTGCCCCCCTCTCTCTCTCTCTCTCTCTCTCTCTGTCACCTGTCTGCCCCCCCCCATCTCTCCCTCTCTCTTCCCTTATTTCTTTCCTCTCCCTCTCTCTCTTTTCGCAACACCGACTCATTCTCTCACTCCGCTGTATGATCTATTGCTCCCTGCCCCTGGCTCTCCCCCTCACCCCCATCTTAATATGATGTAAAAAGCTAATCGCATGCAAATGTCTGTTGTCCCGGTAACCAGACCCGAAAAATCCCTTTGATGTTGCACCCGGCTCATTCTCTCCACGTTCTCTTTGTTCAACTAGAGTCTCTCTCTGCTTTGTCAACATCCCCCCTTTACCTCTCTCTCTCTCACTTTCTCTCTCTCTCTTTCCCTCTCTCTGCCTCTCTTTCACTGCTGCTCTGTCTCTCTTTGCCCTCTCAGTTCTCTCGCTGTCTGCCCTACTCTCTCCCTCTGCCACATTCTCAAATACGATCTCTCTGTCTCTTGCCCCATTCCCCTTGCAAAAATAAAAACTTCTCTAATTCTCTCTACTTTTTTTCTCTCCCTGTCTGGCTATACTGCAATACCACCCTGGTTCTTTGTGTCTCTGCCTATTCGCTCTTTTTCTATAAGCCCCCTCTCTATTCCTCCGTCTCCTTCATTCTTTCTTCTCCCTCCATGCACATCGTCTCGTGCACGTCGTCTCCCCTCTCTGTGCCTCTCTGTCTGCCTGTCTTCTTTCCCTCTTCTCCTGTCCTCTCTCGCTCCCCCCTTTCTCTCAGAGGGTCAGCCCCTTCCTGTTTCACTCCTCTCTCTCTCCCCACCTCCCCACTTTTCATCCCTCATTCCTCTCACTCACTCACTCACTCCTTTCTTCTTTCTCTGTGGAGTATTTGACCCTCTCCGCATAGTCACCTAGTCATCCAAGGTTCTGTTGGTGGTTTGCTGGAGATGATCTGCTGCTGATCTAGGGGAACACAGTTTCAGTACACACACATTATTAGTGAATTTCTGTGCAATGATCAATGTGCAGATACACAAACTGGAAAACCCCGTCAGTAAGTATTGCTACTAGCAGTAAGTGTTATGTAACAATGTGCTACACGGTCTGCAACTACACTGTACCTGACTATTCTACCACTATGTAAATACATTGGTTTAAGTCACTTGGAATGCAAAGTGGGACCCACATGGCAACATCCTCTGTATCCAAAGCGATACCACGAACAGGTTATCGAGTTTCAATGGCTTCCGTCCAGTTTTATTTCAATAAGAAAGGTACACATGATCTAAGTACAATTGAAGTACAATTGAAGTACAATTGAAGTATAACGCGTATCAAGTACATTGTAACCGTATAGCATGCAGACATTCAACAAAAACAGAACAAGCATTTATTTCGAAACTGTAAACATCAGTATATTTTTGGCATAAACTGCATAGGTAAGATGACACTTAAAAAAACACTTGAACAAAAACCCCGTTGTATTTACATGTAAAACTACGAATCATGTCAAAGCGTAATAAAAAGACGCTTCGAATATGAAAATCTACAGCTAGATGGTTAAAAAGGTGTTCATTATTCTGAAGACATATTATAAGACTTCTCTCCTGGTGAAAACAATAGCTCCCAATATAATGCAATATATTCTGCAGCACCAAGCTAGTACTGTTGTATGAGTACTGCATACCTCCTAATCAGACAAATTAGATATTGATTCAATGGGTTCAATATCCATTTGCACTTTTTTAATTTGGATATGGAGTTGCTATGACACCCATGAAATCTGATGAGAGAGACAAGGGTTGCTGCCATCTGTGTATATTAGGCAGACTAACCTACCTACATAGCTGGCATACAGGCTATCTGTTAGTGCCCTTTATATCATACAATAACACAATTTAAATTCAGTTTGCTCCCAAAATTGACTAGCTTAGAAACACAACTTTTATACTTAATAATACTTATATTTGTAGTTGTAAATTAACTCAACCCTTGTGTATATGATTGTATGTTACAGTATTGCATTGTATTCTATTAGGGCTGCAGGTTCCTAGCGGTAAGGGTGATGGGCCAGTAACTGAAAGGTTGGTTAGTTTGAATCCCCGAGCCGACAAGGTGAAAAATATGACAATGTGCCCTTGAGCAAGGCACTTAACCCTACTTGCCCCAGGGTCGCTGTTGATAGTGGCCAACCCCGGCTGTGAACCCACTCTCTGAGGTGTCAGGGAGAGTTGGGATATGCAAAAAAAATGTCATTTCCAAATCACACATGCACATTATTACACACTTGGGCATGTGTTAATTAGGACAAATATAAGCACCTCATCAAATGATGTATCATTGTCACTGTATTATATTACAGTTGGAGGCGTAAGCTAATAGTGCATACTGCATTCAAAAATAAAGAATCTTTCAATTCACAACAAGATAATACGGCAGGTATAACAGACATCTCCATTTCATGGAACACTTTCCTTCATTTTGAATAACGTATATATAAAGTTATAAGCACATGACTCAGACATAAACAAATGACTCATTTGACACACTCGACCCAACCGACGTCATATTTGCTAGCAAATCAAACATTTGTACACTTGGTGCTTGCAACATTATGGCTTATAATGAAAAAGAGGAATCACAAAATCATTCAATCAAATAGTCATTGAAAAGACCAATGGAGAATACGACATCGAGTCCCATAGCTACTGTATCTTTAGACAGAGCAGTGCTATAAGGCACCAAAACAAGTTATACGGTTACCATAAGCCTTACGCCTGAATAAGACATGATACCACCTTTCCTTAAACCATCAACAATAACAATTGGACACACTGTAACCATTTGGCCCAGATTCCCGCTTGCTTTACATCCTCACGAACAAACCACCTCAAAATACAGACGTTGGTCGTCTCTCTTTAACAGCTTATTTGGTTCTGAGTGCTGAGATTAATAGTTCGGTTATAATAAGATGTTGACATTTTTCATTTCCATGTTAATGTTTATTCTACTCTTTACTTCCAGGCAAAGACCTACTGAGAGTAGGGCGCCATGCCTGTCGTTGGTTGATATCTGCCCACTGGTTGGTCTATAGCTACTGTACTAAGCTGTAAGATGGCCACAGTGTCGGAACAGTACTCTACTGTCTATAGCACAATAAGACTCTCTGCAGAGTGTATGCGTGTGTTCCACACTCTGCGTAATGTGTGCACCCATACATGAAGGGCCGTATGTACTAATTTGCATAGATCACAATCACACCTAGCCTATACTATACCACATATACGGCCACACAGAATCTATAATACTTCTACAGTACTAACATCCCCCCCAAAAAACATCCCTGTTTAAACAGCATTGTAAAAGGCAAAATTTTAATAATGTCCAATAAAGTCAGTATAAAGCTATATTTCCTATAATGCTCCTGTATGTTTTAGGAGATAGTGGAAGCACGAAGGCCATGGCCGCCAGTCAGTGGTTCAGGCAGAGTGGTTTGGCCTAGTGGGGAGCCGCTGAAGGAGGACAATGGCTCTACTGTGTGGCTGGAGTGTCCACGGTATCAATGACTCGGCGAGCGACTGGGTCCGGCCGATCCAACATGGCCACCGAGAGCAGGCTCTGCTGATGCCAGGTCCTGGGTTAGTTAGAGCCGTAATGTCTCTTTGTTTCCTGTATGCCCTTTCCTCTTTGGTCCTTTACTTCTTGTCCAGTTTGACCCCTCCAGTGACTTGCATAGAGATGTTGTTTTGGTCTTTATTAGGTCCAGAATCCAGTTTCTAGACAGGGAGGGAGGGAAGGGAGGAGAGTGAGCGGAGAAAGGTAGATGAAGGTTGAGGTGTTGGATATACGAACTCTAAAGGGTTAACCTGGGGGTTTGTGACACAGGTGTGTCTTCAGTCATTCAGGAGAAAAATGGGTCAAAGCATTTGACTGATTTCGACGTTTAAAAGGAGAGAGAGATTGTGGGTTGACGGGGCAGACAAGGAAAGGGAGAGAAAGAGAGAGATGGAGGAAACGGAGAGAGATTACAGTACGTGTGCAAGATAAGATCACTCACGTTTGTTTGCTGAGATGGAAATTACACCGCAGTGGAAGGAGACTGGTTCTGTGGAGACAAACATCTCATTTGAAGCACAGTGTGAATGTGTGTCTGTGTGTGTGTGTGTATTTGATTGTTCATTTGTGCATGTGTGTGTGTGTGTACGTGTGTGTGCGTGTCTATGTCTGCGTGAGTGTGTCTGTGAAACCCACCTGTGTTTGTCCCCTCCCAGAGGCTGGGGACCCCCCTTCCTTCTGACTGCCAACAGAGGAAGAGTCTGAACAGCTACTGTGGACTACAGAGAGAGAGAGAGACAGACAGAGAGAGAGAGAGAGAGAGAGAGAAAGAGAGATATGAGAGAGGGGGAAAGGAGTGAGAGAAAAAGAGAGTGAAGGTCAGTCGCCTGCCAATAAAGCTTTTGTAATGAAATTAAAATTGCAACACCGCAGATACAGAGCATGATTCCATTATACCATTATTCACAGGGAGACATCTGGTGGACAGCATATGTATTACACACAGGGTGTTTATAATATTTTTTGTGGTTTCTGACAGTGTGTGTGTGCGCGCACACCTCTGTCATTCAGATTGTAGATAGAGTCGAGTTCAGATGTTACCGGTGCTCCTGTGGCGTCTAGCAGTATCTTACTAGACACACCGATACACATTGTCTCTTTCAAACACAACTCTGAGAAAGAAAGAGAGAAAGAGAACGAGACAGAGAGAAAGAGAGAGAGACCGAGAGAGAGACACCGAGGGGGACATAGAAAGAGAGAGACAGAGACAGAGATAAAGAGAGATAGAGAGACATAGACAGAGAGAGAGAGAGAATTCCATTACATGTTCAATTCATAATGCAATATCTTACACTAGTGAATTTGAACGGTGGCCCCGACCAGGACTCAAACCCAAGTCCGGCGACCATCAACCCAACACCTTATCCGAACCTTTTGACAAGGTCACTAGGTGAATGGGGTTAAGGTCGCTACAATAGTTTGGAACTTGTGTTGTATATGGCTGGGGTGAGAGGTGAGAGTTCAGAGCACAGGACTAAAATCTTATTTGAGTTCTGTGGGTCAGAGTAAAATGTCAGGGATCATACTGTACCTGTGTTGTGTATAGCGTGAGTCCAGAGGAGCTGAGCGATGTCGTGTGTCCAGGCTGCCCTCCCCTCTCCACTCTGACACTGCAGGGTCAGGCAGTCCCGGATACGAGGGGCCTGACGCACCCACACCTCGAACCTCACCCCTTCCTCACCGACACTCTGGGTCAGACCCATCTCACCCGTCTGACAGAGAGGGAGGGGGAGAAAGAGAGATGTGGAGAGAATAGAGGTCAGAACCGTACACATAGTGGATTCATGTTGTATTGCACCTTCGTCTCATACCACCTCTGTTTTGGACATTTTGGGCCCAATTTTGATTGAGGCCATATGTGTGAGTTTGCAGGCATGCCCGCGTGCGTATGCGTGGTTGCGCATGCTGGTGTGTGCGTATTTACGCGCGTCTGTGTGTGCACCCGTGTATGAGTGTGCGCGTGTCCGTTACCTTGATGCTGTGTTTGAAGCTGTAGGCGGTGCGTCCTGGGCCGGGACTCTTCTGCTTGGTGAAGATGATGAGGTGCTGATAGAGGAACACACTCCTCACCCCTGTCTTCTTCCTCCTGGTCCCCCCACACACCAACAGCTCCCCCTGACGCACCAGCTCTCCGCGCTCCGCCACTGGGACCTAACACATACACACACACACACACAGTTTACCGCCCACCAAACCGCGTCGTGTTGTTCAAGAGAAGCTTTTGAAACGAGCTATTTTTAACCATCCAAGTGATGTGAGGTTCATGTAACCCGAGCTATGCGTCAAACATAACTCCTCTACCACTCTCTGTTCTGTTATTTAGCTAACTTTCAGAGAGCTCTTTGTGTGTGTGTGTGTGTGTGTCATGTGTTTTTGCCTGTGTGTGTTTGTGGGTGTGTTCTAGTAGCTATGTGGGAGGGTTTAACCTAGCTATATAATCCACTCTGTAGGCGACTCAGCAAAACATTATGTCATCAGTCAGACTGACAGTGAGTGTGTGTGTGTGTATGTGTGTGTTTGCGTGCGTGTCTGTTTCTCTCTCGCTCCCTGTGTGTGTGTGCATGTTTATTTATTTTATTTATTTCACCTTTATTTAACCAGGTAGGCTAGTTGAGAACAAGTTCTCATTTGCAACTGCGACCTGCGACGATGTATGTTTGTGTCGTGTATGAGTATGTGTGTATGAGTATGTGTGTCACCATGGTGATTGATAGAACTGTGTCATAGAAGCAACAGAACTACAGGACAGGAAGCAGAAAACAGGAGTAGGATTGGCTTATAAAAATAGGATGAAACAAGTTGCATCTAGGTGCTGATCTACGGTCAGTTTTGGCTTAACCCCCCCCAAATGGCTATGGTTAGAGCTGACGTAGGGAAAGCTGATTCTAGATCTGTGGTTATGGACAAATTGAGTTATTCAAGTGAATGTGATGTGATGCTTATTGAACTGTTTGTCCCGACGAAGTCCCAAATTGCATTATATTCCCTTCACTACTGTTGACCAGAGCCCCATGGGCCCTGATTAAAAGAAGTGCACCATGGGCTCTGGTCAAAAGGGTGCCATTTAGGACGCGTTCCCAATTTAAGGTTGAAACCTTGTCCAACACTTTGGGATCATTATACCAGTATGGGGGTTTATCTATTCTAAATTGGCTTCCTCCCAGAGTTGAGAATTTAGTTTTAAGTCTGGCTTTCTCACCGGACACCCGACGATTAGGTCGCTGGCCCGGAGGTCCTCGCCGTGACGCTGGACGTGTCTGAGGACGGAGAGGGAGGAGTCGGAGGCAGGGTTTAGCCCTCCAAGCTCTTCCAAGGCATCGCAGTACTGTTCCAGTCTCAGTGTAGGGGCCTGGAGACAATGGGGGAACGACAGGGGGGAGAGAGGAGGGGTGGCCGGGAGTCTGAGCTGGGGAGGGAAGAGGGTGGGAAGGGGGGAGAGAAAGGAGAGGACTTCAGCATCATTGCCATCTACAGTATGGTCGACATCATCATCATCATCATTGTTATTACCTTCATCATTTTCATGACACAGTACTTAGAAATATTTTATCTTCTACTGTCACCCGGTGGCCGTTTTAAAAACTGCACCTCCAGCATTTGACACAGCTCCAAACTACAGTAAATATTCAACCCTCAGATCTCTACTAAAACCCATCTATGTGATGTTCTTCTTTTCATGTTTTCTCAGTCTAAAGCTGTGATCAGATTATGCCCTGTGTGTGTATCAGACTGTGTTTATTGTTGTATGTTGAAAGCCTGTTGATTGGTTTTAGTGTAATCCAACCTTAATTATAGAGTTATTTGAGTATACTTTACACTTATAATTGGCTTCCGTGTATACAATGCTGTTTTAATTGTCCATACTATATAATGCTGTTGTTGTAATGGGCTTAAGCTAGTGAATGTGACGCTGTTCCGTGGTGGCTGGTGGAACTTTAAATCGGAGGATGGGCTTGAATGGAACAGTATCAAACATTCCACTCATTCCATCCAAGTCATTACTATGAGATGTTCTCTCCACACCAGCCTCCACTGACTCTGTTTTCAATAAAAAAATGTTTGCTACGAGACAGTCTCTTACCTTGAAGAAGTCCGCAGCTTGAGTAACCAACGGGGAGTCCAATTCTGGTTTAATCCTGATGTAGTGAGAGTACTGGAGAAACTCCTCTCTCTATTTGTGTGTGAGAGAGGGGTTTGGTATGGAGAGAGAGAGAAAGTAAAGTACTTCATTTTTATATATATATTAAAAAGAAATCTACTTCTACAGTACCCTTGATGGCCCTGCCCATGCTAAAACAGCCCTCTCTCCAACTGATCGACCCACTCACGTATTTACTGAAGAGGTCCTGTTGCAGCAGACTCTGCAGTAGAGCTCCCTCCATGGCTGGGAGGAGGTTCTGTGAGTGGAAGGAGCTGAGGTTGGCCCATTTGGGGAACAGGAGATCTGCTTTCCCCCTGAGGGAGGAGGGGGTGTCTGGACCCTCCAGGAGGGGCAAGTAGGTCTCTTCCACCCCCTTTAATACAGCCACGTACTGCCTCTCTGAACTCAGCATCCTGCACCACAATAGGTACAGTTTACTGTACGGAGAAAGGAGGGAGAGTGAGAGGGAATGAAGAGACAGAAGAAAGGGGTAGGGAGAACCAGAAAGAGAGAGGGAGGAAGTAAGAGAGAAAGTTAGAGAGGGAAGAGGTAAGTCAGAAAGGAGGGTAAGAGGAAGAAAGCTGCATTTCCCTCTCTCTCTCTCTCTCTCTCTCTCACACACACACACACACACACACACACACACACACACACACACACACACACACACACACACACACACACACACACACACACACACACACACCATACCTCTGTGCAGTGGTGGTGCCCTGCCTCTCCCCTCCCGTCTCCCTCTCCGCTCGGCTCAGCAGCACGTGTTGTCTTGGCGTCCCGGTGTAGTCCACCACTTCCTTGCTGCTCACCTCTACACCTCTGATGAGCACCCCTGATCCCCCCTGCACCCCTCCTATTCCTCCCCCAATCCCTCCTCCTCCTCCTCCCTCTCTCCATCCGGGGACGGCAGCTGCCATCCCAGCGGCGATAACAGGGTCTGTGAGGGCCCGGCGCCCCAGCCAGGTGAGGGGGGAGTTACGGCTGGCTGCACCCACAGGAGGCTCTACAGGCCTGGCGGTGGCAGGGCCCCGACGGGGGGCCAGCAGAGCCTGGAGGTCGAAGCTGGGGTGACGCTTCCTGGGGGGTTTGGGGGGCAAAGGGGCTTCTGTGGGCTGGGGGAAGAGAGGAGAGAGAGAGAGAGAGAGAGAGAGAGAGAGAGAGAGAGAGAGAGAGAGAGAGGGGAGAGGAGAGGAAGATGGAGAGGGAGGTGATGGATCTAGGATCGTACAATGTAAGAGAAGAGGCACAATAAAGGCGAACGGCTAAAAGCAGCGGGTGGCCTCTGACCAGAATTTTGGCCGTCATTTTCTGTTTCCTGACGATTCTACATGCTGAATCGCCACCCAGCAGGTGATCGCTAACACACTGGAGATGTTATGCAATCCATTATAATCTAAAACACACATAAATACATGCAGTATTTACATCCACCACACACACACACACACACACACACACACACACACACACACACACACACACACACACACACACACACACACACACACACACACACACACACAAACACTTACGCTCTTTTTTGCCGAATGCAACAGATTCTGCAGAAATTTCCCTCCTCCCACTCCTCCTCCACCTCCTCCCGTTCCCTCCTTCTTATTCCCTTTCTCCTCTCCTATCTTCAGCGTGGAGCAGGTCTGTGGGCGAAACAGTGAAGCCAGGGACCCCCAGGACTGGAGGCCTCCCTCCCCTCCCCCGGCCCCGACACCCCAGTCTCCCTCTCCCTCGGGCCCCATCAGGTCCCACAGACTGGAGGCGGAGGGGGTCTTGGGCCGGGCCTGGCCCTGGTTCTGCCCTCGCTCTGCCTGCTGCAGCAGCCTGGGTTTGACCTGAGGAACAGTAGCAGAAACAGTGGGCTTTGTTACATTTGTACATTGTTACAATACTGTATATATATATAATATGACATTTGTAATGTCTTTATTGTTTTGAAACTTCTGTATGTGTAATGTTTACTGTTCATTTTTATTGTTTATTTCACTTTTGTATATTATCTACCTCACTTAGTTTGTCAATGCTAACACATGTTTTCCATGCCAATAAAGCCCCTTGAATTGAATTGAGATACTGTAGACAGACAGACAGACAGACAGACAGACAGACAGACAGACAGACAGACAGACAGACAGACAGACAGACAGACAGACAGACAGACAGACAGACAGACAGACAGACAGACAGACAGACAGACAGACAGACAGACAGACAGACAGACACTGTAGATACTGTAGATAGATTTATACTGTAGATAGATAGATAGATAGATAGATAGATAGATAGATAGATAGATAGATAGATAGATAGATAGATAGATAGATAGATAGATAGAGTGACTGAATGACTGACCTGGGCCACAGTGCGTTGGTATCTCTCAAGGGTCTGAGACCACAGGTCCAGGAGAGCTCCACCACCCAGCTCCAAGGCTAAGGCACGGGCGTCCTGAAAACGAGATGGCGGAATGGGAGGGAGGGAGGAGAGGGGGGTGGAGGGGGAGGGTGAGGTGGAGGAGATGACGTCGCACCACTGGTTGGCCTGGAGGGGTGTAGAGAGGTAGAGAAAGGTTGGGAGAGGAGAGAGGGGAAGGGTATAAAAAAAGAAATAAGGGTTAGTTGACAGTGTCATAACTGTGTTTGTTGCTGTTACTGTATACTTGTTTGAATTGTGGGTATTTCAGTGTGTGTGTGTGTGTGTGTGTGTGTGTGTGTGTGTGTCATGTGTGCTGTGACAGAGCGTGTCATGCTTGTGTCTGTGTCTACACTATGTGTCATGTACGTGTGTGTACTGTATATGTATGTACATGTCACAGGAGGTTGGTAGCACCTTAATTGGGGAGGACACGCTCATGGTAATGACTGGAGCGGAATCAGTGGAATGGTATCAAATACATCAAACACATGGTTTCCAGGTGTTTGATGCCATTCCATTTGCTCCGTTCTGTATTATGTGTGTTTAACCCGGTTAGTGTGGACAGTTGTCTCTGTGTGATTACCTGGGTCAGTGTGGACAGTAGTCTCTGTGTGATTACCTGGGTCAGTGTGGACAGTAGTCTGTCTGTCTCCCTTGGTCAGTGTGGACCGTAGTCTGTGTGTTTAGCCCGGTTAGTGTGGACAGTAGTCTCTGTGTGATTACCTGGGTCAGTGTGGACAGTAGTCTCTGTGTGATTACCTGGGTCAGTGTGGACAGTAGTCTGTCTGTCTCCCTTGGTCAGTGTGGACCGTAGTCTGTGTGTTTATCCCAGTCAGTGTGGACAGTAGTCTCTGTGTGTCTCCCTTGGTCAGTGTGGACAGTAGTCTGTGTGTGTTTACCTCGGCCAGTGTGGACCGTAGTCTGTGTGTTAACCCCGGTCAGTGTGGACAGTAGTCTCTGTGTGTCTCCCTTGGTCAGTGTGGACAGTAGTCTGTGTGTGTTTACCTCGGTCAGTGTGGACAGTAGTCTCTGTGTGTTGTCCAGTGTTGTCCAGCAGTCAGACAGACAGTGAGACATGTCTCTGAGTCTCTCTCTGACCGGGGGTACCCTGACCTGCACCTCTATCAGTCCCCCCCAGTCCAGCTCAGACCAGCTCTCCAGATCTCCAAGGACCGCCAGGGTCTCAGTGTGCAGCTCCTATGCACACCCACACACACGCACCCACACGCACGCACACACACACACACACACACACACACACACACACACACACACACACACACACACACACACACACACACACACACACACACACACACACACACACACACACACACACACACACACACACACACACACACACACACAATATACAGATGAGGAACATATACAGTATATTATACAGAAACACGTGCACATGCACACAAACTCACACATGGCACACACACGCACACACTCACGTTGGCCGACTCCCTGAAAGTCTTGAACTTCTGCTGTTTGAGGGAGAGCCTGCTGAGAGAGATGGGAGGCTCCCTGTAGTCTTCCAACTGATCCTGGATCTGCTCTATCTCCCTCTCGCACTGATAGAGAGAGGTCGAGAGGGATGGGAGAGGAGGGAGGGAGGGATGGAGGGACACGGGGGTGGGAGGGTGAGTAAAAGTAGAACAGGCGACGAAATAACAGACATTTGAAATACCATTAGTATCCAATTGTAACAGTCTGTTTTCTCTAAACAACCTTTTCAAAGAGATAGCTATTTAACTGCCGCTCCACACTGTACTATTACAATGTTATAGTGTTCGTTCTGTGCTTCCCTCTCTCTCTCCTACCTTTTCCAGCTTGTCCACCATGGCAGCCAATCGTCCGAGGGCTTCCAGATCACTGCCCCTCTGATTGGACACCTGGACGAGGCGGTGGAGGGAATCATCCACGCTGTCATAGAGGTTAGAGGTCGCAGCCAGAGCAGCTCTGAAGGCGCAAAGAGTTCAAAGGTCATATAGACTATGATGATATAGGGGTGAATCCTAACTTCCACTTAAGTCGCATATTCACTTAGTCTCCCATTGACATCAATGCATGACTAAGTGAAAATGTGTAAGTTAGGATTCGCCCAAAAACAATAGATACCCATAGACTTCCAGTCATTGTGCTAACACTAGTTAGCATTGGCTTTCAAATATACCTCTAACTTTATTCATACTGGACACAGAGACATAAAAATGGCATTCAAGAGTTAATCTGACTCCGGGGAAGTAGATACAGGGCATCATTGCAAAAATCCTGAAGTATCCCTTTAATAAAAGAGATAGCAGATTGAGAAGTATTACACTAGGAAACGCTTTCAAAAAACATATCTCATACGTTATATCTATGATAGGATAATATATTTGAACTGCATTATCATTTGGATACACTGATGGGATAGGGTAGATGGGAGTACCTGCAGTCTGGGGACCGCTTTGCCAGTCCTGATGTGCCATTGGCCAGCCCTGCCAGCCAGGCCCCACCCTTGCGCTGCAGCTCAGTCAGCCGTTGGTCGACTAGGATGCTCGTCATCAGCTGTCTGTGTTTTTCCACACTTAGAGGAACAGTCTGGAAAATAATTTTTAAAAACACATAGGTTAACCTTGTGTTGTGTTGTACAGCCAGATGGTTCACACACAGAAAGTATGTTACATTTACTCAAAAGGTCTTCCATTTTTTCAAAAGCTCCTCAAGTTTACTCAACAGTTCAATTCAGTTCCTCAGTTATTACCTCTAATATTTCACCCCATAACACCTCACTGGTACCATCTTAAACAACATAGATGTGGTGATACAGTAATACATGTATCCTACCTTGATACAGTCTGGTAGTGGTGCTGTGTCCATAGACTGCAGTGCATCCTCCAACAGAGAGAGTGCGCTCTCACAACACTCAGTTAGACTCTCCACACTCTAACAGCAGAAACGGGACAGGAGTAACGTAGTATAGTTTAGTCTATAGTTTAAACTGCACCCTATTCCCTACATAGTGCACTACTATGGACCGGAGCACTACTTTTGACAAGGACCCATCGAGTTCTGGTCCATAGTAGTGCACTACATAGGGAATATGGTGCCATTTGGGACACAGATATATTAGCTTATATTGCACATGACATAGAAGGGCTTGATGGTGAAAACGTGACCATTGATACTGCTGATTTCATAACTTTAAAGCTGCAATATGTAACTTTTTGGGCGACCCGACAAAATCACATAGAAATGTGAGTTATAAATCTGCCATTGCCATTGAAAGCAGGTCTAAGAAGCGGTAGATCTGTTCTATGTGTGCTATTTTTATGCTTCCCGTTTTATGCATCTTTTACGTTCGCTTTTGTACACCAGCTTCAAACAACTGACAAAACAATATTTTGGGTTATTGAAAATACATTTCACAGAGGTTTAGATGGTACAATAATTCTCTACACTAAACATTGATTGTTTTGCCACTTAAACTGAAATAGGCGAACTATTCGAAATTATAGCAACCAGGAAATGGCGGAGCCATTTCTGCACATTGCACCTTTAATATCCACAGGACAGAAATCTTAAGCATTTAAAGAAATGACATTGTTTGTGAGTTAACTTTTTCATTCAAGTCAAATGCCATGGCTAACATACGTGAGTGTGTGCGCTCGTGCGTCCAGCACTCAGAATGTCAAGTTTAGCACAGAATGCCAAGACTTATAGTCATAAAGTGCAGCCTATTCAATTTGAAATAAGTGAGAATAGACAAATCAGTCCAGTCTCATATTCAAAATGCCAATAGCAGCGTATTGATTTAGCGGCATGTGGAATCTGAATTGATTTGAGAAAGAATAGGCTGCACTTTATGACTATAAGTCTTGACATTCAAATTTGACATTCTGAGTGCTAGACATGCTGGGAACAGACTTTTCTCTCTCTCTTTCCCTGCCTTCCCTCTCCCCTCTCTCCCTCCCTCCCTCCCTCCCTCCATCCATACCTTCCCCTCCCCATCTCATCCTCTCTCTCTCACTCCCCCCTCTCACCAGTCTGAAGGCCAGCCAATCATAGCAGCAGTGTTTGTAGTCTCATTCCATCTCTCTCTCCTTCCTCTACCTTAACTCCAATCCTCCCTCCCTCCCGCCATCTCTCACCAGTCTGAAGGCCAGCCAGTCAGAGTGGCAATGTTTGTAGTCTCCGTCCATCTCCAGGGGCAGCTGCTGCCTGTCTATATACTGCTGAAGGACCCCTGTCCCTCGCACCGTGTGCACCTACACAGGACACAGAGAAAAGAACATCAGATTCTGGGAAAGAAGTGATAAAGGGTCAGAATCTAGAAGACTGTTCACACTACTGAGCCAAACGGAGCCAAGCCAAATCAAGCTGTATGTACTGAGCTGGTCTGGTTACGCATTGACCATAGTTGCTGGAACTGTGATGAAAAAGGCCATGTGAAAATAAAATATTTGAGCCAGTCAAGTTTGGGTTGGCGCAGTGGTTTGAAAAAGGTACAATTCAATAAATATTACAACTTCATTTTTTTTGTGCTTTTGTTTTGTTTTGCCTTGTCATTTTTGTTGTTGTTGGGGGGTTACAGCTACAATATTCACATTATTTTACACCGTTTATACCATATGTACCTGCAGGCTGCCACTCAAGAAAATAAACAAATAAATACAAACAAAAAGAGGTGGGCCTACACCTCCAACTACCCATCCCATTCCCCCCTGCCCAACATGTCTCCGTCCAACCCCCCGCATCTACCCCTTCCCACCCCGCCTAGCAACACAGGTTGGTTGTTAGTCCCAACCCCCCATACCTCTATCTATCCATCCCGCCCCCCCAGCTCCTCCACCACTCATCCCCTCGAGAGATAGAACTTCCCAGGAGCTTTGGTCTCTGATAAAGCATGTAAGATATGTAATAGACGACAGAGGTTATCTGAGAATAATCTTTTTTTTTAACTTCTTGGTGACAGGGGGGCAGTATTGAGTAGCATGGATGAATAAGGTGCCCAGAGTAAACTGCCTGCTACTCTGTCCCGGATGCTAATATATGCATATTATTAGTAGTATTGGATAGAAAATACTCTGAAGTTTTGTAAAACTGTTTGAATGATGTTTGTGAGTATAACAGAACTCTTATGGCAGGCGAGGTTTGTAGTTTTTCAACTCTTTGCCATTCCAATATACAGTGTAAATGGGGTCATATTGCACTTCCTAAGGCTTCCACTAGATGTCAACAGTCTTTAGAACTTTGTTTGAGGCTTCTACTGTGAAGTGGGGGCGAATGAGAGGGGATTGAGCCAGGTGTCTGACAGGCTCTGACGCTTCGGTCACGAGAGAGTTAGCTCTCGTTCCATTGCTTTTCTATTCTCTGGTTGGAACATTATTGAAGATTTATGTTAAAAACATCCTAAAGATCGACTCTATACTTAGTTTAACAAGTTTCTACGGGCTGTAACGGAACTTTTCATTCGATGTTTGGCTGGACCTGAACGCGCGTTTGGATTTGATTACCATTTGTTTACCATAAAAAAAAGAAGCCATTTGGACATAAATAGAGTCTAACTCCATGGATTGCAAACTCTCCTCTCTGTCTGATCAATCTATTTAGTTACATTTTAACTTGGAAGAGAGTAGTCGCTACCCTATTCTGAAAGAAGTGTTTGTTGAGCACGCTCTAACGTTGATAACAGCTTTTCCAATTCTGATATATTCTTTAATTGGGATTTATTCTTCCCAGATGCAAATACATTTGCATAGTTTTTAATAAAACCTTTAATGGCATCACATAGAATCTGAGGATCATCGACTGCATTTTTGTTAATCATTATAAATTAATTCAATTCAATTTCAAATTGTTCACAGAATGTAGGATTTTGTAGTAAGCAAACATTAAAGTGCCATATTGTGTCTCGTTTAGGAGATTCTGAAATGTGTATCTGGCAGTAATAAGCATGATGATCAGGCTCATATGTCGTATTTCTATTTTCTTGATTAAAACCTCTACGGGATCGGTGTCCTTCCACCGGGACGGTTGCGCTAACATGTGCTAATGTGATTAGAAACAAGAAAGTTTCCCAGGACATAGACATGTCTTACACGGGCAGAAAGCTTAAATTCTTGCTCATCTAACTGCACTGTCCAATTTACAGTAGCTATTACACGGAGAAAATACCATGCTATTGTTTGAGGAGAGTCCACATCAACAAAACACTTTTATTACGGCAAATGTTTTGATACATTCACCGCTGAAGGTAAATATTGTTAAAGCTAATTTTCCATCATGTATGACCTTCCTGGGAGTGTGTAAATATACATTTTGTATTACCATATAATTTTCTCTATAGTTATGTACTTGAAAATGTATCAATTGACCAATTCGGCACATTTGGGCAGACTTTATACAAAATGTTGGATGTATTGCAATGCTTCACTGGATCAGTCTGAAACTTTGCACATACATTGCTGCCATCTAGTGGCCAAAATCTAAATTGCTCTTAAACTGCAATATTATATTATGGCCTTTCTCTTGCATTTCAAAGATGATGGAAAAAAGAAAATAAAGTTTTTTTTGTTTGTATTATCTTTTACCAGATCTGATGTGTTATATTCGCCTACATTAATTTCACATTTCCACAAACTTCACCGTGTTTCCTTTCAAATGGTATCAGTAATATGCATATCCTTGCTTCAGGTCCTGAGCTACAGGCAGTTAGTTTTGGGTATGTCATTTTCGGTGAAAATTGAAAATAAAGGTCTGATAGAGGAGTAGATAATAGTACAAAATCGATTTGGAAGAATGTTTTGTGCCTGTTTGAATAGAAAGTGTACTCTTTTGCTATAGGGTTTAGAGCTCGCCAGGCATCAATGAGGTTGTAATCAGAGAGTATACTGAATGTTGTACTACCTGTGGATTGTAGTTGGTCTTATTAGATGTATCCCTCATGTCCAGATTGGCATTCATGTCTGTCCCCATAACAAGTTGGAATTCAGTTAATTCGATCAATATGCTGTTCAGAGAATCAAAAAACGTAGGATCATATGATTCTGGAGCATACAGATTAATAAAGGCAATTTTCTTTCCACTATGGATACAGTTAAGGAAAGTGATTCTGTCTTCTTGGTCTTTGCCTTTACTAAGGATGATGATTTCGAGTTTGTTATGTATCATTATGATTACACCCTTAGTTTTTTGGGGGCTGCCAAAATAGCTTTCAGTTTGTACAAATGTGACTCATTTCAGGAAACTAGACATATGTCGCACATCACTAGTTCTATATTTTTCTATCAAAATGTGGTTTTTTTTGCAGATTTTTTTTCAGGAATATGTATACTTTCATGTGCCTTAATATCCATCCATAAATACGAATAAAATTGTTAAATTACGAGCCTAGTTTTTTTGTTATTGGCCTGAATTTAGCAGGCGCCATCGACAGATGAGTTGGAAAAAGTGATGGGCTACTTTCTGCACATTCCACGGTCAGTGTGACCTGGAGTGACTTGACACAACGCATGCCAAACAAGATGTAGCTACAAACAAAACAGAGTTAAATGGTTCCAGTCTGCTGTGAAGTGTTCATCCATGTATATGGGTAAGAGTTTAGCTACATTTTCAGAAAAATTTCAAATTTTGTCAAAAATGTGTTTTTCTTGCAAGTTAATGTGTGAAATATATTTCAAAAAAAAAAAATCCCGCTTTCCGTTAGCGGAACCAGTGTCCTAGACAGGTTGGGGCGGCAGGATAGCCTAGTGGTTAGAGCGTTGGACTAGTAACCAGAAGGTTGCAAGTTCAAATCCCTGAGCTGACAAGGTACAAATCTGTCATTCTGCCCCTGAACAGGCAGTTAACCCACTGTTCCTAGGCTGTCATTGAAAATAAGAATTTGTTCTTAACTGACTTGCCTAGTTAAATAAAGATAAATTAAAAAGCGTACTGTTAATTAGCTTGCTGGCTCGCTAGCTGACATGACGTGTAGTAATATTATTTGAATCAGAAACCCATTTGCATTGCTAGTTATAGCCTAATGTTAGCAAGCTACTGTAACATTGAACCTAGTTTGTAAGCTTTAGCTACCTGCAAATTCATACTACAGCTATGACAATGTTTGTATTGGTAAAAGTATGAGTTGGGATTATACCAGTTCATTGTTTAGCTAGCTAGCTACCTAGCTAGCTACATGTCTAAACAAAAAGACTCCACTTCGGCCGGATTATTACATGACCCATCACATTAGCCAGGTGTGTCTGGGGGGTGATTACGGCCATCTACTGTATTTCATGAACATGTGTACATGTCTAGACAATAGTTTCCCATCCACTCAGCTAGATGTGGCTGGGGGGTGGTCGGGTAAGTGTGTCGGGTAAGCGTCATCTAATAGTTATAAAATATTTTTACCTGGACACTTTCTGTTTTTGAAAAAACTACTATGCAAGTAACCAATTCAGTGTACCTTTTACACCTTCTGTATCCTGTGCATGAACTTAGCCCCACCCATCTCTTTAATGATTACGGCTTAAGATGGTGTGAACGATGCTGAATGGGTGTGTAGACAAAGACAAGCTCTCCAGTAGGTGTACCAAAACATTCGAGGGCCATTTTCTCAGAAGTGGGGTTACAATTTGATTCATTTTCAAAGCAGAGTTTCTTTCCAATTGTTCCTCAACTGCAGTCTCTACTTTTATCCAATGCAAAAAAAAAACTATTTCAACATAAGACCGAGGCGGTCCATCACAAAGGTTCCCTATTCCATGTGTGTACTTTTGGTGCAGGTGTGTTTCTTGGAGCATTGCTTCTGTATGTCAATATGGTTTCTAGCTAGAATATCAAGACGGCTGAAACACTTGATAGACATATTAAGGCCTTTCAAATTCCACGAGAGGATAGCTAGTTTTGCCATAGTTTTTCTAAAATGTAATTGTTATCTTTAGTGTTAATAAGCCCATGGGATGTAAAATAGTTTCATAGTCCACAGCAACAATTGCCACTGAAGGGATGAGTAGGGAGGATGAAGGATAGTCCATTTTATAAAAACATATGACATCGTTTTCTATTAAAGTGACATGGGTCAAATGGAGTGATAATCAAATCAAATCAAATTTGATTGGTCACTCAAACTTATTTAACCAATGTTATTGTGGGTGTAGCGAATTGCTTGTGTTGATGAGACACGAGAGAAGTGTGTGTGTGTGTGTGTGTGTGTGTGTGTGTGTAGTCACCTCTACTCCCTCTAGACTGTGTGTAGATGACTCCTGGTGCTGCTCCTTCACCAGAATGAGGACAGAGCCAAGACCTCCCGGGACCACAGCCTGGAACGCGCGCGCGCACACACACACGCACACACAGACGTACAAACACACATTAGAGACGCCCTCTCAACATAAACACATGTCTACATATAAACACATACAGTACATGTATAAACACTCTTAGCACTTCAACATTTAACTCTTTCTCACCTGTAATTGTTTCAGTGCAGCGAGGCAGAGAGCGGAGGGAGGAGATTGTCTACTGTCTACTATTACTGTTAGGCCTCGCTCTTTAGCAGAAGAGCTGATTGAGGGAGAAAGAGATAGGGGGAGAGGTGAAGGCGGAATAAAATGAAACACCTAACTTCGAGTTTCAGTTTCTGTCAAAAACAACTATAAAAACCACTATATAAAGTGTCATAGCTAGCTCAAATCAAAATCAGGTGAAATAAAATGTTATTTGTCACATGCTTTGTAAACCACAATTGTTGACCAAAAGTGAAATGCTTGCTTATGTGCCCTTCCCAATAATGCATAAAACATTTTTTAATTAGAATAAATACACTATATAGAGAAGCTGACAGTAGTGCTATGAGTGTTACGCTATAAAGGGTCCCCCAGACGAGACTGTGATATGGACAGTTTGCCATAGTGACAGAATATTACCGGGTGATCCTGTGATAACAGGCCAAGACACGGCCCATCTCGTCCGCACGGCAACCGTCCTCTGGGAGGTGCGTTTCAGTGACAACCACAGCCCGTCCCAGCCTGTCCACCGTACCTACAGACAGAGAGAGGGTGGGAGGAGGAGGGGGTAGAGAGAGAGAGAATAAGAGAAAGAGAGACAGAGAGAGAGAGAGAGAGAGAGAGAGAGAGAGAGAGAGGATGAAAGTGGATAATTGCAAGAGTGTTGAAGGGTGGATAAGTATGAATAAAAGGAAAGTAAGGGTAAAGGGATGGAAGGATAGTAAATGAGATGGATATAAAAGATGACCCACCTGTCAACATCAGCTTTCCTGATTGGAGGAGTTCTGTGTCCAATTCCCTTAGGAGAGGAGGGGCTTTAGGTGATAGGCCATTTGATAGGTCAGGAGATGTCTCTGCCCCTAACTCCTCTGTAGAGTGGTTAGATAAGGATGTGCCTGATTGGCTAGTAGTTGTGTCAGGTGAGACTTCTGATTGGACAACCTGGTTTTCTGTTGGTAAAAGCAAGAATAGGCATGAGAATAATGTATTCTAGCCATATACTTTTTTGATCCAATTGACATAAAAAGAAACTAAAATCTAACCTGTATTGCTTTCCCCAATCTCAGCTTTTTCTTGTCCTTCATTGACTGGTGTGACCTCTTTATCCGCCCCCTCAGGCTGCTGTGTTGCCTCTGATAGGTTGGTTGTAGTGATTGGCAGGTTGGTTGTCGGGGAGATGGCGGGACCACGCTGAGGTGTTTTACTTGGTGGTTTGGAACCGGCCTGGTCTCGAGTCTTCTGGTTGCCACGACACCCACTTTTAGCCTTCCCCTTTCCCCCTCTCCCTTTCCTCTTCCTCCTGAGAGAGAAGATACAGTGATGTCATACAGGGATGTAATACTGAGTGTGCGGTTAATAGTTATGGTTGATTCCTACAGATGTAGGATCTTCATTTGATCACCCTGTTGCTGGAGAACATTCCTGCAATGTAAAACTAGTAGTGTAATTGAGGTTCTAAAAAAATATAATCCTATTAATTACAATCCACATAATAATTCACATTAATTTAGTAGTGTACAAATGATGTACAATGATATTATAATTATAAATCATTTGTACACTACTAAATGACAGCAAGAAGCCCAAAACGATATAGTATTTGATAAAAACATCAACATTTTAAATCTTGATTATATTGGGATACGATCACATACGTTTCTCTATTTATGTGTGGGAATACATGAGAACATATTTCCTAAATTAAAATCACTTGGAGCTGATTTCCTGGTGATTTTACAGTATTTTATGTCCAACAACGAAAATCACCTGTATTAGACCGTCACTATGGCCACCAGGGGTGGAAAGACCTTGGATCATTGTTACTCTAACTTCCGCGACGCATATAAGGCCCTGCCCCGCCCCCCTTTCGGAAAAGCTGACCACGACTCCATTTTGTTGATCCCTGCCCACAGACAGAAACTAAAACAAGAGGCTCCCACGCTGAGGTCTGTCCAACACTGGTCCGACCAAGCTGACTCCACACTCCAAGACTGCTTCCATCACGTGGACTGGGAGATGTTTCGTATTGCGTCAGATAACAACATTGACGAATACGCTGATTCGGTGTGCGAGTTCATTAGAACGTGCGTTGAATATGTCGTTCCCATAGCAACGATTAAAACATTCCCTAACCAGAAACCGTGGATTGATGGCAGCATTCGTGTGAAACTGAAAGCGCGAACCACTGCTTTTAATCAGGGCAAGGTGTCTGGTAACATGACCGAATACAAACAGTGCAGCTATTCCCTCCGCAAGGCTATCAAACAAGCTAAGCGCCAGTACAGAGACAAAGTAGAATCTCAATTTAACGGCTCAGACACAAGAGGCATGTGGCAGGGTCTACAGTCAATCACGGACTACAGGAAGAAATCCAGCCCAGTCACGGACCAGGATGTCTTGCTCCCAGGCAGACTAAATAACTTTTTTGCCCGCTTTGAGGACAATACAGTGCCACTGACACGGCCTGCAACAAAAACATGCGGTCTCTCCTTCACTGCAGCCGAGGTGAGTAAGACATTTAAACGTGTTAACCCTCGCAAGGCTGCAGGCCCAGACGGCATCCCCAGCCGCGCCCTCAGAGCATGCGCAGACCAGCTGGCCGGTGTGTTTACGGACATATTCAATCAATCCCTATACCAGTCTGCTGTTCCCACATGCTTCAAGAGGGCCACCATTGTTCCTGTTCCCAAGAAAGCTAAGGTAACTGAGCTAAACGACTACCGCTCCGTAGCACTCACATCCGTCATCATGAAGTGCTTTGAGAGACTAGTCAAGGACCATATCACCTCCACCCTACCTGACACCCTAGACCCACTCCAATTTGCTTACCGCCCAAATAGGTCCACAGACGATGCAATCTCAACCACACTGCACACTGCCCTAACCCATCTGGACAAGAGGAATACCTATGTGAGAATGCTGTTCATCGACTAGAGCTCGGCATTCAACACCATAGTACCCTCCAAGCTCGTCATCAAGCTCGAGACCCTGGGTCTCGACCCCGCCCTGTGCAACTGGGTACTGGACTTCCTGACGGGCCGCCCCCAGGTGGTGAGGGTAGGCAACAACATCTCCTCCCCGCTGATCCTCAACACTGGGGTCCCACAAGGGTGCGTTCTGAGCCCTCTCCTGTACTCCCTGTTCACCCACGACTGCGTGGCCACGCACGCCTCCAACTCAATCATCAAGTTTGCGGACGACACAACAGTGGTAGGCTTGATTACCAACAACGACGAGATGGCCTACGGGAAGGAGGTGAGGGCCCTCGGAGTGTGGTGTCAGGAAAATAACCTCACACTCAACGTCAACAAAACTAAGGAGATGATTGTGGACTTCAGGAAACAGCAGAGGGAACACCCCCCTATCCACATCGATGGAACAGTAGTGGAGAGGGTAGCAAGTTTTAAGTTCCTCGGCATACACATCACAGACAAACTGAATTGGTCCACTCACACAGACAGCATCGTGAAGAAGGTGCAGCAGCGCCTCTTCAACCTCAGGAGGCTGAAGAAATTCGGCTTGTCACCAAAAGCACTCACAAACTTCTACAGATGCACAATCGAGAGCATCCTGGCGGGCTGTATCACCGCCTGGTACGGCAACTGCACCGCCCTCAACCGTAAGGCTCTCCAGAGGGTAGTGAGGTCTGCACAACGCATCACCGGGGGCAAACTACCTGCCCTGCAGGACACCTACACCACCCGATGCTACAGGAAGGCCATAAAGATCATCAAGGACATCAACCACCCGAGCCACTGCCTGTTCACCCCGCTGTCATCCAGAAGGCGAGGTCAGTACAGGTGCATCAAAGCTGGGACCGAGAGACTGAAAAACAGCTTCTATCTCAAGGCCATCAGACTGTTAAACAGCCACCACTAACATTGAGTGGCTGCTGACAACACACTGTCAATGACACTGACTCAACTCCAGCCACTTTAATAATGGGAATCGATGGGAAATGATGTAAATATATCACTAGCCACTTTAAACAATGCTACCTTATATAATGTTACTTACCCTACATTATTCATCTCATATGCATACGTATATACTGTACTCTATATCATCGACTGCATCCTTATGTAATACATGTATCACTAGCCACTTTAACTATGCCACTTTGTTTACATACTCATCTCACATGTTATACTGTACTCGATATCATCTACTGTATCTTGCCTATGCTGCTCTGTACCATCAGTCATTCATATATCCTTATGTACATATTCTTTATCCCCATACACTGTGTATAAGACAGTCGTTTTTTGGAATTGTTAGTTAGATTACTTGTTCGTTATTACTGCATTGTTGGAACTAGAAGCACAAGCATTTCACTACACTCGCATTAACATCTGCTAACCATGTGTATGTGACAAATCAATTTTGATTTGATTTGATTTGAAGTGTACTATATCCATATGTGAAGGAATTGTACCTGCACACAAAACTGTATTACATTCAGTGCTTCATTTGAGCCAGATCCTGCCGGAACAGGAACCGGGGTCTCTCAATTTTTCACTGTTTCATTCCGGAACCCATTGGCCAGGATGCGGTACCTCTCGTGGCATGAAAAATGATTTTCTCTGTTTGAAATGTAAAAATTTGAATAAAATAAATCAGAGTTAATTCAAGTTGCCTTCTCTGTAATTCTCCTGCTTACTAAAAACATGTATTTCCTTACAGAATTATAGCAGCAGGAAAGATGTTGGAGGTTTTGCAGCACCCCTGATAAATTGAAATAAATCAAATAATACACCAGGAGTAGGCCTATAATTTAGCCACTGAGGATCAATAGCATATTTTTTTTATGGCCTAGCTGTGGATTGTGTGTAGCCCAATCAAAGGCCTACAGCCAGGAACACATGGCAAATCTGTCAGTGAACAGCATGCAGCCAAAACAAAATTTCAAATACAATCACGGGAAACCCAGGTTGGAAAGCAAATGGATTCTGCTGAAAAGAGAAGACTAATCTGTCTGTAGCAGTGAAGGCTCCTCAGAGGACAAAGGGAAGGACCATCCTCCTCAGTGAATTTAAGATAAATAAAACATTTTAAACATTTTAAAAATTCAAATTTTTTAGATAAAACTATGCTAAATATATTCACATCACCAAATAATTTATTAAAACACACTGTTTTGCAATGAAGGTCTACAGTAGCCTCAACAGCACTCTCTGGGGTAGCACCATGGTGTAGCCAGAGGACAGCTAGTTTCCGTCCTCCTCTGGGTACATTGACTTCAATACAAAACCTACGAGGCTCAATATTCTCGTCCCCTTACATAGACTTACACAGTAATTATGAGGATGTCCTCAAACCTATCAGAGCTCTTGCAGCATTAACTGACATGATGTCCACCCAAACAAAGGATAAAATAATAAATCTAATACTGAAAGCATTAGCTACAACTAGATAGCACCGCATCGGATAACAAGTGGTGAGTAGTTGACTTAAAGAGAGAGAAAGACAAAAGTTGAACAGTTTTGAACAAATTAATTTCTTCAAAAATGAAGGAGAAGCAAGAGAGAGAGAGAGAGAATGAAGCTAGCTAGTTTAGCCTACTCAAACAGAGAGTGATGCTATGTTAGCTAGCTGGCTATGACTATCCAACATTGGAACTCTTCCAAGTCAAGGTAAGCTTTGGTTTTATACATTTTTGCCACCGGGGCTTGCCGGTGTTACTGCTTGCTGTGCACTGTACTGCATGATTTTAGTGGGGACTAATGCGTTAGCTCTAGGAGCTATGTCGACTATGACATTAGATAATATGGTGACAACGATGTACAGTTGAAGTTGGAAGTTAATATATACTTAGGATGGAGTCATTAAAACTCATTTTTCAACCACTCCACAAATGTATTGTTAACCAACTATAGTTTTGGCAAGTCGGTTAGGACATCTACTTTGTGCATGACACAAGTAATTTTTCCAACAATTGTTTACAGACAGATTATTTCACTTATAATTCACTGTATCACAATTCTAGTGGGTCAGAAGTTTACATACACTAAGTTGACTGTGCCTTAAACAACTTGGAAAATTCCAGAAAATTATGTCATGGCTTTAGAAGCTTCTGATAGGCTAATTGACATCATTTGAGTCAATTGGAGGTGTACTTGTGGATGTACTTCAAGGCCTACCTTCAAACTCAGTGCCTCTTCGCTTGACATCATGGGAAAATCAAAAGAAATTAGTCAAAAAAATTGTAGACCTCCACAAGTCTGGTTCACCCTTGGGAGCAATTTCCAAACGCCTGAAGGTAACACGTTCATCTGTACAAACAATAGTACGCAAGTATAAACACCATGGGACCACACAGCCGTCATACCACTCAGGAAGGAGACGCGTTCTGTCTCCTAGAGATGAAAGTACTTTGGTGCGAAAAGTGCAAATCAATCCCAGAACAACAGCAAAGGACCTTGTGAAGTTGCTGGAGGAAACAGGTACAAAAGTATCTATATCCACAGCAAAACAAGTCCTATATCAACATAACCTGAAAGACCGCTCAGCAAGGAAGAAGCCACTGCTATTAAAACGCCATAAAAAAGCCAGACTACAGTTTGCACATGGGGACAAAGATCATACTTTTTGGAGAAATGTCCTCTGGTCTGATGAAACAAAAATCGAACTGGCCAGAGTGACCATCGTTATGTTTGGTTGAAAAAGGGGGAGGCTTGCAAGCCGAAGAACACTATCCCAACCGTGAAGCATGGGGATGGCAGAATCATGTTGTGGGGGTGCTTTGCTGCAGGAGGGATTAGTGCACTTCACAAAATAGATGGCTTCATGAGAAACGAAAATTATGTGGATAAATTGAAGCAACATCTTAAGACATCAGTCAGGAAGTTAAAGCTTGGTCGCAAATGGGTCTTCCAAATGGACATTGACCCCAAGCATAATTCCAAAATTGTGGCAAAATGGCTTAAGTACAACAAAGTCAAGGTATTGGAGTGGCCATCACAAAGCCCTGACCTCAATCCCATAAAATATTTGTGGGCAGAACTGAAAAAGCGTGTGGGAGCAAGGAGGCCTACAAACCTGACTCAGTTACACCAGCTCTGTCAGGAGGAATGGGCCAAAATTCCCCCAACTTATTGTGGGAAGCTTGTGGAAGGCTACCTGAAACGTTTGACCAAAGTTAAACAATTTAAAGGCAATGCTACCAAATACTAATTGATTGTATGTAAACTTCTGACCCACTGGGAATGTGATGAAAGAAATAAAAGCTGAAATAAATCATTATTTTTACTATTATTCTGACATTTCACATTCTTAAAATACAGTGGTGATCCTAACTGACATAAAACAAGGAATTTTTACACAGATTAAATGTCAGGAATTGTGAAAAACTGAGTTTAAATGTATTTGGCTAAGGTGTATGTAAACCTCTGACTTCAACTGTAGGCTGTGTGTAGCGGATTGCGGTTATGATACGAAACTTGGAAAAGTTTTTCGCCTGGTCACAGACAGCTGTTGTATTGTGCACTGAAGTCCACAAGTGAAGGGAAAAGGTGAGAGGAGGAGAGTGCGTAGATGCGGGAAGGAATTATACAGCAAGCAAAGTGATCATGATGTTTGTATGTGGCTGCTATGAAAGGGAACTGTGTTTGTGTGTGATCAGAGGTGTATTCATTCCGCCGATTCTGTTGAAAAATGTTTCTCAAATGGAAGCAAACTGAATGAAACGGGATAAACATACCTGAATTTGTCCAATAAAAACGTCTGCAACTGGACTAATGATTACGCCCTAGATCAGCTAGATGCAGGCAAGAGTGTGCAAGACAGTATCTGTCACCTTGATTACTCACATTTTTCTTTCGACCTATGTTGTAAACTTTCATTCGTAAGCTAGGTTGTAGCAACATCATGATGGGTATAGGAAATGTAGTAGGCTAAACCTCTCGATGTTACATTGAACTGGGTGAATGGAATATGAATGACAGTCATCCAATATGCTGTAATAGAAATAAGGCCACACAAATCAAATAAAAAATATTAAATGGCACTGATGGCCACTGGTCTGTAGGGTACAAAATGTGTTATTCATTTCCAAATAGAGCTGTTGAGCGAACAGCATTGTTTTACAAAGTAAAACATGCAGGTGAGTGAGCTGCGTGTCAGTGGTTGAGTCAGTGAAACTGGATTTCTTTTTTAGGACTATCATTTCCTCCTCATATTGTACAATATGTTGATCCACACACCTAGGCCTAGACTATTGATGGATTGAAGACAGGGTTGTTTTTAAATGATCTCAGATTCTCAGTTTGTGAGTGTCAAAGTAGCCTGCCATTTTGATCGTTTTGCGAGGTATTTAAAAAAAGATTCTGATAATGTCGCCAGTCATCTAAAATGGGCCACATTTTCCCACGTGTGCAACTTCTGCAAGCGCCTCTACTCTACTGCTCTATGCCAGCACGCAAAATCACCGATAACGCATGCGATGCTTTATTATTGCTTTAGCATTAAAGGTGATCTTTTTTTTCAAGTGTTACCGTATCTCAAGAGCAACCCAGGTCATCCCCCTCTCGGCTCACTTTTTGTTCCGACACCTCCCAAGTTACAAATTAAGCATCTTTATAAGAAGTTATGAAGTTACCTGGGTGCCCTGAATCCTCCCGTTTTTACTTCCTTTCCTCGAGGACACACTCCTATCTCCTCCGTCTTTCCTTCAGCCCTCTCTTCTGGAGTCGTTGCTCCCTTTGGGTCAGCGTCAGTACCGGGTCGAGAGAGAGAACGTTCCGTCCCTCTGTGTTCTGTCGAGTCTGCTGTTTTGTCTGGTACACAAGAGTCACTAGTGGAATGTCTTCCTTTCTGGGTTTCAGATCCATCTGCTAACGGGCTGTCCACATTCTCCCCATTTCCTGGAATATCAATCAATGGCCTCGCCGCATTCTCCCCACTTCCTCGTGTGTCTGTAGTGGGCATGGTGTCGCTGTCTCCACTCAGTGACTTATCAGTATCCTCAAACACAGATTCAGAGCGAGAGCTTTGATCCGATTGGCCCTCTACAACATGCGCTGCTTTGGGATTTGTTGTCTCGCTCGCTACCAAACTGTTACTTCCATGGCTGTCCCTGCATGGTTGTGTAACGTTACACCCACTGCCCTCCCTCTCCCTGCCCACCCCGGGCCTCCTCTCCTTGGACGGACCATCAAAATACAGCCCCTGGCTTCCTAGGCCTTCTGGGTCTTTTCCGAGGGCCTGTTTCTCCCCTTCGTCACAGTTCTGAAGCGAGGAGGGGTACGACTCAGACCGTCTCGCTCGGCCTACATCGATAACTCTAGGAAGGGGGCGGGGGGGTAACCAGTCCCCCCGGTGGGTCACAGAGTCCCTCTTACCCCCCAGGATGCCCCTACTGCCCCCGGCTGCGTCCAGTCGCCCGTACCCCCAGGCCTTCCCTCTGCGGAGCTTGATAGCCTTGCTCCTCCTACACAGCGGCAGGGTCTTGGTCTTACAGATCCCATGCATCTCCAGGTACCTCTGCCTGGGGTCTGTGCCGCCGTCCGGACCCCCCCTGGGCTCCAGGAGTTCCACGTAGTCCCCATCACCAGCCATTTGGTGATGCCTCGTCGTCCTCCCTAACCCATCCTCGCTGCACCGTCGGCGGGGTAGAACGGCCTCTGCATCTACACTGTCTGGAGGTAGGTCATCGTCTTCTTCGTCCCAGGAACAGGAGTCTGGTTCTCCAGAGGAGGAGCCCCCCCAGCCACCCAGGCCGAGGCCCACCACCGGGGTGAGGTCGGTGGTGTGGTCGGAGACGGAGGTTGGGTGGTCAGCCATGGTAGTCAGGTCGTCCGATGGGTTATGGATGAACTTGGGGTAGACCACCTCCTCCCACGGTAGGCGGACCACCCCGTCACACGTACTGACCAGACACGTATCTAACCCTCCACCTCCTGAGAAAGAGAGAGAGGGAGGAATGAGAGGAAGGGAGGAGGGAAGGAGAAATAGGGGAAAGATAGGAGAAAGGGAGCGCCGGAGAGAGGGAGGGGGAAGAGAGGGGGAGAGGGAAGGATGGAGAAAGAGGAAAGGGACAGACAGAGAAATTCATACACTCTCTTACATCAACCCCTTTCTCCTTTCCCACACTCCCTTGTTTCCTCCCTCCCTTCCTTTCCTGCATCTCGCACCTTCTCTTTTGTAGCCCCTCTCCTTGTTGACACTGTGCAGCCACTCTGTAGTGAACACCAGGGGGTGCTGTGACTCGGGCACCAGGACCTCTTGGACGTTGCGGCCCCCGGGGGCCAAACACTTGAGGGCCAGGCGGGGGCAGCGTGTGGAGAAGGGAACCACCTGCAAGTAGAAGTCGGTACTGCGCAGCAGCCTCCAGTCCAGAGTAGAGAGCTGGACCACAATCTTCTCTCCGAGGCAGAGGGGCCAACCGGAGTGGAGGAACAGGCAACCCAGATACTGAGACTGGAAGAGAGATAGAGAGAGAGAGAGAGCGAGAGAGAGAGAGAGACAGAGAGAGAGAGAGAGAGAGAGAGAGAGAGAGGGAGAGAGGGAGAGAGAGAGAGAGAGAGAGAGAGAGAGAGAGAGAGAGAGAGAGCGAGAGAGAGGGAGAATGAGTCAGTAAAATATTGATGTATAGTCAGAATATCTAGAATGAGAATTAAAACAGGGCGGACACTGACCAGCAACCAAGACCGAGACAGGAACAGAGCAAAACAGAGTCAAACAGTCAAACAGGCATGAGAGAGTCAGAGACGAGTCACATCACAGAGATTCTGAGAGAGAGCCAAAGAACTACTATGAAATACCTAAAGAAACCAGCACTGCCTCCCACGAGAGTGTCAATATCCCATAAACTGCACCACAACAGATGTAAATCTATTCTGTACCTACCTACCTACCTTATTCTCTGCTCTTCCTTCCCTTCCTCTGTGTGTCATGCTGTGAGGACTAAACTCTGTTAGAATCCCTTGGTTGTTCTCATTCCCCAATTAGCCAATGACATGTGCCCTCTCCCTCCCCCCTCTGCTTCGATTCATCCAATGTTCCCCGACTCACGAGACCATTATCAAATTATATTCCTGGCCCTGCTGCCCCCTCTTTCTGCATCTCTCTCTCTCTCTCTCTCTCACTCTATTTCTTACTCTCTCCCGTTCTGTCCTATTCTGTTCATTGACATTGGAAACTCTTATTCTCAACATAGACCCCCACATCTCCCCATCCCCCACACATAACATAACTTCTGCATTCCTCTGTTTTGAGTATCAATCCCTCACTCATGTTTTTCTGTCCCTCTATCTACCCCCCATCACCCACACACACTCTCTCCTCCTCTTTCTCCTTCAATGTACCCCAGTGTTCTGCCCCACTCTCCTTCCCCCCCATTTCTCAATCAGTTCTCTCTAGTCGGCAACTCGCACACGCACTTTCCCACAGTGAAATGACTGCCCCCCTGTCCATTCTCTCCCTCACTCCCCCACACCCTGGGCCCGGCTCCCAACCCCCATCTCTCTCTCTCTCTCTTTCTCCTCCTCCTCCCCCTCCCTCTTCTCCTCCCTCTCTCCCAGTGCACAGCAGTCACATATGGAAATAATTATTACCATGACTCATGCTCCTACTCCCGTCCCAGGCTGCTTCACCGAGCGACAATGAAAACAGAGACCACTTTGAGTGCGTGTGTGAAAATCACAATGTGGGAGAATGTTCCCCAATGTGTGTGTGAAAGAAAGAATGTGTCCAGGTCTGTTTATTTGTGCATTTGTGAGAGAGGGAGTTACGGAGACTAAAGTGGGCGACAATGTGCAGGCGTGCATGTGTGTGTATGTTTACATGTCTACAAATACAGTAGATGGTGTTACGTTGTGGGGAGTGGCGTGTGTGTGTGTGTGTGTGTGTGTGTGTGTTTGTGTACTCACACAGGCATGCTGCTGTAGTTTGTGAAGAAGGTGTTTTGCTGGGATGAAGTAATCCAGCAGGTACCTCAGACTGTCATGCTGATAAGTCGACTCTAACACAGAGAAAACCTGCACAGATAGGCAAACACACACACACACACACACACACACACACACACAGACACACACACACACACACGTAAGCACACATGTGTAAGCAAACATGTAAACATCTGTGTATGTGTATGTGTATGTGTGTGTGTGTGTGTGTGTGTGTGTGTGTGTGTGTGTGTGTGTGTGTGTGTGTGTGTGTGTGTGTGTGTGTGTGTGTGTGTGTGTGTGTGTGTGTGTGTGTGCGTGCGTGCGTGCGTGCGTGTGTGTTTACCTGAGAGAGGAGAGGCGGGGCTGTGCTCTCGAAGGGGGGGTAGAGGGACGAGAGAGCCCCCTGCACACAATCTTCCACTGCCTCTGAGCCCTGAGAGAGAGAGAGAGAGAGAGAGAGAGAGAGAGAGAGAGAGAGAGAGAGAGTTAATCCATAACCGGACATTGAAAGGCTGCTGCTATGTCTGTGTTTGTGTTAAACAGCTGGCTTGTCCCACTCACAAACGCACACACACAAACACACGCACAAAAAACATACACACACACACACATACACACACGACTTCCTGTTGCATGGTCTGGGGAGTGTCAAACAATTCCTGGAGTTCCAGTGAACGCTAGAGCTGAGCCCCAAATGGCACCCTATTCCCTATATATTCCCTATAGTGTATTACAGTACCAGTCAAAAGTTTGGACACACCTACTCATTCCAGGGTATTTCTTTATTTTGACTATTTTCTACATTGAAGAATGATAGTGAAGACATCAAAACAATGAAATAACACACATGGAATCATGTAGTAACCAAAAAAAAGAGTTAAACAAATCAAAACATATTTTATATTTGAGATTCTTCAAAGTAGCCACCCTTTGCCTTGATGACAAGTTTGCACACTCGTGACATTCTCTTAACCAGCTTCATGAGGTAGTCACCGGAAATGCGTTTCAATTAACACGTGTTCTTTGTTCAAAGTTCATATCATAGCAAGAGCAGCTAAAATAAGCAAAGAGAAACGACAACCCATCATTACTTTTACCTCTCTGGGATATGTGGGATGCTAGTGTGCCACCTCGACAACAGCCAGTGAAATTGCAGGGCGCCAAATTCAAACAGAAATCTCATTATTAAAATTCCTCAAACATACAAGTATTAAACACCATTTTAAAGATAAACTTCTTGTTAATCCAACCACAGTGTACGATTTCAAAAAGGCTTTACGGCGAAAATATACATTGCGATTATCTGAGGACAGCACCTAGTCACAAAAAATATACAGTCATTTTCCAGCCAAAGAGAGGAGTCACAAAAAGCAGAAATAGAGATATAATTAATCACTAACCTTTGATGATCTTCATCAGATGGCACTCATAGGACTTCCAGTTACACAATACATGTATGTTTTGTTCGATAAAGTTCATATTTATATCCAAAAATCTCAGTTTACATTGGCGCGTTATGTTCAGTAATGTTTTGCCTCAAAAACATCTGGCGAATTTGCAGAGAGCCACATCAATTTACAGAAATACTCATCATAAACTTTGATGAAAGATACAAGTGTTATATATAGAATTAAAGATAAACTTCTCCTTAATGCAACCGCTGTGTCAGATTTCAAAAAAGCTTTACAGCGAAAGCAAACCATGTAATAATCTGAGTACAGCGCTCAGCCACCAAAAAAAGCCATACAGATACCCGCCGTGTTACGGAGTCCAGTGTTTAATTGCTATATTGTAATTACTTCGCCATCATGGCCAATTTATTTCCTTAACTTACCTTATTTGCACTCATTGTATATAGACTTTTTGTTTTCTTTTGTTCTACTGTATTATTGACTGTATGTTTTGTTTATTCCATGTGTAACTCTGTGTCGTTGTATGTGTCGAATTGCTACGCTTTATCTTGGCCAGGTCGCAATTGCAAATGAGAACTTGTTCTCAACTAGCCTACCTGGTTAAATAAAGGTGAAATAAAAAAATAAAAAAATTGGTATGCACTCCCAGGAATCCCAGTTCCACAATAAATGTTTGATTTGTTTGATAAAGTTAATCTTTATGTCCAAATACCTCCTTTTTGTTCGCGCGCTAGGTTCACCAATCGTGGGCACTAAGTTCAGACGAAAAGTTTAAAAAGTTCCATTACAATTCGTAGAAACATGTCAAAGGATGTATATAATCAATCTTTAGGATGTTTTTATCATAAATCTTTAATCATATTCCAACCGGACAATTCTTTTGTCTTTAGAAATGAAAGGGAACGGAGCTCGTGCTCACGGCTTTCTGCCAGACCCCTGGTTCAAACAGCTCTTATTCGCTTTCCTTTCACAATAGAAGCCTGAAACAATGTTCTAAAGACTGTTGACATCTAGTTGGAAGCCTTAGGAAGTGCAATATGACCCCATTTACACTGTATATTGGATAGGCAATCACTTGAAAAACTACAAACTTCGTATTTCCCACTTCCTGGTTGGATTTTTCTCAGGTTTTCGCCTGCCATATGAGTTCTGTTATACTCACAGACATCATTCAAACAGTTTTAGAAACTTCAGAGTATTTTCTATCCAAATCTACTAACATATCCTACCTTCTGGGCCTGAGTAGCAGGCAGTTTACTCTGGGCAGGCTTTTCATCCGGACGTGATAAATACTGCCCCGTGTTCCAAAGCAGTTTTAAGACATGAAGGTCAGAGTAGGTGAACGCAGAGTAGGTGAACGGATGATCCCTGCATGTGTGGTTACCACCGTGAAGCATGGAGGAGGAGGTGTGATGGTGTGGGTGTGCTTTGCCTGTGACACTGTCAGTGATTTATTTAGAATTCAAGGCACACTTAACCAGCATGGCTACCACAGCATTTTGCAGTGACACTACATCCCATCTGGTTTGCGCTTAGTGGGACCATCATTTGTTTTTCAACTAGACAATGACCCAACACACCTCCAGGCTGTGTAAGGGCTATTTGACCAAGATGGAGAGTGATGGAGTGCTGCATCAGATGACCTGGCATCCACAATCACCCGACCTCAACCCAATTGAGATGGGTTGGGATGGGTCGGACCGCAGAGTGAAAGAAAAGCAGTCAACAAGTGCTCAGCATATGTGGGCACTCCTTCAAGACTGTTGGAAAAGCATTTCAGGTGAAACTGGTTGAGAGAATGCCAAGAGTGTGGGGTTGGCTACTTTGAAGAATCTAAAATATTAAATATATTTTGATTTGTTTAACAGTTTTTTGGTTGCTACATGATTCCATATGTGTTATTTAATAGTTTTGATGTCTTCACTATTATTTTACAATGTAGAAAATAGTACAAATAAAGAAAAACCCTTGAATGAGTAGGTGTGTCCAAAATCTGGACTAGTACTGTATATAGTGCACAGATTGGGCTCCCACTCCTATTCACTAACTCAGTCTTGCTCATTCTCTCTCTCTCTCTCACACACACACACACACGCACACGCACTCACTCGCACACACACACACACGCACTCGCACACTCATCCACGTATACACGCACATGCACACAGAGGCACATGCACACACACACGATAGGTCTGCCAGAGAGGTGGAGGGTGACAGAATAGAGAGCTAGCAGCACACTGTTTATTTTTATACAGGACTGTCGGCATGGCGACCCATAACCTTTTTTTCTCTCTTCCTACCTCCCTCCCTCCCTCTCTCCATGTTTCCTCTTCTACCGCTCTTCTTTCATCATTTTCCCTCCTTTCTCCATACTCTCCCAATTCATCTCTCCTACTTTCTTTCTCCCTCTCTCATAATCTCTCAGTCATCTGACAATAATTATGGTGAGATCCCCCTCACAGAAAGCATATTGTGCCGAGCTTCTAGAAAATACTTATTTTGATGGGTAAAGAAAGACTGAGAAAGAAAGAGAGAAAGAAAGGAGGAATGGTAAAACAAGTGTGTGGAAAAAGAAAAGGACGGCTGGGGAGAGAGGGCCGGGAGGGGGTTTCTGGGAGAGAGAGGGGGGGAAAGATTGGAAAAGGGGGGATGGAGGGAGGGAAAGAAAAACAAACTGTGAAAGAATGTGGCCAAAAGAATTGGAAGTGGACTAACAGTCAAATGAGAGGCAGAGAGAGAGAAAGAGAGAGGGAGAGATAGCGAGAAAGCAGGAGAGAAAGAGAGAGAGAGAGAGAGAGAGAGAGGGGATACAGAGAGGAAGAGAGAGAGAGAGAGGATGAGAACCAGAATAAGAAAGAGAGCTATAGAGAGAGAACAGAGCTAGAGCACAGTACGAACTGTTTTACACAAAATAACTTTTTCTACACTTGAAATGAATCTAACTAAGAGGTCAGCAGATGTTGTTCGGGGTCAGTGGCATGAATGATTCTACTTAGCCCAGGTCAGGACTTAATAAGATAAACAGCCCTAATTAACTATTCAAGCTGCAGAGCCAAATTATTTACTGTAGGTGATTCCAACCATTGATTACTCTAACTAGAGTTCATGCATCATCTGTAATATGACCTTGGGGAGTCTATAGGAGTAATTGGTTGAAGATTGATTATATATCAACACTAGCCTGGTCCCAGATCTGTTTGAGCTGTTTTGCATGACATTTGCTGTAATATTGCCTTGGCAAGACAGTACAAACAGATCTGGGACCAGGTTAAATCAGTCACTAATCAGTTGCGCTCTGAGTAGAGATAAATGCTGTAAAAGGGTACAGAGTCTACGACCTACTGCTGACTACTCCTGAGAAGTGCACTTCAATAAGTGTAAGCACCCAATTCAAATAATGCCAGTCCCAGTTTAGATACGGTACATTCTAGCTACATATTCCAAATATCTGCATACTTACCCCATGCTCTGCACAATCTGCATAATATCTGCATACTTACTCCACGCTCTGCATAATATCTGCATACTTACTCCACACTCTGCCAAATCTGCATAACACCTGCATACTTACTCCACGCGCAGCATAATATGCATAATATCTGCATACTTACTCCACGTTCTGAATAATCTGCATAATATCTGCATACTTACTTTACTCCACGCTCTGCATACTTACTCCACACTCTGCATAATCTGCATAATATCGGCATACTCCACACTGTGAAGGTGGATCGCTGAATGAGCAGTAGTATCACACAGTTAGTATTCACCCCCTTGGACTTCTTCCCATTTTATTGTGTTAACAATGTAGGATTAAAAGGGACTTACTTGTCATTTTCTATCAACAATCTACACAAAATACTCTGTCATGTCAAAGTGGAAGAACAATTCTAACACTTTTTAAAGATGAATGGAAACACTAATATACCTCGACTGGATACGTATTCGCCCCCTGAGTCAGTGCATGTTAGAGACACCTTTGGCAGCGATTGCAGCTGTGAATCGTCTTAGGTAAGTCTTTAAAAGCTTTGCCCACCTGGATTGTGAAATTTTTCTTTTTAAAATTCTTCAAGTTCTGTCAAAGTGTTGGGAAACATGGCTAGACATCTATTTTTACTTCTTGGCATCGATTTTCAAGAACATTTAAGTCAAAACTGTAACCACTCAGAAACGTTCACTGTCTTCTTGGTAAGCAACTCCCACTTTGGCCTTGTGTTGTAGGTTATTGTCCTGCTGAAAGGTGAATTCCTCTCCCAGCATCTGGTGTAAAGCAGACTGAAGCAGGTTTTCCTTTAGGACATAACCTGTGCTTAGCTCCATCCCGTTGAGTTTCATCCGGGGAAAAAATCCTTAGCATAATTCTCAACTTGACCAAGCTTAAAGAGATATTCAATGTCTGATTCATTATCGTTACCCATCTATCACTTCCCTTCTTTATGAGGCTTTCAAAAAAAGCTCCCTGGTCTTTGTAGTTGAATCTGTGCTTGAAATGTAATACTTGACTGAGGGACTTATACAGATGTTGTATGGGGACAGAGGAAACGGTAGACATCAAACAAATCCTGTCAACTCCTATTATTTCACACAGAATGAGTCCATGTAACTTTATGTGCATGTTTTATTTTAAAGCCAAATCATCTTTCTTCACCAACTCCCTCTAGATGCAACACTGTCCTTCTGCATGGTACCGCTGCTCTAAGCCCTAGGCCTCGCCATATTTCTCTCATCTTTGTTGTGAGCACTACTATGTATGAAAACAGCCTCATGAAGTTATTATTAACCCTAACCCTACCAATAACAGACGGATGTATTGCCTACTTGTGTTTCATGTACATCCAACATTCAATGTTTTGATCTACGATATATATTTCTAAAGAAAGAAATGGATCATTATCAAGTTACAGTACAACAGATTGCAGAGTGCAGGCCTACTGTTTACTATGGTTTCCCGAATGCTATGAATATCCATTCCACAGACTCAACAGCAAAACATGTATACTCTGTACAGTTGAATGTTAGTGCGCATATGTGTAACGTTTAATGCTATTGACACGTCCTATTGAAACGTTTCTGGTTACGCGAACCTATTCCGGGCCTAGATTTACCTTGGGAAATGTATTCTTTATCGCTATGTGACTTCCTGTAGTAAAATAAAGGGTATACAAAGTACAGCTCTAATGCCCTCATTCCTCAGAAACAGAGTCTCTGCTTGCATCCCAAATGGCAAACTATTATCCATAGAGTGCACTACTTTTGACCAGAACTCTATGGGTAAATGTAAAATGTAGAAGGAAATAGTTCCCCCCCGAGTGAGGCTTTCCATCTTAACTAAGTGGCTAGATGTGTTTTGTCTGGTCTGTGCTTTGGTTCTCCAGGGCAGGTTAGCGCATACAAGGGTGTGAATGTGTGTGTGTGTGTGTGTGTGTGTGTGTGTGTGTGTGTGTGTGTGTGTGTGTGTGTGTGTGTGTGTGTGTGTGTGTGTGTGTGTGTGTGTGTGTGTGTGTGTGTGTGTGTGTGTGTGTGTGTGTGTGTGTGTGTGTGTGTGTGTGTGTGTGTTTGTATGTGTGTGTGACTGTGTGCATAATGTGCTGTGAAAAAAGTACTTCCCCCTTTCTGTTTTTGTCTATTTTTGCATATCTTTTTACACGGAATGTTTGTATATCTTCACCCAAAACCTAATATTAGATAAAGGGAACCTGAGTGAATAAATAACACAACATTTGGATAATTATTTGTATTTTATTAACAAAGTTATGCAACACCCAATGCCCATGTGTGAAAAAGTAATTGCCTCCTTATACTCAATAACTGGTTGTGCCTCTTTTAGCTGCAATGAACGCAACAAAACACTTCCTGTAGTTGTTGATCATTCACTCACATCGCTGTGGAGAAATGCATGACTCAGGTGCGCTTCAGCTCACGGACGGAAGGCCCTGACATTCTTCCTTCAGAACCAACTGATACCGAGCAGCATTCATGGTTCCCTCAATGACGTCAAGTCGTCCAGGTCGTGAGGCAGCGACCATCACACTACCACCACCATGCTTGACCGTTGGTATGAGGCTCTTACTGTGGAATGCAGTGCTAGGCGAGCCTCAGAACCTGGACGACTTGCCATCACTGAAGGAACCATGCATTCAGGCAACCCATCCGTGAGCAGAAGCTAAAGCACAGCTGGATCATGCAGCAAGACACTGATCCGAATCACACCAGGAAGTCAAAGCCCAGACCTATACCCGATTGAAATGTTGTGGCAGCACCTGAAATGATCAACAACAACAGGAAGTGTTTGGTCGCAGCCAGTGCAGCTAGAGATGCCACTCTAGCTATTGAGTGTAAGGGGGAAATTACTTTTTCACACAGGGGTATTGGGTGTTGCGTAACTTTGTTTATAACATAATTAAAATAATGATCCAAATGTTGTGTTATTTCTTCACTCAGGTTCCCTTGATCTAATATTAGGTTTTGGGTGAAGATATACAAACATTCAGTATCCAAAATATGCAAAAATAAAGAAAAATAATAATTTTTCACAACACTGTGCATACGTGTGTCCATATGTGTGTGTGTGTGTGTGTGTGTGTGTGTGTGTGTGTGTACTCTGTAGTGATTATTCTGGAGGCCTCTGCATGTTCAGGGCACGGGTATGTCATTCTTCCGTCAGACTTCCTGCCTTTCTCTCCTGCATGCAGCACACAGCCCTGGAACGGAAGACAGGCTAGAGGAGCCCTCCAAACAGATGCTTGGCAGAGAAAGAGAAAAGGGAGAGAGGGGGAGATAAAAAAGTGCAGAGGAAAAGTCAGAGGTGGAGAGACGAAGCGAGAGAGAGAGAGAGAGAGAGAGAGAGAGAGAGAGAGAGAGAGAGAGAGAGAGAGAGAGAGAGAGAGAGAGAGAGATGGGGGGCTAAGAGAGAGAGAAGGAGGAGGCTAAACTACTTGGAGAGATCGATGGGAAACAATAGTGATATGAACCAGATGTAGAGAGCGAGAGGGATGAAGCGAGGGAGATAGAAAAGGGAGGGAGTGAGAGTGAGATGGAAAGCAGTCTATAAAGATACTGATTTCCTCTCCTGAATCCCCCTAAATAACAAAAACCATGAGAGGGAAACCCACTGGGCACACCACGCCATTTCAACGTGGAAATCTGGGTAATATTTGGTTGAGACATTTGCAAACGCGATTACAACCTTCATTCACCCACTCAAAAAGACAGCAAGACGTTTGCAGGATTCTCAGTGTTTTATCACTATGCTTTCAACCATTTGAAAGCACAGCCACATTCCAGTGAAAAAAAACAATGTCAGATATTCTGTTTTAACACAACAACTTAATGTGTTATCACTGTGCCTCATCTAATAGCACAACCAAATGACCTGGATTGCGGATGAGATTACATTAAAAGTACATAGTGCAAATGATCAATGCAGTTCGAGATTCTGCACAGATGATTATAGCAATTATGAACATCTCCGCAGACCTGCCTCATTTGCATGTTATCTTGAACAGGAACGCTTTCTATGATAACATAAGAAGACATTTATAGTTACAGTAGGCTAATGTCAGAATGTGGCCGTGGATGTGTTACTCATTTTACGGTTGAATAAATACTATTATATAGTTTGTGAGATAGCCTTAACTTAAGGCTATTTATTTACGGTATTACAAAAGTCATATTGAATATCGACATTTACAGGATATCTAAGGCTTGGGTGGATTCATCTGATCCACTGGCTTAATCCTATTCTTTCATTTTTATTTTGGGTTTAGTTGGAGATGTTAATCCTACATATCATTTGTTAATTTGTTAATAGTTAATAGGCTATTTACTGCACTGCAAAAGTGCTATTGAATTGTGTTTGGTTGTCAATGTAACTAAATGTCAACATTTGAAGGAGATGTGTCTTTCGGGCCACTGACTTAGTCTGGCTTTCATTCCAGTTTGTCTACAAATGAATCATTGATATGTTGGATTCGCATCTCAATAATCATTCTCATTCTGTCACCTCTCCTCCTCATCCCTGTCTTTGCCTCATCTCAGCCTTTCACCACAGTTTGTCTTGATTGGTCAGCCTGGCATGTCCCCTAAGTGTTTCAAAATAACTAGAGACAAGGCAATGGAATGCCGTCTGGCACTGAGAATTACTCTCAGTGTGTGTGTGTGTGTGTGTGTGTGTGTGTGTGTGTGTGTGTGTGTGTGTGTGTGTGTGTGTGTGTGTGTGTGTGTGTGTGTGTGTGTGTGTGTGTACGCTTGCATCAGTTGCATGTGTGTGTGTGCATGTGTATTTGTATGCGTGCATCAGTGTCACGTTTTTGCATATAATATCACATGCGATTTTGCACGTATGCATTTGTGTGAGAGAGAAAGACAGAAAGAGAAAGAGAGAAAGAAGAATGACAGAAAAAAAGAGAGAAATAGATCAAGTTGAGGTTTAGTGGCGCAAGTGGTGTTTCCATCCCCCTCTCCATCTCTCCTCCAAACTATGCCTCTTCATAAACAGAGAAATAAAATCCCTCTACTCATGTTCTCACTCCCCTGCATTCCCTCCATCCCTTGTTCGTTCTTTCTCACTCCCTCTCTTTCTTTATTTCAGGTCCAATGTGGAAAATGCGTCATCACCCAAACCACTGTCGCTACTCTCCAAGTTCTCTTAAAAGTCCCCACCCCCTTCCCCTCTCTCTTTCTCCCTCTCTCTCTCTCTCTCTCGTTCTCTCCTCTCTCACTCACTCTTTCTGTCTGTCTCTGTCTCACAGTTGCCAGGCGGCTCCACCCAGTCCACAGCGGGAGAAACCGTAAAAGAGCTAATTCTGTCCATCTCGCTCTCCCTCTCTGTTTCTCTCTCTCTTGTGAGCCTGTTTATCTCTCTCTATGTCTGTCTGTCTCCACTCCACCCCCCCCCCCCCCCACCCTCTCTCTGTCTCGCCCTGTCTCTGTCAAAAATAGTGGTAACAATTGAAGTCTGGGTGTCAAAAGAAGAACAGTAGTGGTATTGTTATACAGAGAGGTCTCCGTGACTCAATGATCCAGTCTCGAAATAGACATAATGATGAAAACATGGAGAAGACTTTCCTACCATCACCATTTAGCCCTAATATGTAGCATGCAGCTTTAACGCCGTGTCAATGCGTATGCAATAGCCTACACTCTGAGATAAAAACCTACATTTAAATTCCTATACCTAAATATTGCATCTATGCTGAACGTCGACAGGCTATTCAAAGAGGAGGGCGCATTAAATTCAACGCGACAGGCTAGTTTGCTGTTAGGGAATTTCCATGTTTGTTTAAGGGGGAAACGAGCACATATCTGCAAAGAGAGGCGGCAAGTTAAAGTTAAACTCTTTATTGCAATGTCTAAACTACATAGTGGCCTATAAACTAGCCTGCAACGTTCCATTAACAAAGTCGTGATTATACTGATAGATAGGCTATGTCTAGGACAATAGCAAGAATAACCTATAGCCACTACTCTATGGTCTATAGGCCTATAACATCAAATAGTATATGATTTTACTTGCTTTATCATTTCGTTAAAACTGCATTATTTTCCATTATAGTTGTTTCGGGTATAAAAGCAGGCCAGGCAGGAAACTATGGCCGCCTGTTTCTACATACCTAGGCTACAGTCTGCAGAACAGAAGGGACTTACCATGATATGACTCCGGCTGGGCTGCCTACATTGTCGTCTGTGACTTTCCTGGACCCGCTTCCTCCAACCATCCACTGCTATAGAGACTATATAAATGTCTCCACGCAAGAATATTCCCCTATTCCAATGGCCCGTTAAATCCGTTGTAGTCCCGCAACGTGATCGTGTAGTGTGTTGTCGGTTCTGACAGAACTTTTGTTTCACAGACAACATGCAAGAGAAAACAATATGATTGGCGTCGCACGGTCTTCCCCGTCAATCTCCGCCTCTGCCGTTATTTCCGATTCTGCAAGGCAAGCGTGTACAATTTTTTCCCCCTCCCTGTCTCCTAATGTTGGTCACACACCCCTCCCTCTCCTCCCTCTCTCCGTGCGCCTCACACAGTTAACAAGAGAGCTACAGTCTGACTTTCAACCGCCGGGGCTCCACTCAAACTTTCCATTTTTTCCTCCAGCGTTAAAGAAATGAATAAACAATCAAACGTTGTCACTCCACCCACATGTAATTACATTATGTTTATTGATGCTAATTTTATACCATGATTAGCGCATTTGATATTTGCTCGTTAAATTAACCTTCATTTTCTTGGTTTATAGGCGTAGGAATTACACGCACACTTTGAAACTTTATCATAAAGCATGCATTCAAAGTTCTCGTAGATGGCAAATGTTCCAAACTTTAAGACCACGCAGGTAGGATGTTTTGTATTTATTTCACAGGGAATCGTGTTGTCTTTACATACAGGGATTGTACCTCTTATTCCTTATACAAAAGTATCTTTAATATCCAGGATAGATTATATACTTACACTGTAGACCTAGTGTAAAATAGCGAACCCATATTGGCCAGGTAATGACCGATTACGCGAGATTTTAGTTAACCGAGTTTAATAACCAAGCAGCCAAAAATGTATTCTAGTGCTGAATGGGTTATTAATCGCTGTCAAAGGTGCTTTAACAAAGTACTGAGTAAAGGGTCTGAATACTGAAGTAAATATGATATTTCAGTTTTTTATTTAATATATATTTAAAAAATCTAAAATAAATGTTTTTTGCTTTGTCATTATGGGGTAATTATGGGGTAATTGCGGGGTAATGTGTGTAGATTGATGAGGGGAAAAAACATTTCCTTCACATGAACCTGCTCCAGAGCGCTCAGGACCTCAGACTGGGGCGAAGGTTAAACTTCCAACAGGATAACGACCCTAACACACAGCCAAGACAACGCAGGAGCGGCTTCGGGACAAGTCTCTGAATGTCCCTGAGTGGCACAGCCAGAGCCTGGACTTGAACCCGATCGATCATCTCTGGAGAGACCTGAAAATAGCTGCACAGCAACGCTCCCGATCCAACCTGACAGAGCTTGAGAGGATCTGCAGAGAAGAACGGTAGAAAATCCCCAAATACAGGTGTGCCAAGCTTGTAGCGTCATACCCAAGAAGACTCAAGGCAATAATTGCTGTCAAAGGTGTTTCAACAAAGTACTGAGTAAAGGGTCTGAATACTTATGTAAATATGAGATTTCCGTTTTTTATTTCATATATTTAAAAAAATTCTAAATAACAGTTTTTGCTTTGTCATTATTGGGTAATGTGTGTATATTGATGAGGAAGAAAAAGTATAATCAATTTTAGAACAAGGCTGTAATGTAACAAAATGCAGGAAAAAAAGTAAAGGCGTCAGAATACTTTCCGAATGCACTGCACCACTTGCTGATACCTCAACATCCAAATCAATTATTTTGAAAAGAGATTATTTTGTATACAAGGTTTACAATACAATGTTTTTATGAATGAATGAGAATGGGAATATGCACTGCCGGATTAATGGATTAATGCAGGGGGGATTAATTACTGGGGCTGAAGCCCCTGGACCAAGAGGTAGCAACAAACAAAAAAAAACGTTTAAAAAAAATGTTTTAGGAAATATATACAGTATATACTATATATACAGTTGAAGTTGGAAGTATACATACACCTTAGCCTATCAGAAGCTTCTAAGGCCATTAAATTCTTTTCTGGAATTTTCCAAGCTGTTTAAAGGCACAGTCAACTTACTGTATGTAAACTTCTGACCCACTGGAATTGTGATACAGTGAATTATAAGTGAAATAATCTGTCTGTAAACAATTGTTGGAAAAATGACTTGTGTCATGCACAAAGTAGACGTCCTAACCGGCTTGCCAAAACTATAGTTTGTTAACAAGAAATTTGTGGAGTGGTTGAAAAACGAGTTTTAATGACTCCAACCCCCAGTGTATGTAAACTTCCGTGCTCAATGGGATTGAGATCTGGGCTCTTCGCTGGCCATAGCAGAATAGTGACATTCCTGTCTTGCAGGAAATCACACACAGAACAAGCAGTATGGCTGGTGGCATTTTCATGCTGGATGGTCATGTCAGGATGAGCCTGCAGTAAGGGTACCACATGACGGAGGAGGATGTCTTCCCTGTAACGCACAGCGTTGAGATTGTCTGCAATGACAACAAGCTCAGTCCGATGATGTTGTGACACACCGCCCCAGACCATGATGGACCCTCCACCTCCAAATCGATCCTGCTCCAGAGTACAGGCCTCGGTGTAACGCTCATTCCTTCGATTATAAACACGAATCCAACCATCACCCCTGGTGAGACAAAAACCACGACTCGTCAGTGAAGAGCACTTTTTGCCAGTTCTATCTGGTCCAGTGACGGTGGGTTTGTGCCCATAGGCGACGTTGTTGCCGGTGATGTCTGGTGAGGACCAGCCTTACAACAGGCCTACAAGCCCTCAGTCCATTCTCTCTCAGCCTATTGCGGACAGTCTGAGCACTGATGGAGGGATTGTGCGTTGCTGGTGTAACTCGGGCAGTTGTTGTTGTCATTCTGTACCTGTCCCGCAGGTGTGATGTTCAGATGTACCGATCCTGTGCAGGTGTTGTTACACGTGGTCTTCCACAGCGAGGGCGATACGCTGTCCATCCTGTCTCCCTGTAGCGCTGTCTTAGGCGTCTCACAGTACAGACATTGCAATTTATTGCCCTGGCCACATCTGCAGTCCTCATGCCTCCTTGCAGTATGCCTAAGGCACGTTCACTCAGATGAGCAGGGACCCTTCTTTTTGGTGTTTTTCAGAGTCAGTAGAAAGGCCTCTTTAGTGTCCTACGTTTTCATAACTGTGACATTAATTGCCTACCGTCTGCAAGCTGTTAGTGTCTTAACTTCTTGGATATAGGGGGCGCTCTTTTAATTTATGGATAAAAAAACGTGCCCGTTTTAAGCGCAATATTTTGTCACGAAAAGATGCTCGACTATGCATATAATTGGCAGCTTTGGAAAGAAAACACTCTAAGGTTTCCAAAACTGCAAAGATATTATCTGTGAGTGCCACAGAACTCATGCTACAGGCGAAACCAAGATGAAACTTCTACCAGGAAATGGGTAGAATTTTTGAAGCTCTGTTTTCCAATGTCTCCTTATATGGCTGTGAATGCACCAGGAACGAGCCTGCGCTTTCTGTCGTTTCTTCAAGATGTCTGCAGCATTGTGACGTATTTGTAGGCATATCATTGGAAGATTGGCCATAAGAGACTACATTTTCCAGGGGTCCGCCCGGTGCCCTTTGTCGAAATTGGTATGTAATCTTCAGTTGCGGGCATTTTCTCCTGGGATTCAGGACAGAAAGCACACTTCCACGAACGATGTATCATCGAAGAGATATGTGAAAAACACCTTGAGGATTGGTTCTAAACAACGTTTGCCATGTTTCAGTCAATATTATGGAGTTCATTTGGAAAAAAGTTAGGCGTTTTTATGACTGGATTTTCGTTTTTTTTTGGTAGCCAAACGTGACGCACCAAATGGAGCGATTTCTCCTAAACAAATAACCTTTCAGGAAAAACTGAACATTTGCTATCTAACAGAGTCTCCTCATTGAAAACATCTGAAGTTCTTCAAAGGTAAATGATTTTATTTGAATGCTTTTCTGTTTTTTGTGAAAATGTTGTCTGCTGAATGCTAACGCTAATGCTAACGCACTCCCCTTCTTGGTCAAATTGCACTTACACAGCCTGTAGGTGTGTTGGGTCATTGTCCTGTTGAAAAACAAATGATGGTCCCCCTCACTAAGTGCAAACCAGATGGGAAGGGATTTCACTGCAGAATGCTGTGGTGACCAGGTGTGTCTTGAATTCTAAATAAATCACAGACAGTGTCACCAGCAAAACACCATCACACCTCTTCCTCCATGCTTCACGGTGGAACTACACATGCAGAGATCATTCATTCCCCTACTCTGCGTCTCACAAAGACACGGTGGTTGGAACCAAAAATCTCACATTTGGACTCTGCAGACCAAAGGACAGATTTCCACCGGTTTAATGTCTATTGCTTATGATAAATAAAAAATAACAACTGCGTAATAAATACATTTGACTGGTCAATTGTTTGAGTCCGAGTTAGGGCCCAAACCTGTAGGGGACCCAAGAGCCCCCCCCCCGCCAAAATGGAAAATATATATATGTGATATATTTTTCATCCAAACACATGAGTCTGCACTCAATGTTCAAAATACACCCGAGAACATAATTTAGCCACAGAGGATCATTCATTTAAAAAAATAACTTTGTATTAAATCTGAACACAAGTAAATACAGGCAACTGCCTAAATAAAAAAAACAGCAAGATAATGTCTTAAGAGGGTGTTTGGCCACCACGAGCTGCCAGAACATCTTCAATGTGCCTTGGCATAGATTCTACAAGGGGACCTACACCATGCAAGGAAAAATACACCACATCATGACATATTTGTATCCCTCATTTACTCAAGTGTTTCCTTTATTTTGGCAGTTACGGGTTGCCCTCCATTAGGAAGGCTGGCCAGCATGCACACCCCATATACAGCCTGTTGCATTGTGGCCATAGACATGTGTTCCATAGAAGGGTTTTGGAACCTCTTACCCTGGCAATTTGACTATTAAACTGATTGGTACACTAGCAATGGCTGCCAGTCCTGACCTGAATGAGTACTGCCATCTATGGATGTTATTTCTATGGTTGTCTGTTTGCCTTTTGCAAATTGTTAATATACAGTAGTGGGAAAAAGGTGCAGTTTGGAAAGCAAATGCCTACTGCTTAAAAGAGCAGACTAATCTGTCTATAGAACCAACAACTCTCATTTTTTTTGCAAACAGCAGCACTGTTTTTCAAAGTAGCTCGTCTTGAGATAGACTATTGCCAAGATGTGCACACAGGCCATCACCGTCATCATCATTATTAGGTGAGTGCATGAGTTTGTGTGCTACTGGAAATTGTATGTACTAGGGGAGACCGGGGATGGTTGTAACACTTTTTGCATTTTTGTCAATTTCTCAGAAATTGTTTGAGCTACTACATTCAAAATGTGATAGGAACAGCTTCCATCTGTCTGCTACAAATGGGTATAGATGTTATCTCTATAAAACAAACAGATACATTCAAATCAAATCTTATTTGTCCCATGCGCTAATACAACATGTGTAGGTAGACCTTAACGTAAAATGTTTACTTACAAGGCCTTAATCAACAATGCAGTTAAGAAAAATAAGAGTTAAGAAAATATTTACTAAATAAACTAATGTAAAAATAAAATAAAAGAGTAACAATAACGAGGTTATATAGAGGGGGTACCAAGTCAATGTGCGGGGATACAGGTTAGTTGAGGTAATTGAGGTCATATGTACATGTAGGAAGGGGTAAAGTGACTATGCATAGATAATGAACAGCGAGTAGCAGCAGAGTAAAAAAAGGGGGGAGGGGGGGGTCAATGCAAATAGTCTGGGTAGCCATTTGATTAATTGTTCAGCAATCTTATGGCTCGGGGGCAGAAGTTGTTAAGAGGCCTTTTGGACCTAGACTTGGCACCTCAGAACCGCTTGCTGTGCAGTAGCAGAGAGAACAGTCTATGACTAGGGTGGTTGGAGTCTTTGACAATTTTTTGTTCAGGTACTGTTGCTCATTCCGTGGGCCTCTAGGAACTGGTCATTACGCACACCTGGTCCCCATATTCTCCTGATTAGTAATTGTATAAGTGTGCCCTTTGTTCACTATTGTCTTGTTGATTATTGTTCCAATGTCCGTTGGTTGTGTGAGTACCTGTGCTGTTTTGTTTTGGCTTTCGTGCCGGTTGAATTGAGCAGATGATTACGGGTCTGGTCCCGTGTGGTATCACTGTGTGAGTGTATGTTACGGGTCTCGCCCCGGTGTATTTATTCGAGGTAATCCTTGCTCTTTTGTTTGGGTCTCAACCCTGTGTCTTGTATACGTGTTTGTTTGGTCTTCGTCCCCGTGGCTTTACATGGCACGTGGTAATTTGGGTAGATAAAAAAAAACTATTACGCATTCCTGCGCCTGTCTCCCGATCCCTTTATACCAGCGTGACATATACAACCAGTGAAATGTTACAATTTATCCCACCTCCCCAGTCAGTTGTAACAGAGCTTGGGGTGAAATTTAACAGTTTGAAAGAAAAATCATATATCATGACATGCAACGAAATATTATACGCCTTTATTGAGAACATGAGAACCACATTGCCATGTTTAACATTTTGTGCAGCAGAAATAACATAATAATACAATCCATTAACTGGCCCTTCTCAACTAAACAACAACATCTGACAACTAAACAACAACATGTGGACTAAACAATTGAATGTTTGTGGTGTTCCTAATGGAAAAAAACAAATTAAATTCCCAAGGCTTGGTGGGCCCATAATTTGCATTCCCAGAACCCAGGCATTCTTAGGCTTGCTACAACTAACCCTGACCCTTGCAGCCATTAGCTATCTTCAATTTTAGCTACATGTTCAAACTTTAGCATTGCTAACTTACATCAAATATATCTACACACACTGGTTATAAACCAGATATAAGTTTGGTGAATCTAATGACAAAGCAGGTGGTGACATCAACAACAACAAAAAATTGGGTCATAAAAAGAATTTCGTACCTCAAAATCAGAGTTTTGTCAATCAAATCTGCAGAGTCCATCACAGGGTCTTGCTTCTTCACATGATGGTTGAGGACTAAACTGACCATCTGCACAGTGAGTCACATGATTGTAGCTTGTTGTCACGTTCTGACCATAGTTCTGTTAGTTTATTCTTTGTTTTAGTATGGTCAGGGCGTGAGTTGGGGTGGGCAGTCTATGTTTGTTTTTCTATGTTGGTTTTTGTGTTCGGCCTAGTATGGTTCTCAATCAGAGGCAGGTGTCGTTAGTTGTCACTTGTTCCTGATTAGAGATATTGGGAGTGTTACAACTATCCCCTGTCTCCCCTAGCCTACTGTAGCCTATATATAGTACATGCTCTATATATTGCCTCCTATTATTGCACAATCTGTGTGTTGCTTCATTGGCCTGGGCTATTGTTTGTTTAAATTCCAAACCAGATTGATCTCAATTTGTCTGTGTCAGAGTAACCACTCATTTCGGTCATTTGTGTGGTATTAAAAAAGATTCAGCTAATGTCTTCTTCCATGTAAATGACTTAGAGTTGCATGAAATGCATTTTTAAAAGCCTTTTTTTTCTGGACCCTGAACAAATGTTCCCCATGAGTAGAAATCGTAAAACGCCTCTGCTCAACTGTATCTTATGCCACATTGCAAATTGGATTATGGCTTAATTATAAAGGGGCTTTTTCTTCAATAGTACATTTACCACGCGTCAAATTGCATCTTGGTGCACGGATTTGTTACCAGAAAATGATGGTGTGTCGGGAAGTGTGTGTGTGTGTGTGTGTGGAGGGGTGGGGGGGGGGGGGGTGCTATAAAAAAACACAGACCCGGTGCCTATGATTTCTTAATCCAGCCCTGGGAATATGGTTCCAACAATGTTATGTAGGCCTACTGAATTGCCCCATTTCTCACCCATACAAACAGCCTTACAAAATGTAACAGCGACCTCCTGTGGTCACCAATGATTAGGACATACTGTACGGTCCACAAACCTTTTCTAGGAAATAGATTATGCACCACAGTTAAATTAATGACAGCTTGACAAAGACAAATCTATTGTATTTGAGAGACATTAGAAAGAGACACTAATGACCATACATTGTTTTGTATAGCACTTTTCAGGAGATGTTTACAGGCAAAATACACAAAGCATCAACACAAAAAAACATAGTCAATACAATTGAGACAAACAGTTCAAAAGTGTTTATTCCATTATAGTCTGGTGGCAGACTGACATACCTACATAACCTACCATGATATTGGTAATATTAAAGAGGTTAGCATATTGTATTTATAGTTCATGATTCATTCATGATTATCCATAATTATGGTAGCGTCCACATTCACGTAGAAGTGTTTAGAAACATCTTCTGATCTTATTTACTGTAAGTGACAATAAATTATTCGCCATTTAGTTCCTGTTGGTCAAAACAACTCAAACAAAACAAACTTCAAATGCATCCAACAAGTTTTTTGAGTCACAAGCTTGACGTAGTCATTGCGTGCCTTGAATACGGTAACAAATACTAAACTTTTGACTACTTTAGTACACTATCTATGAATTTGTCCAAAGACTTTTTCAAATGAGGGACTAGATACATAGGGCTTTCATTTATAATCGGTAAAACAGGTATGTATGAAAATACCCTCAAATAAAAGCTGACATTCTGTACTGTCGCCTCATATGAAACATTTGAGCATAGAGCATAAAATGTACACATTTTAGCTTCACTGTGCAAATAAGTACAGAGGGGAGTGTATTATTCCGTTAAATATCTAAAAATGGATGTACTCTAGCAACTGCAGATTATCCTATTAATCAAGAGGATGGCCAGCATGCAAAGTTTGTTTCTGGGTTTCCAGATTACAGACCATAAACTCTGAATGATGTCAGTAAATGTTTAGTATTGCGGTCACCTTAGTTATGTGTGAATTGTAAACATGCTGCTGTTTCCTGGTAAAAAAAATATTGTACAGAACTTCCCAAACTCAATTAATGAGGATTGCAAACACTGAATTTTCACACTGCTTATAATACACTGAACCCTGAATTATCCATCTGTGGAATGGACCATAAACTCTGAATGCCCACATAAAAAATACTACAGTGTACTATGGTATAATACTGTAGTATTTACTGTAGTATACTGCAGTATTTACAGTATACTGTAAAGAAAATTGTAGCATATCCTATAGCATATTGTTCTTGTATTGTTTTTGCAGATTGTAGAATACTGTAGTATTTACTGTAGTGTTTTTGCGCTGTACTACACCGTAGTATTTACGGTGGTGTTGTTGCGTGCTGTATTATACGGTAGTATTTCCTGTAGTGTTTTTCTAGACATTACTGTAATATTTACTATAGTATTTTTGTTTTATTATCTTTGACATAGAAGTGGAGGCTTCAGGAAAGCTACTGGAGAAATGCTAAAATAACACATTTTCCATAACTTTTAGGTAGGACTGAGGTCTGAAGAGATAACTGTTAGGGAACACAATATATGGTGAATGTATGTTTCTAACTTATGGGTGGCACAAATTGCGACATGGGGGAGGCGAATGGGCAGGGTATATGCAAATGAAATACAGTGTTCTACAGTATGCTACAACATTCTATAGTAAGTACTACACACTTTTTTTTTTTTATGTAACCTTTCTTTACCTAGGCAAGTCAGTTAAGAACAAATTCTTTTTTACAATGACAGCCTACACCGGCCAAAACCGGACGATGCTGGGCCAATTGTGCGCCACTCTATGGGACTCCCAATCATGGCCCGTTGTGACACAGCATGGAATTGAACCAGGGCATCTGTAGCTTTTTTTTCTTCTACTGTGGTATTGACTTGTTTATTGTTTACTCCATGTGTAACTCTGTGTTGTTGTCTGTTCACACTGCTATGCTTTATCTTGGCCAGGTCGCAGTTGTAAATGAGAACTTGTTCTCAACTAGCCTACCTGGTTAAATAAAGGTGAAATAAAAATAAATTAAAATGCCTCTAGCACTGATATGCAGTGCCTTAGACCGCAGCGCCACTCGGGAGCCCTATGATTGTGGGATACTACACTAAGTTCTGTAGTATTCTATAGTAAACTGTAATATTCCTTCTTGTGGGTGATGCCAATAAACATACAAAAATGATTAAGATTACCGTATATATGTGAATCGTAGACATGTTGCTGTTTATGTGTGCTTTATGTGTGCTTATTCTGATCAACAACTGTATCTCAAAGGATTATATCATAACATATCCTTATTGGTCAATTTTTACAGATTGTTTCCTAAAATATCATGGATAATGTTGAACCCTGACACTATCATAAGAGGACGCACGTGTTGAACTCAAATCAAATCAAATGTTATTGGACACATACACGTGTTTAGCAGATCTTATTGCGGGTGTAGCAAAATGCTTGTGTTTCTAGCTCCAATAGTGTACTAATATCTAAAAAGTAATATCTAACAATTTCACAACAATACACACAAATCTAAGTAAAGGAATAGAATTAAGAATATATAAATATATGAACGAGCAATGTCAGACTAAGATACAATAAAATAGAACACAGTATATACATATGAGATGAGTAATGCAAAATATGTTAACTTTCACACAACTTACAGTAGAGTACAAGTTGAAATATACGTTATCTATATGTAAAATGGGGGAGTGACTCAGACCCTGGTGCTGCTGTGTCTGACTCTCAGTGATGATGCTAGAGAAGTCAACCTGAATGACATCATGGTACAGATTCAGCATGAACAAGCACAGGCAGGGGCGCAACTTTGGTTTTAGAAGTGGGGTGAACATAACATATATATATTTTTTATGTTTTAATATCCGGTCGAATAAACACGCCAAACAGCCTACCCAAACAGCCTACCCAAACAGCCTACCCAAAAGCACACCGATGCCTCGTTTTCTATCAGATTCCAATGATAAAACTGGGGAGGACTGTCCCTAGTGAAAGTTGCGTCCCTGGGCATAGAAAAAGAAGTTGTTGTCACACAGAACCAGGCACCAGAGAGGGCTGTCCTAGCCAAGGCAAACAGTAGCAGCCAGCAAGACATGTGTAATCTTCTGTTGGAACTTGGAGTCATGGAAGCCAGACTGATAGCTGCGGAGCACCCGGTAGAAGAACTGAGGAACATGGAAGCTACTGTTAATCTCCTACACAGGGAGACCGCATGTAATCTAAAGCAAACAAGAATGATATACACTGCCATTCAAAAGTTTGGGGTCACTTAGAAATGTCATTGTTTTTGAAAGAAAAGCACATTTCTGATCTATAGAAATACAATTGATCAGAAATACAGTGTAGACATTGTTAATGTTGTAAATGACTATTGTAGCTGGAAACGGCAGATTTTTTATGGAATATCTGCATAGGCGTACAGAGGCCCATTATCAGCTAATCCAAGTTGATAATTTTAAAAAGCTAATTGATCATTAGAAAACCCCTTTGCAATTATGTTAGTACAGCTGAAATTTGTTGTCCTGATTAAAGAAGCATTAAAACTGTCCTTCTTTAAACTAGTTGAGTATCTGGAGCATCATCATTTCTGGGTTTGATTACAGGCTCTAAATGGCCAGAAACAAAGAATTTCTTCTAAAACTCGTCAGTTTATTCATGTTCTGAGAAATGAACGCTATTCCATGCAAGAAATTGCCAAGAAACTGAAGATCTTGTACAAAGCTGTGTGTACTACTCCCTTCACAGAACAGAGCAAGCTGGCGCTAACCAGACTAGAAAGAGGAGTGGGAGGCCCTGGTGTACAACTGAGCAAAAGCACAAGTACATCAGTGTGTCTAGTTTGAGAAACAGGCGCCTCACAAGTCCTCAACTGGCAGCTTCATTAAATAGTACCTGCAAAACACTAGTCTCAACATCAACAGTGAAGAGAAAAAGACATCTCAGACTGGCCAATAAAAATAAAAGATTAAGATGGGCAATAGAACAGACACTGGACAGAGGAACTCTGCCTAGAAGGCCAGCATCCCAGAGTCACCTCTTCACTGTTGACATTGAGACAAGTGTATATTTTTTTTTTGTATGAAAATATTCAGAAAGAGAAACAATTAGATTGTTTGACAAGGTATGAACTCTAAGCCTATGTGTTGTTTGAAGTCCAATAGACCAACAAAGCTACAGTAGTAGGTCAAAACTGTGTGCTTTGAGACAACTTTGGTAGGGCATGGATGAAGTTAAACCATGTGGTGCTCATGTGAATAGTTTTTCCATTTTGGATTCTGTAACAGTTTTCTGGGGAAAGAGGCAGACCAAAACACAGCGTGGTTACTTGTAAACATCTTTAATAAAGATGAACAATCTACAAAACAAGAAATGTGAAAAAACAGCCCTATCTGGTGCAACAAACACAGAGACAGGAACAATCACCCACAAAACCCAACACAAAACAGGCTACCTAAATATGGTTCCCAATCAGAGACAATGACTAACACCTGCCTCTGATTGAGAACCATATCAGGCCAAACATAGAAATAGACAAACCAGACACACAACATAGAATGCCCACCCAGCTCACGTCCTGACCAACACTAAAACAAGGAAAACACACACGAACAATGGTCAGAACGTGACAGATTCGGACCAGCCTAACTTCTTACTTAAGAGTACAACTTGGACTAGCCCCAGACATTAAAGAGCTAGGTATCAAGTCCATACCACAAAGGAAGTAGGTGCCCTTGTGTGTGGCACTCTGGCTCATATAAGTAGAGATCATATTTACTGGAAGACAGGCAAGCTAAGTTAAGCTTACACACATTCAGAAAGAGAAGTCCTGCTTTTCATGAACAATATAACGTATAAGGTATGTAGACTGCATTCCTAAACAATACATTTTCTAAAGGGCACAATGTCTAGAATTACAAGATAAGTATTGAACATGACACAACTCTTTATTCATGATTAAAATAGTACTGTAGATTAAATATTTGACATTGGAGATATACTGTACATAAACTCAGCTAAGAAAGATACGTCCCTTTTCAGGACTATGTCTTTCAATGATAATTTGTAAAAATCCAAATCACTTCACAGATCTTCATTGTAAAGGGTTTAAACACTGTTTCCCATGCTTGTTCAATTAATCATAAACAATTAATGAACATGTACCTGTGGAACGGTCGTTCAGACACTAACAGCTTACAGACGGTAGGCAATTAAGGTCACAGTTACGAAAACTTAGGACACTAAAGAGGCCTTTCTACGGACTCTGAAAAACACCAAAAGAAAAAGTCCCTGCTCATCTGTGTGAATGTGCCTTAGGCATGCTGCAAGGAGGCATGAGGACTGCAGATGTGGCCAAGGCAATAAATTGCAATGTCTGTACTGTGATACGCCAACGACAGCGCTACAGGGAGACAGGACGGACAGCTGATCATTCTCGCAGTGGCAGACCACATGTAACACCTGCTCAGGATTGGTACATCTGAACATCACACCTGTGGTATGATGGTCGGATTCGCGTTTATCGTCGAAGGAATGAGCGCTACACAGAGGCCTGTACTCTGGAGCGGGATCGATTTAGAGGTGGAGGGTCCGTTATGGTCTGGGGTGGTGTGTCACAGCATCATTGGACTGAGCTTTTTGTCATTGCAGGAAATCTCAATGCTGTGGGTTACAGGGAAGACATCCTCCTCCCTCATGTGGTACCGTTCCTGGAGGCTCATCCTGACATGACCCTCCAGCATGACAATGCCACCAGCTGTACTGCTCGTTCTGTGCGGGATTTCCTGCAAGACAGGAATGTCAGTGTTCTGCCATGACCAGCGAAGAGCCCAGATCTCAATCCCATTGAGCACGTCTGGGTCCTGTTGGATCGTAGGGTGAGGGCTAGGGCCATTCCCCCTAGAAATGTCCAGGAACTTGCAGGTGCCTTGGTGGAAGAGTGGGGTAACATCTCACACCAAGAACTTGCAAATCTGGTGCAGTCCATGAGGAGGAGATGCACTGCAGTACTTAATGCTGACTGTTACTTTTCATTTTGACCCCTTTGTTCAGGGACACATTATTCAATTTCTGTTAGTCATATGTCTGTGGAACGTGTTCAGTTTATGTCTCAGTTGTTGAATCCATCGTGAAAACCAATGAAACCATCGTGAAAACCAAAGATGGGGAAAACAAGAGTGTTCTTGAGAAGAAAGGATACACTACCCAGAAGTAGGTAGAGAATGGTGTCATCACTACTGACAAAGAGGGTGACCAGTTTGTCATTAAAGAGATCAAACTTAATGAGTTGAGTGGGCACCAATGTCTTATTTGTTCTTGTTTTTTATTTTAACATTTTATTGATAGAGTCAAGAAGTGATTGAGAAGTAGACTGTAAAGCGATGCAGTTGGTGTTTGAACCCACAGCTCCAGGGGTAATGTGTGGGCTCGTTGCAGCAGCACTACCACTAGACCTACTTTGAGAGCAACATTTTCTAATAATGTGTGTTATTTATATATTATAGATTTCTAAGGAATTTGGCACTGGTCTGTTAGCCCTGCTTAAACCATTACGTCAGTCTCTAACTTGAATTTTATTGTTTTACTGTAACGTGATTTTATATACACTTTAAATAAAGTTATATTTGATTTGTTTGATGCGAGACACAACTAGGCCTAATTTTAAAAGGTTTATAAAGGATAGGGTTTGGTTTCTATTGAGTACTGTGATTTTTGCTTTAACTTCTTATGGCTGCAGGGGCAGTATTGAGTAGCTTGGATGAAAGGTGCCCAGAGTAAACGGCCTGCTCCTCAGTCCCAGTTGCTAATATATGCATACCATTATTACTATTGGATAGAAAACACTCTGAAGTTTATAAAACTGTTGAATGATGTCTGTGAGTATAACAGAACTCATATGGCAGGCAAAAACCTGAGAAGAAATCCAAACAGGAAGTGGGAAATCTGAGGTTGGTCGATTTTCAACCCAGACCCAATTGAATACACAGTGGAATATGGGTTATGTTGCACTTCCTAAGGCTTCCACTAGATGTCAACCGTCTTTAGAAACTTGTTTGAGGATTCTACTGTGAAGTGGGGGCGAATGTGAGAGGAATGAGCCAGGTGTTTGGCAGATTGCCACAGGCTCTGTGGCGCGGTCATGAGAGAGTTACCTCCCGTTCCATTGCTTTTCTACAGACATAGGAATTCTCCGGTTGGAACATTATTGACGTTTTATGTTAAAAACATCTTAAAAATTGATTCCATACATCGTTTGACATGTTTCTACGGACAGTAACGGAACTTTTTGACATTTCATCTGCAACTAGGGAAAGCGCTTCATGACTTTGGAGTTGTTTACCAAACGTGCTAACAAAAGTACCTCTTTGGACATAAATGATGGACATTATCAAACTAAATCAAACATTTAATGTGGAACTGGGATTGCTGGGAGTGCATTCTGATGAATATCATCAAAGGTAAGTGAATATTTATGATGCTATTTCTGACTTCTGTTGACTACCCAATATGGCGGATATCCTTTTGTTGCCTGAAAGCTGTACTCAGATTATTTCATGGTTTGCTCCGTAAAGTTAAAAAACAAATCTGACACAGTGGTTGCATTAAGGAGAAGTGTATCTATATTTCCATGTCTAACAATTGTATTTTCATCGACAAATATAAATACTATTTCTGTAAAGTGATGTGGCAATATCACCGGATGTTTTTGAAACTAGTGAACATAACGCGCCAATGTATACTGAGATTCTTTTATATAAATATGCACTTTATCGAACAAAACATATATGTATTATGTAACATGAAGTCCTATGAGTGTCATCTGATGAAGATCATCAAAGGTTAGTGATTCATTTTATCTCTATTTGTGCTTTTTGTGACTCCTCTCTTAGGCTGGAAAAATGGCTGAAGTGACTTGGCGGTGACCTAACATAATTGTTTGTGGTGCATTCGCTGTAAAGCCTATTTGAAATCGGACACTTTGGTGGGATTAACAACAAGATTACCTTTAAAATGGTATTAGACACATGTATGTTTGAGGAATGTTAATTATGAGATTTCTGTTGTTTGAATTTGGCGCTCTGCACTTTCACTGGCTGTTGTCATATCGATCCCGTTAATGGGATTGCAGCCATAAGAATTAACAGACGTCAGACTTAACTCTAGTGCTGGAGACATATTCTCTGATGTTGAAAACCTCCTGCAGTTAACTCACCCCATATTGTAAGCCACAAGAACTCTTTCCAAGGTGACTAATATTTGTGTTTATTTTTCAGTCTAGAAAGAAGATGTTAGGAGTGGTTTCCTGGACACAGATTTAAACTATATTGAGAATGCTTTTTAGTCCAGGACTAGGATTAATATGTGTCTGGAACATCAGCCCAATATGTTTGCAAGTTACCACAGTATGAACATAAAAACATTTTAAACAGAGGAGCTCTTCAGTCTTTCTTGACAGTTTGCTGCAGCAAGCAAAATCAAGCTCATCCCCCAAATATTGAGAAATTCTTACCCATCTCTACCAGAGAGCTTCTCATCTGAGATCTGCGACCTCCCGTGTGACATCTTCCAACAAGACCCGACCATTTGGCCTTCAGGGACATCATGGCAAAACCCTTCATTATCAGTTTCCTCACAATAAAAGGTTTGAAATTCAAGATTGTATGATAAAATCGTATGATTTGTTTGTTCATTCATTCATTAATCCATTCATCCATCCATAAATGCATTAATTCATTCTTTCATTCAATCAAATGATCTGTATAAGTAAATGTTCTATAGAGTGAGAACTGTTAAGGAACTCCAGACCACCTTGGACAAGCTGAGAACTCTGGCAGACGACTTGGAGAGTACGCACAAAGGAACCACCATAGGTAGTCTGACGGGAGGTGTTATTAGCGCAGCTGGAGGAATCACCTCTATAGTGGGGCTTATCCTGGCTCCCTTCACTCTGGGCACCTCCCTAATCGTCACTGGGGTTGGTGTTGGGGTGGCTGTCGGTGGTGGAGCCAATATCAAACATTACCAATATGGTCAATCAGTCCACCGACCGCCTAGCCATCAAGAACATCATCAAGGAGTTCCAGGAGAAGATGAACTCTGTGGTGACATCTCTGCAAGACATCGCTGAGGATTTGGAGACACTGAGGGCAAGTGGCTGTTTTAACATAGGAAGTGACAATTTCAACGCAAATGCTGGAGTATTTTGGGAGGGTGTGCATCTCAGAGTTCTTCCGATTTCTCCGGGTGGCCACCATTGGCAAGGTGGCAGCCCAAACTGCCAGGGCAGTGCATGTGGTTGATATCTTCTTCATCGCCATGGACGCCAAAGAGATACAAAACATCCGACAGGCGAAGGCGAAAGAACAGTCTGGTGATACCGATAAGTTAGAAATGGTGGAATCAGACTCCACCACGGAGCTGAACCCTGGATGTGAAGAACCAAAGGCTGACGTCACGTCAGAGACCACAAAGTTCATCCAGACGATCAGACAGGCTGCTGAACAGCTACAGGAGAGCCTGGACGATCTGAGTGATATCATCTTGTTCATTCCTAAGATAGACTGTTGCTTAAACACCTGAGACTACTCCGTGATTGTAAAAGATGCATAAACAAGAAATATGGCAGGAACACGGGTATCGGCAGTGTGACTCTGACACCCAGAAAGGCCTGCAGGTTGTAATCATGAGCAGATTCCTTTTCCCATAATAGCATAATAAATTAGTTTTAAACTTAATCTACTTCGTGTATGTTCATTAAAAACATTAAAAAGTCACATACACTGAGTGTACAAAACATTAGGAACACCTTCCTAATATTGAGTCACCGTCAGAACAGCCTCCTTTCGTAGGCGCATGGACTCTACAAGGTGTCAAAAGAGTTCAACAGGGATGCTGGCCTATGTTGACACCAACGCTTCTCACAGTTGTGTCAAGTTGTCTGGATGCCCTATGGGTGGTGGACCATTCTTGATACACACGGCAAACCTAGCAGCGTTGCAGTTCTTGACACACTCAAACTGGTGCTACTGGCACCTCCTACAATACCCCATTCAAAGTCACTTAAATATTTTGGAGTGGTGGAAAAAGTACCTAATTGTCATACTTGAGCAAAAGTATAGATACCTTAATAGAAAGTTACTCAAGTAAAAGTCAGCCAGTAAAATTCTAATTTGGTAAAATGATTGAGTTTTAATTATACTTAAGTATCAAAAGTAAATGTAATTGCTAAAATATACTTAAGTATCAAAATTAAAAGTTAAAGTATAAATCATTTAAAATTCCTTATATTAAAAATGGAATCAAAATCCAAATCAAAGCTACTACATTCAAAATGTGATAGGAACAGCTTCCATCTGTCTGCTACAAATGGGTATAGGTGTTATCTCTATAAAACAAACAGATACGTTCAAATCAAATCTTATTTGTCATATGTGTCGAATAAAACAGTTACAGACCATACCGTGAAATGTTTACTTACAAACTCTTAATCAACAATGCAGGTAAGAAAAATAGAGTTAAAAAAAAGAATAACTAAATAACTCAAGTAAAAAATAAATAAATATGAGGCTCCAGTATCAAATCAAATCAAATCAAATTTTATTTGTCACATACACATGGTTAGCAGATGTTAATGCGAGTGTAGCGAAATGCTTGTGCTTCTAGTTCCGACAATGCAGTAATAACGAACAAGTAATCTAACTAACAATTCCCCAAAAAAACGACTGTCTTATACACAGTGTATGGGGATAAAGAATATGTACATAAGGATATATGAATGAGTGATGGTACAGAGCAGCATAGGCAAGATACAGTAGATGATATCGAGTACAGTATATACATATGAGATGAGTATGTAAACCAAGTGGCGTAGTTAAAGTGGCTAGTGATACATGTATTACATAAGGATGCAGTCGATGATATAGAGTACAGTATCTACGTATGCATATGAGATGAATAATGTAGGGTAAGTAACATTATATAAGGTAGCATTGTTTAAAGTGGCTAGTGATATATTTACATCATTTCCCATCAATTCCCATGATTAAAGTGGCTGGAGTAGAGTCAGTGTCATTGACAGTGTGTTGGCAGTAGCCACTCAATGTTAGTGGTGGCTGTTTAACAGTCTGATGGCCTTGAGATAGAAGCTGTTTTTCAGTCTCTCTGTCCCAGCTTTGATGCACCTGTACTGACCTCGCCTTCTGGATGACAGCGGGGTGAACAGGCAGTGGCTCGGGTGGTTGATGTCCTTGATGATCTTTATGGCCTTCCTGTAGCATCGGGTGGTGTAGGTGTCCTGGAGGGCAGGTAGTTTGCCCCCGGTGATGCGTTGTGCAGACCTCACTACCCTCTGGAGAGCCTTACGGTTGAGGGCGGTGCAGTTGCCATACCAGGCGGTGATACAGCCCGCCAGGATGCTCTCGATTGTGCATCTGTAGAAGTTTGTGAGTGCTTTTGGTGACAAGCCGAATTTCTTCAGCCTCCTGAGGTTGAAGAGGCGCTGCTGCGCCTTCCTCACGATGCTGTCTGTGTGAGTGGACCAATTCAGTTTGTCTGTGATGTGTATGCCGAGGAACTTAAAACTTGCTACCCTCTCCACTACTGTTCCATCGATGTGGATGGGGGGGTGTTCCCTCTGCTGTTTCCTGAAGTCCACAATCATCTCCTTAGTTTTGTTGACGTTGAGTGTGAGGTTATTTTCCTGACACCACACTCCGAGGGCCCTCACCTCCTCCCTGTAGGCCGTCTCGTCGTTATTGGTAATCAAGCCTACCACTGTTGTGTCGTCCGCAAACTTGATGATTGAGTTGGAGGCGTGCATGGCCACGCAGTCGTGGGTGAACAGGGAGTACAGGAGAGGGCTCAGAACGCACCCTTGTGGGGCCCCAGTGTTGAGGATCAGCGGGGAGGAGATGTTGTTGCCTACCCTCACCACCTGGGGGCGGCCCGTCAGGAAGTCCAGTACCCAGTTGCACAGGGCGGGGTCGAGACCCAGGGTCTCGAGCTTGATGACGAGCTTGGAGGGTACTATGGTGTTGAATGCCGAGCTGTAGTCGATGAACAGCATTCTCACATAGGTATTCCTCTTGTCCAGATGGGTTAGGGCAGTGTGCAGTGTGGTTGAGATTGCATCGTCTGTGGACCTATTTGGGCGGTAAGCAAATTGGAGTGGGTCAAGGGTGTCAGGTAGGGTGGAGGTGATATGGTCCTTGACTAGTCTCTCAAAGCACTTCATGATGACGGATGTGAGTGCTACGGGGCGGTAGTCGTTTAGCTCAGTTACCTTAGCTTTCTTGGGAACAGGAACAATGGTGGCCCTCTTGAAGCATGTGGGAACAGCAGACTGGTATAGGGATTGATTGAATATGTCCGTAAACACACCGGCCAGCTGGTCTGCGCATGCTCTGAGGGCGCGGCTGGGGATGCCGTCTGGGCCTGCAGCCTTGCGAGGGTTAACACGTCTAAATGTCTTACTCACTTCGGCTGCAGTGAAGGAGAGTCCGCATGTTTTCGTTGCAGGCCGTGTCAGTGGCACTGTATTGTCCTCAAAGCGGGCAAAAAAGTTATTTAGTCTGCCTGGGAGCAAGACATCCTGGTCCGGGGGTACAGGTACCGAGTCAATGTGCTGGGGTACAGGTTAGTTGAGGTAATTGAGGAAATATGTACATGTAGGTAGAAGTAAAGGGACAAAGCAGGCGGCACCATTTTCTGGTTTTTAAAATGTATGGATAGCCAGGGGCACACTACAACACTCAGACATTACTTACAAAAAATGCATTTGTGTTTAGTGAGTCTGCCAGAGGCAGTAGGGATGACCACGCGTTCTCTTGATAAGTGCATGAATTTGACCATTTTTCTGTCCTGCTAAGCATTCAAAATGTAAAGAGTACTTTTGACTGTCAGGGAAAATTTATGGAGTAAAAAGTACAATATTTTCTTTAGGAATGTAGTGAAGTAAATGTAAAAGTTGTCAAAAATATAAATAGTAAAGTAAAGTACAGATACCCTAAAAAATGAATTAAGTAGTACTTTAAAGTATTTTTACTTAAGTACTAGTAGTACTTTTAAGTATTTTTACTTAATTAAGTACTTTACAGAACTGATCTTTTGTCTTGCCCATTTACCCCCTGAATGGCACACACATACACAATCCATGTCTCAATTGTCTGAAGGCTTACAAATCATTCTTTAACCTGTCTCCTCCATTTATCTACACTGATTGAAGTGAATTTAACAAGTGACATCAATAAGTGATCATAGCTTTCACCTGGATTCACCTGGTCTGTCGGAAGTCATTGAAAGAGCAGGTGTTCCTAATGTTATGTACACACAGATTAGATACTGCTCTAGGTTTTTTTTTAAATACCTTAAACCTTAAAATAATATGGCCGGTTTAAACCATTTGAAACTTTGATTAAACAACGTGCATTATATTTACGTATTGCTCAGTTTACTAAACTATAGTTTAGTGTCACCCTCCTTACATTGAAGAAAAGTTTTTAATTAACTCACCCTGCCAGATTGCAATGGGTTTTACAGTATTTTTGCACAGACTTGAACTGTTTACTCCATATAAGTGTCACCTGAGATGTACTGTATCAAGTCCTTTCTGTGGCTCATATTCAATATCCCTTGTCCCTTACCTTCAATTTGTCTTCTCAGTTCGTCCAGCAGGGCTTGCTGTTGTTCCTCTCTGAACTCTGTGGTTTTGGCCCTCAATGTCAAAGCTTGAAGTTTCCTCTCCTGAAATGGAAAACAGTTATTTGAACAAATATGTCATAACAAATACTTAGGCAGATCGTATATTTAGGAAGATCATATATCATATATCATATATATTGACAACAGCTGGTGAAACTAACACTGTAAAGTGTGAAAAAATTGGATCAGTGTTATTTCCAGTGTTATATCAGTTATTTCCCTTCTAATCAACAGATTTGCAAGGGCAAGAATTTTGGCTTTCCATGGTGACATCACTATGCAGTAAACTGGTTAATAAACCAATAAAAAAGTTGTTGGTTCGAATCCTTGAGCTGACAAGGTGAAATGTGCACTATACACAAATTTATCCTATAAGTAGCTCTGGATAAGAATTTCTGCTAAATGACTAAACATGTAAATGTAAAATAACAAAGAGAGTTTGAAAACTCTATCTGCCAATAACAGCTAGTTTTCAGTTTTCCCCTCCCCACGGAGATCACTAAAAAGCTATTTTGACCCATTTTAATGGAAATTTATTACAGTAAGTGCCTATGCACAACAACAAATAAAATCACAGTGAATGATACTGTTTACAACAACAACAACAACAACAAATATGCAAATATGTTTAATACCTTTGTTAGAACCAAGTATTGAGTTTATTCTTGTTAGAACCAAGTATTAAGTTTAAGTTTTGACCAATAAGGTAGCTTGTTAAGCTGTGGCCAATGGGAGAGATGACCTGGTAGAAAGGGAGAGACGTTGGAAAAAGGATGGACATTACATTATGACCGTTGGTTAAGAAAAATTTGAAAAGAATACGATAAAAATATAACAAAACCCATACTTACCGAGTTTTGATTTGATTTTATAAGAGTTATTATCATTTTGTTAAGAAAGACTTAGTAAAGATTGAAGCTACCGTCTCATCGTGGAGGTATTTGACAGCTTTGAGGATAGCCTAGCATCGTGCGACCCCCGAGAGAGAATTGCTTGGAGAAGATTAACTAGTTCATGTTCCCATGGGATATCGGTTATTGCTGAGGAGTACTGTCTGCATTGATAGCGGTACTTGCTGTGGATCTTGTGAGGAAACCTTCCCAGAACTGATATACTTCACTGAGGGAATATCTACGAGTAGTGAGTAACCACAACGGTGGGGTGACTTTATGTGTGTCCTCATTCTTTTGAGCTCCAACGCGCGTCAACGGGGTTTAACCAAGCTTGAAATAACTTGGACATGGGGGTTGTGCACGACTCATTGGGGTTTATTATTTAATTTTTATTTTGATGTGGTGCTTTGAAAATGTAATAATACACGTCTTGAATCTTGTGTATGTTGCTTTGATGGAGTCATTTACAGTTTCAATTGAATTTAATGCATCGGAAAGCATATCCTTATACAATAACAAAAATCTATAATCATTCTATCTGAAGATAAACCCTAGTTGTCATCACCCTAGATAGTTTACAATAGGGATTCTTATTGGAGATGTACTTCTCACCTAACATCCCATGCTGTTGAGATATACTATGTAAGGTAATATTGTGAGAGTCAAATTCAAGCCTGGTTTTATTTTCACCTTTATTTAACCAGGTAGGCAAGTTGAGAACAAGTTCTCATTTACAATTGCGACCTGGCCAAGATAAAGCAAAGCAGTTCGACACATACAACAACACAGAGTTACACATGGAGTAAAACAAACCCTCTCTAGTGAGAGAGTTACATACAGTATGGTTTTATGGGACAGTGGAACATTTGTTTTTTAAATTGAGTGGAGAGACATTATCCAGACAGAGACTCTGATGTAATATGAGTTGGTTTGGAGCATTTTATAACATGTTTTAGACACATTTTAATAATGCGTTGTAGTCTATGGCAAGTTATGACTCTGTAATTAACACAATATAAAAACTAAAAATAAAACCAGTTTGGGGGAACAATTACAAGCACATAAAGAGTTAAAATAAGGCCACATATAAAAATGTGTGAACTTACCCTTTAAGTTCAAAACTTTGTCCATTCTTGTTAGGAATGGACATTTGTCTTTGGCTAACAGGCATGTGGCTACAAAACAAACACATTCTCATTCTGAACCCTTGAATACATGATATAGAAATATATCTGTTTAAACATTTTATTTGGATTACTTTCGGTTACCCCTGCTGGAGTCAACAGCAGCCTCAATGTTTTTCAGGTTCTCCAACTGTTCTCTGAAGCTGTCAGTCGGGCCTTAATGGCTCTTAGTTCCATCAGAAGGTTACACATGTCTGGCTGGCAGTTGCTGATTGTCTTGGCTAGGGCTGGTGCTTGGATCTGAGAAGAACTTCAGTCTCTATGTCCTGTGCCTGTTCAGGCTGAATCTGTACCATGAAGTCATTCAGGTTCACTTCGATCATGACTCAGGATATGACCCAGAAACAGGTCAAAATATATATTATACAAGGGGACATGCCTGGGCAGGCATAATGGTCAGAACTAGAAAGACTCAAAAATGGAAAACCACGCTGGTAAGACTTGACAGGAGAAGACTGGCAACAGACAAACAGAAAACACTGGTATAAATACCCAGGGGATAATGGGGACAAATGGGAGACACCTGGTGGGGGGTGGAGACAAGCACAAGACAGGTGAAACAGATCAGGGTGTGACATCTTCACTGAGAGTCCCAGAGTCCCAGACAAACACGGCAGCACCAGGGTCTGAGTCCCCCATTCTAAAACTTGTAGGTAAGTAATGTCAAAATTCACACGAAACCACTCGGCTACCTAGGTAGCCCCTGGTCCTGTCTCTTTCCTTTCTACACCGTTCTACGTCAAATCAAATCAAATGTTATTTGTCTCATACACATATTTAGCAGATGTTATTGCGGGTGTAGAGAAAATCTTGTGTTTCTAGCTCCAACAGTGCAGTAATATCTTACAATTCACAACAATACACACAACCTAAAATAATGGAATTAAGGAATATAAAAATATAAGGATGAGCTACAGTGGGGAGAACAAGTATTTGATACACTGCCGATTTTGCAGGTTTTCCTACTTACAAAGCATGTAGAGGTCTGTCATTTAAAAAAAATCATAGGTACACTTCAACTGTGAGAGATGGAATCTAAAACTAAAATCCAGAAAATCACATTGTATGATTTTTAAGTAATTCATTAGCATTTTATTGTATGACAAGTATTTGATCACCTACCAACCATTCCTCTCTCTTCTCTGCCCCACTGTAGCTATTCCTCTTGTCCAGATGGGATAGGTCAGTGTGTAGTGCAATGGCGATTGCATTATCTGTGGATCTATTGTGGCAGTAAGCAAATTGATGTCGGTCTAGGGTATCTGGTAAGGTAGAGGTAATAGGATCGTTAACTAGCTTTTCAAGCACTTCATGATGACAAATGTCAGTGCTTATTGGGCGATAGTCATTCAGTTCAGTTACCTTTGCTTTCTTGGGTAGAGGAGCAATGGAGGACATCGACACGAGCCTACCAGGTGAGCTAAACTACTTCTATGCTCGCTTTGAGGCACCAGCTTTTATTTGTGTAAATAATAGCTGGTGCACGATATCTAAGGAAGCCTCGAGCTATTGCTCGCCTGAGGTAGAGTATCTCATGATAAACTGTAGACCACACTACATACCTAGAGAGTTTTTATCTGTATGTTTCGTAACTGTTTACATACCACCACAGTCAGCGGCTGGCACTAAGACAGCATTGAATGAGCTGTATTCCGCCATAAGCAAACAAGAACACGCTCACCCAAAGGCGGGGACAGTGAATGAGGACTTTAGTGCAGTGAAACTTAAATCCTTTTTACCAGATTTCTATCATGTTAAATGTGCAACCAGAGGGAAAACAACTCTGGACCACCTTTACTCCATATACAGAAATGCATACAAAGCTCTCCCTCACCCTCCAGTTGACAAATCTGACCATAATTCTGTCCTCCTGATTCTTGCTTACAAGTAAAAAATTATAGCAGGAAGCACCAGTGACTAGATCAAAAGAAAGTGGTCAGATGAAGCAGATGCTAAGCACAGGACTGCTTTGCTAGCACAGACTGGAATATGTTCCAGGATTCCTCCGATGGCATTGAGGAGTACACCACATCAATCATTGGCTTCATCAATAAGTGCATTGATGACGTCGTCCCCACAGTGACCGTACGTACATACCCCAACCAGAAGCCATGGATTACAGACAACATCCACACTGAGCTAAAGGCTATAGCTGCCGCTTTCAAGGAGCGGGACTCTAACCCGGAAGCTGATAAGAAATCCCGCTTCGAACCATCAAACAGTCAAACCTTCAATGCATGGACTAAGATCGAATCGTACTACACCGGCTCTGACTCTCGTCAGATGTGGCAGGTCTTGCAAACCATTACAGACTACAAAGGGAGGCACAGCCGAGAGTTGACCAGTGACACGAGCCTACCAGACGAGATAAGCTACGTCGTATGCTCGCTTCGAGGCAAATAACACTGAAACATGCATGAGAGAACCATCTGTTCTGGAAGATTGTGTGATCATGTCCTCCGCAGCCAATGTGATTAAGATCTTTAAACAGGTCAACATTCACAAGGCCGCAGGGCCAGATGGATTACCAGGACGTGTACTGCGAGCATGCACTGACCAACTGGCAAGAGTCTTCACTGACATGTTCAACCTCTCCCTGTTCGAGTCTGTAATACCGACATGTTTTAAGCAGACCACCATAGTGCCTGTGCCCAAGAACTAAGGTAACCTGCCTAAATGACTACCGACCCGTAGAACTCACGTCTGTAGCCATGAAGTGCTTCGAAAGGCTGGTCATGGCTCACATCAACACCATTATCCCAGAAACCCTAGACCCACTCCAATTTGTATACCGCCCCAACAGATCCATAGATGATGCAATCTCTATTGCACTCCACACTGCCCTTTCCCAGCTGGACAAAAGGAACACCTACGTGAGAATGCTATTCATTGACTACAGCTCAGCGTTCAACACCATAGCGTACTCAAAGCTCAGCAATAAGCTAAGAACCCTGGGACTTAACTACCCCGGAACATATCCCAGTTTGCATGATCAAAACTATCTTAAAGTGTGGATTCTGATTGGTCAGACTAGTGTTGAAGAGTCCTTAGCACAGGTACTTCCTGTTTGAGTTTCTGCCTATAGGAAGGGAGGAGCAAAATGGAGTCGTGATCAGATTTGATGAAGAGAGGGCGGGGGAGGGCTTTGTAGGAATCCCGGAAGTTGGTGTAGCAGTGGTTGAGTGTTTTAGCAGCACGAGTACTACAGTCAATAGGTTGGTAGAACTTCGGGAGCGTTTTCCTCAAATTTGCTGTGTTAAAATCCCAGCTACAATAAATGCAGCCTCAGGATATGTGGTTTCCAGTTTGTATAAAGTCCAGTGAAGGTCTTTGAAACATTGTGCAATGTTACCGTGTCTTCAGGACCCCTCACCCTCAGGGTGGGGGGGGGGGTGGGGGGCTCGTTGACAAGCTCCATTACTGCAGTAATTAAATAATAAAGTTGACTTGTTTTGAAGAAATGTTAAAGTGTCTCCTTTTGATTAGAATAATTCCATGACACGGTTATGATATAAAACTAAATGTTTCAGAAGTAGAGGCGTCTTGTGATATTGATCTTTACCACTTAGTTATCGTAGCTGAGTTCTACAAGCAATGTCTTAAGGATTTAATCAGGTTCTGGGAATCAGAAAGGCAATCTGCCTATGCCTGTCTTTTGCAGACAAGTTATATGCATATTAAAGTATGATTGGATCTGTTGTTTATGCATCTAATATAATCACTGAGTAGGTCAGTCGTCTAAGTAACAATCCTCTATCTCAGGAATGAACGAGATGACATCCCTCAGTTCGTCCAGGCTCTCCTGTAGCCGTTCAGCTGTCTGTCTGATCGTCTGGATGAACTTCATGGTCTCTGACTTGACCTCAGCCTTTGGTTCTTCACATCCAGGCTTCAGCTCAGTGAAGGAGTCTGTGTCCATCGCTTTTAACTTACTGGTATCATTTGCCTTCGCCTGTCGGATGTTGTGGATCTCTTTGGCATCCATGGCAATGAAGAAGATATCAACCGCTACAAAAAAAGCTGAAAATATTCCTGTCGCCACCTCTGCCACACGCACTGCCCTGGCAGTTTGGGCTGCCACCTTGCCAATATTGGCTACCCGGAGATATCGGAAGAGCTCTGTGGTGCCCGCAACGCCTTTCCCAACCCTCACCCCAGCACTAGCAGCGGCCTCTATATTTAAACCGGCACTTTCTGTCTTAGAAGAGCTACTTTTCATGAGTGTCTCCAAACCCTCAGCGATGTCTTGTAGAGATGTCACCACAGAGTTCATCTTCTCCTGGAACTCCTTGATGATGTTTTTCATGGCTAGGCGGTCGGTGGACTGATTGACCATGTTGGTGATGTTGGATACTCCCGCTGTGGCACCACCAGTGACAGCAATCCCAATACCCACCCCAGTGACGATGAGGGAGGCGCCCAGAGTGAAGGGAGCCATGATGAGCCCGACTAAAGAGGTGATTCCTCCAGCTGCCCCAATAACACCTCCTGTCAGACTGCCTATGGTGGTGCCTTTGTGAATACTCTCCAAGCCACCTGCCAGAGTTCTCAGCTTGTCCAAGGTTGCCTGGAGTTCCTCCACAGTTTTCTCACTCTACAGAAATGAATGAACACATGTATATTAATGAATGAATGGAAATGTAGATGGTTACCAGACATATTGAATGATTGAACGATTGATATTGCATAGCAAACCTTTTTTTTGAGGAAACTGATAATGAAGGGTTTTGCCATGATGTCACCAGCTGAAGGCCTAATGGTCGGGTCTTGTTGGAAGATGTCACACAGGAGTTCGCAGAGCTCCGGTGAGAAGCTCTTTGGTAGGGATGGGTAAGATCCCCTCAATATTTTTTTAATGAGGTTCGTTGTGTTCACTGCAGTGAACTGAGAAGAAAGAACTGTCTATTATCACACAATATCCATCATTATCTAGTGGTGGACAGGCAAAATAGAACGAGTTCAATTTATGTCGGAATTATTGGATTTTGATCGACCCTTCAAGCATCCCGAGTTTACAAGTTTTTGGTATCTGATCTTTGAACTTTTCAGCTGAAAATTGATAAAACAGAGCAATCTTACAATCGTAATATTTTTTATGAGATACATGTAGCTAGTTTAATTTTGGCAATGTTAGCTATCTTAAACTAGCTGGGTAGACACTTATCTCATTGGTTGAATAATTGTTTGTACTTTAAAATTATTTGACTGCACTCATGTCGTATACAACTTCACCGACTGGAAAATACGAAATAACAACAAGCATTTAAATGCAGGATTACTTACTGCACCCTGAAGCATACACAACTCATACAGCACACATCCCAAGGACCAAATATCACTGCAAAGGATGGAAAATAAACATGTTAATTCTCATGTATTTATGATTATTTTATACTGCATAACCCTCACTTATTTTTCCACTTATAAACCTGTTAACAAACATATCCTATGGTAACACTGTGTCTGTGAGCGTGTGTGTGTGTGTGGAGTAACAGCCATGTCAGTGGATCTCTGCAAATGTCAACTTACTTCACATTTTCATTATTGTCTAGGTCATCTTATTGGCCTGGTTTACCTAACGTATGGCTTGGGACATGACTTTATGACATATATCATGTCATTTTATGATGCCACATCGTAGGCCTTGTGACAGAGTTACAGTAAATGAGGGATTATCTAGCCTCAAATGCTTTTGTGGTTTCATTCTCATCTCACTTTACCTTGAACAATTAGGGAAATTGCTAATTATTACCTCAAAATCTTTACATTTTTTCCAGGAATATATATTTAAATATGCTTGTTAAATATTTTCTACCTTTTGGTGTCATATATTCCACCAGTTAGAATCTCTGGGCCTAAATAACCCACCATTCCATCCTCGTTGGTAGTCCTGATAAACAAAGTACGCACATTAACAGATTTTTTTCTCCCTACTCATTTATGTAATCAAAAATGCTAAACTATTAATTGGTGTAACTATTAATGTATTTTGTGTAAATTCATCATGAGCCTTTTATAATTACAAAACTAACATACTTTTCATTGACACTTCCAAACGCTCCCAAACGAAGTGTTTCAAATTCTGTGAGAAGTATGCTCTAGTATAGATAAGAAAATACCAGTTGAGGTGTTAAACAACAGTTTATGACATTCCATCATTTAATTTCGGCACTGATATGAATCAAAACATACATTTGTGTAATAATCTCTTTTTGTATCGCTGTGAAGTCAACAATCCCCCACAAATCACAACATGCAGTTGATTGTTTAACAGGGATTTACATAAAACCTGACATTTTATTAACCCTCCTTTTTCTTTAAGTTTATTTCCAGGCTCTCTTTAAACTAATAGCCTTTGCATGATGTTCTATTAGCGGTACCTGGGGTCTCAGTTCTCTGTGAAGAAGGCCCTGGTCATGTACATGCTTCAGGGCCATGCAGATCTTGACAAACCAGTCCATAATCTGTGAAGGTATCAAAGTAATATATATTTAGCCTAAAATAAAAACAGTTGTGTTGTGGAATTTTCTAGTTATTACTTCAGCTACCTTCTCAGAGTAATCTTCTGTAGGGTTTGTCTTCTGCTCTTGTATCTTCTGAGAGAGATTTCCCTTCGCACAATGGTCTGTCACTATATAGTAGCAGTTATCCTCTGTGAAAATTTATTCGTAGTTTGTGTGTGAATACTACTTGGGAATACTAATCGTGAAACATATTAATACTGTAGTAGTTCGCTTGTTGAAGTTGCTGATACTGTATTAACTTGTAATTCCAATATAATGTCTCTGATTTTTATTTTACCTTTATTTTACTAGGCAAGTCAGTTAAGAACAAAATCTTATTTTCAATGACGGCCTAGGAACAGTGGGTTAACTGCCTGTTCAGGGGCAGAACGACAGATTTGTACCTTGTCAGCTCGGGGATTCGAACCTGCAACCTTTTGGTTACTAGTCCAACACTCTCACCACGTAGTTACCTGGAAATGAGTTTTTGTAGCTTACAATGTGGGGGTGACTAATCTGTCTGAGGCATTCAACCTCTGAGACAATTTCTCCAGCACTGGAGTTCAGGACAGATGTCTGTCAAAACAAATGATATGTGACTTATTGAAAGATATAGGCATGTTAATTATTTCGTTTATCTTTATAAATACATGTCACTATCAATCATTATTTTTGCACCTGCAGAGTTGCCTGTAATTGAAAACCAATTATGTATCCCTCTGTGATCATTCCAAAAAACTCTTAAGATATAATCAATTCAGAAATAACAAATAGTTCTCACATACCTCATTCAGTTTGATCTCTTTAATGACAAACTGGTCACCATGTTTGTCAGTAGCTATGACACCATTCTCTACCTCCTTCTGGGTAGTGTATCCTTTCTTCTCAAGGACACTCTGTGTTTTCCCCATCTTTAAATTTCACTAGAGTCTGTGTTTCACTCATGTCAATTAGCAATGTTCATCTTTTTTTAAATCAATAAAGTACATTTTAACATACACTGAGGTCACAAAACATTAGGAACACCTTCCTAATATTGAGTTGCACCCCTTTTGCACTCAGAACAGCCTGAATCCGTCAGGGCATGGACTCTACAAGGTGTCGAAAGTGTTCCACAGGGATGCTGGCCCATGTTGACACCAATGCTTCCCACAGTTGTGTCAAGTTGGCTGGATGTCCTTTGGGTGGTGGACCATTCTTCATACTGTTGAGCGTGAAAACCCCAGCAGCTTTGCAGTTCTTGACACACTAGAACCGGTGCTCCTAGCACCTACCCCGTTCAAATGCACCATTCACTCTCTGAATGGCACAATTGTCTTAACATGTGATATTAATAAGGGATCATATCTTTCACCTGGATTTACCTGGTCAGTCGATGTCATGGAAAGACCAGGTGTTCCTAATATTTTGTACACTCAGTGTAAAACACATTGGTTTGCAATAATACAACATACCAGTAAGGTGAATATGTTAGTAACACAGGTTTACCTTTGCTTGTCTGTCTGCTGGTTGTGCTGCTGGCTTACTTTACCTACAATTTGATTAGGAGTTCCAGTCTTATATGCAGGACTCCTCCTCTACTTACATAGTTTGATCAAACAAACACACCCATATCCGCATTACATGTTAAGCAATAATGGATGAACTATCAACCGGTGTGTCAGCAGTGAGAGACTATAGGGAAGTTTGGACTAAACCAAAGCATTCAGATCATGTGATTTACAGGAAATCCTACTGTCCTACTGAAGTAATGTTCAAATGATGAAACAAGAGCTGTTTACTGTTGTCAACTTGTTCGTTTTTTCCTGCTTTTAATTGTCCTCTGTACATGTGTGTCTATTATTATTATATATATTTTTTTGGGGGGGGGGCGTCTTAGGTAGATCAGCTTTAATATTGCAGGCAGATTCTGGCTTCCATCACTGTAATTGTCTGCATAATTTCCAATCCTTCACATATTTTTGTAGTAAAAATATAAAATATGCAATTGTATTTTTCAAAAACAAGCTACATATTATGGACAGTACCAAAACAAATGATATAGTATTTCGGGTCTCTTTGAGCTAAATCTGCAGAGCTGGGATGGTTGTATCCCCATATATACAGTGCCTTGCGAAAGTATTCGGCCCCCTTGAACTTTGCGACCTTTTGCCACATTTCAGGCTTCACACATAAAGATAAAAAACGGAAAAATTGGTAGTGGAAAATTATTCAGCCCCTTTACTTTCAGTGCAGCAAACTCTCTCCAGAAGTTCAGTGAGGATCTCTGAATGATCCAATGTTGACCTAAATGACTAATGATGATAAATACAATCCACCTGTGTGTAATCAAGTCTCCGTATAAATGCACCTGCACTGTGATAGTCTCAGAGGTCCGTTAAAAGCGCAGAGAGCATCATGAAGAACAAGGAACACACCACGCAGGTCCGAGATACTGTTGTGAAGAAGTTTAAAGCCGGATTTGGATACAAAAAGATTTCCCAAGCTTTAAACATCCCAAGGAGCACTGTGCAAGCGATAATATTGAAATGGAAGGAGTATCAGACCACTGCAAATCTACCAAGACCTGGCCGTCCCTCTAAACTTTCAGCTCATACAAGGAGAAGACTGATCAGAGATGCAGCCAAGAGGCCCATGATCACTCTGGATGAACTGCAGAGATCTACAGCTGAGGTGGGAGACTCTGTCCATAGGACAACAATCAGTCGTATATTGCACAAATCTGGCCTTTATGGAAGAGTGGCAAGAAGAAAGCCATTTCTTAAAGATATCCATAAAAAGTGTCGTTTAAAGTTTGCCACAAGCCACCTGGGAGACACACCAAACATGTGGAAGAAGGTGCTCTGGTCAGATGAAACCAAAATGGAACTTTTTGGCAACAATGCAAAACGTTATGTTTGGCGTAAAAGCAACACAGCTCATCACCCTGAACACACCATCCCCACTGTCAAACATGGTGGTGGCAGCATCATGGTTTGGGCCTGCTTTTCTTCAGCAGGGACATGGAAGATGGTTAAAATTGATGGGAAGATGGATGGAGCCAAATACAGGACCATTCTGGAAGAAAACCTGATGGAGTCTGCAAAAGACCTGAGACTGGGACGGAGATTTGTCTTCCAACAAGACAATGATCCAAAACATAAAACATAAAATCTACAATGGAATGGTTCAAAAATAAACATATCCAGGTGTTAGAATGGCCAAGTCAAAGTCCAGACCTGAATCCAATCGAGAATCTGTGGAAAGAACTGAAAACTGCTGTTCACAAATGCTCTCCATCCAACCTCACTGAGCTCGAGCTGTTTTGCAAGGAGGAATGGGAAAAAATGTAAGTCTCTCGATGTGCAAAACTGATAGAGACATACCCCAAGTGACTTACAGCTGTAATCGCAGCAAAAGGTGGCGCTACAAAGTATTAACTTAAGGGGGCTGAATAATTTTGCACGCCCAATTTTTAAGTTTTTGATTTGTTAAAAAAGTTTGAAATATCCAATAAATGTCGTTCCACTTCATGATTGTGTCCCACTTGTTGTTGATTCTTCACAAAAAAATACAGTTTTATATCTTTATGTTTGAAGCCTGAAATGTGGCAAAAGGTCGCAAAGTTCAAGGGGGCCGAATACTTTCGCAAGGCATTATATATAACATTCTATTGGTTGCAGCAATTTTGTATAATAATTTAAATTGAAAAGCTCTACATTTTGAATCCAGCGTTGTTTTGTGTATCAGTTCGTAAACCATGTGCCATGGAATTGGTACATCAAAAAATATCTTCCTAACAATTTTGCATTCAATATGGCCCAGCTGTAAATGTTTTGGTCCTGAAATGAAACTGGCATACTTTTTTATTTATCACAATTTTCTTTAGACAATTTTGGTCTTTAATGCATGGCTGACAGACAAATTCCTTAATTTCTCCCCCTTTCACTTGCTGCAATTAGTTGGTTGTAAAATAGGAAAGTTGCTTTAATATGCTTGCAGTCAACCCCTAGTGATGTAACTGCCTACGTCAACACCTTCTACTCATGAGACCAAGCCCATGCATATACAGTTATACAAACTTGCAGGAGAGAACAATAGTTCTGACGTGTCTCTTATCTCTTTCACTCCCCTGCAGGGTTCTGTGTCTACGAATGTCTTTTAGCCTTGAGGCACTTTCTCACAGACACCCTGTTTTGACTGCAATAACTCACACATCTCTCAGACTGTTTCTTATAAGAAGCAGAGACTAGAAAATAACTGTGGAACAATATTAAAACTTATAATGCATATATTGCTAATGTGTAGTCCAGGACCCAATAGATGTCGTGAGGAAGGGGTCTTATAGCCCTTCCCCTTCTATTAATACAACATAAGCATAATCAATTATTATAATACATCAATAATTTGGTGCAGCCCCAATCATGACCCCAAGGTGAACCCCATCATCTGCATGTGTGACATAACTCCGCCAGTCCTATGTATGAAATTATTTACAAAGATTATAGCTTTTTTTAATGAATTAGTATATTTGAGTTGAACCATAATATTTGTTGTAATATTTGTTCTGTCTTTTCTGGTTGATTAAACTGAAATTGCAACCAACTTTCTATGGCTTGTTTTAAAAATAATGATATTTTGGAGATGATTTCATTTTCAAATAACAGAAAGTGAGAGATTGTAATCTGAATAAAGGGAAAGGGCCATTTGTGAACATGGGGTGAAACATTGCTGCTAATCTGCTAGAGAACCAGTTCAGAATGAAGTATACATTTTGTATGACTGAAGCCTTTAGTGAGAGGTCTAATACTTGAACATTTTAATAATAACATATCATAACAATATTTGCATTACCACTAGTATCAAACTGGCTTTGAGCTGATGGATCTAAGAGAGTAAATGGCTGATCAAACTCGATTCTTGCATGTGAAAGAACATGACACTAGACTCATTTGTTTCTTCAAACTTGGTAACTTAAATAACATGACCATTTATATTCCAATAATGTTTCTCAGATGGACTGTTGCTTTCCTCCTGGCTCTCCTATCTCCCCTTTAGGTCCAAGGGGTACGTGTGACCCTAGCCTTCCTAAAAAGACAACAAACATGATAGCTTTCACTAATCTGGGACATTGGGTTATTTACATTTAATAACCTACAGTATATAATTTAATAATGTGTGTTTGGCAATTATTGATGTACTTTTCTTTCTATTGGAAATTGTGCCATGGCTTGATGTTGGTAAAAATATGATTTGATGTCCCCTACCAGTGTCTTCTTACTCTTCCTTCTTTTCAATATTGGTCACATAGTCAGCAACAACTGAAACATATGCTCAGAGTCAAGGATTTGGTGCACTTACATACTTTTTTAAAATTTGTATTAACTGATCTTTATCATTTTTACCATGAACAAATGTTAATGTATAATGTTTCATATCAGTCAATGTTTTATGAATATGATTCACCATGCACCTTTATGTACTAATAGATTAAATCTGCTCATTTTGTAGTTGCTTACTATTTTAATGCAATTTGTTTAATGAAAATAATATACAGATCAAATCATCCCGACGGTTATAAAATGAAACACATCTACTTCTGAAATGTCTGTGATACAGATTTTGATCTGTACTACCTGGTATTATCAGAGAAGCTGAGGCCAGAGTGCCAGAGAGGGGGAGCGGGAAAGTATGCTTTGCCTAACATTAAAACAGTTCTCGGAGTAATCTTCTGTTTTGTCCTCTGCCTTTGTATATTCTGAGAGAGATTTCCCTTCGCACAATGGTCTGTCACTATATAGTAGCAGTTATCCTCTGTGAAAATGTATTAGTATTTTGTTAGTGAATACTACTTGGGAATACTATTTGTGAAACAAATAAACACTATAGTAGTTCATTTGGTGAAGTTGCTGATACTATATTAACTTGTAATTCCAATACACCGTGTCTGAAACAAATGAAAAGACATATAGAGACAAATAAAAATACAAAGTAAAATGTAGTTACCTAGAAAAGAGTTTTTGTAGTTTACAATGTGGGGATGACTAATCTGTCTGAGGGTTTCAACCTCTGAGACAATATCTCCAGCACTGGAGTTCGAGTCAAATTATGTGACTTATTGAAAGATATAGGCATGTTAATGATTTATTTTATCTTTATGCATACATGTCATAAACATAACCTATTGTAACAGTTTGTGTGTGTGTGTCTATGCGTATGTGTGTGCCTAGATGTCTGTGAACTAGAGTAGTAGGTGTCTGTAATATAGATTTTTATCTGTACCACCTAGATATCATAGCTGAGTTATACAAGCAATGTCTTAACGATCAAAGACAGGTTCTGGGTATCATAAAGTAAATCTGCCCATAAAATCTAATTTTATTGGTCACATACACATGGTTAGCAGATGTTAATGTGAGTGTAGCAAATTGTTTGTTCTTCTAGTTCTGACAATGCAGCAATATCTAACAACTAATCTAACAAATTCACAGCAACTACACACAAATGTAAAGGGATGAATAAGAATATGTACATATAAATACATGGATGTGCGATGGCCGTGCGGCATAGGCAAGATGCAGTAGAAGATATCGAAGACAGGATATATATATGAGATGAGTAATGTAGGATATGTAAACATTAATAAAGTGGCGTTATTTAGAGTGACTAGTGATGGTTGTGGTTGGGTGGTTGTTTTCCTTGATGATCTTTTTGGCCTTCCTGTGACATCGGGTGCTGTAGGTGTCCTGGAGGGCGGGTAGTTTGGGCGGGTGCCCCCGGTGATTCGTTTTGCCTTGCAGTTTAGGGCGGTGCAGTTGCCGTACCAGGCGGTGATACAGCCCAACAGGATGGTTTCGATTGTGCATCTGTAATAGTTTGTGTGTTTTAGGTGACAAGTCAAATGTCTTCCGCCTCCTGAGGTTGAAGAGGTGCTGTTGCACCTTCTTCACCACACTGTCTGTGTGGATTGACCACTTCAGTTTGTCTGTAATGTGTAGGCTGAGGAACTTAAAACTTTCCACCTTCTCCACTACTATCCTGTCGATGGGGATGGGGGGTGCTCTCTCTGCTGTATCCTGAAGTCCACGATCATCTCTTTTGTTTTGTTGACGTTGAGTAAGAGGTTATTTTCCTGACACCACACTTCGAGGGCCCTCACCTCCCTGTAGACCGTCGCGTCGTTGTTGGTAATTAAGTCTACCACTGTAGTGTTGTCTGCAAACTTGATGATTGAGTTGGAAGCGTGCATGGCCACGCAGTCATGGGTGAACAGGGAGTACAAGAGAGGGCTGAGAACGCACCCTTGTGGGGCCCCAGTGTTGAGGATTAGCGGGGTGGAGATGTTGTTTACTAGCTTCACCACCCAGGGATGGCCCGTCAGAAAGTCCAGGACCCAGTTGCACAGGGCGGGGTCGAAACCCAGGGTCTGGAGCTTAATGACGAGTTTGGAGGGTACTATGGTGTTAAATGCTGAGCTGTAGTCAATGAACAGCATTCTTACATAGCTATTCCCCTTGTCCAGATGGGATAGGGCAGTGTGCAGTGTAATGGTAATTGCATCGTCAGTGGACCTACTGGGGCGGTAATCAAATTGGAGTGGGTCTAGGGTATCAGGTAGGGTGAATGTGATATGATCCTTGACTAGTCTCTCAAAGCACTTCGTGATGACAAAGGTGAGTGCAACGGGGCGATAGACATTTAGTTCTGTTACCTTAGCTTTCTTGGGAACAGGAACAATAGTGGCCATCTTGAAGCATGTGGGGACAGCAGACTGGGACAGGGATTGATTGAATATGTCCGTAAACACACCAGCCAGCTGGCCTGCGCATGCACTGAGGACGTGGCTAGGGATGCCGTCTGGGCTGTCAGCCTTGCGAGGGTTAACACACTTAAAAGTTTTCCTCACGTTGGCCACGGAGGAGAGCCCACAGGCGTTGGTAGCGGGCCGTGTCAGTGGCACTGTATTGTCCTCAAAGCGAGCAAATAAGTTGTTCAATTTGTCGGGGAGCAAGAAGTCGATTTCCACGAAGGGGCTGGTTTTTGTTTTGTAATCTGTGATTGATTGTAGACCCTGCCACTTATGTCTCGTGTTTGAGCCATTGAATTGCGACTCTGATGCTTTGCTTGTTTGATAGCCTTGCAGAAGGAATAGCTGCACTGTTTGTATTCGGTCATGTTTCCAGTCACCTTGCCATGATTAAAAGCGATTGTTCGCACTTTCAGTTTTGCGCGAATGCTGCCATCAATCCTCGGTTTCTGGTTAGGAAAGGTTTTAATAGTCACAGTGGGTACGACATCTCCGATGCACTTGCTAATAAACTCGCTCACCGATTAAGCGTAAACATCCATGTTATTGTCTGAGGCTATCCGGAACATATCCCAGCCCATGTGATCGAAGCAATCTTGAAGCTTGGAATCAAATTGGTCAGACCAGACCATCTGTTGGACAGATCTGAGCACAGGCATTTCCTGTTTAAGTTTCTGTCTATATGCTGGGAGAAACAAAACAGATTCATGGTCTGATTTGCTGAACGTAGGGTGGGGGAGGGCTTTGTATGCATCGCGGAAGTTCAAGTAGCAATGATCCAGAATGCTACCAGCTCATGTCGCGCATTCGATATGCTGATATAATTTATGAAGTCTTGTTCTCAAGTTAGCTTTGTTAAAATCCCCAGCTACAATAAATGCAGCCTCAGGATGTATGGTTTCCAGTTTACATAGAGTCGAGTGAAGTTGTTTCAAGGCCGACGAGGTATGTGCCTGGGGGGAGATACACGGCTGTGACTATAATCGAAGAGAATTCTCTTGATTGTAAGGAATTCTAGGTCATGTGAACAAAAGGACTTGAGTTCCTGTATGTTGTTGTGATTACACCATGAGCTGTTAATCATAAGGCATACACCCCCGCCCTTCTTCTTACCAAAGAGATTTTTGTTTCTGTCTGTGCGATGCATGAAGAAACCGGGTGGCTGTACCGACTCTGACAACATTTCCCTCTTTTGCAGAGAAGTTCCACATATCGTACAATCACTGTGTAGTCTCAGTTGTCTAAGTAAGAGTCCTCCATCTTAGAAATAAATTAGATGACACTACTCAGTTCATCCAGGCTCTCCTGTAGCTGAACAGCTGTCCGTTTGATTGACTGGAAAAACTTAATGATCTCTGATTTGACCTCAGCCTTTGGTTTTTCACGCACGCATGCATATAGGCATGCACGCACGCACGCACGCACGCATATAGGCATGCACGCACGCACGCACACACACACACGAGAATGTGTGCCAACACTCAAGACAAATATTTAAACACACACACACACACACACTCTCTCTCACACACTTACACCAACAAACACAGGCAAAGATAAGTCTTCCTTCATAATGCCACATCAGCGAAGAGAAAATAAAACAAAGATCCTTGGGCACAAACAAATATGTATCGGTGTGACATGGTGAGGTAGGACCCAGGAGCAGAGAAGCGAACGAGAGGAGGAACAGTGGTTAGAATAAACGTAAACACTTCACTGGGAAAAAGTTCAACAGTAGGTACAATGTAGACTTGGGAAAACAACAAACACTCGATTACTCACTTAGGAGACAAATGCACATGTCAATGAAATCAAACTTCTGCAAAGGGTGACAGAAAACACATCTCTCTAAAAGGAAATCATAATTAGTAACAGAAACGCTTTCGTGTCATTATAGTTTCTAGGAAGGTCTCTGCCGCCCTCTGGTGACAGGTGGAACCATGACAGTAACCCACCTCCTTCTAGGAGCGGCTCTAGCCTCAGAGCCAGGGCAACCACCACGTAGTTGGTTGAAGTCCCGAACAAGTCCCAGGTCCAGGATGTCCCGGGCAGGCACCCACGCTCACTCCTAAGGGGCCGTAGCCTCACCCAGTCCATCAGGTACTGTAGGTTTCCCAGGACCTGACGAGCCTACAACAGATGACGGACGGTGTTGGCCGGGTGGCCATAAACAAGTCGAGGGGAGAAGGTACTGGTCCTTACCAGCTTGAGACAGTAAACATGGAACGATGGACAGACTCTCATTGACCTGGGGAGCTGGAGACGATAGGTTACCGGGTTAATGCGACTCAGGATCTTAAATAGTACTACGTAGAGCGGGGCGAGCTTCCGAGAGTCCACTTTTTAGGGGAGATCACTGGTGGACAGCTACACCCGTTGAGCTGGTCGAAGGAACCGAAGGGGCCTTTGGTGCCAGCTAGCCTGGTGTTGTTGTTGGACAGAGGAGCGAAGCAAGGAGGATCACGCTATGGTCCAGGTGTGGCGACATCATCGACTGAACACCTCTGCTGACGGCACCCCACTTCGGCCGTGTGTTGTGTGCATATTCGGCCCAGATGAGGAACTTGCTCCAGTTGGTGGCCTGAGTGGAGACAAAACATCAGAGTAACTTCTTCAGCTCCTGGTAGACTGTGGGTGGAACCCAGAGGAGAGACTGACCGGTGCCCCCAGTCGCGCGACAAACTGTGTGCCATCGTCCAAGACAGCGTCCTAGGGGAGTCCTTGTAGTCGAAAGACATGGCTAATCGTGAGATCGGCTTTCTCCTTGGCCGAGGCAAGTTGGGTAGGGCGAAGAATGAGAATGAAGGTAGATAACATCAAAAGAGAAAGAAGGTAGATAACATCAAATAGCCAACAATTACAACGTGGGTAACACATTGAATTAGCGCAAACTACTGGAAAATAGTGTGTGAAAACATATGCATGCCCTATTCTTCATTGTGAAAATGTTTATTTTGAATAACCAAATAAAATGACCAGACACAGATTAAACCAAGTCCTGGATTGAAAGTGCTGTCAGTCAATTGAGAAACTCCACCACACTTTATCTGTGTCTGGAAAACTGGCCCAAATGTTCAGTTGGCACTGACCCTGATTGCTTCTCTAACCCTTACTATTTCTCGTAGACATACCAAAGATTGCGTTTACAGCAGAACTAGGAGGAGATGGCTATATACAGTACCGCCCTCGGTGAGAGAAACCAACCTGGCATTTAGCAATGTCTTCACAATCGTTGGTGACGCCTTCAATCCTGCATCAGTTAAAGAGTTGGAAGACACTATCAAATAACTATCAAAGTGGTTGCGAAAAGAGGGGTTGCATCCCAAAGATCTCTCCTATATCCTGAAATGTGCACTCATTCACTACTCCCCACAAATTTAAAACCATTGGATTGGTGTAGGCATAGGGAGTTTCCATATATTAGTAATATCTGTTGAAAGGAAGTGAAAAGTGTACACTTTGGGAGAAAGAGATTATTGGGATGCAACCAGTGTCTCATACTAACCCAATGCAACCCTCATTAGCACTAGCGACATTATGTGTGCTTAAGTTTATATATTTTTTTCACCTTTATTTAACCAGGTAGGCTAGTTGAGAACAAGTTCTCATTTGCAACTGCGACCTGGCCAAGATAAAGCATAGCAGTATGAGCATACAACAAAGAGTTACACATGGAGTAAACAATTAACAAGTCAATAACACAGTAGAAAACAAAGGGGGGGTCTATATACAATGTGTGCAAAAGGCATGAGGAGGTAGGCAAATAATTACAATTTTGCAGATTAACACTGGAGTGATAAATGATCAGATGGTCATGTACAGGTAGAGATATTGGTGTGCAGAAGAGCAGAAAAGTAAATAAATAAAAACAGTATGGGGATGAGGTAGGTGAAAAGGGTGGGCTATTTAACAATAGACTATGTACAGCTGCAGCGATCGGTTAGCTGCTCAGATAGCTGATGTTTGAAGTTGGTGAGGGAGATAAAAGCCTCCAACTTCAGCGATTTTTGCAATTCGTTCCAGTCACAGGCAGCAGAGTACTGGAACGAAAGGCGGCCAAATGAGGTGTTGGCTTTAGGGATGATCAGTGAGATACACCTGCTGGAGCGCGTGCTACGGATGGGTGTTGCCATCGTGACCAGTGAGCTGAGATAAGGCGGAGCTTTACCTAGCATGGACTTGTAGATGACCTGGAGCCAGTGGGTCTGGCGACGAATATGTAGTGAGGGCCAGCCGACTAGAGCATACAAGTCGCAGTGGTGGGTGGTATAAGGTGCTTTAGTGACAAAACGGATGGCACTGTGATAGACTGCATCCAGTTTGCTGAGTAGAGTGTTGGAAGCCATTTTGTAGATGACATCGCCGAAGTCGAGGATCGGTAGGATAGTCAGTTTTACTAGGGTAAGCTTGGTGGCGTGAGTGAAGGAGGCTTTGTTGCGGAATAGAAAGCCGACTCTTGATTTGATTTTCGATTGGAGATGTTAACCACATGTTGACACTGAGGCACTGAATGGCTACAGTAACAAAAGGTACACATCAGTTGCAACGTTTTAATTACAGCCATGCACAGTATAAGGTATGTTTCTTGTTATAGTTGCTTCTGACCTCATCTCTCCCTACTACTCCTCTGAATCAGGCGTCTTCTGACCTCATCTCTCCCCGTTTCCCCTCTGATACAGGTGTCTTCTGACCTCATCTCTCCCTACTACTCCTCTGAATCAGGTGTCTTCTGACCTCATCTCTCTATGCCAGTCCTCTGATACAGGTGTCTTCGATGCGCCAGTGAGACGAGTGTGCTATTTCATCTTCTCATCATTTGCCCAAAGTTAGTCTGTATAGGCGCATGTTGTCTGCGTGTGATCAAACAGAGAATGACAGATTCAGCAGCTACAGTAGGGAAATGGAGGTACTCTACATCTAGAACAGACAGGGAAAACCACAGCACATTAAGTGGCTTCATGCTTTATAGAGCATAAGGATAAATCCCATGAAAAAAACGCATAGGCTGTGTCTCAAATTGCACACTTTTCCCTATATAGTGCATGACGTTTTCACCACCTCCCATAGGGCTCTGGGCAAAAATAATGCACTATATAGGGAATAGCAGGGTGCCATTTGGGATGCAGACATAATGTGTCAGCACTTTACTATAATGATCAAATCAGTAGAACTAATAATACATCACTTTATTTTCTCAGAAAACTGCCAAGGAAATTTTTTGTAAATATATTTGATGCTAATGAACTATTTGTTTAATACAGTTGCAATAAGAGTTTGGTTGTGAAAGTTGTGTGGGGGGAAAAAAGGATTTTAACTCTGTCCAAACCTCGTCTGAGGAATGCTGTTTAATGTTTTAGATTAAGATTATAAAAATTGTATGACATAAAATATGAAATTTAACTCAAAACAGGATTGATTTATTCTGAGTCCTAAAGGTGTGTGTGTGTATAATACTTTACACTACCCACGATGCAGGTCTTTTTACTAATCTTACAAATTAACATAGGCATTATAGATCTATAGATTGGTCTTTGTCTTGGTTGATTATTTTGGTTTTGTTAAGATCCGACGCTTGGTCTTAACATTATTAACATGCATCACTTGTGGAATGATTTTGGAAGCATGAGGACCTTATCTTTTATATGAGCGAGAAATCATTTTCCAAAAACAAAATGTTAAATTGATATACACCTTCAAAGGGTTAGGGTTATGTTTCCCACACGGCCATATCTCCATGTTACAGCGTTTGTTTACAGAAGACAGACGGAAGACAGAGGGACCACCTGTGCTAATTAGCATGCTCTATCTAGCATGCTCTGAAAACCTGTGTGTAACAGAAGGCCACCAGAAACGTGTTGTCACTGAAACATTCTGTCACCTGCAACTGTGATAAAGCAGTTAATTTAAAACAGTATACAGTAAGTATATTTTTTTGTGGAATTATTTTGATGTAACTTAAAAGTAACGGGCTTTATTTTTCTAGAATCGTATTGAAATTGAGAATCTATTCACTTTTAGATGGAGTATTTGGCTGTCAGAGCCAGTCTACCTCTGAAAATAACATAAGATCCTTGGACCTTAAGGAGTAATGGTAGGCTCCTTAAGAGTACATCTTGGACTAACCCCAGACTTTAAAGAGCTAGGTATCAACAAGTCCTGACCATAAAGTAGGAGAGGCTATAAATCGGTATACACTATAAATCATGCACAGAGCTCAGTATCTTTGCTGTATCAGCAACTATTGTTCTGGGTACTCATCCTGCTTCGTATTGAGAACTCCCACATAGGTAAGTACATGTTTTTATTTATCAATTTTAAAATGCTTCTGCCGCAGGTGCAGAATGCCTTATTGATTACAGAGGGATGTTTTAGCTGTGACTGACAGATATTTAAAAAGTGCAGATGCAACGCTTGGAGTGGTTTACCCGTAACTCTGGCCCCATCCAGAAACAACCTCTATCCCCTACACTCTAAACACTTCATAGAGCTGACATAAATGAGTGAAGGCAAAATGCTCTCTAAAACACTGTATAGGGGTTGCCATGATTTTGACTTACAGGCAGCTCAGTGGCAAGTAAAATTCAGTATTTCATGTTACAGTACACTTATTGTAATATCAATACGGTATCAAAGCAAGTACTTGGGAATTAATTTATGAACGAATGGATGAATGAAATTCATTGAGGGTAGGACAATGGATTGGTGCAAGCAGGTTGGCTGCTGGGTAAAGTGTTTACGCATTACAACATTAATTCATATTTGGCGTTTTATATCACTTGCACTTCTAGAGGCCTTTACAAAGGATTCCAAACTGGCAGCGAATACAAGGCACAACAGACCTAAAGGACATAGTAAAATTGCTCAACCATTTAATCACCTAGAGTCAATTGATGCACCGGTACATCAATATAAGTAACATAATAAAAAAAAATACCCATCAACCCCCCAACAGCTTAGACTTACAGTGGTTAATAATTACTGCAATGGGGCACAATAACCATGTGGGATCTAAATTGTTACAGCAGTCTCACTCACCGGTGCAACAAATATAACCTCTTACAAGCCACACCCCCCAAAAAAATTATGAGCCAGAAACAACAATAACATGTACCCACTAGTGGTCAAAAGTTTTTTGGAGCTCCAAAGATACAGTATGTTACTGTATTCTGTGGGGTGGAGTAACAGTACCATTTGAAATACAGCTATTCTTTCCCTGTCCAAAACATGTTCCCACTATGCACCTTAATTTACAGTATGATGCATTAAAACATTACAGCGTGTTTTACTGTTGATAATACCCAGAATTACTCTATGAATGACCGTTTTCCATTACAGTGTAGGCTGTGTGGAACTTTGGCCATACCCATCCCACCCTTTCAGATCTACACAGATCCTAGGGGCTAGAAGTTGTTTCTGGATGGAAACTCTGTGTTCTGATTATAAGCAACAGATGAAAACGAGCCCAGGGCAAGAGGTTGGGTTGATGTCAGCTCACCCCGACATGCAAGCCCAATGAGTCTGAGCTTGTTCTCCTCACAGAGTCCACTAGATGGCACTGCCCAGGTTGTCTGCTGGGCAGTGCCATCTGCCCAGGTTGTCTGCTGGGCAGTGCCATCTGCCCAGGTTGTCTGTTGGGCAGTGCCATCTGCCCAGGTTGTCTGTTGGGCAGTGCCATCTGCCCAGGTTGTCTGTTGGGCAGTGCTATCTGCCCAGGTTGTCTGTTGTCTGCGGACCTCACAGTTGACTCTCTACCTGCCGGGGAAAGCCAGGTAAATACATTGAAGAATGTTAGTAAATACATTGAAGAATGTATTGACTTACATCAAGACATTGCACAACTTCCAGTTGAAACAAAAATACACCCAGTTTGGGGAATGATCTGTACAAAATTAAATGTTTGGTGTTTTTTAAGGAGGGATAGGGGCACAGGGACAACCCAGACCTAAAGGGGAGATAGAGGAGTCAGGAGGTAAGCAGCAGTCCTTGACCTATGATTTTGGGATTTCTATGTTTCGGCCTAGTATGGTTCTCAGAGGCAGGTGTCATTAGTTGTCTCTGATTGAGAATCATACTTAGGTAGCCTGGGTTTCACTGTTTGTTGGTGGGTGATTGTCTATGTTAGTTGCTTGTGTCAGCACCGTTCTCATTATAGCTTCACGGTCGTTATTAGTTTATTGTTTTGTATAGTTTGTATTCAGTGTTCAGTGCTTTCTTTAATTAAAAACTTCATCATGAACCCATACCATGCTGCATTTTGGTCCGTTCCTTATGACGATCGTGACATTGTCAACACGGCAGTTCTGCTTTTCTGAAATTCAATGCATGCAAAATGTCCAGAGATGCCTATGCCATTTATGGCTAAGTATAGCCAATCTAAAAATTCACGTTGTGTATATGTAACATCATTAAGTGACGCAAACCACACATTTATGATGCTTTATATACAATGACATTGTTTTTATATCATGTAAATGTATGAAAAACTTAGAGTCTGGATCTCTTTATTAAACATCTCAGTGTTAACTGCCTATGGGTCCCAATTTGCTTATGCAAAATAACAAACTGCATCTATTCACAAGAGGTTGGTGGCACCTTAATTGGGGATAACGGGCTAATGGTAATGACCGGAGCAGAGATAGTGGAATGGTGTCATACCTCAAACAGGTGATTTCCAGGTGTTTGATGCCATTCCATTTGCTCCGTTCTGGTCAGTATTATGAGCCGTTCTCTCAGCAGCCTCCACTGTATCTAATAGACAGCAATGCAGTTGGGAGTTTTGAATACTGAAACTAGCATTTGCATGATATGCAATGCATTTTCAGGCTGGCTGAACATTGTTTGTAGAATCATATTTGCATGGAATGAGCGCTGTGTGTCACGAGGGACTGGGTGTGTGTGTGATAAGGTGCGTCTCGGTGAGAGGTGTAGGAGTCAGGCGCAGGAGAGCAGGGATTTCTGAGAAGCGTATATATATATATATATATATTAGTCCACCAATACAAAAGTGGCACAGACAAATCCAAAACTAGGCTCTCGAAGGATCAGAAACTCGTGCCAACACACGGAGGAACAACCAGTTCCCGACACGTGCCTAAATAGTGAAAACAATAAACGTCAAAGATAATCGAGCGCAAATACACAAGCTTAATCCCGCACGAACTAAGGCAGACAACAGGTGCCCTATATACACCCAGAAATAAACGCTAATGAAACCAGGTGTGAAAAGGAACACAGACAAAACAACCAGAAAAGGAAAAAGGGATCGGTAGCGGCTAGTAAACCTGCGACGCCGAGCGCCGCCCGAACAGGGAGAGGAGGTACCTTCCGTAGAAGTCGTGACAGTGTGAGGTAAGAATCAGGCGCAGAGAGTTCCACAGGGAAAAGTGCACTTTAATATGGCACCAAAATCCAATGCCCAAAACACAGGGCGCGAAAAATACTGACCAACCCAAAACACAGGGTACACGGTCCGGAGCACGAACACACCCAACGACACAACACGTAACACAAAACAAGGGCGGGTTTACTATTCTTAAATGAGGAAGCACATCAGGGAAACAATTAGACACAGGTGCAACTAATAAGACAAAACAAACAGAAAAAGGTAAAGGGATCGGTGGCAGCTAGTAGGCTGGTGACGACGACCTCCGAGCACCGCCCGAACAGGCAGGGGAGCCAACTTCGGTGGAGGTCGTGACACTGTGTTTACTCTGGATGGCTGTATTTCATACATTACTCTGGTTCTCCTTGGGCAGTATTAATCACTGCTTAATTTTAATGCAAAGAAAACTGGGTCCCTGTTTCTAAGGGCTAATTTGCTCAAGGGGTGCCACACTACTATGTCTGACCCTGTAAAACAACACATTTCACTGCACCTATCTGGTGTATGTGTAACAGTATAACTTTAGACCGTCCCCTACTACTTCAAGGTCTCAGAGCAAGTGACGTCACCGATTGAAACGATATTTAGCGCTCACCACCGCTAACTAAGCTAGCTGTTTCACATCCGTTACACTCACCCCCCTTTTGACCTCCTCCTTTTCCGCAGCAACCAGTGATCCGGGTCAACAGCATCTATGTAACAGTATAACTTTAGACCGTCCCCGGGCGCGAACCAGGGACCCTCTGCACACATCAACAACAGTCACCCTCGAAGCATCGTTACCCATCGCTCCACAAAAGCCGCGGCCCTTGCAGAGCAAGGTGAACTACTACTTCAAGGTCTCAGAGCAAGTGACGTCGCCGATTGAAACGCTATTTAGCGCGCACGGCTAACTAAGCTAGCCGTTTCACATCCGTTACATATGTGACAATAAAACATAATTTTTATTTGTTGTACTTGTATGTTATAGAACCCCACAGTGGCGCTGTCATAAGACCCATAAAATCTAGAGGTCAAACAGGGAAATAATTCCAATCGTTTTTCCACCAGTCATTTTTTTCCCATGGGGGATTTTAGAAACACCTAAAACAAGGGCTGTGTTTCTGGGAAGGCTTATCCTGGAGTGACATTTTGATAACCATGTAAATCTCTTTCGGACAAGGTGACTTTTATCAGTATATTTGGCTTTATTTAGTCTCAGATTCAAAAATGTTAAATAGCATCAAAGTAGACATGCAACGCTACAAATCCCTGCCAGCTCCTGTACGTCATCTCTAGCTGACACCTTAGCTAACAGGTATTGTGTCAATGTAAAACTTGCTCAAGACAGTTCACAAAATTGTCAGTTGAAAGAAATCTAGTCAATGTATTCATTACTACATTTAGCAAAAATATGTAGTTAATACAGAGGCCCAGTGCCTTTCATTAATGGTTGTGAGCTGTGCTGCTTGATCAAACAACAGTATCATGTGACATTTTCTTTGTTAGCAAGCAGCTGATTCCCAAGTTTCAAGGGGAAGTTCACCTATTTTTACATGTGGCCTTTTTTCACTCTTTCTGTGCTTCTAGTTAATCCCCCCAAAAGTTTTTGTTCATAATTTGTTATAGAGAAAATTGTTTGTCACATTTAGCTGATTCTTCACTTGCCATTAACTCCAATACATTATTAAAATGTGTGTAAAATATGTTATAAAACACTCCAAACCAACTCAAATGACATCAGCATCTCTGTCTGGATAATGTCTGCACAAAAAAAAATCACAGTGAATGATGCTATTTATAACAACAAGAAAACATTTGCAAATATTGGATTATGGGACAGTGGAACATTTGTTTTTTAAATTGAGTGCAGAGACATTATCCAGACAGAGATTCTCATGTAATATTAGCGGGTTGGAGTGTTTTATAACATTTTAATAATGTATTGTAGTATATGGCAAGTGATGACTCTGTAACTAAACAAAATATACAAATAATTTTAAAAACAGTTTGGGGGAACAACTACAAGCACAGAAAGAGTGAAAATAAGGCCACATATAAAAATGGCCGAACTTCCCCTTTAAGTTCAAAACTTTATTGTCCATTCTTGTTAGGAATGGACATTCGTCTTCGGCTTACAGGCATGTGGCTCAAAAACAAACACATTCTCATTCTGAACCCTTGAATACATGATATAGAAATGAATTTGTTTAAACATTGGATTTTGATTACTTTAATTTGCATTTAGGAGTCAACAGTAGTCTCCATGTTTTTCAGTTCCTCCAACTGTTCTCTGTAGCTGTTCGTTTTCATGGCTCCTAGTTCCATCAGAAGGTTACACATGTCTGGCTGTCAGCTGCTGATTGTCTTGGCTAGGGCTGGTGCTTGGAACTGAGAAGAACTTCAGTCTACACCCTGTGCCTGTTCAGGCTGAATCTGTACCATGATGTCATTCAGGTTGACTTCTCCAGATTCTTCACTGAGAGTTTGAGTCCCAGACAGACACGGCAGCACCAGGGTCTGAGTCAGTCCTTCATTCTACAACTTGTACGTAAGTAGTATCAAAATTCACACAAAACCCCTCGGCTACCTGGGTAGCTCGTTGTGCTGTCTCGTTCCTTTATATACCTTTCCATGTGAAACATTACGCAATGTTACAGTGTCATTAGGACGCAGGGAAAAAAACTGACATGTTCAAGGACTCTATGAAAAATGTATAAAATGGAACTATTCAAACAGAGTATTCTTAGGCAGCATGGATATTGTCATTTAGCTTGATGCTTTTATGCAGTGTCTTACAGAACAATTTGTGACTCCAATGGGAATTGAACTCACGACTCTGAAGTCTTACTCACCTGAGGTCAAGTCTGTCCTTGTGTGTGTTAACAGATTGCCATTCGCAGACACGTCCATTTTCCAGGATACAGGTGCAACACAAACAAGTACCGGATACTAACAGGCTGCTAAATATGAACGTTTTTGAAATATATCTGTTTGTACTTCAACGGGGTTTACCAGTGTGTATTTGGGCCTGGAAAATGCTACCATCAGGCCAAAAGACAGATTTGGTGCATTGTACACTTTACAATTTTTTAACTGATCTTTATTATTTTACCATGAAGAAACGTTCATGCACAATATTTCAGAAAGATTTCAGTCAATGTTTTATTAACACAATTCCATACAATCATCATGCACTTTCATCCATTAATAGATTGAAATGGATCATTTTGCAGTTGCTTACTACTTTGATACAATTTGTTTCATGAATATAATACACAGGTCAAATCAATCCCGATAGTTGTGATATAAAATTTATATTTTCAGAAGTAGAGGCGTCTGTGATATAGATTTTGATTCTGTAACATTTAGTTGTCATAACTGAGTTGTACAAGCCATGTCTTAAGGATGTAAGTGAGTTTCTGGCGATCAAAACGGACATCTGCCCATACCGGTCTATTACAGAGAAGTTCAATATTAAAGTATGATTGGATCTGTTTATGCATCCCGTACAATCACTGAGTAGATCAGTCGTCTAAGTAACAGTCCTCTATCTTAGGAATGAACGAGATGACGTCACTCAGTTCGTCCAGGCTCTCCTGTAGCCGTTCAGCTGTCTGTCTGATCGTCTGGATGAACTTCATGGTCTCTGACTTGACCTCAGCCTTTGGTTCTTCACATCCAGGCTCCAGCTCAGTGATGGAGTCTGTGTCCATCACTTCTAACTTGCTGGTATCACCAGACTGTTCATTCGCCTTCGCCTGTCGGATGTTATGGATCTCTCTGGCGTCCATGGCGATGAAGAAGATATCAACAGCTACAAAAAAAGCTGAAAATATTCCTGTCGCCACCTCTGCCACACGCACTGCCCTGGCAGTTTGGGCTGCCACCTTGCCAATATTGGCCACCCGGAGTAGTCTGAAGAGCTCTATTGTGCCTGCAAGGCCTTTCCCAGCCCTCACCCCAGCACTAGCAGCGGCCTCTACATTGAAACCGGCACTTTTTATCTTAGAAGAGCTACTTTGCATGAGTGTCTCCAAACCCTCAGCGATGTCTTGTAGAGATGTCACCACAGAGTTCATCTTCTCCTGAAACTCCTTGATGATGTTCTTGATGGCTCGGCGGTCGGTGGACTGATTGACCATGTTGGTGATGTTGGATACTCCGGCAGTGGCTCCACCAGCGACAGCCACCCCAATACCAACCCCAGTGACGATCAGGGAGGCGCCCAGAGTAAAGGGAGCCAGGATAAGCCCCACTATAGAGGTGATTCCTCCAGCTGCTCCAATAACACCTCCCGTCAGACTGCCTATGGTGGTGCTTTTGTGCATACTCTCCAAGCCGTCTGCCAGAGTTCTCAGCTTGTCCAAGGTGGTCTGGAGTTCCTCCACAGTTTTCTCACTCTATAGAAATGCATGACTACATTTAGATGAATGAATGAATGGAAATGTAGATGGTTGGATGGATAAACATACATATTGAACAATTGATTGATTGAAATTGTATAGCAAACCTTTTTTGTGATGAAACTGATAATGAAGGGCTTCGCCATGATGTCACCAACTGAAGGCCTAATGGTCGGGTCTTGTTGGAAGATGTCACACAGGAGGTCGCGGAGCTCAGATGAGAAGCTCTCTGGGAGAGATGGGTAAGAACCTCCCAATATTTGGCGGATGAGCTTGATTGTGTTCTCTGCAGTGAACTGTGAAGAAAGAACTGTCTATGATCACCCAATATCCTTTAGCTAGGTGGTGGACAGGCAAAATAGAATGCATTCAATATGTGTCGGAATAATTGGATGTTGATTGACCCTTCAAGTCAGAATTTTGCATCCTGAGTTTACAAGTTTTGGTATATGATATTTTAACTTTTCAGCTGAAAAGTGATTATACAGAGCAATCTTACAATCTTAATAATTTTTATAAAATACAGGTAGTTAGTTTGACTTTGTCAATGTTAGCTATCTTTAGCTAGCTGGGTAGATACTATTATCTCATTAGTTGAAGAATTATTCCTACTTTAAAACCATTTGACTACACTCAACCTCAACTGGAAAATGCGAAATGAAAATGTGCATTTGAATGCAGGATTACTTACTGCACACTGAAGCATACACAACTCATACAGCACGCATCCCAAGGACCAAATATCACTGCAAAGATGGAAAATAACTAAATAAATTCTCATGTTATTCTCATTATTTTACACTGCATAACCCTCACACGTATAGTTTCACATTTATAACCCCATAATAAAGCCTTCGTAGCTATGTCATAAACATATCCAGTGTGGGGTGTGTGTGTGTGTGTGTCTGTGTGTGTGTGTGTGCGCACGCGCGCCATGACAGCTGATCTCTGAAAATGTCAACTTATTTTACATTTTCATTATTGTCTTGGTCATCTTATTGGCTTGGCTTACCTAACATACAGTATGGCTTGTGACATCACTTTGACATATTTTATGATACCATATCATAGGCCTTGTGACAGAAGGTTCAAGTTACAGTAAATGATTGATTATCCACCCTCAAATGTTTTGTTAGCTTTAGTGATTTCATTCTCACCTCACTATACCTTCAACATTTTGGGTAATTACTAACTATTTAATCAATATCTTAAAAAAAATATAATAATAATAATAATAAATAATAAAAAATATATATTAATATATATTTAAATATGCATATTAAATATTTTCTACCTTTTGGTGTCATACATTCCACCAGTTAGAATCTCTGGACCTAAATAACCCACCATTCCATCCTCGTTGGTCGTCCTGATAAAAGAAATTGGAACATGAACACAAAAAATTTTTAAAATACTCATTGATGTAATCAAAAATGCTCGACTATTAATGTATTTAACTATTAATATGTGTTGTGTAAATTCATCATGAGCCAAGTAACATACTTTTCATTGACACTTCCAAATGCTCCCAAACGAAGTGTTTCAAATTCTGTGAGGAGTACGCTCTAGTATGGATCATAAAATATCATTGTACAGTTGAGGCGTTAAGCAACAGTTTATGACATTCCATTATTTCATTTAGGCACTGACATGAATCATATCATACGTTTTTGCAATCATCTCTATTTGTATTGCTGTGAATTCCATGTCAACAATCCCACCCAAATCATAACGTGCGGTTGATTGTTTAAGAAGGCTTTACATGTGTAGGCAGTCATTGTAAATATGAAATTGTTCTTAACTGACTTGCCTAGTTAAATGAAGGTTACATTTTAATCAAATAAGATAATAATAACTAGGCTTTACATAAAACCTGACATTTTATTAACCCTCCTTTTTCTTTAAGTTTATTTCCAGGCTCTCTTTAAACTAATAGCTTTGGCATGATGTTCTATTAGCGGTACCTGGGGTCTCAGTTCTCTGTGAAGAAGGCCCTGGTCATGTACATGCTTCAGGGCCATGCAGATCTTGACAAACCAGTCCATAATCTGTGAAGGTATCAAAGTAATATATATTTAGCCTAAAATAAAAACAGTTGTGGTGTGGAATTTTCTAGTTATTACTTCAGCTACCTTCTCAGAGTAATCTTCTGTAGGGTTTGTCATCTGCTCTTGTATCTTCTGTGACAGATTTCCCTTTGCACAATGGTCTGTCACTATATAGTAGCAGTTATCCTCTGTGAAAATGTATTAGTAGTTTGTGTGTGAATTCTACCTGAGAATTCTAATCGTGAAACATATTAATACTGTAGTAGTTCACTTGTTGAAGTTGCTGATACTGTATTACCTTGTAATTCCAATACATTGTCTCTGAAACAAATAAAATACATTTAAATACAGATGTAGTTACCTAGAAATGAGTTGTTGTAGCTTACAATGTGGGGGTGACTAATCTGTCTGAGGCTTTCAACCTCTGAGACAATTTCTCCAGCACTGGAGTTCAGGACAGATGTCTGTCAAAACAAATGATATGTGACTTATTGAAAGATAAAGGCATGTTAATTATTTAGTTTATCTTTATGAATACATGTCATTAACAATCATTATTTTTGCACCTGCAGAGTTGCCTATAATTGAAAACCAATTATGAATCCCATCCCTCTGTGATCATTCCAAAAAACTCTTAAGATATAATCAATTCAGAAATAACAAATAGTTCTCACATACCTCATTCAGTTTGATCTCTTTAATGACGAACTGGTCCCCATGTTTGTCAGTAGCTATGACACCATTCTCTACCTCCTTCTGGGTAGTGTATCCTTTCTTCTCAAGGACACTCTGTGTTTTCCCCATCTTTAGATTCCACTGGAATCTGTGTCTCACTCATGTCAATTAGCAATTCAATATTATTTGAAAATCAATCAAATAAATTGCAATATACATTAAGTGTACAAAACTTTAGGAACACCTTCTTAATATTGAGTTGCACCCCCTTTTGCCCCCAGAACAGCCTGAGTTCGTCTGGGCATGGACTCCTCAAGGTGTTGAAAGTGATTCACAGGGATACTGGCCTATGTTGTCTCCAACGGTTCCCACAGTTGTGCCAAGATGGCTGGATGTCTTGTGGGTGGTGGACCATTCTTGATACACAGGGGAAGCTGTTGAGCGTGAAAAAAACCCGGCAGCGTTGCAGTTCTTGACACACTCAAACCGATGCGCCTGGCACCTACTAGCATACCCCGTTCAAAGGCACTTACTGTAAATCTTTGATCTTTCCCATTCACCCCCTGAAAGGCACACATACACAATCCATGTCTCAATTGTCTCAAGGCTTAAAAATCCTTCTTTAACCTGTCTCCTCTCCTTCATCTACGCTGACTGAAGTGGTTTTAAGAAGTGACTTCAGTAAGAGATCATATCTTTCACCTGGATTCACCAGTCTGTCATGGAAAGTTCAGGTGTTCCTAATATTTTGTACACTCAGTGTATAAACACATTTGCGTTTGCGGTAATACAAACTTATACCAGTAAGGTGTATATGTTATTTACACAGGCTTACCTTTGCTTGTCTGTCTGCTGGTTGTGCTGTTGGTTTACCTAAACTATGATTTGAATAGGAGTTCCAGTCTTATGTGCAGGGCTCCTCTGCTTCCTTGGCATGATCAAACTAACCCACCCACACCCATATCCGCATTGCATGTTCAGCAATCCTGGATCAACTATCAACCATTGTGTCAGCTGGGAGGGACTACAGCGAAGTTTGGGCTAAACTAAAGCATTCAGATCATGTGATTTACAAGAACTCATAAATGCCTTTAGGCTAAAGTGAAAGCATTCACAAGTTAGAGTGTTGAAACAAGAGCTGTATACTGTCCTCAACTTGTTTATTTTGTCATGCTTTTTATTGTCCTCTGTACCTGAAACACATGCGTATTATCCGTTGAACAGGGTGAAATAATTATGTGTTTTCATTTTTGGCACACTGCTAAAAATAGATTACAAATTCATATTAAAAAGTAAACAGATATGAGAAAATGGTTTAACATACTGTACATGCATCAGTTTGCTATTATTTTTTTTTCATCTTGTGTTTCATTAAAACAGTTTGCGAGCTGCTTAGCTCTGCTTACCAGCTGGCAGATGTGGTAGAGTAGTATTGCTTTGGGAATTGTCTTTGGTTAAAGATGAATAGGAATTCAAAGGTAGGCTATCCAACTCTACCTCTGAGTGATTTTGTGAGGAAAAATATCATAGTCTTGTTTCAATTTCACATACTATAACAATATTTGCATCACAAGTAATACCAACCTAGCTTTGAGCTCATGGTCCTAAGAGAGCGAATGGCTGATCAAACTGGACTCTTGTATGTGAAAGAACATGACACTAGACTCATGTTTCTTCAACCTTGGTAAACTGAAATAACATGAACATTTTTATTCCAATAATGTTTCTCAGATGGACTGCTGCTTCCCTCCAGTCTCCCCTATCTCGCCTTTAGGTCCGGCTGGTCTCACATGACCCTTTTCTTCCTAAAAAAAATACGACAAACATGATGGCTCTCACCAATCTTAGGACAGTCTGTAAAAGGCGGCATATAAAGTCATATCACAGTTGTATCACACACTACACTGCCATGTGGAGGTACTGTTGTCTACTCTACAGTCTCCGACAAACACTCTCAGGTTCTTTTATTGGTTGTTTATTGGTTAAAGCTCTATTCAACCAGGTTAAGTGCAGAGAGCAGTGTGTTAGAGCAGTTACTACTAGTTTATTCTTGAAGTAACATGCAACTGAAGCCACTGCAATGAATTAACACATTGACAACAAATACATTTTTCAAGACAGACCTTCTGTCCGATGTGGATGACACACAACTACTTTTCCGTCAGCCTGTTTTGTTGGAATTGAGTTTAGGCCTTCCATGGTGACGTCATCATGTGATACATTTGTTAAAATAGACCAATAGCTGTAACGCTCGTCTGAAGAGGACCAAAGCGCAGCGTGGTACGTGTTCATGATGATTTATTCAGAACTGAACACTGAAACAAAATAAAAAAGTGGAACAAAACGAAACAGTTCTGTCTGGTGAAGACACAAAATAGAAAACAACTACCCACAAAACACAGGTGGGAAAAAGCTGCCTAAGTATTTATTTTATTTCACCTTTATTTAACCAGGTAGGCTAGTTTAGAACAAGTTCTCATTTGCAACTGCGACCTGGCCAAGATAAAGCATAGCAGTGTGAACAGACAACACAGAGTTACACATGGACTAAACAATTAACAAGTCAATAACACAGTAGAAAAAAAGAGAGTCTATATACATTGTGTGCAAAAGGCATGAGGAGGTAGGCAAATAATTACAATTTTGCAGATTAACACTGGAGTGATAAATGATCAGATGGTCATGTACAGGTAGAGATATTGGTGTGCAAAAGAGCAGGAAAGTAAATAAATAAAAACAGTATGGGGATGATGTAGGTAAAAATGGGTGGGCCATTTACCGATAGACTATGTACAGCTGCAGCGATCGGCTAGCTGCTCAGATAGCAGATGTCTGAAGTTGGTGAGGGAGATAAAAGTCTCCAACTTCAGCGATTTCTGCAATTCGTTCCAGTCACAGGCAGCAGAGAACTGGAACGAAAGGCGGCCAAATGAGGTGTTGGCTTTAGGGAGGATCAGTGAGATACACCTGCTGGAGCGCGTGCTATGGGTGGGTGTTGCCATCGTGACCAGTGAACTGAGATAAGGCGGAGCTTTACCTAGCATGGACTTGTAGATGACCTGGAGCCAGTGGGTCTGGCGACGAATATGTAGTGACGGCCAGCCAACTAGAGCATACAGGTCGCAGTGGTGGGTGGTATAAGGTGCTTTAGTGACAAAACGGATGGCACTGTGATAAACTGCATCCAGTTTGCTGAGTAGAGTGTTGGAAGCTATTTTGTAGATGACATCGCCGAAGTCGAGGATCGGTAGCGATAGACAGCTGTCCCTGATTGAGAACCATACCCGGCCAAAACATAGAAACACAAAACCTAGAAATAAAGAACATAGAATGCCGAACCCAAGTCAAACCCTGACCAAACCAAATAGAGATGTAAAAAAGGCTCTCTAAGGTCAGGGCATGACAATAACAAAGAGAGTTCGAAACCTCTCTCTCAATAACAGCAACAACAAAAAATCCCCTTCCCACTCAGACCACTCACAGACAGTCCTAGCAAATGTCTTGCTTGAGCTGTTGCCCTTTGCGAAGAAGCAATTATTGTTTATTTTTGACCATTTTAATTGAAAACAATCACAGTTACCCAGAAATGATTCAATATTGAGATAAAAACAGCTGCGTTGGACCTTTAAAAAAGAGCAAGTTACACAACAAACAGACTCTTAGTAAGCTGTATAATAACAGTACCTCAATACGTGTTTCCCTATTCTGAAATGTAACCTAGGAAACACATAGAGGTACTACGCCCTTATTAGTCCCATCCTTGAGACAGCTTGCTGAGAGTTGGTTTCTTGTGTAACTTGCTCTTTATTAAATATCGAATATGCAAAAGGGGTTATTAAGGATTGGCCTAATATTTGGCTAATGAGACGTAATAAAGGCCTTATAAGATACGTATGCACACTTCTAAACTACAAATGAGTGGCTAATATTTGTACCTTCAAATAAAGTGTTACATGACCCGGGAAAACATTCCTGTTGGCCAATAAGAGTTCTGATATGCTCCTGGTCAAGCCGCACAGCTAGGAGTCAAGGCCCAAAAGTATGGAAGAAAAAAATTAAAAAGGGACTTTTTGTTGTCGTTTTCTTTTACCCCAGAGTTTGAGACAAAGAAAGCACCTGAGGACTGCAATCATAGGAACGACCATAGGACCTGCACTTACATCTCTGTCACAACCAGCTCACCTTACATAGTGGAGAGGAATTTATGAAACCCCCAGAGAGACTTGGGGAATACCTGGGGATCATCAGAGAAATACAAAACTAATCAAAGCAGGGTAATGCAAAGTATCCAGCAGATAGTTTTTTTTCCCATCTTGTTCTAAGGGCGGCTTTGCCTCTAGGGCAGAAACTAATGCAATGAAGTGGTAAAGTTTAGGCAAGTAAGTTTAGATATTGTTTACGTTTGGGCAAGTAATTCCAATTGGTTAAGGTTAGGGTGGTGATTCAAACCAGTGACCTTGTGTCTGGCAACCCACTTGGACGTTTTTACGAATCAGATGCTTAGACATTACCAGAACCTCTCAATTCATCATCAATTATTAACACATACTTAATTCATTCATAACAAACAGATTAAAATGCTGATGTTAAAATTGTTTAAAAAAAGATAATCCTAATATATAATGAATCTCACCTTTGTATCAAACCTTTTTCTTGCCAATGAGTCAATGATTGTGTTGTATGAAAATGAGACACCGTTTTTTTTAAATCGCCTTGTACAATGGGAACAACAATGGAATTGATCAACAAAACACCAGTAAATGGTATTACCAAAATTGGTACTGTGGATTCATCCTCCTCAGGTGTAAACCGTCCTGTGTAAACTTCCATTATTTAATACTTAGATTATTTATTTCAGGTGGAGGTGATAAATGAAATTCCCTATGATCCTCATATAAAAATAATCTCTACCTGTTCTTAAAAACTTGACCCTGAGGTCCAGTCATTGGCTTTCAAAAAGTGTTCTATTTCCTGAAGTCCGTTGGGGATGATGGTAAGCTTCAGAAAACCGTATTTGAAATGTAAATGTTTTGACTATACTAGCATGCTTGCACGCATACACACACACACACACACATGCACGAGCACACACAAACACACAAACAGGAACGAGGATGTGTTTTGAATGAATGAAATGTATTATTAACATTTTGCCTTATTCTTCTCCTGCTGGTGAATTTGCCTCTACCTCCACCACACTTTAGACAGATTTCTCAATTCAACTTCCCTCAAGCCCTGTGAAGCCATTGATTCGCTGTGAGTAAAGTCAACATTTTTGTAATTTATCATGCACTGTGGTCGTTGTTGACTGTGGTCCTCTACAGCAGGTATTCCCAAACTGGGGTACACGTGCAATGCTGTCGGGGGTATGCCAAATAGAAATGTGATTCACATTTTAAAAATTCACATTTTTTTTTTTACTCTTTTTTTCCTTCACATTTTCAAACAGTCCATTTATATTTTCCAATGGGGTGAGGTTTTTTCTCGCCTGAGTAGCCCCTTTACTGCCAAAAATACAATTAAACCATCTAGTGTTCAGCAAAATAACAACACAATGTCAAATACAGGTAACCTAGTCAAAAAATGAACATCCAATCACATTAACCACTACTCTTTTGCGGGAATTCCACTAATGAGATAACAACATGAGCAGCAGCTACGTTTGGCTACATATGTAGCCAAACGTAGCTGCTGCTCATGTTGGTATCTGTGCTGATGGCGCAAAAGCCATGACAGGGAGAGATAGTGGAGTGGTAACGTGCGTGCAAGCAGTTGCTCCCGATGCCACTTGGGTACACTGCAGCATCCACCGAGAGGCTCTTGCTGCCAAGGGAATGCCTGACAGCTTGAAAGACATTTTGGACACTACAGTGAAAACAGTTAACTTTGTTAAAGCAAGGCCCCTGAACTCTTGTATATTTTCTGCACTATGCAATGATATGGCTCAGCGACCATGTAACACTTTTACAACATACGTGCTGGTTATCAAGGGGCAAAGTATTGAAACGTTTTTTTTAATTGAGTGATGAGCTTAAAGTTTTATTTTACTGACCATCATTTTCACTTGTCTGGCCGCTTGCATGATGATGAGTTTCTCACACGACTGGCCTATCTGAGTGATGTTTTTTCTCGCCTAAATGATCTGAATTTAGGATTACAGGGACTCTCCTCAGCTATATTCAATGTGCGGGAAAAAATTGAGGCTATGATTAAGAAGTTGGAGCTCTTCTCTGTCTGCGTTAACAAGGACAACAACATAGGTCTTTGCATCATCATTTTTGTGTGCAAATAAACTCAAGCTTACGGACAATGTCAAATGTGATATAGCGAATGACCTGAGTGAGTTGGGTGCGCAATTACGCAGGTACTTTCCCGAAACGGATGACACACACAACTGGATTCATCATCCCTTTCATGCCCTGCCTCCAGTCCACTTACCAATATCTGAACAAGAGAGCCTCATCGAAATTGCAACAAGCGGTTCTGTGAAAATGTAATTTAATCAGAAGCCACTGACAGATTTCTGGATTGGGCTGCGCTCAGGGTACTCGGCCTTGTCAAATTGTGCTGTTAAGACACTGATGCCCTCTGCAACCACTTACCTATTTGAGAGTGCACTCTCGGCCCTCACTAGCATGAAAACTAAATACAGGCACAGACTGTGTGTGGAAAATGATTTAAGACTGAGACTCTCCAATACAACCCAACATTGCAGAGTTATGTGCATCCTGTCAAGCACACCCTTCTCATTAACCTGTGGTGAGTTATTCACAATTTTCGATGAACAAATAAGGTTTTATATGTAAGATGGTTAAATAAATAGCAAAATGATTGATTATTATAACACTTCCCACAAGCCGGGTTGTGACAAAAACTCACACTCGTTCTTATGTTTAATAAATGCATCGTATAGTGTGTGTGTGGCAGGCTTACAATGATGAAAAAAACAACATTGAGAGTGTGCTGACCCTGGTGCTAGAGGAGGTATGCAGCTGGAGGTTGAATGTTTGGACTATAAGAAATGTGGGAACCACTGCTCTAATGCCGTTGAGCCCGTTGATTATTACTTGAGTCAACCAGTAGGTGGCAGTGTAGAACAGTCATGTTGAAAAATCACTCTATTTTAATTTTTTTAATGGTGTGTTAGTTTTTCCAGGCCTGTTGATACTGTTGATCTACTCAAACCTCTTCTACCAACCTGAAACCTGGTGTGCTACCAAAGGAGCGCTCTACAGCCAAGTTAAACATTGAACCAGCTTCATATTCTCTGTATAGTGAGCAATTAGTGGGCCGTTTTCTATTACAGTAGTCTCGGCTGTTAATTCAAATGTATGTGTATATTTTCTCCTGTTAAATAGTATTTTTTGAAGAATTGCTTTTATTTGTTGAAATGTACACATAACACAAAACAAACATCATAAACTATACCAATAATATACCATTCCAATACCAGAGTATACTTCTCAATGCTAATGTTAAAACTGTAATACATGTTTTTGTGTTCTGAAAATATGATTTCTCAGGATGTTTTACACATGCTCTTTATCTAATGTTTGAGGCCCTTGCTCTACTAGGAGCTGAAAGGAATACGTTAAGTCAAGTACCTGACGTAAAACAGTGTTGGGTTTTGGTTGCCTCCAATGTTGAGCCAAGGAAGTGAAGAGGTGTAAAAATGACCTTTTTGGGGTATTTTTTTTCATGAATAGAGATGTTTATTTAACGGCCGAAATAATGGAAATGCTTGAGTAAATGAGGAATACAAAGTGTATGGAAAGCAGGTGCTTCCACACAGGTGTCGTTCCTGAGTTGATTAAGCAGTTAACGTCCCATCATGCTTAGGGTCATGTATAAAAATACTGGGCAGGCCATTACTTTGGCAAACATGGCTATGCCCCCATGGGGTGACAAGGTCCCATCAACAGGGCACGAGTGGTCACTGAATGGTTTGATGAGCATGAAAACGATGTAAACCATATGCCACGGCCATTTCAGTCACGAGAGCTCAACTCAATTGAACACTTATAGGATCATCTGGAGCGGCGATTTCCACTAACATCAACAAAACACCAAATGATGGAATTTCTCATGGAAGAATGGTGTCGCATCCCTCCAATTGAGCCCCAGAAATGTGTTGAGCAAAATTTACTTGAAGCTGTTCTGGCTTGTGGTGACCTAACGACCTATTAAGACACTTTATGTTTGGTGTTTCCTTTATTTTGGCACTTACTTGTAGGCAGCTCTTTATTCATTCATTCATTCATGATACTATAACAACATTATTTGTAAAGCACTTTTCATATATTGTGTTGAAAGTGCTACAGTCTATGTGTATTTATATATTTTGTTGTAAGCTCGTCGTTTATGCTTTCTAAAGGTTACGCTTTTGGTTCCAAACATGTCCACCTTTACCAACTGTCTGATGAGACACCCTACAAAAGACATGACTCATACAACAGTACGCAATCCGAACTAACCCTGAGTGTTTCTGTGATTGAGTGTGCAGCGCATTAAAAGTTGTCAGTTTGAGTGTCAACTGATTAAGCAAATATACCCACGAAAGGTCAAACATGCATTGTAAAAAATTTTTGGGGGAAAAAGAAATGTATACAAATATTTCCATAATTGCACATTTAAAACATGTTTCATTTAAAAGGGTAATCAGAAAGAACAGTTCACCATCCAGTGGCTTCGTTATTGGACAGACACACACAAGCTCGCACGCACACAAACACACACACACACACATTCCTGCCAATTTGTGGTGTCATCTATGAGAATGTGTGCCAACACTCAAGACAAATATTTAAACACACACTCACACTTACACCAGCAAAGGCAAAATAAAACAAAGATTCTAAACGTATAGGGGATGACATGGGGGGGTGTATATATAGGGAAATTCCAACCACATATTCATCATCTGAAACACCACCCGAACCAACATCAAACACCTGGAAGCCATGTATTTGACACCATTCCGCTCCAGCCGTTCCCATGAGCCCCAATTAAGGTGCCACCAACCTCCTGAGACATCAATATATGTGAAAACGGCAGGTTCGACATTTCGTGGTCAACAGAATAGAAGAAGACAGGTGTTGATGGTGGTGCTGGAGATGATGAATATGAGGTTGAAATTGTGAAAATGTTAGCATTGGGCCTTGTATCACCGGATCCATTCTGTACGCTATCGTCTTACTACCCCCAACTAGAAAGTGTTTCACTATGTATGTTTAATGACATGCATTTATAAGCATATAACTTCAGATCTGACATGGTCTTTTAACCCAGAACCAGAGCGTCTGAAAAGGCACCCTACGGCATTCCCAACCCAGTGAAAGTAGTGCACTATGTAGAGAATATGGTGTCATTTGGGGATGCAGCCTTGCCAGTGTCAGTGGCAGTAAAGATGCAGGATTTCTGAGTTCATGGTGTGTCACCTTCAGATCATCATTACAGCATCATCATACCTAGCACACCAAACAGGATCAGCAGAGCTGTGAAGGAGGAAGAGAGAGAGAGGAAGATTGGTTGTCTACTGAAGATTATATGGGATTATATGAGATAAGGTACTACGGTAACACTTTATAATAACTACCATGAATATACAGTTATAAAAAGTCATACATGTTTATAAATGCTTTATCAATTAATATAAATCATTTATTGATAAACTATATTAATTGTTTAGAAATGGCGCAAGTGCTCATGACTTGTAGTGCTTTTAATCCTTAGAAACGGCTAGACATTTTTACAAATATTGAAATACTAACATTTAATCAATCATGTTATCAGTTATTATTATAAAAGTGTTAGCAGTAGCGATTTCCAATGGGGTTGGTACCTTGAGACAGGGTGTGCTGCAGGCCCAAGGCATGGCTGGAGGCAGTGTTGGAAGTAGCAGCAATGTTGGAAGTAGCAGTAGTGGTGGAAGTATTAGTAGTGGAGGAAGTAGAATTAGTGGGGGCGGTGTTCAAAGAGTTGATCACAGTACTGTTGGGGTTGGCCAGGTCCACGGCTGCATTGTTGACCAGGACAACCTTAGGAGTACCCAGGGTTCCTGGGGGAGGAGAAAAAGATGAGCAAGAGAGAGAGACAGGGAGAGTTAGAGATGGCCCAGAAATAGGGGATACAATGTCCACAGGGTGTTTGGAGGTATAGGGTGAAGTTGCCTGTATACGCTGATCTTGGGTCAGTTGAGCAATTCCCCCACTAATCGTTAAGGTTGGGATTGGGGAAGAGGAAGCTGATCCTAGGTCTGTATCTAGAGGAAGCTTCACCGTGGAGCGTGTTTGGATGAGTGCCTCACCGTTAATTACGGTCCCGTTGGAAATGGAGAGGACGAAGCTGGTGTCAGTGCTCCTGGTAGCTTCGGGGAGAGTAGCAGAGAAGGTGCACTGGATGATCTGACCGTTGACTGAGCCCTTCACAGAGTCCACAGCCAGCTACACAACACAAGAGTCCCAACATTATTAGTCAAAATGGACATTAGCCAAATGTCAGTAGGCCTAGAATTAGTCAGGTACATTGATGTTCTCCATGGCCTTGTCCCGTATGGCACCCGAGTGTATATGCAGCATTGGGATCAAATTGAACTTAAATGACCACTCAGAAAATGTTTTAATTCAAGTTCATGAATTACTCTTACTCTTGGCTCTAGATCTTGTTCAACTCACAACTTCATTGGGTGAATATCAGTAAACTGCTGGAATTTGCCTGAAATCAAACCTTGCTCCTGAAAGGCGTTCCAGGAAGGCAGAAGTGAAACAATTGTTTCTGATTGGTTCAACTCACCGTGCCAGTGACAGTCAGAACGTTATTTAGGAGGAGAGTGGTGAAGAACTTCATTGTGCCGTTGTTGTTGGCACACACGTAGGTAGTGTCATTAACGCCCTACAGAGGAGAGCGAGAGGATGAATTCAAATAACTATAAATAAATCATATATATTTTTTAAGTCATTAATTAAATATCAATCTCAAGACCCCAAATGTATAAAATCCAGAATTTCCTGAAGTTAATTAAGAGTCTATTGACCTATGTGTCAATCTAAGTGACATAATAAAAAAATCTGCATCAAAATCTGTCCGTTTTTGCATGGGCTGCTTCTCTATCCATCGCATCCGCAAAAGGGCCTTCCACATCTGCGGTGGAAGGTGATCGAGCTACAGTACAACGTTGTCAGACCATGAGACACCCCAAAAATCGATCTATTCACCAAAACATCTGTAGCGTTCAAACTAATATGGCCACTCTATGGAAAGATGAGACTCTCACGAACACAATGGTGTTCTCAGTTTCGCTTTACCACCCCCACGTCACTCGTCGGAAGTTGGTACCGCCGGTGTGCCAATTTATGTCTATAGCGTCCGAACCGTTTGGGCCACAAACTAATATAACCCCACTATGGAAAGGGAAGATTCTCACGAACACAATGGTATTCTCCATTTTGTTCTACAAGTGTCATGGGTCTCTCCTGAAGGTAACTGATACCTGTAAAAAAGAAACGAATGGAAGCATGGAGGTAGTTTTGTGCCCCCAAAAAAAAGTGGTTAAGCGTGTGCAAAAAACAAGATAGAAACCATATGATTTATATTTGGAATTTTTTGCCTTTTAAAAATTTGCCTACAGGGGTCATAACGTTTCAAATGAAATAACGAAATGAGACATAGTATGACCATCTTAAAACAATGTCATATGTTAGCTTAGTAGACTTTTAGAGGTTAAAATGACTTTCCTCCTATCACAAATCCCAACTCACTTTTCATGGGTATTGTAAAATGTATACTAATTTGAAGGCAGTTTTCCATACCAGGGTGGTGTTTTTGGACAAGCCTACAGCGATGTAGCCTCTGGACTCTCCTCGTAGCTGGAGGGAGAAGGTCTGTCCCGAGGACTGCCGCGTGGAGACGAAGAAACATGAACCAGCCATGGCCGGGTCACAGTCTGATGGCTCAGCAGCACAGTACTGAGTCTTTCCACAATCCGCCCTTGATATGTTTTGCTGTGTATGAAGAGTCCTTCATTAGTTGCTGTTGTGTTTGTCATTCATTTTTGCTTAAAGGGTCAATATGCAATTGGTAGACACATTTGTTTTACTTTTAAATCAATGATATTGATTCTTGACGAATACAAAGAATAAAGCTTGTTTTACTCCATTGTTTGCCTCATTGTTTGCTATGTGAGATAGTGCAGTTGAAACTCCCAATCAGGCACTCTATTGCTTGATCTACTTCCTGTTTCCATGTCAGTCTGTGAGGTTTATTGTTGAGGAAAGAAAGAGATAAGATTAGAGAGGGAAATAGTGATAGTTGAGAGAGGAAAAACAGAAAGAGTGAGAGATTTTTTTTTTCTTTTGTAGTCTGAAACTGTGAGACATGTAGCCTAGGTAACTCACCGTGAGAGCTGGGACGGTGGTGTTGACAACAGTGGGGGCTATTGCCGTATTGGGTGTAATTGTCGGTTTGGGTGCCATTGTAGTGGTGGGTGCCATTGTGGTGGTGGGTGCCATTGTGGCGTTGGGTACCATTGTGGCGTTGGGTTCCCTTGTAGTGGTGGGTGCCACTGTGGCGTTGGGTGCCATTGTCGTGGTGGGTGCCATTGTAGCGTTGGGTGCCATGGTAGTAGTGGGTGCCATTGTGGCATTGGGTGCCATTGTAGTAGTGGGTGCCATTGTGGCGTTGGGTTCCCTTGTAGTGGTGGGTGCCACTGTGGCGTTGGGTGCCATTGTCGTGGTGGGTGCCATTGTGGTGGTGGGTGCCATTGTGGCATTGGGTGCCATTGTAGAGTTGGGTGCCATGGTAGTAGTGGGTGCCATTGTGGCATTGGGTGCCATTGTAGTAGTGGGTGCCATTGTGGTGTTGTGTGCCTTTGTGGCGTTGGGTGCCATTGTAGCGTTGGGTGCCATTGTAGTAGTGGGTGCCATTGTGGAATTGGGTGCCATTGTAGCGTTGGGTGCCATTGTAGCATTGGGTGCCATTGTAGTAGTGGGTGCCATTGTGGTGTTGGGTGCCTTTGTGGCATTGGGTGCCATTGTAGCGTTGGGTGCCATTGTAGTAGTGGGTGCCATTGTGGCATTGGGTGCCATTGTAGTAGTGGGTGCCATTGTGGTGTTGGGTGCCATTGTGGCGTCGGGTGCCATTGTAGCGTCGGGTGCCATTGTAGTGGTGTGTGCCATTGTGGTGTTGGGTGCCATTGTGGCGTTGGGTGCCATTGTAGCGTCGGGTGCCATTGTAGTAGTGGGTGCCATTGTGGTGTTGGGTGCCATTGTGGCGTTGGGTGCCATTGTAGCGTCGGGTGCCATTGTAGTGGTGTGTGCCATTGTGGTGTTGGGTGCCATTGTGGCGTTGGGTGCCATAGTAGTAGTCATTGAAGAGTTCTGTGCCTCGGCTCCCATCGCCATGCACGCCATTACCATGATGGCTGCGATCATTAGTCTGCCGCTATTGTCCATTCCTGATACAGTAACAGAGATCCAGACGATTAGGATATGTAATAATAATGATAATATTAACAATAACAATAATGAATAAAAAGGACAGCTACAATTAAACATTTACAAGTGTAATAATCACCAGTCAGATGCATTGCACCATCATGTTGATTATGATACTAAACCTATTTCAAAAGCTTTGAGATGTATTCATGGGAATATAAAATTATCATACCAGTTTGAATGAATACATTAACATACATTGGTCAATAAAGATCCCATGGCACTAATCGTAAGAGTAGGGGTCTTAACCCCAGTGGCAAATTGTCCTATCTCGCCCGTAAATGAGAATGTGTTCTCAGTCAACTTAACTGTTCAAATAATGGTTCAATAAAAAGAAAAGAAAATGCCAGTGAATAAACATAGGCCTGCCATTATTGTGGTAATTGGTAATTAATTGTTAATATCATGGGTGGTGAATTCGACAACAACAAAACACTGCATAGTGAATGGGTAAGCTTGTTGAATTAAGACTAGACTGTTATTGTTTTTACATGATTAATTAGTAGCCTAGATCCACTAATTAAATCAAATAATGTGACAAAAACAACGAAAACGTCCATAGGCTATTCCAAGGAGAAAAGGTTCATAAGTTATAATCTGATAGTATTTATAAAACTAACCAGCGCCAAATAAATCAAGAAACGTAATAGAATTTGATTTTAAAACAAAGAATGAGTTGTTGTTTTAAAACATCCACATGATTAGATAAAAGTGATGAAAACTTTACCTGTGATTTGGAGACTTGCACGATTCCGTGAGGTAAAAAGCGTCGCACCACACCTTGAACAAGTTGTGCTCACGGCTACTGTAAATACAGCTATACTATTAAAACAGAGGTGTGGTCGAGGGGAAGATTCTCTCAATCACCCGCTATTTACACAGCATTTGCGAGGGGAGGAGGGACAAAGGATGGAGAAACCTGCTTCTCTCCTCAGGTGCTGCCTTTCTGGGAGGGTGTACTGAGTGGAAACAATTGCTGGTCATACGCCTGATACTCAGACAATAGATTGTGTCGAGTCACTGCACCCTTTTCATGGATCCGATTTCTTCTATTCCCTTGCGTATTAAATATGCTTGGAAACTATATTGCAAAGAAAGAAAAAATAATAATATCATGAAGTTAGATACAATAGATACAATCTAGGCCTAAATATAATCTACTGCTAACTCCAAATAACATTTTAATTGTATTAAAATGTTTCCTTTTTCCTTCATCTTGTTCAACTGTTGCCATGCACCTGCAAAGAGATTGCTCAGATGTGCGAGTGCCTTTTGAAAATGGTATTTTTACTGATTCTATGATCAATAACTGTGTCATTCAGATCTGGCTCAGTTTGATTGAGCGTTCAACCTCACACAGTGGAGGGCAGTCTTTTGAGTACAGTGTTGATTGTATCAAGTGGCCAAAGGGTTAGACACCAGTTTTTGTGAAGGAAAGAAATATGCACTGGCTCAATAAACATCTAAGACTCCAACCATCTGCCTCCTGTGTCTGCATCTGGGTCTCGCCTTGTGCCCTGATAGAACGAACTGGCCATGACAGACCCAGCAGACTTGGATTAGCTCTGCTACGCTGTCTCCCTGCAGGGAGCCACTATTGGGAGGCATGAGGAGCTACTACAGGACCTATTGGAAGGACTTTGTTCCCTGATGGAACGCCACGACCAAGGGTTTAAGGCTAGCATGGAGCTAATTAAGGAGTTAGCTCATAAGCTGTCTGCTATCCCTGAGAAACCCCAATCTCCTGGTACATTTTTTCCTTTTATTTTTGAGTTGGTACAGCCTACCCCGGTTCCCCGAGAACCATGCTTACCTCCTCCGGAGAGATATTCTGGGGATCCTGGTATCTTTTGGGGTTTTCTTTCTCAGTGCTCTCTCATTTTTGAGCTACAGCCATCTTCATTCCCTTCGGACCGATTGAAGATAGCATATATTATTATGCTAATGTCAGGAAGGGCACTCTCCTGGGCCACGGTTGTTTGGGAGCAACAATCCACCCTTTGTTGTCATCTGGAGGAATTCATGGCAAAGGTGAGGAAGGTATTTGATTTGCCGGTATCCGGAAGAGAGGCGGCCAGTAAGCTTCTTGAATTATGTCAAAACTCCCGTAGTGTGGCAGACTGCGTGGTTGATTTTTTTGGCCGCCCAGAGTGCCTAGAACCCAGAGTCTCTTTTCGATACCTTTCTTCACGGACTATCTGAGGTGGTTAAAGATGAGCTAGCTGCTCGGGAATTACCGGTGGACCTCAACTCCCTCATCGCTCTCACCATTAGAGTTGATGGATGTCTAAGGGAACACTGGAGTGAGAAAAGGTCTGGCCTCGGGCACACTAGTTCATTTGCTAGGGCTTGCTCACCTTCGAAGGAATCCGGAAGTTTCCGAAGGCAGTTTTTCAGAGAGGAACCAAAGCCACCCGAGCCCCCTCGTGAATCATCTACCACCGGTGAGTTGGATACTCCTGAGCCAATGCAACTGGGAAGAGCTCGGTTATCGGTTAGGAAACTGCTCACGAAGGTTGAGTTCTAACTGTTCTCTGTACTGTGGTTAGGCAGGACATTATATAGCTATCTGCCCTATTAGGAAACCCCTGTCTCTGGTCGGTACAAGTACTCTGGTTAGCCAGACTGAGAATTCCTTCATTCCCATCACCCGCACACCTTTGTTTGTGCTTTTGCTGTGGGGAGACCAATCTAAGTCTCTCCGAGTGCTCATTGACTCTGGGGCTGATGAAAGTTTTATGGATGCTACCATGGTTGCTGAATTGGGTATTCCCATTCAACCTCTCTCTGTCCCTATGGATGCAAGGGCACTGGATGGCCGTTTTATTGGAAGAGTCACCCACAGCACTGTGCCCGTTCATATACGGGTATCAGGAAACCATAGTGAGACTATACAGCTTCTCCTCATCGATTCACCCCTTGTTCCTGTGATTTTCTTGGCTCCAGAAACACAATACGGTTATTGACTGGACCACAGGCTCCATCCAGGGTTGGAGTCCGTTTTGTCATTCTCATTGCCTTAAACGGCACAGCCGTCCTTGAGACGTTCCCCTCAGGACGTGAGCAAAGCCACGGGTGTCTCTGCCGTCCCCACTGAGTACCATGACCTCCTGAAGGTTTTCAGTAAGGCACAGGCTACTTCTCTTCCTCTGCACCATCCTTATGATTGTGCCATTGATTTCTTCCCAGGCACCACACCACCTCGTGGTCCTCTATATTCTCTATCTGGCCCGGAGACCAAGGCGATGGAAGAGTATATTGAGGAATCTCTGGCTACTGAAGGCATCCATCCATCTGCATCTTCTGCCGGCACAGGGTTTTTCTTTGTGGAGAAGAAGGACAAGACCCTGAGTCCGTGCATTGACTACCGGGGTCTTAATGATATAACAATCAAGAATCGTTATCCCCTACCACTCATCTCCTCGGCCTTCGAACCTCTCCAGGGAGCCACCATTTTTTCCAAACTGGAACTTCGGAATGCCTACCACCTGGGCCAGATACGCGAAGGAGATGAGTGGAAGACAGCCTTTAATACAGCCAGTGGACATTATGAGTACCAGGTCATGTCGTTTGGACTCACAAACACCCCTGCTATTTTTCAAGCTCTGGTAAACGATGTGCTTCGGGACATGCTATACCATTTTGTGTTCGACATCCTGTTTTTATTCCGGTCTGCCCAAGAACACGTTCTTCATGTCAGACAAGTCCTCCAGCATCTCCTGGAGAACCAATTGTGTGTGAACGCCGAGAAATGTGAGTTTCACCGCTCAACAATCTCCTTTCTGGGATATGTCATCGCTGCTGGAAATGTCCAAATGGATCAGGAAAAATTGAAAGCGGTGGTGGAGTGGCCTCAGCCTACGTCCAGTGTGCAGTTGCAACGTATCCTGGGGGTCGCTAATTTCTACCGCCGTTTCATGCGGGGCTCTGGCGGCCCCCCTCTCGGCACTCACCTCTCCCAAAGTTCTGTTCACATGGTCTCCAGCGGCTGACAAAGCCTTCGTGGACCTGAAACATCGGTTCACCACAGCACCCATCCTCGTCCATCCGTATCCATCCCGTCAATTTGTGGTAGAGGTTGATGCTTCTGTTATTGGAGTGGGGGCCATCCTGTCTCAGCGATCTGCACAGGACCAGAAGCTCCATCTTTGTGCCTTCCTGTCTCATCGTCTCAGTCCGGCAGAGAGTAACTATGACGTTGGCAACAGAGAACTCCTGGCTGTCAAGTTGAGGCTGGAGGAGTGGATGAATTGGCTGGAAGGAGTAGAAGAGCGCTTTGTGGTCTGAACCGACCTGCCTTAACTCCAGGCAGGCCCTGTGGGTTTTTTTGTTCACCAGATTCAACTTCACCATTTACTACAGCACAGGGTTAAAAAATGTGAAGCCGGAGGCCCTCTTCCGCATATACAGTTCCTCTACCACACCCTCGGTCTCCGAAACCATTCTCCCTACCTCATGCCTTGCTGCTTCAGTGGATTGGGGTATTGAAAAATGTGGTCGCAAGTCACAATGTTCCCAGCCTGAACCTGAAGGGGGCCAGGCTAACCGATTATTTGTTCCTAACTCAGTCCGATCCCGGTTCCTGGAATGGGCTCATTCCTCAAGGCTGACCTGTCATCCAGTTTCCCGTCGTACCCTAGTCTTCATCCGACAACGTTTCTGGTGGCCCACAATGGTTCCTGACGTCTCTGCCTTCGCCACCGAGTGCACAGCTTGTTCTCTCGATTCTCCAAGGCCGCCCATTTCATCCCTCTCCCCAAATTACCCTCTGCCAAGGAGATGGCCCAGCTTATGTTGCAGCACGTCTTCCGGATCCATGGACTCCCGGTGGACATGGTCTCCGACCGGGGTCCTCAGTTCTCGTCACAGTTCTGGAAGGTGTCCTGCTCCCTCATTGGATCGTCGACCAGCCTGTCCCCTGGATTTCATCTCCAATCCAACGGCCAGTTGGAGCGAGCCAACTAGGACCTTGAAACCACCCTGAGATGCCTGGTCTCAACCAACCCCACTACCTGGAGACGACAACTGGTCTGGGTGGCGTATGCCCGGAACACCCTTCCCTGTTCGGCCATGGGACTCTCTCCTTTTGAGTGCTCTTTGGGGTATCAACGTCCACTCTCCACAAGAGCAAGAGGCCAGCGTACCCTCGGCTCAGATGTTTGTCCACCGACTGTCGATGTACCTGGAGAAGAGCTCGGGGGGGAATTCTCAAGACCAACTCCAGGTATCGTCGATGAGTTGAACGTCGTCGGACCCCAGCTCCCCGCTACCGTTTTGGGCATGGCTTTCCACTCGGGACCTGCCCCTTCGGGTGGAGTCCCGCAAAATGATCCCCTGTTTCATTGGTCCTTTTCCCATCTCTAGAGTCCTTAGTTCCACTGCTGTCCGTCTTGTGTTACCCAGTACCCTCCATATTCACCCTACCTTCCATGTGTCTAGGATTAAACCCGTGTCTCACAGTCCTTTGTCTTGTTTTTCTAGGCCCATCCCTCCCCCTGGGTCATCAATGACCAGCCAGAATATACGGTGAGATGCCCCTTGAGGGTTCGACTACAGGGTAGGGGTTTCCAGTACCTGGTTGACTGGGAGGGTTATGGCCCGGAGGAGACGTGCTGGGTCCCTGCTAAAGACATCCTGGACCCGGCCCTCATTGACGGTTTTCACCGCCGACACCTCGGTCAGCCAGGTATGCGCCCAGGTAGGATGCCTCTGGGGGGGCTACTGTCACACCCTGATTTGTTTCACCTGTCTTTGTTGTGACTGTCTCCACCCCCTCCAGGTGTCGCTTGTTTTCCCCAGTGTATTTATCCCTGTGTTTCCTGTCGCTCTGTGCCAGTTCGTCTTGTATGTCCAAGTTTGTCTTGTATGTTTTTCCCGTGCTCCTGCCTTCAATAATCTCTTTTTGCTAGTCCACCTGTTTTTGACCATTGTCTGTTTCTGGACTCTGTACCCGCCTGCCTGACCATTCTGCCTGCCTTGACCTCGAGCCTGCCTGCCACTCTGTACCTCCTGGACTCTGAACTGGTTTTGACCTTTTGCCTGTCCACGACCTTTCTCTTGCCTACCCCTTTTTGGATCAATAAACATTGGCATAATAATCAAGACTCCAACCATCTGACTCCTGTGTCTTCATCTGGGTCTCACCTTGTGCCCTGTGTTACGTACGCCTCTTGGAGGAGGGAACGCAACACCCTGCTACACTCAACTCCCGTGGAGTGAAAGAGGTATGCGATTGTAGGTGCGGATAAGGATGACAGAGGCAGAGAATATTACCGTTTACAGGGAATTGATTTCCTTAACACGGTAAATGTGGGGAAAAGGGGCCAGATGGAACCAAAGCAAAGAAAGTAAAAGTTAAAGAGCCCCCTCTCCTACCTTACCTACCTACCCACTACTTACTTATTCTTAACGCCACCTGGCAAGCTAACCAAAATACAGGGGCTGGTCTGCTCAGGTCTTACCTAGTGTGCATAAACAGAGTACATACTACGGGTATATGTATGCCCGCAGGCCTCTTGCTTAAACACTCCCAAGGTGCCTTCCCCTTCCCCCCTGGGAACAAATTAAACAGAATAATACAAACTTAAAGTGAACAATTTCAATAATCAAAAACACTGAGTCTACCTCCAACTTAAAACGTTTGTCAAAGTTGGGGGCAGGAAGCACTGGGGCACTACAAAGTAGCGCTTTGGCGGACTCAAAAGCATAGTTACAGCCCTGGTACCACTTAAATGGTTCTTTAGGACTAAGAAGAGATGTAGGGGAGCTACTACCATTGAAAAATTATTACAGAACGTATGATAGTACCCTACCATCCCCAGGAATCTGCTGGGCGGCGAGTCGTGGGAGCAGGAAAAGCAACAATTGCTTCCACTTTGCCAGTTACTGGGCGCCTTTGACCTCGTCCCACCCTGTTCCCTAAGTAAGTCACAGTAGCCTTCCCAAACTCACACTTGGCCAAATTGAGGGTTAACTCCTTTGAGACAGGGGGGCAGTATTGAGGAGCTTGGATAAAAATGTGTCCAGAGTAAACTGCCTACTACTCAGTCCTAGAAGCTAGAATATGCATATAATTAGTAGATTTGGATAGAAGTAGCGGCTATAAAATACTTTCAACAACCAACACAGGACAAGAAGCTGTCTCTCTCTAACAAAGGAACACTGGCTTTGATCCAGCTGCAAAAGGAGTTTGTAATTGCCGACAGCTGTATCCCCTAAGGAGAGGGCGGATTCACTCCTCAGTAAAAGGCACAAGATTCTCTGGTCTGATGAAACCAAGATTGAACTCTTTGGCCTGAATACCAAAGAGAAACCTGGCACAATCCCTACAGTGAAGCATGGTGGTGGCAGCATCATACTGTGGGGATGTTTTTCAGCGGCAGGGACTGGGAGACTAGTCAGGATCGAGGCAAAGATGAACGGAGAAAAGTACAGGGAGATCCTTGACAAAAACCTGCTCCAGAGCACTCAGGACCTCAGACTGGGGCGAAGGTTCACCTTCCAAGAGGACAATGACGAAAAAGCCTATTTCCCCTCAGGAAAATAAAAAGATTTGGCATTGGTCCTGAGATCCTCAAAAGGTTCTACAGCTGCAACATCGAGAGCATCTGGTTGCATCACTGCCTGGTACGGCAATTGCTCAGTCTCTGACCGCAAGGCACTACATAGGGTAGTGCGTACGGCCCAGGACATCACTGGGGCTAAGCTGCCTGCCATCCAGGACCTCTACACCAGGTGGTGTCAGAGGAAGGCCCTAAAAATTGTCAAAGACCCCAGCCACCCCAGTCATAGACTGTTCTCTCTACTACCTTATAGCAAGCGGAACCGGAGTGCCAAGTCTAGGACAAAAAGGCTTCTCAACAGTTTTTACCCCCAAGCCATAAGACTCCTGAACAGGTAATCAAAGGGGTACCCGGACTATTTGCATTGTGAGCCCCCCCAACCCCCTCAACGCTCTTTTTATGCTGCTGCTACTCTCTGTTTATCATATATGCATAGTCACTTTAACTATACATTGATGTACATACTACCTCAATTGGGCCAACCAACCAGTGCTCCCGCACATTGGCTAACCGGGCTATCTGCATTGTGTCCTGCCACCCACCACCCGCCAACCCCTCTTTTACGCTACTGCTACTCTCTGTTCATCATATACGCATAGTCACTTTAACCATATCTACATGTACATACTAGCTCAATCAGCCTGACTAACCGGTGTCTGTATGTAGCCTCACTACTTTTATAGCCTAGCTACTGTATATAGCCTGTCTTTTTACTGTTGTTTATTCCTTTACTTACCTATTGTTCACCAAATACCTGTTTTGCACTATTGGTTAGAGCCTATAAGTAAGCATTTCACTCTAAGGTCTACACCAGTTGTATTCGGCACACGTGACAAATAAACTTTGATTTGATTTGAAGCAAACAGCCAAGATAACGCAGGAGTGGCTTCAGGACAAGTGAATATCCTTGAGTTGCCCAGCCAGAGCCCGGATTGAACATCTCTAGTGAAACATGAAAATAGCTGTGCAGCAACGCTCCCCATTCAACCTGACAGAGCTTGAGAGGATCTGCAAAGAAGAAAGTGAGAAACTCCTCAAATACATGTGTGCCAAGCTTGTGGCATCATACCCAAGAAGACTTAATGCTGTACTCGCTGCCAAACGTGCTTCAAAAAAGTACTGAGTAAAGGGTCTGAATACTTGTAAACGTCATATATTTTTTATCAATATTTCTTAGACATTTTCAACAAAAAAAAGCCTGTTTTTGCTTTGTCATCATGGGGTATTACGTGTAGATTGATGAGGGGGGGGAAAACAACTTAATCCCATTTCAGAATAAGACCGTAATATAAGAAAATGTGGGAAAAAGTCAATGGTCTGAATACTTTCCAAATGCACTGTATTTCGTATTAGTTGTTGACTCTGCCGTGGGTCATATTTCCCAACCATTCTGGCGTCACTTTGTGTTTGACAAGACAAATGTCATGTGAGACACACGCACACACACTAACACACACACTAACTGGTGCATCCACTGAAAAATGCCCAGCCGATCTCCTAGCTGCATTGTCTAAACTTCACTGTTGTGTTATTTGGTAGATCCTCCTAACAACCCCCTAACTAAGCTATAGTTGCTGTAATTAACTGTCATTAGAGTAGAAGAATAGACATGGTAAATTGAATGGTTCAAGGTGTCCTTGTTGCTACCAATAGACAGAGACATTAGATTCCACAGACCAGACAGACAGAGAAGGCATACTATAACTTTAAAGAACTTGAATTCAACTTTTTTTTAAATATATGGTTTCTTATATTATTACATCATCAAACATGACTCATTGCTCAATATCACTTCATTCTCCAAAACGTATCATACGATCATATCAACATCTTATCTGAAGTGAACTGGAATGTCACATCAGTAACGTACATACCTACCTAAGATATGCACTGTGTCTCTCATTTGTCATTTCCTATACGCAGGTGATTCACTCACTTGACAATCTGATGTGAGTGAAAGTGAGTAGTTGTGCCAGTGTTGTAATATAAAGAAAGTGAAGTTATTTCAACGCTGTTAAGAACGAAAGGACACTGTTACAGACAACAGAGGCAATCACAGCAAGTGTCAGTAATTCACTGTAAGTAGCGTTCAGAAATCTTTCCATGCCCATACTGTACTATTCCACTTCTATTTCAGCTGGCATGGCAATATGGTACTGTGCTGACTGTTAATCTGCTATTGTGACATCCACATACTGAACAGTAGTCGCGTACACTCACATGTGATAAAGTATATACACGCTTACAAACAAACTAATGTGCACATAAAAATGTTGACTTTTAATCTGCTATTGAACCATAAATTGTGTTATGTGTACAGGCGCACAAAATCATTGATACGTACATACACATTATCATAGTGTACACACACTTAACAGAGACCACGCACAAACACTGAGTGTACAAAACATTATGAACACCTGCTCTTTCCATGAGATAGACTGACCAGGTCAATCCAGGTCAAAGCTATGATTCCTTATTGGTGTCGCTTGTTAAATCCACTTCAATCAGTGTAGATGAAGGAGAGGAGACAGGGTAAAGAAGGATTTTTAAGCCTTGAGACAATTTAGACATTGATTGTTTATGTGTGCTATTCAGAGGGTGAATGGGCAAGACTATATATTTAAGTGCCTTTAAGCGGGGTATGGTAGCAGGTGCCAGGCACACCGGTTTGAGTGTGTCAAGAACTGCAAGGCTGGGTTATTCACTCTCAACAGTTTCCCGTGTGTATCAATAATGGTCTGCCACCTAAAGGACATCCAGCCAATTTGACACAACTGTGGGAAGCATTGGAGTCAACATGTGGAATACTTTTGGCACCTTGTAGAGTCTGAGGGCAAAATGGGGTGCAACTCAATATTAAGAAGGTGATCCTAATGTGTTGTACACTCAGTGTATATGCAGGCAAACACCAACACCATCACATGCCCATTTCCACTTCCATACCATGGCATGCTCTAACCAAGTACAGTTGAAGTTACATACAGTTAGGTTGGAGTCATTAAAACTAGTTTTTCAACCACTCCACAAATGTCCTGTTAATTAACAAACTGTAGATTTCGCAAGTCGGTTAGGACATCTACTTTGTGAATGACACAAGCCAATTTTCCAACAATTGTTTACAGACTGATTATTTCACTTATAATTCACTGTATCACAAATCCAGTGGGTCAGAAGTTTACATACACTAAGTTGACTGTGCCTTTTAACAGCTTGGAAAATTCCAGAAAATGATGTCATGGCTTTAGAAGCTTCTGATAGGCTAATTGACATCATTCGAGTCAATTGGAGGTGTACCGGTGGATGTATTTCAAGGCCTACCTTCAAACTCAGTGCCTCTTTGCTTGACATCATGGGACTTCCACAAGTCTGGTTCATCCTTGGGAGCAATTTCCAAATGCCTGGTACCACGTTCATCTGTACAAACAATAGTACGCAAGTATAAACACCATGGACCCACGCAGCCGTCGCCACCGAGATGATCGTACTTTGGTTCGAAAAGTGCAAATCAATCCCAGAACAACAGCAAAGGACCTTCTGAAGATGCTGGAGGAAACAGGTACAAAAGTATCTCCACAGTAAAACAAGTCCTATATCAACATAACCTGAAAGGCCACTCAGCAAGGAAGAAGCCACTGCTCTGAAACCGCCATAAAAAATCCAGACTACGGTTTGCAACTGAACATGGAGACAAAGATCGTACTTTTTGGAGAAATGTCCTCTGGTCAGATGAAACAAAAATAGAACTGTTTAGCCATAATGACCTTCATTATCTAATCAAATCAAATGTATTTATATAGCCCTTCTTACATTAGCTGATATCTCAAAATGCTGTACAGAAACCCAGACTAAAACCCCAAACAGCAAGCAATGCAGGTGTAGAAGCACGGTGGCTAGGAAAAACTTCCTAGAAAGGCCAAAACCTAGGAAGAAACCTAGAGAGGAACCAGGCTATGAGGGGTGGCCAGTCCTCTTCTGGCTGTGCCGGGTGGAGATTATAACATTTGAACATGGCCAAGATGTTCAAATGTTCATAAATGACCAGCATGGTCAAATAATAATAATCACAGTAGTTGTCGAGGGTGCATCAAGTCAGCACCTCAGGAGTAAATGTCAATTGGCTTTTCATAGCCGATCATTAAGAGTATCTCTACCGCTCCTGCTGTCTCTAGAGAGTTGAAAACAGCAGGTCTGGGACAAGGTAGCACGTCCGGTGAACAGGTCAGGGTTCCATAGCCGCAGGCAGAACAGTTGAAACTGGAGCAGCAGCACGGCCAGGTGGACCGGGGACAGCAAGGAGTCATCATGCCAGGTAGTCCTGAGGCATGGTCCTAGGGCTCAGGTCTGGTGTTAATCAGATTATGTTTGGAGGAAAAAGGGGGAGGCTTGCAAGCCGAATAACACCATCCCAACCGTGAAGCACAGGGGTGGCAGCATCATGTTGTGGGGGTGCTTTGCTGCAGAAGGGACTGGTGCACTTCAGAAAATAGATGGCATCATGAGGCGGGAAAATTATGTGGATATATTGAAGCAACATCTCAAGACAGTCAGCTTGGTTGCAAATAGGTCTTCCAAATGGACAATGACCCCAAGCATACTTCCAAAGTTGTGGCAAAATGGCTTAAGGACAACAAAGTCAAGGTATTGGAGTGTCCATCACAAAGCACTAATCTCAATCCTATAGAAAATTTGTGGGCAGAACTGAAAGTGTGTGCTAGCAAGGAGGCCTACAAACCTGACTCAGTTACACCAGCTCTGTCGGGAGGAATGGGCCTAAATTCACACAATTTATTGTGGGAAGCTTGTGGAAGGCTACCCGAAACGTTTGACCCAAGTTAAACAATTTAAAGGCAATGCTACCAAATGCTAATTGAGTGTATGTAAACTTCTGACCCACAGGGAATGTGATGAAAGAAATAAAAGCTGAAATAATTATACTATCATTCTGACATTTCACATTCTTAAAATTAAGTGGTGATCCTAACTGACCAAAGATTGCAAATTTTTACCAGGATTAAATGTCAGGAATTGTGAAAAACTGAGTTCAGATGTGTTTGGCTAAGGTGTACGTAAACTTCCGACTTCAACTGTATATTAGACGTGATGGTATGACTGTGTGTGATAGTATGACTGACATAGCGTGATGGAATGACAGAGCTGTACTGTAATGTCTATGAGGTAAGGAGATCTACATGGGAAGGTAAGGTCAAATAGGGAGGGAACCACTGCACAAAAGCAGTCCATGCAATAAGAACCCCGAGCCGAGTTAAAATACCGACCTGAAAGGGTTGGGTTTGTACAATCAATATGGTGGTGTTATGGTTTTCTAGTTGTAAAGGAGAGTCGGACCAAACTGCAGCGTGTAGATTGCGATCCATGTTTAATGAAATAACGTACAACACGAATAAAACAAACACTACAAAACAAAACAAAGAACGTAACGAAAACCGAAACAGCCTATACTGGTGCAAACTAACATAGAGGACACTAAGGACAATCACCCATGACAAACTCAAAGAATATGGCTGCCTAAATATGGTTCCCAAGCAGAGACAACGATAAACACCTGCCTCTGATTGAGAACCACTCCAGACAGCCATAGACTTTGCTAGATAACCCCACTAGCTACAATCCCAATACATACACACCAAAACCCCAAGACAAAACACACCACAATACAAAAACCCCATGCCACACCCTGGCCTGACCCAATACATGAAGAAAAACACAAAATACTTAGACCAGGGCGTGACAGAACCCCCCCCTAAGGTGCGGACTCCCGAACGCACCTCAAAACAATAGGGAGGGTTCGGGTGGGCGTCTGTCCATGGTGGCTCCAGCGCGGGACGTGGAACCCACTCAGTCAATGTCTTAGTCTCCTCTCGTCCCTGGATAGTCCACCCTCGCCGCCGACCATGGCCTAGTAGTCCTCACCCAGAACCCCACTGGACTGAGGAGCAGATCGGGACTGAAGGACAGCTCGGGAGTGAGAGGAAGCTCAGGAGTGAGAGGAAGCTCAGGAGTGAGAGGAAGCTCAGGAGTGAGAGGAAGCTCAGGAGTGAGAGGAAGCTCAGGAGTGAGAGGAAGCTCAGGCAGGTAGGTAGATCTACCAGATCCTGGCTGGCTGGTGGTTTCAGCAGATCCTGGCTGACTGGCAGATCCTGGCCGACTGTCAGTTCTGGCAGATCCCGGCTGACTGGCGGATCTGGAAGAGTCTGGTTGACTGGCAGATCTGGTAGAGTCTGGCAGATCTGGAAGAGTCTGGCTGACTGGCAGATCTGGAAGAGTCTGGCGGATCTGGAAGAGTCTGGCTGACTGGCGGATCTGGAAGAGTCTGGCTGACTGGCGGATCCTGGCAGACTGAAAGATCTGGCTGCTCCATGCTGACTGGCGGCTCTGGCTGCTCCATGCTGACTGGCGGCTCTGGCTGCTCCATGTAGGCTGACAGCTCTGGCGGCTTCTTACAGACTGGCAGCTCTGGCGGCTCCGTGCAGACTGGCAGCTCCTTGCAGACTGGCAGCTCCTTGCAGACTGGCAGCTCCGTGCAGACTGGCAGCTCCGTGCAGACTGGCAGCTCGGGCTGCTTCATGCAGACTGACAGCTCTGGCTGCTCCATGCAGACTGACAGCTCTGGCTGCGCTGAACAGGCGGGAGACTCCGGCAGCGCAGGAGAGGAGGAAGGCTCTGGCTGCACTAAACAGGCGGGAGAATCCAGCAGCGCTGTGGAGGAAGGCTCTGGCAGCGCTGAACAGGCGGGAGACTCCGGCAGCAGGAGAGGAGGAAGGCTCTGGCTGCGCTAAACAGGCGGGAGAATCCAGCACACCTCAAGTCTCGTGACCTTAATTGCAAGGGTAAAACCAACTCCGCACGCACTAACACACACACACACACTCTCTGACAACACACAACTTTAGCTTGTACACAGTATGTCAAGTCAAATAATATGTATTGTCCATCTCTTTTGAGAAAACAGACCATTTCCCCACATCTGTGTGACTAAGGAGGAGTGTGTTTTCCTTTCAGATGTCAGCAAACAGAATGACAGCATGAGGTCGTTCAAACCTGTCTATCTGCTTTCAGTGGGTACAGTGTCACTCTTATCCAAAATAAGTAATATTGAGGAGCTTTCCAAGACAGTCCTAAATTGGTGTTTGCGATTGTGAGTAATTTCAGCCAATAAGTGGTTAAACTAGTGAAAATTCTGATGGACAGAAAAACAGGAGACTTAAGAGCACTGTTAAAAACAGGTTGCCCAAGGCATTCTGAAGAATATAAAGGGCAATCAGCAGTAGAAACAATAACAAAGCCCACTCCCGTCCCTGGTTCCGTAAAAAGCAGAGGGACGGGGCTGGAGAAATGTAACCACTCTCAAATTCATAAACAGAGCTATGGATGCAAGGTCTGACCATCCATGATATAGAAATTATAGTTTGAACCATGTTTTGAAGCTACATGGTGTTTGTTTAGATTTTCTTTGTCTAGAAACATTGGAGTAAAATAAGCTTATATTTTGGGTTCTGATGGGGCACAACAGTTGAACTAAGCTCATGAGGCATTTATAAGTTATATTCTTCATTAATCAATTGGTAAATATATTCCATTTATGAGTCCAAAAATTGATTGTGCCTTTAATCCCCCTGTTGTGTAGTTTCTTGTTAATTAATTTCGTGTTCCCAGTCCAAAATGGCCGCCCCATTATAGCTGATTATAAATCCATAATAATCCATATGTTATCACCTAATGTTGTGTTAGATCATTTTATCAACTAAAGTTCTTGTGAACATTACAAGTTTTGAACTTCTATTTGCTATTTATGGCCTGTGGGCCTCATTGACCTGAGCTCATACAACTCGTTTTTGAGTTTAAAAAAGCATAATGTATGGATTATTTAGACAATAACAAATACTCAGATGAAACATATTGTGCTATTTATCACAGACTACCTTGTGTCAAAGTGTAACAAGGACTCTCTCCTCTTCACCAGTGTCATGATCAAAGATGATCAAGAGCCTCACATAGAAGTATATCGCTTGGTCATTTGCTGGCACAGAATGAACTGTGAGCAAGGCCTCAAAAAAACGTTATATACCAGAGCTGCAAGAAAAGTTATTCTATTATTGAAAAAATTTTGCGATTGTTTGTGAGAATGCCAACAGGTGTGGTTCTCGTGGAGGAAAGATTCTATTGGGGAAAGGTTTCCTTGGGGGATTCCATGGAAGCCAAGAAGGGGAGTGAGGTGTGTGTGTGTGTGTGTGTGTGTGCGCTCAAACATACATACATGTGGGGGTCTGGGAGAGGAAGTGTTTCCATCTGATGAATAGGCATGTGCCTGAACTCAATTTTATACACAAATTGTAGTCTCACCCATTAATTTCTAATGACCGGTCCTTTTTGACCGGTGTTGTGCCGAAAAGATCCCCCCCTGCCAGAATCCCCTCCCCCTTTGCGTGAACGCACACACACTCAATTCTTCATTGCTGCGACCTGCTTGCTAGTTCAGATTTCTGATCACATTAGGCTGGGGTGGCAGGGTAGCCTAGTGGTTAGAGCTTTGGACTAGTAACTTAAAGGTTGCAAGTTCAAATCCCCAAGCTGACATGGTACAAATCTGTCCTTCTGCCCCTGAACAGGCACTTAACCCACTGTTCCTAGGCCATCATTGAAAATAAGAATTTGTTCTTAACTGACTTGCCTAGGTAAAAAAAACGCTGTGCTTCATTACATTTTTTATGTCGGTTTGATCGCGGAGGAGGCACTAGTAATGTCTGCAGTTTTCGGGTTTGGCTATTTGTTTAAAGTGTATTAGTCTATTAATGAATCTCTTTGCCAAAATGCATCATCTCTCCCATGTCTTATTCGACTAGTTGATGTTCTGAAATGTTTATTTGCTTGCCTACATCTTACTCCCGACTCTATGTTTAATATAACATACATACATTAATGATTCATTTTCGGTTGCCTATCCTGATGTGAAGTTTGTTCTATAGAAAGTATTAAAAAGTCAGACTAGGGTTTGCAAGTGCACATGGGGACAAAGATCGTACTTTTTGGAGAAATGTCCTCAGGTCTGATTAAACAAAAATAGAACTGTTTAGCCATAATGACTATCTTTATGCTTGGAGGAAAAAGGGGGATGCTTGCAAGACGAAGAACACCATCCCAACTGTGAAGCACGGGGATGGCAGCATCATGTTGTGGGGGTGCTTTGCTGCAGGAGGAACTAGTGCACTTCATAAAATAGATGGCATCATGTGGAATGAAAATGATGTGGATATATTGAAGGAACATCTCAAAACATCAGTCAGGAAGTTAAAGCTTGGTCGCAAATGGGTCTTCCAAATGGACAATGACCCCAAGCATACTTCCAAAGTTGTGGCAAAATGGCTTAAGGACAACAAAGTCAAGGTATAGGAGTGGCCATCACAGAGCCCTAACCCCAAACTATAGAAAATGTGTGGGCAGAACTGAAAAAGTGTGTGCTAGCAAGGAGGCCTACAAACCTGACTAGGTTTGTTTAATAAGGACAAGGATAATAAACATCCAGCTGGTTTTTCAATGCATAGGCAGGACAGAACGGCATTGTCAGGTAAACTCAAGGGGGTGGTGGTCTCTTTGTTAACAACAGCTGGTTACACCAGCTCTGTCTGGAGGAATGGGCCAAAATTCACCCAATTTATGTGAGAAGCTTGTGGAAGGTTACCTGAAACGTTTGACCCAAGTTAAACAATTTAAAGGCAATGCTACCAAATACTAACTGAGTATGTAAACTTCTGACCCACAGGGAATGTGATGAAAGGAATAAATAAAAGTTGAAATAAATCACTCTCTACTATTATTCTGACATTTAACATTCTTAAAATACAGTGGTGATCCTAAACTGACCTAAAACAGGGAATTTTTACTTGGATTAAATGTCAAGAATTGTGAAACATTTAGTTTAAATGTGTTTGGCTAAGGTGTACGTAAACTTCCGACTTCAACTCTATTTAATCTGCAGCCTAGTAAACTGCATTGTTTCCCGAGTCATAATGTCAGGTCCACACACCATATCATCGTGTGACTCCAACTTTACTTCGATATGATGATAATATTTTATCAATATTTGTGCATAAAGGCGTTTCCACCACCATTTCTCGCCTCATTAATTTGACGGATACAAAACGATCGCACCATGTCGAACGAGCAAATGATCTGTCAGCATTTATCAAATTGTACCGTAACCACCTGTTTCCATTACAGCTGTACTGACTTTACTCGCATGAAAACCGTGGATAGAAACATGGTTAGTGTCACAGAAGAGGAGCGTGTCGTCTCTCCGTTGTTTCGTTCAAACAGAATGGCAGCCTGATGTATATCAATCCTGTCTAGCTGTTTGGAGTGGGTACAGTAGGCTCTGTCATCGTGGCTCATAGAGTAGTTAACCTTGACAAATGACAGAAAAAAACAGCGGTACTTTAGACCTCATACTTTAGAAAATATGGGGACTTATATCTTATCAATTCTGAATAATTTAATGAAGATCATTTAAAGAGTGCCAAATTAATGTGTAGCTTTCTGGCTTTTCATAAAATCACTTTTTTTTAAATATTTATTTTTACTGTTGTTTCAGTCAGTCGTGCACTCTATTCACCAAGACCTGTCCCCGACTCACCAAAACACTATTTCATCTCACCATCCTCACGTTGCACTCGTCTTTCGCCCCAGAATACTTTATTTTACTGTAATATGATAACTGTTACAAAAGCATATCTGTCATTCTATCCACCCGTCTCTTCCTCCGACTGTCAGTTTCGTCTTTCATCAGACAGGTGCCCGCCCAGCTGCCATTGGACCTCTCCCAAGGCCATGGTTTCTCGTAAAAGCAAAACGTTTTGCCTCCAACGTGTCATTGACAATGGTAATCAGTCTGAGATTCTGTTGACTGTACGCTTGTTGACTAGGGGACCGTTTGTGTTTGTTTGTGTCTTTCGGATCATTCCATGTAGTCCTACAACCATTTAATTCCTATGTATGTGTGTCTGTCTGACTTCCACATAGCATACGTATTAGCCTATACCGGAGAGCTATGCGTGGGTATGCCTGTCCACCAAGCTTTAATTCTTTTTTAAATGTACTGCCATTCTGTGTTCTGATTCTCTATAAAATGTATTCTGAGGTTTATAGATGGGTTGGTTGTAGACACGTGCACAACTATGGGACAAAACAGACAGGGTTGACATCAGTCAAAACACCTCAACACAAGACATGGTATCAAGAACAATATTTTTTTTTTAACTAGCTGAAATGGTCCACCTACGATTCCCCAGGCAGCTTTTTGCCATAGCTGCTAGCTATTTGGCAATTCAGAATCACAATAACGCACATGGGACTTCTGCCCCATTGAATTGCGCTCATCGTTATCATAATGTCAGCTAACCCGTCTATTACTAAGTCCCTAATCCTAACCCTAACTTTGCTTATTATCCACAAGCCGACTCAACCCTAACCCTAGCCATTGCCCTTACCCTAGCTTCATGTCCACATGCCAGTTCAACCCTAACCCTAACCCTATAGCCTCAACCCTAACTCTAAACCCTAACCCTAGCTTCATGTCCACACCCCAGCTCAGGAAGTTCCCAAAGTATGTTTGCTGATTACATTTTTATGTTGACATTAAAGTCTGAAAGGCACTTGAAGTAAGGAGTATTGTTTGGTTGCCCGAAGATTGTGATCACTTGCCCAAAAATGGAAATGAGCTTTTTATATGCAGAAGTGCCACATCTTGCCCGCCTTTCACCTACAAATACACTCTTAGAAAAAAAGCTGCTATCTAAAACGTAAAAGAGTTCTTCGGCCATCCCCATAGGAGAACCCTTTGTAGAACCCTTTCCACAAACTTGAAACGTTCACTTAAACAATGGTAGGAACCAGAGAGATCAGTGTTAGATTACTTCAATTCTTTGCAGATGGGTTGTTTTCATAAAAAAAATCACCGGCCCCGATGGGGCAACCTGCAGAGCAGGCTCAACTTGCACTATTGCTCAGTTCACTTGCCCCAGGCAATAGGGCAACCCTAAAGCGGCTATCAGCGGTAGAAACAATAACAAAGTGATCTACCTGCCCGGAAAAGCTGAGGGATGAGACTGGAGAAATGTAACCACTTTCAAATTTGTGGGAATTCTGCAAATGTTTATCATTATTTTTCACTGATCTTAAAGAGCCACTGAACATGCCAATTGGCAGGTGTGTTTTTCTGTTGCTCATTAGAAAAATGAGATTGCAGTCTTGGAGGTGCGTTTACTGACCAATTCCACGTTTGGATAATGATGTTTTTATCCAATGAGACACTGAAGCTGATCTTAAAGAGCCACTGAACACGGCAATTAGCAGTTCTGTTTTTTTTTTCAATTGTGAAGTGCTGTCTTATAAAAACCGACGGAACTGCTGGGCAGGTTCTGAATCACTTTCTATGCTACTGAATAGAGAGCAAACACCACAGCTGTTCACCCCATCTTTGTGGACAAATGGACATCATCAAATAAAACGGAACCTTCAACTACCCGGTGTGACGCACGGATGTTCCAAACTCCATTTTAGACGAGACTGACTTTATGACCAAAATGATCCTATTTACACTTTGTAGTCAATTTTGAAACTATAACAATTGTCTATGACTGTTATCAATGCCACAGTGTCCGTTTTCAAAGGGATTTGTTGCTTTTCAAAGGCAGTCTGTCTTTATCTTTCTTTGTACATAATGTTTCCTCAATCGGTATCTATGACCGGAAATATCCTATATTTCTCGTAAAGCTTAACAAGGACAAGGATAATAAACATCCAGCTGGTTTTTCAAGGGGGTGGTGGTCTCTTTGTTAACAACAGCTGGCACACAATCTCTAATATTAAAAGAAAATTCCACCCCAAAACTACCTTTTGGTATTTGTTTAATTTGTCCATTGTTGACATAGTCCCAAACTTTTTGTTTTTCTGCAATCAAGTTTTAAAGACATGTGCCTTTCAAAATAAATAAATAATTTTGTATTTTGAAAGTTACATATCTTGAAAACTTGATTGCTGACAAGCAAACATTTTGGAGACTATATCAACAATGGACTAATGAAACAAATACCAAAATATAGTTTTTGGGTAGAGGTTTCCTTTAAGGAAGTCTCAAGGTTCTGCTTGCCCGAGTTAGAATACCTCATGACAAGCTGTAGACCATAGTATTTACCAAGACTTTACATTTATATTTTTCTTAGCTGTCTATTTACCACCTCAAACTGATGCTGGCACTAAGACAGCACTCAATGAGCTGTATAGGGCCATAAGCATACAAGAAAATTCTCATCCAGAGGTGGCGCTCCAAGTGGCAGGTGATTTTCATTCTGGAAAACTGAAATCTGTCGTACCTAATCGTACCTAATTTCTACCAGCATGTCACCGGTGCAAATAGAGCCGAGAAATCTCTAGCTCACCTTTACTCAACACACAGAGATGCATACAATGCTCTCCCTCGCCCACCATTTAGCAAATCTGACTAGAACTCTATCCTTTTGATTCCTGCTGACAAGCAAAAAACTCAAACAGGAAGTACCAGTGACGTGCTCAATATGGAAGTGGGCCGATGAAGCGGATGCTAATCTACAGGACTGTTTCACGAGCACAGACTGCAATATATTCCAGGACTCCGTTTTGCAATTCGCACACTGCCCCAACAGATCCACATATTACGCAATCTCTATTGCATTCCACACTGCCCTTTCCCACTTGGAAAAAAGGAACCCCTACGTGAGAATGCTGTTCATTGACTACAGCTCAGTGTTTAACACCATAGTGCCCTCCAAGCTCATCACTAAGCTAAGGTCCCTGGGACAGAACACCTCCCTCTGCGACTGGATCGTGGACTTCATGACATTACGCCCCCAGGTGGTGAGGGTAGGCAACAACACATCCGCCACTCTGACCCTCAACACGGGCGCTCCTTCAGGGGTACGTGCTTAATGCCCTCCTGTACTCCCTGTTCACCCACTACTGATTGGTCGAGTGTAACTCCTGTACGGACTCGGGAGAGGCGAAGGTCAAGAGCCATGCATCCTCCGAAACACGACCCAGCCAAGCCACACTGCTTCTTGACACACTGCTCGCTTAACCTGGAAGCCAGCCACACCAATGTGTCGGAGGAAACACTGTACACCTGGTGACTAAGTCAGTGTGCATTGTGCCTGGCCCGCCACAGGAGTCACTAGGACAACGCTGGGCCAATTGTCCGCTTCCTCATGGGGCTTCTGGTTGGCTGCGATCCAGCCTGGGTTCAAACCAGGATCTGTAGTGACGCAGCTAGCACTGCGATGCACTGCCTTAGACCGCTGCGCCACTTGGGAGGCCCCACATGGAATCTTTTTGCGCAACATTTTTGACTCATCACATATGCTGCTGCTACTGTTTACTAATCTCTCACTTTATTCGTAGTACATAGCTACCTCAATTACCTCGTACCCCTGCACATTGACTCGGTACTGGTACCCATTGTACATATAGCCACGTTATCGTTACTCATTGTGTATCTATTATTACTTTTATTATTACTTGTTATATTATATTTTTCTATTGTTTCTCTATTTTCTTTCTCTCTGCATTGTGGAGAAGGGGCCGTAAGTAAGCATTATTGCTCCAGGGTTGACAAAGATAATAGTGGTCCTTGGTAGCTCAGTTGTAACGCCAGGGTAGTGTGTTTGATTCCTGGGACCACTCACACAGTCTTGGAAAGCACAAGTGTTTAATGTATTGTACACTCTGTGTGTATATTCATTTTAAATTGATGTAGATGTAATCTTGAATCTGCAACATCTAAATCGGACATTTTCATCAATCAAGCTCAATCAAACCCCATACCTGTAGAGGCAGCGCCCTCTTCCTGTGACAGAGAGAAAAACATCGTCATAATACTGTAGGTTAGTCGGTACGTTCCTTTGCTGCTCAGATTCATTTGACTCAAAACTACAAGTGACCCTCTAGTGGTTTTAAATGATAACACATCATTTTATCCTCCGCAAATTCATCTGAACACATTGCAGCGTTAATATTCCTTGGGAAGGATCACAATTTAAAATAATCACACAATATTCCGGGCAGACAGGAAACAAAACAAAAATTCAAATTAAGTGAGAAATCCTTTATTACCAAGTTCGGAAAAAGACTTGATTTATCATAGTCCCAATCATATTGGTCCTACTACATGTATAAATAAAACATATCACATTTAATCTACAATATTACAATACAAATAAATAATACAAATGTATTACTATTCAACTAAATTACTATTCAACTAAAACAAAAAAAACGATATATTTCACAGTAGGGGAACGTGGGGTAAGTTGTTCCAAAGGGGTAGCTCTGCCATGTGACAAATACAGTACCAGTCAAAAGTTTGGACACACCTACTCATTAAAGGATTTTTCTTTATTTTATATTGTAGAATAATAGTGAAGACATCAAAACCATAAAATAACACATGGAATCAGGTAGTAATTAAAAAAGTGTTAAACAAATCTAAATCTATTTTAGATTTTAGATTCTTCAAAGTAGCCACCCTTTGCCTTGATGACAGCTTGGAGAGCTTTTCCAACAGTCTTGAAGGAGTTCCCACATATGCTGAGCACTTGTTGGCTGCTTTTCCTTCACTCAGCAGTCCAACTCATCCCAAACCATCTCAATTGGGTTGAGGTTGGGTGATTGTGGACGCCAGGTCATCTGATGCAGCATTCCATCACTCTCCTTCTTGGACAAATAGCCCTTACACAGCCTGGAGGTGTTTTGGGTCATTGTCCTGTTGAAAAACAAATGATAGTCCCACTAAGCGCAAACCAGATGGGATGGCGTATCGCTGCAGAATGGTGGTTTCAACCAGAAAGGCCTGAATCATGTAGTCTCCTCTGAACAGTTGATGTTGAGATGTGTCAGTTACTTGAACTCTGTGAAACATTTATTTGAACTGCAATTTCTGATGCTGGTAACTCTAATGAACATATCCTCTGCAGCAGAGGTAACTCTGGGTCTTCCTTCCTGTGGCGGTCCTCAGGAGAGCCAGTTTCATCATAGCACTTGATGTTTTTTTCAACTGCACTTCAATACACTTTCAAAGTTCTTGAGATTTTCAGAATTTACTGATCTTCATGTCTTAAAGTAATCATGGACTGTAATTTTTATTTGCTTATTTGAGCTGTTCTTGCCATAATATGGACTTGGTATTTTACCAAATAGGGCTATCTTCTGTATACCACCCCTAACATGACACAACACAACTGATTGGCTCAGCATTAAGGAACGAAATTCCACAAATGAACTTTTAACAAGGCACACCTGTTAACTGAAATGCATTCCAGGTGACTACCTCATGAAGCTGGTTGAGAGAATGCCAAGTGTGTGCAAAGTTGTCATCAAGGCAAAGGGTGGCTACTTTGAAGAATCTCAAATATATTTTTATTTGTTTAACACTTTTTTGGTTACTACATGATTCCATATGTGTTATTTGATAGTTTATGTATTCACTATTATTCTGCAATGTATAAAATAGTCAAACTAAAGAAAAACCCTTGAATGACTGGAAGAGTTAGGAAGAGGTAAGAACCCACATGGAAAAAGTGTTAAACAAGTTTGTTCCAAAAAACATATTTTCACAAAGTCAGTGTTATAGGTTTCATCATGCTTGTATCCAGTTGAGGAAAGATTACCCAATTATCATACTTGAGTATAATAGAAAATACACTCAAGTAAAAGCAAGTCACCCAGTAAAATACTACTTGAGTAAAAGTCTAGTAAAAGTCTAAAAGTATTTGGTTTTAAATATACTTAAGTAATCAAAAGTAAATGTAATTGCTAAAATGTACTTAAGTATCAAATGTAAAAGTATAAATAATTAAAAATTATTAAGCAAATATTAAGCAAAGCAGATGGCCACATGTTCCAGTTTTTATTGTATTTACTGATAGCCGGGGGCATGCTCCAACTCAGACATCATTTACAAACGAAGCATGTGTTTAGTGAGTCCCCCAGATCAGAGGCAGTAGGGATGACCAGGGATGTTCTGTTGGTAAAAGTGTGAATTAGACAATTTTCCTGTCCTGCTAAGCATTCAAAATGTCACTTTTGGGTGTCAGGTAAAATGTATGGAGTAAAAAGTACATCGGTTTCTTTAGGAGTGTAGTAGTGAAGTAAAAGTTGTCAAAAATATGAATAGTAAAGTACAGATACCCCCAAAAACTACTTAAGTAGGACTTTAAAGTATTTTTTATTTATTAAGTACTTGACACCACTGCTTGTATCTAAACTAAAGTAGATTGTTCTATACATCATTTGGGGTCTTTATAAGCTAAAATTGAAGTCTTATACCAACAGAAGCATGAAAGTGCATCCTTGTGTGGGCTAATATAGTCAAAATTGTTGCCAGGGTCAAATTGAGCCATTGGCTATCAATATACCCCATGATTATTACATTGTCAGTTTTATGCATAACAAGCATAGTTTTTTGAAGACACCTCGCCATCCGTATGATTAGTCATAATTACTCAAATGATGAAAAATGCCTTCCTCGGTAGGCCCTCAAATGAAGTGTTTTCTTCCTAGGCGTAATGCAAGGCATTATCACTGGGATATGAGGTTAAACCAGGGCCTGAGCCTACGGTAAAAGTGTTTTTTCTTAAATACAAAGTGTTAGAAATGTGTCCCTATGCTCAATTTACCCCAAAACCAAGTGACTACTTTTGTTGGGCAAGCTGTGTTTTCAAAAGTGTTTTGTTTACATGAATTCTGATGATTTCCAGAGATGATATCATGATATATACATGATATCCTGAAATATTTAAATATATCTTTGTTAGAAAGAATACTATATTTAGCTTGACCTAGTGATGCTGAATGTAAAAAAAATGGGTCATCATTCCAAACTCTCCCCTACTAACCAGTCATAAAAATGAGCAAAATATAGAAATAAGAAGACTAGTGACACCATCGGTGTTACATTAAATAAGGCACTACATTCTCAACTGAAAAATAAAGTGGCAATTTGGCAAAGTTTGGCCATGTCAAAAACATTCCAGGCACCTTTTTTTGGCTGAAACATAGCACAGATTATAGGTCTACTGCATGTAAAGGAATAAGTAAAAAAAACTAATTGGTCAACATTTTTGGTCAAACGCCTTCGGTTTCACAACCCAAAACTTCCCTCCCTCCCTCTCTTCCTTCACTTATTCTTCCAACTGGGCCAGTTTCTCTGGATCAGACTCGTACACCTCCTCCTCCTCCTCCTCCTCCTCCTCCTCCTCTTCCTCCACCACCTCGATCCCATCCATAGTTTTCTGCAGTTGCTCTTTGATGCGGTTGAGCTCCAACAGTCCATTCTGAAGATCCTTACACACTTCCCTGATCTTCCCAGCAAACTCCGTCTTGGCTCCTTTGTTGAGCTCGATGGAGTCTTTTGCCAGGAAGAACACATCCAGGGCCAGGAAGAGACCCGACATTACTCCTGTGGTGACACTCATCACCTAAAAAATTTTTTATTAGGACAAGCTAATCAGCACATGGAGAACATAAAGAACTGAACCATTTGTGATCTATTCTATATTGTTTGTTTTGATCAGTGATTTGTTTTCTTGTCTTTTCCTTTTCCCTATTTGAAACCCAATCTAGGGATGGACGCTGCAAATTAGCACCAACTTGATGGGGCAGCTCAGTGTGAACAAGCAAGGTAATCTGTATCTAGCAATGTCTTGTCTTGCATGCCGTGCAAATTCACCAAAGTAGCCTACAGTTTGCCTCTTTCTCTCTGGTTTTATTTCGATTAAACACCTTACCCCGGGCCTTTATAGCCTGGCCTTTATAGCCAACTTTCCCCAGGCCTTTATAGCCAACTTTCCCCAGGCCTTTATAGCCTGGCCTTTATAGCCAACTTTCCCCAGGCCTTTATAGCCTGGCCTTTATAGCCAACATTCCCCAGGCCTTTATAGCCTGGCCTTTATAGCCAACATTCCCCAGGCCTTTATAACACAGAAAATAATGTTTTCTGCACTGCGATTATAATTTTGTGCGGCGGAAAAGCAAGTATCCCAATTTAGTTGAAATATTTGAACCTTTAAATGTTCACACCCCTAATCTGTACCAAACAAATAATGTATTATCATCATCATGTACCTGGGCTGCCTTGGCCGCTCCGCCTGCCACGTTGAGAACCTGCACGGTGTTGATCAGACTTTCTGTGTTGATTAGTAATGCCTTGCCGGCCCGGCCACCCTCCTTCATCACGTGTTTGACATTCTGGTTGAGATATTTCTTAGAGATGCTGTCCACGTACTGATCAAAGTCCCACTCCTCCAGGGTCTCCATACCGACCTGAGGTGGATGGAGAGAGATGGAGAAAGAGAAAGCGCAAGGGAGAAATAAAAGGGAGAGTAAGAAAAGAAGCAACAACGTGATATAAAGTCAGAGGTCAAGACACCCAAATCCCCCCCCGCCTCACCTCAGCTGCACACTGCTGGGTGAAGTTTCCCCTAGGCGCAGATCTAGGATCAGCTTCCCCTCCTCCAATTCGAAACCTCACCATTAGTGGTGAAAATACTAAACTAACTAAGATCAGCATCTAGGGCAGGGATAGGCAACTAGATTCAGCCGCGGGTCGATTTGTCAGAGTGGATGGTCGGGGGGGACGGAACATAATTCTGATCATTTATACACCGCAAATTGACCACAGCTAAGCCCAAAAAGAGATTGCATTTGAAAATAACAAGAATTTCATACCTAGATTACATTGAGACATGATCACATTTCTTTTTTTATTCGTGGGAATACATGGGAACAGATTTCCTAAACCAAACTCACTTTTTTGCTGAATTCCTGGTGATTTTACCGTTTAAGATATTTTTATTTTTTTAACTTAAAACTAAAATTCCAAAAGATAGATAACTACAAAATTTGGGGGACCAAAAGAAAAATCACTGGCGGGCCAGTCCTGACATGTGCACCGCATGATCTAGGGACAACTCCACCCTTCACCCACCTGCAAAAAGTCCAGGCACTCCTTGATATCCTTCATCTCCTCCTGGTAATCCTGAATCATCTTCTCCACCTTCTTCCTGTCTGTCTTGGAGTGCACCGTATCGGTAATATTTGCAGAGGCTGACGCTACTCCGCCCGCCGTCGCAACGCCGATGCCCACCGCCGTGACGATGAGCGACGTTCCCATGGTGAACGGCGCCAAGATGAGGCCGGTGATAGTGGTGATGCTCCCAGCAACGCTGGCGACTCCACCCCCCACGCTGGCCTTCACAGTCTTCTTGTGGAAGCTGTCGGCGGCGTCGGCCAATGATAGGAGCTCCAGGATGCGTTGCTGTAAGGAGGCCCCGCGCTGGTTGAAGAGACGCACGAAGAGACGGGCCGCCATGAAGACACGGTCCGCCACCGCCTCCACTGCCCTGAGAGAGAGAGAGAGAGAGAGAGAGGGAGGGGAAGGAGGAGAAAGAGAGTGACAGAAAAGGGGAAGGACAAATAAGAAAAGGTGGCGAATAATTGAGAAAGAAAAGAGAGGGAGGGGTTTGTAAGAACTTGTATCCTTTTTCAAACAACGATACCTTGGGAATCCTGGAGAAATAAGCCTGATCTTACACTATAAATATTATGTCTCGGCGTTATGCAGTTCAGTTGGGTTCCCTAAAGACGTTTAATACACCTTGTATGAAATCCCACATCGACAATTTCTCTTAAAACGACACAACCAATGGCTAAATACATGAAAATGCTTACATCTCGCCTTCATCCGCGTCAAAGGTGTTGGACTCCTTCCACGTTTCCCAACCTAGAGGGAGCAGAGATATAAGCTGTAGTTACTGTAAACAACGACGGGAGAACGAACTTGTACACTGGTGAAAAATAGTGCTCTGTGCCAAACATACCCTCTACTGTTTGCCACCAATCCATAAGACCTTCCTCCTTCTAAGAATAAAATACTATTAGTCACATACACATAATGCAGTATGAATACACAGAGGTATATTTTTTATGCCCACCAGTGTCACAGTGAGTCATATGTTTTAAGGTTATTTTGCAATGTAAAGCATACATGTACAATAACCACCATCCAGTGTCATAGTAAATTATGAAGTGTTATAATGCAACACAGGGCATGTAATATACGTACATACAGTATATCACAAAAGTGAGTACACCCCTCACATTTTTGTAAATATTTGAGTATATCTTTTCATCTGACAACACTGAAGAAATGACACTTTGCTACAATGTAAAGTAGTGAGTGTACAGCTTGTATAACAGTGTAAATTTGCTGTCCCCTTAAAATAACTCAACACACAGCCATTAATGTCTAAACCGCTGGCAACAAAAGTGAGTACCCCCTTAAGTGAAAATGTCCAAATTGGGCCCAATTAGCCATTTTCCCTCCCCGGTGTCATGTGACTCGTTAGTGTTACAAGGTCTCAGGTGTGAATGGGGAGCAGGTGTGTTAAATTTGGAGTCATCGCTCTCACACTCCCTCATAGTGACTGGTCACTGGAAGTTCAACATGGCACCTCATGGCAAAGAACTCTCTGCGGATCTGAAAAAAATAATTGTTGCTCTACATAAAGATGGCCTGGGCAATAAGAAGATTGCCAAGACCCTGAAACTGAGCTGCAGCACGGTGGCCAAGACCATACAGCGGTTTAACTGGACAGGTTCCACTCAGAACAGGCCTCGCCATGGTCGAGCAAAGAAGTTGAGTGCACGTGCTCAGCGTCATATCCAGAGGATGTCTTTGGGAATAGACGTATGAGTGCTGCCAGCATTGCTACAGAGGTTGAAGGGGTGGGGGGTCAGCCTGTCAGTGCTCAGACCATATGCCGTACACTGCATCAAATTGGTCTGCATGGCTGTCGTCCCAGAAGGAAGCCTCTTCTAAAGATGATGCACAAGAAAGCCCGCAAACAGTTTGCTGAAGACAAGCAGACTAAGGACATGGATTATTGTCCTGTAGTCTGATGAGACCAAGATAAACTTATTTGGTTCAGATGGTGTCAAGCGTGTGTGGCGGCAACCAGGTGAGGAGTACAAAGACAAGTGTGTCTAGCCTACAGTCAAGCATGGTGGTGGGAGTGTCATGGTCTGGGGCTGCATGAGTGCTGCCGGCACTGGGGAGCTACAGTTCATTGAGGGAACCATGAATGCCAACATGTACTGTGACATACTGAAGCAGAGCATGCTCCTCTCCCTTCGGAGACTGGGCCGCAGGGCACTATTCCAACATGATAACGACCCCAAACACACCTCCAAGACGACCACTGCCTTGCTAAAGAAGCTGAGGGTAAAGGTGATGGACTGGCCAAGCATGTCTCCAGACCTAAACCCTATTGAGCATCTGTGGGGCATCCTCAAACGGAAGGTGGAGGAGTGTAAGGTCTCTAACATCCACCAGCTCTGTGATGTCGTCATGGAGGAGTGGAAGAGGACTCCAGTGGCAACCTGTGAAGCTCTGGTGAACTCCATGCCCAAGAGGGTTAAGGCAGTGCTGGAAAATTATGGTGGCCACACAAAATATTGATTTGGACATTTTCACTTAGTGGTGTACTCACTTTTGTTGCCAGCGGTTTAGACATTAATGGCTGTGTGTTGAGTTATTTTGAGGGGACAGCAAATTTACACTGTTATACAAGCTGTACACTCACTAATTTACATTGTAGCAAAGTGTCATTTCTTCAGTGTTGTCATATGAAAAGATATACTCAAATATTTACAAAAATGTGAGGGGTGTACTCACTTTTGTGGTATACTGTACATCCTCACTGTCCGGTGGGTTTCCTTCACCAGGTACTGGCACTGCAGCCATCTCCAGTGTCATAGTATTATAATGCAATATAAGGATTGTCATGGTGAGTTCGGTAGTATCATAATGCAACATAGTACATGTGATACATACATCCTCACTGTCCGGTGGGTTTCCTTCCCCAGGTACAGGCACTGCAGCCATCTCCAGTGTCTGGACATCCACTAGGCCCGCCTGGGCTGTGGGCTGAGCATCAGTATTCTGTAGGAAAATAAAGATGAATATAAGTGAAGATATTATTCAACTGTAATATTATTCATGTGAAAATTAAGAAAATAACACACCTAAGAGTAAAAAAAAAGACAGGCATAACTAAGACCAAAAGGAAGAGAGTGGAAATATGGTTACTTTAGCGTCATAGCCAAACAGGGCACCAGGGAGAATCCTTCGGATTTGGAATGTCTACCAGAGAAACAAACAGACAGAAACATAAGAACACACGCCCTATGGAGAGGCCTTATGTAGATGATGTACTTAAATAGGATGATAGTGTTATAGTGTAGTACTTTGTGACAAGTGCTGATGTAAAAATGGCTTTATTAACTGGGTGGTTCGAGCCCTGAATGTTGATTGGCTGACAGCCATGGTATATCAGACCGCATACCACGGGTATGACAAAACATTGATATTTTTACTGCTCTAATTATGTTGGCGACCAGTTTATAATAGAAATAAGGCACCTCTGGTGTTTGTGGTATATGGCCAATATACCATGGCTAAAGCCTGTATCGAGGCACTCCGTTTTGCGTCGGGCATAAGAACGGCCCTTAGCCAAGGTATATTGGCTAAGGGCCGTTCTTATGCCCGACGCAAAACGGAGTGCCTCGATTTTAAAATACTTATGCTTAATTTTAAAATACATTTGATTGTATAATATAATAGTATGATTAAATAAAAAAGCGACATGCCCCAGTCCTTTTCTTATTTTCTTGTGGTGGTGGGGGTCCACTTTTCACTGAAGAAGTTGCTTCGTTGTCTGTGTACCACACGGTCTGTGACGAGAGATGGAGCAAGTTGTTATTTTAGCTAACCTTGTGCGGGAAATATGCAATTGCATTTTATTTTGCAGGTCGGGACATCACAGACGTGCTGTCGTACCTGATTCTCCGCAGGACTGAAGACGCTGGTGTCACTCAGACTGTCAGAACTGGAGGATGAATCGCTGTATGACGGCTGAGTCTCCTGAAATGGAGAGGAAGGGAGTGTGAGGAAGAGAGGGGGAGTATTTAAATCATTTGCCATTTTGCATATAGTGACATTCTACCAGGTTTCACAAACCTCTCCTTCGAGTACCCCGCAGCCAGTCCACGTCTTCGATGAACTCCAGAACAAATGATCTCCTAATCATCAAGCCCTTCATTTGTTGAATCAGCAGTGCTAGTTCTGGAATACATCAAATAACTGGACTGGCTGGGGTTACTCCAGAACCGGTTTGGGAAACTCTGGTCTAAACTATCGGAACTTCCTTTGCATCACGACAAGGGTGTGTAAGTCTACCTGGGTCAGTGCTGTAGATTTGAATGGGTTGACTTTCTGCATCATTCCCTTGAACATCCCAGGGTTCTGAAAAAAAAAACAGGTGAACACAGAAATCACTTAGTACTGATAATAAAATGTTCCTCTACTAGCCCGGTTCTATTTCTATACTAAGAAGGTGTATGCCTCAGCACCTGGGATAAACAGGTTTACCTGTTTGCCTGCAGAACTGTTACTCTCAGCCAGACTGCCAGAACTGGAGGAAAGATCACTGTGTATGGACTGGGTGTCCTGAAAAAGAAGGCAGAGAGAAAATAGTCCATTTGAATATTTAGCATAACTTTGCAACATGATACAGGTTGATCATAATCACCACGGCTACCTGAATCGGTGTTGTAGATTTGAAAGGGTTGACTTTTTGCATCATTCCCATAAACATTCCAGGATTCTGCTGCTGCAATACACAAGGTTGAACACATGGCACACAAATCTTCTGTATGACAGCAGAAGGAAAACAACGTCTTTATGAGTATATCTAATTTATGCCTCATGAACAGGTTTACCGGTTTGCTTTCTGGTAGCTTTTCTGTGGCATGGTGATCCACACAGTCGTTTAGAGGGTCATCCTTTATCACCTAAAATACACACAAATGGATACCAAATGTAAAACATAGTCTTGAATAGGAAAGGACTTGTGTTCTGATAACCCTGTACATGTGCAGTTTACACTAGGGGACATTATCAAGGATAGGTCTAAATGGTACAGTTCAAGTCGGAAGTTTACATGCAGTAAGGTTGGAGTCATTAAAACTAGTTTTTCAACCACTCCACAAATGTCTTTGTTAACAAACTATTGTTTTGGCAAGTCGGTTAGAACAAGTCATTTTTCCAACAACTGTTTACAGACAAATGATTTGACTAATAATTCACTGTATCACAAGTCCAGTGGGTCAGAAGTTTACATACACTAAGTTGACTGTGCCTTTTAACAGCTTGGAAAATTCCAGAAAATTATGTCATGGCTTTAGAAGCTTCTGATAGGCTAATCGACAACATTTAAGTCCATTGGAGGTGTACCTGTGGATGTATTTCAAGGCCAACCTTCAAACTCAGTGCCTCTTTGCTTGACATCATGGGAAAAAATCAAAAGAAATCAGCCAATCAGTCCAAAATTTGTAGATCTCCACAAGTCCGGTTTATCCTTGGGAGCAATTTCCAAATGCCTGAAGCTACCATGTTCATCTGTACAAACAATAGTTTGCAAGTATAAACACCATGGGACCACGTAGCTGTCATACCGTTCAGGAAGGAGACAAATTCTGTCTCCTAGAGATGAACATACTTTGGTGCGAAAAGTGCAAATCAATCCCAGAACAACAGCAAAGGACCTTGTGAAGATGCTGGAGGAAACAGGTACAAAATTATTTATATCCACAGTAAAACGAGTCCTATATCGACATAACCTGAAAGGCCGCTCAGCAAGGAAGAAGTCACCGCTCCAAAACCTCCATAAAAAAGCCAGACTATGGTTTGCAACTGCACATGGGGACAAAGATCGTACTTTTTGGAGAAATGTCCTCTGGTCTAATGAAACAAAAATAGAACTGTTTGCCATAATGACCATCGTTATGTTTGGGGAAAAAAGGGGGAGGCTTGCAAGACGAAGAACACCATCCCAACCGTGAAGCACGGGGGTGGCAGCATCATGTTCTGGGGGTGCTTTGCTGCAGGAGGGACTGGTACACTTCACAAAATAGATGGCATCATGAGGCAGAAAAATGATGTGGATATACTGAAGCAACATCTCAAGCCATCAGTCAGGAAGTTAAAGCTTGGTCGCAAATGGTTCTTCCAAATGGACAATGACCCCAAGCATACTTCCAAAGTTGTGGCAAAATGGCTTAAGGACAACAAAGTCAAGGTATTGGAGTGGCCATCACAACACCCTGACCTCAATCCTATAGAACATTTGTGGGCAGAACTGAAAAAGCGTGTGCGAGCAAGGATGCCTACAAACCTGACTCAGTTACACCAGCTCTGTCAGGAGGAATGGGCCAAAATTCACACAACTTATGTGGGAAGCTTGTGGAAGGTTAACCAAAACGTTTGACCCAAGTTAAACAATTTAAAGGCAATGCTACCAAATACTAATTGAGTGTATGTAAACTTCTAACCCACTGGCAATGTGATGAAAGAAATAAAAGATTAAATAAAATCAATCTCTACTATTATTCTGACATTTCACATTCTTAAAATAAAGTGGTGATCCTAACTGATCCTAAGGAATTTTTTACTAGGATTAAATGTTAGGAATTGTGAAAAACTGAGTTTAAATGTGTTTGGCTAAAGTGTATGTAAACTTCCGACTTCAACTGTATATACTAACTTTGACTCATCACATATGCCGGTGCTATTATTTGCTATCTGTCACTTTGTTCCTAGTTATATGTACATATCTACCTCAATTATCTCACTTCCCTGTACATAGACTCTGTACTGGATACCCCGTGTATATCGTTACTCATTGTGTATCTATTATTTGGTGTTTTACTGTTCTATTATGTCTCTATTTTCTCTCTCTCTGCATTGTTGGGAAGGGCCCCTAAGTTAGCATTTCACTGTTAAGTCAACACCTGTTGTTTATGAAGCACGTGACATACACATATATATGTATTTTATTTTGTGTATATGCTGTATTGTACCAGTCTTCCTGTAGAAGCCAGACTGTCAGCACTGGAAGACAGATTGCTGTGTACGGCCTGAGTATCCTGAAAACGAGGAGAGAAATGGAGAAATGAGGAAAACGGTGAGTTCGAGTATTTGGCACAGCTTGGCATTTTACATAACCAAAAGCATCCGTCCAAAAATGTTTCATCGCAATATGATACAGCATTATCATCATCACCATAAGTACCTGATTATGTGCTGTAGACTTGAAAGGGTTGACTTTCTGCATCATTCCCGTGAACATTCCAGGGTTCTGCAAAAGCAAACCACATGACATACAAAATCCCTTTCAGGATGATCCGCTTTTAAAGTTCATCAACTCATTATTATACTGAACATGGATAAACATCTTTACCTGCTTGGCTTCAGGTAGCTTCGCTGTCACTTGGTGACCTACAGTGTCTGTCGAAGGATCCTCCTTTCTCACCTGAAACACAACGCAAATAGATAACGAATGTACAGAATAGTCTTCAATAGGCCTTGTGTGTAACTTGGTAGACTACATGGTAGGACATTATTTTGACATGTGCTGTACTTGTCTTTCTGTTGTGGTGTTCTCGGCCAGACTGCCAGCACTGGAGGACAGATCACTGTGTATCGACTGAGTGTCCTCAAAACATGAGGAGAGGAAGGGAAAGGGAGAGAGAGAAAAGAGGGAATTTGAATATTTACTGCTTTGCATTAGTAATTATCAGTCCTAAATATTACTATTGTTTTGCAATATGATACAGGGTGAACAAATGTATTTCAGGAGACTACTGTAATGTGACCAAGTGAACTCATCTTCACAACCTGTGTCTGTGCTGTAGATTTGAAAGGGTTGACTTTTTGCATCATTCCCGTGAACATTCCAGGGTTCTGGAAGACCTGAAAGGTGCACAAGTGACACAAAAAGTCATTTCAGTACAGCAGCAACAATACCATTTTACTCTACTCACTAATATAGTCCTATAATCAGGATAATGATGCTTTAGATTCAAGGATGAACAGACAGGTTTACCTGTTTGCCTTCTGGTAGCTTTTCCTGATCCACAGTGTATTTTGGAGGGTCCTCTTTTCTCACCTAAAACACACAAACACTCACAAATTGGTACTAAATGTAAAAAACATAGTGTTGAACAACATAGTATGTATGATCAACTGGATTATGGCTAATACCTGTGTAGAGGACCTGAATGGGTTGACTTTCTGTGTCACTCCTTTAAACATACCCAGGTTCTGCAACACATACAAGCATTATGGTTCCCTCAATTATATCACACAGATCTTTTTTTGTTAATTATTCATGAAAAGGACCAGAAGTCTGACAAGTCGGATCAGTTTAGATACAGAGTATGCAGAGCAGAAATCTACCTGTTTCGCTTCAGGGACATTTCCATCCACAGTCTTCTCTGACACTGGATCTGTAGCTGTACTGGCTGTAGAGGAGGCCTGGGTGGAAGAGAAGGATCAATGAGGATCTTTGGTGTTTGTTTCCACTAAAAATAGTAGCCTGTGCCTGTATTTATAAAGCGTCTCAGAAGGAGTGCTGATCTAGGATGACGTTCTCCCTATCTTATTCATTATGATCTGAAAGGCTAAACTGATCCTAGATCAGAACTCCTACTGTGAGGCACTTTTTTAATACAGTCCCTGGTCCCAGATCAGTTTATCCTGCCTTGCCAAATAGAAAAATATTATATTTGTATGCCTTGCCAACGTGTGACAATGACCTTAGGAGTTTGCAAAGCAAAGGTAACTGAACTAAATGACTATCGCCCACAGCACTCACTTCTGCCATCATGAAGTGCTTTGAGAGGTTAGTTAAAACCTCTTAAGAAACCGCCCCTTTTTTTAAATGTTCGTCTAACAAATCTAACTGCCTGTAGCTTAGGCCCTGAAGCAAGGACATGCAAATTCTTGGTACCATTTGAAAGGAAACACTTTGAAGGTTGTGGAAATGTGAAAGGAATGTCGGAGAATATAACACAATATATCTGGTAAAAGATAATACAAAGAAAACAACAACCGTTCTTTTGTATTTTTTTTGTACCATCATCTTTGAAATGCAAGAGAAAGGCCATAATGTATTATTCCAGCCCAGGTGAAATGTAGATTTTGGCCACTAGATGGCAGCAGTGTATGTGCAAAGTTTAAGACTGATTCAATAAACCATTGCATTTCTGTTCAAAATGTTGTATCAGACTGCACACATGTGCCTTATTTGCTTATTAAGGATCATATCACCTCTATCTTACCTGACACCCTAGACCCACTTCAGTTTGCTTACCGCCCCAATAGATCCACAGATGATGCAATCACCATCGCACTGCACACTGCCCTATCCCATCTGGACAAGAGGAATACTCATGTAAGAATGCGGTTAATTGACTATAGCTCAGCATTCAACACCATAGTACCCTCCAAGCTCATCATTAAGCTCAGGGCCCTGGGTCTGAACTGCGCCCTATGCAACTGGGTCCTGGACTTCCTGATGGGCCGCCCCCAGGTGGTGAAGGTAGGAAACAACACCTCCACTTCACTGATCCTCAACACAGGGGTCCAACAAGAGCGCGTGCACAGCCCCCTCCTGTACTCCCTTGACACAACAATAGAAGGCCTGATTACCAACAATGATGAGACAGCCAACAGGGAGGAGGTGAGGGCCCTGGGAGTGTGATACCAGGAAAATAACCTCTCACTCAACGTAAACAGAATAAAGGAGATGATCATGGACTTCAGGAAACAGCAGAGGGAGCAAGCCCCTATCCACTTTGACGGGACTGCAGTTGAGAAGGTGGAAAGATTCAAGTTCCTCGGTGTACACATCACTGACAATCTGAAATGGTCCACCCACAGTGTGGTGAAGGTGGTACAACAACGCCTCTTCAACCTCAGGAGGCTGAAGAAATTTGTCTTGCTCCTAAAAATCCTCACAAAACTTTTACAGATGCACAATTGAGAGCATCCTGTCGGGCTGTATCACCGCCTGGTACGGCAATGGCAACACCCACAACCGCAGGGCTCTCCAGAGGGTGGTGCGGTCTGCCCAACACATCACAGTGGGCAAACGACCTGCCCTCCAGGACCCCTACAGCACCCGATGTCACAGGAAGGCCAAAAAGATCAAGAACAACAACCACCCGAGCCATTGGTTGTTCACCCAACTATCATCCAGAAGGCGAGATCAGTACAGGTGCATCAAAGCTGGGACTGAGAGACTGAATAACATCTTCTTTCTCAAGGCCCTCAGACTGTTAAATAACCATCACTAGGCAGCTTCCACCCATATATGAAATCCTGAACCTTAGAGGCTGCTGCCCTAGATACAGTACCAGTCTGTCACGCCCTGATCAATCAATCAATCAAATGTATTTATAAAGCCCTTCTTACATCAGCCGATGTCACAAAGTGCTGTACAGAAACCCAGCCTAAACCCCCAAACAGCAAGCAATGCAGGTGTAGAAGCAAGGTGGCTAGGAAAAACTCCCTAGATAGGCCTGAACCTAGGAAGAAACGTAGAGAGGAACCAGGCTATGAGGGGTGGCAATTATAACAGAACATGACCAAGATGTTCAAATGGAAAAGATCTTATGTTTCTCCTGTCTTTGTGCTCGTCTCCACCCCCCTCCAGGTGTCGCCCACCTTCCCAATTATCCCCTGGGTACTTATACCTGTGTTCTCGGTTTGTCTGTTGCCAGTTTGTCTTGTTTATCAAGTCAACAAGCGGTCTTTCACAGCTCCTGCTTTTCCCCAATCTCTCTTTTTCTCGCTCTCCTGGTTATGACCTTTACCTGTCCTGACTCTGAGCCCGCCTGGCTGACCACTCTGCCTACCCCTGACCCTGCCAGCCGTCCTGTGCCTTTGCCCCTACTCTGGATTACCGACCTCTGCCTGACCTGACCTGACACTAAACCTGCCTGCCGTCCTGTGCCACTACTCTGGATTATCGACCCCTGCCTGCCTTGACCTGTCGTTTGCCTGCCCCTGTTGCTGTAGTAAACATTGTTTTTTCAACATAGTCTGCATTTGGGTCTTAACTGAAAGGTGATACAGTCAATAGTGTGAACACACCTACTCATTCATTTTCTTTATTTGTACTATTTTCTACACTGTAGAATAATATTGAAGACATCAAAACCATAACATAACACATATGGAATCATGTAGTAACCAAAAAAAGTGTTAAACAAATCAAAATATACTTTATATTTTAGATTCTTCAAAGGAGCCACCCTTTGCTTAGATGACAGGTTTGCACACTCTTGGCATTCTCTCAACCAGCTTCATGAGGGATGCTTTTCCAACAGTCTTGAAGGAGTTCTCACATATGCTGAGCATTTGTTGTCTGCTTTTCCTTCACTCTGCGTTTGAACTCATCCCAAACCATCTCAATTGGGTTGAGGTCAAGTGATTGTGGAGGACAGGTCATCTGATGCAGCACTCTATCCCTCTCCTTGGTCAAATAGCCCTTACACACCTGGAGGTGTATTTTGGGTCATTGTCCTGTTGAAAAACAAATGATAATCCCACTAAGCGCAAACCAGATGGGATGACGTATCGCTGCAGAATGCTGTGGTAGCCATGCTGGTTAAATGTGCCTTGAATTCTAAATAAATCACAGACAGTCACCAGCAAAGCACCACCACACATCACACTTCTTCCTCCATGCTTCAGTGGGAACCACACATGCAGAGATCATCTGTTCACCTACTCTGCATCTCACAAAGACACGGCGGTTGGATCCAAAAATATCAAAATGTGGATTTATCAGACCAAAGGACAGATTTCCACTAGTCTAATGTCCATTGCTCGTGTTTCTTGGCCCAAGTAAGTCTCTTCTTATTATTGGTGTTCTTTAGTAGTGGCTTCTTTGCAGCAATTCGACCATGAAGGACTGATTCACGCAGTCTCCTCTGAACAGTTGATGTTGAGATGTGTCTGTTACTTGAACTCTGTGAAGCCTTTATTTGGGCTGCAATCTGAAGTGCAGTTAACTCTGAAGCAGAGGTAACTCTGGGTCTTCCTTTCTGTGGCGGTCCTCATGAGAGCCAGTTTCATCATAGCGCTTGATCATTTTTGCGACTTCACTTGAAGAAACGTACACATCTTCTGGATTGACTGACATTCATGTCTTAAAGTAATGACGGACCGTTGTTTCTCTTTGCTTATTTGAGATGTTCTTGCCATAATATGGACTTGGTCTTTTAGCAAATAGGGCTATCTTCTGTATACCAACCATACCTTGTCACAACAGAACTGATTGGCTCAAACATATTAAGAAGGAAAGAAGAAATTCCAGAAATACATTTTTAACACGGCACACTTTTTAATTGAAATGCATTCCATGTGACTACCTCATGAAGTTGGTTGAGAGAATGCCAAGAGTGTGCAAAGCTGTCATCAAGGCAAAGGGTGGCTACTTTGAAGAATCTCAAATATAAAATATATTTTGATATGTTTAACACTTTTTTGATTACTACATGATTCCATATTTGTTATTTGATAGTTTTGGTGTTATTCTACAATTTAGAAAATAGATATTACTGTGCTGTTGCAGCTAGAAACACAAGCATTTCGCTACACCCGGAATAACATCTGCTAAACATGTGTATGTGACCAATAAAATGTGATTTGATTTGAGCAGAACTAACTGATCTGGGACTAGGCTATGAAAATAGTAATCTATTTAACATTACTGATGTAGTAACCTGTGTCGTAGTTTTGAACGGGTTGACTTTCTGCATGACTCCCATCATCCCAGTCCTCTGTTGGAGAGAAACAAACAAAAACACAACTCATCACAAAATCTACTTACAATGGGCAGAGAGAGCATGCTCAGTTGAAGCCTTTTATAACCTTGGTTTTGGGGAGCAGCTCACTCTCAGTGTTATTCTCCTGAAAACAATTGTTTGATCATGGTTAACAGTCAATTGCATCAACTGCATCGTTGTATCGTCTGTAAAAAAACAACAAGCTTTTCGTTAGTGTTGTGTTCACCGACGATACAATGGGGATGTATTAGCTGCTCTTAGCAAAGAGGGCATATTTACATACACTGGCGTTGCTTTCAGTTGTATTGGGTTGCACAAAAACAGTCTACGGGAATCCAGAAGTGAAATACAATTCCATTTCAACTTACTGTGCCAGTGGACAGGAATTTGAGACAAAATATCGAAAGGATTGTATTATTAAACAGACTTTCCAAACGTGGGTGTGTCGTAGACCCACTTCCTCTCGGTCCAACACAAGTTATTCCTTTTTTGCCCACTTATGACGCATGTGCAGGACATCTATTTTGACATGAGGTAAGCCGAGAGGAAGTGGGTCTACGACACACCCACGTTTGGAAATTCTGTTTAATAATACGATCCTTACGATATTTTGTCTCAAATCACCTCTGTCATAATGACCAAATATCCTACCCACCGGCACAGTAAGTTGAAATGGATTTGTATTTAACTTCTGTCTTCCTGTGGACTGTTTTTGTGCAACCCAATACAATTGAAAGCATTGCTAGTGAATGGAAATACACCCGCGTTGCTAAAAGCAGGCTATTTTGGGCTTAGGTTTAGGGTTAGAATTAGTGTTAGGGTTAAGGGTCAGTGGTTAGGTTTAGGGAAAATAGGATTTTGAATGGGAATCAATTGTTGCTCCCCAAAAAGTCCTCACAAGTATAGTAAGACAGAGCTGTCTGTGTGTGTCAGTACAGCATTGCCCCCCCCCCCCCCCCCCGCTGCTACTCTCTGTTATTATCTATGCATAGTCAATTTAATAACTCTACCTACATGTAGATACCTCAATTACCTCAACTCCAGTGCCCCCGCACATTGACTCGGTACCGGTACCCCCCTGTATATAATCCCGCTATTGTTATTTACTGCTGCTCTTTAATTATTTGTCGTTCTTATCGCTTAATTTTTGGGGTATTTTCTTAAAACTGCATCGTTGGTTAAAAGGCTTGTAAGTAAACAGGTGTAAGGTTGTATTCGGCGCATGTGACAAATACAATTTGATTTGATACCTGTGAGTTACTGCTCGTATCATTCTCTTTGTTCAAGCGGTGTGCGGTTGGGTTGCTCATCTCCTGTGTGAAGACAGAAGACATCAATATCATGGACCAAATGAATGAATAAACAAATTAATTACAAAAAGAACGATGAAAGAAACACTATTTGTCCATTCAATAGGACACTTTTTTTGTATCAGGATTCACACAACCACATACACACATAACATGAGCTCACTGGATTCAATGGGACACTGGGGGTGGGGTGGGGGGTAAAAACAATGATACGTTTATAACATTACTGTGCATTACAGTTTTTACAAACTGGTACTTAAACTACTACTACTAATGTTGATGGTTGTAGAAATCATTGTCCCAATTAACCATATTAACAAACATCTCATTTTCAAACTTCACATTTCTCGAGTATAGGCTACTTACCATAATGATCAAGATCAGCAAAATACCTGCGATAAGTAATCGGTCTGTTCGATACTTTTCGGTTTATCGTTCCAGCTCTAGTGTGTGTATTCAATCAGTGTCCTACCTCACTGCTGGGTCTGGGAGGAACCACTGGAGAAGACTTGTTGTCCCTTCGCGGACTATTCATACTGTGTTACATACACAAAAGTGACACATGAGAAACACATGACTCGAATAGAACACACACACAATCAGGTTGTGTTATATGTGTCCCTATAACCACTGATACCGGTCAGATACATAAGTACCTTGAGTTGACTTTGACTAGGTTAATCAATGTCAATACAACACACGACTGGGATATATTTAGCCTACTACATTAGCGTTGGTTGTTATCACCACTCACAACATTATGAAATACGATTAATATGAAGCATTAAAGCCTACCTTAATATGGCACATATAAGTTATAATTGAGGTGTTACAGTAGGGCTGTAGAAAACGCGAAGGAAAACACTTCTGATATTCCGTCACTTCCCTTATGACTTGTCAAACTGGTTTTGCAGCGATGGGAACTAGCCTACTGACGCGGAATATGGTCAACACAAACTTGACGGCATTCAACTTTGTTCTTTCTGCTCCGGTTTGTTAAACTCATTTTATCTGAAATTCCGTCACTGCCCTTGTGACTTGTCATACTGGCTTTGCAGCGATGGGAAATAGCCTACTGACGAGAAATAGGGTTTTTATTTTTTTAGGCACGGCAATTTTTTAACGGCCTACCCTGGGCGTTTTGTGCGCCACCCTATTGGACTCTCAATCAGGCCAGATGTGATTCAGCCTGGATTCGAACCAGGAACTGTAGTGATACCTCTTGCACTGAGATGCAGTGCCTTAGACCGCTGCGCCACTCGGGAGCTCAAGACAAGCATGAACTGCATTCAACGTTTTTCTTTATGTTCCGGTTTATGATAAGCTCATTTTATCGCAAAGAGGAGCAGTACACCAGAAACTCGAGTCGGAACCCAACTGTGAAAGTCAAATGCCCTGTTTCTGCGCTTTGTGAAAAGTTTGAGATGTAAGAACTGAGAAGACCCGCCCACTAGTATTGATGATTTTTTGCAGTCAGAGTGATTGAGGGGGTTCGATTAATCTGGCCCGGGGTTCCCGTCATATCATCGGGCGAAGCCGGGGGGTGGGGCGGAGCGCCCATCTCAAATCAAACAGTAATTTGCACCGCTTGGTCATGTTGTCAACAAGGTTGCATCATGCAGGAATATTTATTCCATAAAATAAACGTTTGAATTTTCAAACTAGTTTTTATTGGGAAGGCAGATAAAGAATTTGTTTGTTTTTTTAAACACACACAACAACAAAAAACTTTTGCTTGTGAAAACATAGAATCCTACTCATTAATACATGTGCTTAATTACGTAACTTTTGTTTTAAATCGAGCCGACTTTGCCTTCTGACAGAGTGGTGCACCTGTCCCACTGAGCTATAATAAGAACTAGAGCCGGCCTCCAACATGTCCAACCATTGTTTTCAACATATTCTACTCTCTGTCGCATACAATCTTTCGTGGGGGCTGACATCTTGCGAGTTCCGGTTTCAGGAGTCCATTAGTGCATACGCGCTAGTACTGGAGCCCAGCCTGACGTCCACCAAATGCATGTTGTCTTTGTCTAGCCTGCTTTTCAACTAGTTAAAGATAGCTAGGTGGAGTCTGTGTGTGTACTTCGGGTTGTACCACCGCATGGTAAAACAACGCACGCATTGACGCTATTGAATGCATGCGGTTCACAGAACGCACCGCAACGTTTCGGACTGCTCCATTGACAATTAACTACTTCCCCAGGATGCAAAGAGTTTGATGCATCTGGTGGGCATGAGGCTTGAGCCCAGAGCATGATGGAGTTGGGACCTGCATTCCAGCACCGGATTGTGGATCTTGATTAGAGGAGAGGGGAAATATGCAGGCACAAAAGCACAACCACTGGAAACATGAAATAAATGTTGTCTACAAGGAAATTATTCAGGACAAAGACTGTGCTCTAGCTTGCTCTGTGTGTGCACCTCAGAAGACAGTTGGATGATATTTGCTATTGAACGCAACACAATCACAACAGCAACTACGGCTTGGTACAGATATAGCTTGGTAACGTCAGGTGTATTCTGGGAGCTGTAGTCCTCTTATTACAGCAAAACAGGTGTTTTTGTTAAATTTTTTGGGTTGTTGAAGACTGATCACATCAAATTAAAAAAGACAACAGTTCATCAGACTTTAGTAGAAACTACATTATGTTTTTAGGTCACAATACATTTCCTTAAAGCATTTAGAAAATGTATAGAGTAAGAGTGTAACGATGCTGTATCTGGTGTGTGATCACCGTCCTGAACTGTCCCCACTAACTTGAGTTGACCCTGCCTCTTAAGTGCATTGAAGTGCCAGTGCACCAGTAGATACATGGATGAAATGTTGCTTTTCATTTGCACTCAAATGGTTTGAGATGTTTCCTATACCTAGTAGAGACAGTTTGGAATGGAAAGACAATGCTGTCTCAAGCTATCGTACAAGATGGTCTGGAGTATTAATACACACACATAATTGTGTTATTCAAAAGGCTGTCCCATTCCTAGGAAAGCTGGGCAGCAAAGTTATACAAACAATAGCATTACTTGTTGAGTCAGACGAGCATCATTTCATGTATAACTGTATTCTTAGAAATGTATGGGTTGATCACATCAGAGCCAAAGCAAAGTAGCAGTTTCTGTCATTCTCCCCAAAGGATAAAGTGATGATCAGATATTAAGCATGGGAGACATACAAGACATTAATAATACATTTGATTTATTCACACCAACTGACATAAGTGTAACTTGCGATTGCCATATCAACAGATTTGATTGGAATTTGATTCATTCCTGAATCAAAACAAAATCAGTAGACAGTAAAAACTGTATCACAAAATAAGAAACTAAACATCCATAAAAGCATTCATACTTGATCAGTACTCTAGATCTCGAGGGCCACCACTCTACATACTAGTGACTGCCAACCAGAATAGTATTGTCCTCACTAAAGTGCCTGTGAGAGGAAGCTATTAGACTATTGAGACACAGCCATAGTGTGTGTCCTCAAGGTGAAAAGGTGATGAATGGGCCCCACGGGGGTCGGCGGGAGGCGACCCCCGTGAGGTCCGTGCAGGTGAACATAATAATGTCACTCGGTTTTTCTAGTAACAGGAACTGCAAGAAGTCAGCCATCATGGTGCGGAGATCTGGGTGCTGCTGCAGGTATGAGGCATACTCCGCCTTCAACACCATGTGTAACACACAAACACACAAGCCAGGTCATGTTGGTAGCTTAGGGGTTAGTGGTTTGAGAGTAAGGGGCTAGGCCAGGGTTAGAGTAGAGGGTAAGGGGTAAGGTGTAGGGATAGACTTAATATGTCACCTTTCTGGCCAAGAAATTGGAGTGCATCTGCATATCCTCAACACACCAGATGCATCTTCTCAAACCCCGGCTTATCTTCCCTCACCTTTGACACACATACACCCAAACATGTAATTATTGGAACACTCCTAACAGTGTAATGTAGCAGTAGTGCCAACACCGAGGGAGGTCGATTAACCTGAGCCGGGGTGCACCCGGCTATGGCCCTTGATGTTAATGAGCAAAAGCGGTGAGGGAGGAGCTTTTCAAATCGAACAGTAATCTGCGCTGCTCGGTCATGTTGTCAATAAGGTAGCATGGTGCATCATTCAGAAAGATATATCTATTTTCAATAAAAGCATATAGTACTAGACAAAAGTTTGGACACCTACTTATTCAAGGGTTTTTCTTTATTGCAGAATAATAGTGAAGACATCAAAACTATGAAATAATACATATGGAGTCATGTAGTAACCCCAAAATATATATTTGAGATTCTTGCCATAATAGGGCTACCTTCTGTATACCACCCCTAACTTGTCACAACACAACTGATTGGCTCAAATGCATTAAGGAAAGAAATTCCACAAATGTACTTTTAAGGCACACCTGTTAATTGAAATGCATTCCAGGTGACTACCTCATGAAGCTGGTTGAGAGAATGCCAAGAGTGTGCAAAGCTGTCAAAGCAAAGGGTGGCTCCTTTGAAGAATCTCATATATTTTACACTTTTTTTGGTTACTACATTATTCCATATTTGTTATTTCATAGTTTTGATGTCTTCACTATTATTCTACAATTTCGAAAATAGTAAAAATAGAGAAAAACACTTGAATGAGTAGGTGTGTCCAAACTTTTGACTGATACTGTATGTTCGAATTTTCTAACTAGTTTTCATTGGGAAAGCAGAAAGTGTTTTATCAAAAGCAATCACTTTTGCATGTGAAAACAAAGAATCCTAGTCATTACTCCATGTGCTTAACCTACGTCACTTTCGTTATGAGCCGACTTCGCAGTCAGCCAGAGTGTGGCGCCTGGCTAACACCCTTGAGGCACCACACCCGGGAGGCAGCCCGGTTCCAAATAGAATGCAATACATTTTTAGCTGGTGCAAAACACGCCTACACTTGCACCCGGGCGAGATTAATCGAATCCCCTCACTGCCAAGTGGCTGCGATGTTCTCCACCGAGTCCGCTGTCCTCTCCACACCAAACATTCCCAGTGTCTCCAGATTACATAGACATGTAGGCTACTTAGAAAGAGAAACAGAAAACATACTTAGAAAGTCCAACTCTCCGACTCTCCCTCATCTCAAACTTCCTCCATCGCCTGTATCTCGACTTCCTCCTCCCTGTCTTACTAGTGATGGCTATACCACAGGGAGTGCTGTTGATATCTCCATGGCTGTGTGCGTACAGCAGTATGCTCCCTGCAACTGGCCCTCTCCACAAGTCACCTTGAATTCTCCCAGCTCTCCACTCTTCTCAGACACAGAAAGTCTTCAAACACACACTGCAGTGCCGCACCCCCACAGTCCCTACTCAGAGCACACACACAATTCAAGTAGCTATTAAACAAACACACCATCACAGGCTGCGTATAAATGGTTAGCTAGCTATGTTTTTCACAGAGACACACAAAAGTAAGTGGCAGTCGTTATTAACTAGCTAGTGTAACAGTATAACTTTCGTCCGTTCCCTCGCCCCTACCTGGGCTCGAACCAGGGACCATCTTGACAAATCAACAACAGCCACCCACGAAACATCGTTACACATCGCGCCACCAAAGCCGAGGCACTTGCAGAGCAAGGGGAACAACTACTTCAGGTCTCAGGGCGAGTGACGTCACCGATCAAAAGATTATTAGCGTGCACCACCGCTAGCTAGCTAGCCATTTAACATCGGTTACACCAGTTAACTCTACTTTAACGTGACTGTACTGATGACACACAAACCCTTACTAGCATTGGCTGGATAGCAAGTAGCAAGTCTACCGGTACAGTAACGTTACAGTAGCGTTAAGCTAGTTAGCTAAGGTAAACATCACTAATGTTTGTTACCACAGCCACAAAGTCATAAACCCTGTCTATTTCCACAATTTCTCTTCTTAAAAACAGATTTTGAACCTAATCTTAACCCCACTGCTAACTTTATGCAGTGTATCGAGTGGAAACTGTTAGCTAGCTAATTTATTCTCATTTAAGTTAATTTATGTGCACAATCAACTAACTAGCTAGCTTGTCTAGCCTCAAACAGTTGTGATGATTTGGCCACAAACACAAATTACATTCACCTGAGGCTGTGTGATATGAGATCACTGAGATCAGGTCCTGGATGTGGGTAATGGCTAGAATGGATCTAGCTAACCCTAACCCTTGTCCTAACAACCTAATTATCCTAACCTGCTACATAAATTAACACACAAGCCATCCTACAATCTAAACTTGATGCCCTCAATCTCACACAAATTATCAATGAACCTACCAGGTACAACCCCAAATCCGTAAACATGGGCACCCTCATAGATATCATCCTAACTAACTCACCCTCCAAATACACCTCTGCTGTTTTCAATCAAGATCTCAGCAATCACCGCCACATTGTCTGCATCTGTAATGGGTCTACGATCAAACCACCCCTCATCACTGTCAAACGCTCCCTAAAACATTTCTGCGAGCAGGCCTTTCTAATCGACCTGGCCGGGGTATCCTGGAATGACATTGACCTCATCCCATCAGTAGAGGATGCCTGGTTATTCTTTAAAAGTGCCATCTTAAATAAGCATGATCCATTGAAAAAATTTAGAACTAGGAATAGATATAGTCCTTGGTTCTCTCCAGACCTGTCTGCCCATGGCCAGCACAAAAACATCACGTGGCGTTCTGCATTAGCATCAAATAGCCCCCGTGATATGCAACTTTTCAGGGAAGTTAGGAACAAATATACACAGGCAGCTAGCTTTTTCAAACAGAAATTTGCACCCTGTAGTACAAACTCAAAAAAGTTATGGGACACTGTAAAGTCCATGGAGAATAAGAGCACCTCCTCCAAGCTGCTCCTCCAAGAGGCTAGGAAACACTGTTACCACCGATAAATCCACTATAATTGAGAATTTAAATAAACATTTCTCTACAGCTGGCCATGCTTTCCACCTGGCACCCTCCACAGCAACCCGCCCAAGCCCCCACCATTTCCCCTTCACCCAAATCCAGATAGCTGATGTTCTGAAAGAGCTGCAAAATCTGGACCCCCACAAATCAGCCGGGCTAGACAATCTGGACCCTCTCTTTCTAAAATAATTTGCCAAAATTGTTGCAACCCCTATTACTAGCCTGTTCAACCTCTCTTTTGTATCGTCTGAGATTCCCAAAGATTGGAAAGCTGCCACGGTCATCCCCCTCTTCAAAGGGGGTGACACTCTAGACCCAAACTGCTACAGACCTATATCTATCCTACCCTGTCTTTCTAAGGTTTTCGTAAGCCATGTTAACAAACAGATTACCGACCATTTCGAATCCCATCGTACCTTCTCTGCTATGCAATCTGGTTTCAGAGCTGGTCATGGTTGCACCTCAGCCACTTTCAAAATCTTAAACGATATCATAACCGCCATCGATAAGAGACATTACTGTGCAGCCGTATTCATCGACCTGGCCAAGGCTTTCGACATTCTTATTGGCAGACTCGACAGCCTTGGTTTCTCAAATGATTGCCTCGCCTGGTTTCCAACTACTTCTCTGATAGAGTTCAGTGTGTCAAATCGGAGGGCCTGTTGTCCGGACCTCTGGCAGTCTCTATGGGGGTGCCACAGGGTTCAATTCTCTGTATACATCAATGATGTTGCTCTTGCTGCTGGTGATTCTCTGATCCACCTCTACGCAGACGACACCATTCTGTATACTTCTGGCCCCTCTTTGGACACTGTGTTAACTAACCTCCAGACAAGCTTCAATGCCATACAACTCTCCTTCCGTGGCGTCCAATTGCTCTTAAATGCAAGTAAAACTAAATGCATGCTATTCAATCGATCACTGCCCGCACCTGCCCGCCCGTCGAGCATCACTACTTTGGACGGCTCTGACTTAGAATACGTGGACATCTACAAATACCTAGGTGTCTGTTTAGACTGTAAACTCTCCTTCCAGACTCACATTAAGCATCTCCAATCCAAAATTAAATCTAGAATTGGCTTCTTATATCGCAGCAAAGCATCCTTCACTCATGCTGCCAAACATACCCTCGTAAAACTGACCATCCTACTGATCCTCGACTTCGGCGATGTCAACACTCTACTCAACAAACTGGATGCAGTCTATCACAGTGCCATCCGTTTTGTCACCAAAGCCCCATACACTACCCACCACTGCGACCTGTACGCTCTCGTTGGTTGGCCCTTGCTTCATACTCGTCGCCAAACCCACTGGCTATTGGTTACCTACAAGTCTCTGCTAGGTAAAGCCCCGCCTTATCTCAGCTCACTGGTCACCATAGCAGCACCCACTCGTAGCACATGCTCCAGCAGGTATATCTCACTAGTCACCCCCAAAACCAATTCCTCCTTTGGTCACCTTTCCTTCCAGTTCTCTGCTGCCAATGACTGGAACGAACTGCAAAAATCACTGAAGCTGGAGACTCATATCCCCCTCACTAGCTTTAAGCACCAGCTGTCAAGAGTAGCTCACAGATCACTGCACCTGTATATAGCCCATCTACCTCATCCCCATACTGTATTTATTTATTAATCTTGCTCCTGTGCACACCAGTATCTCTACTTGCACATCTACCATTTCAGTGTTTAATTGCTATATTGTAATTACTTTGCCACCATTACCTATTTATTGTTAACTCCATTATCTTACCTCATTTGCACTCACTGTAATATAGATTTTTGTTTTCTTTTTTTCTACTGTATTATTGACTGTATGTTTTGTTTATTCTATGTGTAACTCTGTGTTGTTGTATGTGTCTGCTTTGCTTTATCTTGGCCAGGTCGCAGTTGCAAATGACAACTTGTTCTCAACTAGCCTACCTGGTTAAATAAAGATGAAATAGAAAGAAAAAAAAAAAAAGTTATCCCAACCTGCTAGGTAAAGTCAAATCTGTTAATTTGACAAAAACTGGATCTCTTCTATTCATGAGGACCCTGGACGATTGTGCATGAATGATTTCCATCGTTTTTCCTTCTTTGTGTGCATGTCACACAAGCTCGTCCATATAATAGCATGAATTTAAAATTAATAACTTCGGCTGTGAGTGAAGGAAAAAAATAATCTGCCTCAGACAATTCATGGAAAAATGTAATGGATATTTTTGGCACAAATGTGATAACGAAAGTGTATTTTTGAAAATGGACTTACTATGGGGACATCTATAGGAATTGTCTTTCTGGGCTCAGCGTTAGTTAAACTGAAGTACTGTCAGTCTCCTCTGTGTACATGAGATGGCCTGCTTCCCAACTGAAACCCTGGGGCCATGACCTGACCAAGGTCCAGGTTTCTGGTCTGGAAGCACTCTTTTGACTGCACCTACAGTATTGCTTCGGTACTGTAGTTTAACTGAATCACAGCCGAGAAAGACAATTCCCATTGACAGCGCCAAAAGAGATTTCAAATCTGAAAATTCCTAATAAGACACTTTAATAATCAACTTTGTGCACAAAACATCCATTAAATTCAAATTCAAATTGTCACCGAGGCAGATTTGTTTTCCATCACTCACAACTGAAGATAATAACATTTTATATTCCTGCTCTGAGGTAATGACCCCAAGTAGCCAGGGGAAGTGCTGGTTGGCTTGTTCAGCTGTCCACGTGCTCAGACAGAGTTCTGGGAGCATGCAGGTGGAATAATCCCAGTCAGAAAAATGTCAGCTATCACTAAATGGCGTATGCTAACGCGAGTAGATTAAATTGAAAGCAAGTTTGGCTATTACAATGAGACAGATATTTGTGAAGCATTCGGTTGGCGTTTCCACTCATTACCAAATATGGTAATGAGAGGAAGCCCAGTGGGCGGCAGTGAGAGAAGATGGAGCGAGATGGATTTTGGGGCGACGTTATGCAAATGTCCTCATCGATCAAATACAGTTCCTTGACCCTTTGTCAAATATATATATTTTAAAGCTTTGTTTTGGAATGCAAGGTCAAATTGATATATTGCACTTCAGAGTATGCATTCCCAAACAGAAATACGCAAATGCATGCCAGTAGGACCTCGCTAGCTCATGCTTGGCTCTGCCACCCTCCTTGTTCTGCCCACTATGATTCATTTGTTCCCATTGGAAACGTCTGTCGGTTAGTTATACACATATTTTGTCTAGTTCTTATTATAACTCAGTGCACCTGGTTCACTCCCATGAGTCAGCCCGGTTCCAAACGAAATGTAGCAACTTTCAGCCGGTGCAAAACACGCCTTCACGGACGCCTGGGCGAGATTAATCGAACCCTCTCATTAGTTACACTCCCGAGTTGGGTATTTCCAATTTGATGAAAAAGACGTGGATAAAATACTGACATTTACATCAGTAACAATCAAGGTTGAAATGTTCAAAGTGAAAAGTTTAACAACCAGTTCAAATGCATAATTATCTTTATTAAACACAATTCGAATAGCTGCCTCATTGCGCTATTAGTTATCATCAACATTGCACATTTCATTTGGTTACAGTATAAATAACCTATTTATTAAACGTTGAAATATATACTCTGTTTAAAATAATAGCTAGATTAGATCCATGGCTACATGGTATATCACATGAGTGTAGCCTAAGCTAGTTATAAACACGTATCCAAGATCTTAGGCCTACTACTTCACAATTCAGTAAAGTCATACATACAAGTTCTTTGTAAGTAAAAGCTTATTATGCTGCATAGTTGTCCAAATTGCAGAATGCAATCAGAGTTTGTAACTGAATTTATTACAAGGCAAATGTTCAGTTTCTCCTTTTCGTTTAAAGAGGAACAGGAAAGTTGGGAAAGTCCTCGTTAGGTTTAGGTAAAAAATATCAAGATCTTGAAAACAAATCCTCAGCTTGGGCAGTAATGGGGGGCCATGAGTTGCATAAGACACGTTGCATTGTGGGAGTTGAACTGTTTCATATATTGCCATTAGCATCCTGCAGCTCCTCCCTGATAGCATTCAGCTCCATCAGGCTCTCGTGCAGCACCTGAGCTACTTGCCTAATCTTAAACACCACCTCTTTCTTAAACCCTTTCTTTAGCTCACGAGAGTCCTTGGTGAAGTATTTATCCATTCCTTTGAAGAGGCCCCTGAGGGCCACGGCAGCTCCTTCTGTTACCTCTGTGGCCCTCAACACAGGTCTATCCACTAGGCTGACCATTTGAACGGCCCTGCGGACCTCCCAGTCTCCAGAGTAGTGCTGGGTTCCTCTCCGGAGGAGAGGATGCCCCCTGAGTCTATACAGCCCCTCGCACACAAACCTCAAGATCTTCACCAACTCCTCCATCCTCGCCTCATAATCCTCCAGAACCACCTCCACTTTCTTCCTGTCCTGCATGTTGTTCACGTTGTCCGAGATGGTCGCCGATGCCGACGTGATCCCTCCGGCCGCTGCCACTCCGACGCCCACAGCCGTGATGATGAGCGAGGCGCCGAAGGTGAAGGGGGCGAGGGCCAGGCCGACGATGGCCGCGCCGCCCCCGACGGCGGCGGTGGTGCCGCCGGTGATGTTGCCAATCTTGGCCTTCTTATGGAAGGAGGTGATGTCGTCGGCGAGGGCATAGAGCTTGATGACGTACTGCCAGAGGACCTCGGCACGCTCCGTGAACACCTTGTTGAAGACACTCAGGCCGCGGTGCACCTTCTCCGCCAGTAGGGTGAATGACCTTAAGGGGGAGGGGGGAAGAGAGAGAGAGAGACAGAAGGACATGGCAAGAGGGAGAGGAGCGAGAGGGAGGCAGAGAGAACAAGTATTCAAACATCAGCAATGTTTCACGAGATTGACTACTGATTACGTTGTCATCACCACAAAGAGGACATACCTAGTCTCATCGTCCTTCACCGTCTTGTCTTCATCATCTGAAGGCAGCTCATCCCATTCTGAGGCACAAGACAATTCCCAGATTACAAACTGTGTGTGTGTGTGAACACATGCGTGTGCATGCATACGTGCTTGTGAGTGCATGCACATGTGTATGTGTACGCACGTGTGTATGACTCACGTTCCACAGTGTTCCACCACTCCATCAAGCTGTCAGTGTCCTGTGAGACGGAGAAACGCTGATATCTTTGGACATTGCTTTCACAGTCACATTTTCAAACTGTTACCATTGAAATAGGGCAGATGGTGATTTGTGAGCGACATTTGACTCGTCAAATACTGACCCCCTCTTCCTCCTCCTCCTCATCCTCCAGACCGTCTGCAAGCTGTTCGTCAATCTGAGCAGAACGCCACTCAGCCTGAGAGAGAGAAGAGGGGACAATGTGAGAAAGAAGTGAGAGGGAGTAGGAGAGATTGCTGGTTGAGTTTGAATCTATTTGCTGTGCATACCTTATTATCCTTACAAAGGGATAGTCTGCACTGCCTTTTATGAGAACCATGGCCTTTGCCAGCTTTCCCTCCCCCTGAGGCCTAAAAATCCCTTACAGTATGCAGCAGATCCGGTTCAGTTACATGACCGACGGGAATGTGCCACACAAGACAGAGACAGAAGCCAGCCAGACCCAGACCATAGTTGTCGACAACAACGTGGGTGTGTGTGGCTTTTTTTATTTTTTTAAGCTATTATGTTAGTCATACAACACCGATCAAGACAACTACCCATGGTTTTCAGTCGTTTCAGGTCTGTCTCCAATATAGGACAATGATTCAGCACAAATGTACATGTTGGATGTGTTCTTGTATGGGTGTACCTCTGCAGCCTCTGAAAAGTAGTAGTCACTAGATGTGGCTCCTGGTGGGTACTCGGTCATCCTTTCATCTCTCGCTTTAGTCTGAGAGAGAGAGAGAGAAACCAACACTAACATCTGTAAACATATGGCAGTAACACCACACACACACACACACAATTACCTTAGTTTCTTTGCGATGCTTATGAGGGGCTTTAAATTTGAATGATTTCTTCTGTAGAGGAAAGATGGGATATAGATTAACAGCGGGTTAAAGAAAAAAAAATAAAAAAATAAATCACACAGTAAATGAAGAAAGGATGTTTATAAAGTAGTAGCAGTACCGGTTTGCAGTCTTCTATATCATCCTGTCCATAATCATCTCCATGCCCTCCTGCTGAGAAGAGATCCGACCTCCTCTGAGAAGTGTCATCGTCCAGAAAGCCCTCCTGGAAAACATACCACAGGAATGTCAACACTCTTCCGCTGACAAAACGTAAAGTGCGCACAAAAGCCGTATCTTTGGACCAATAGAAATGCCCTCACATGGGATGCTCGTCGAGGTGTGTAGCGCTCGGAACCAATCTGTGACTTTTCATATGGAAACATTTCCTAGAATAAAGGAATGAAAGTACACAGACCTGTTTTAAAACTAATACAGATGTTCTTTATAGGCCAATAATGGCAAATGTAAATCTGTTAAGAGAAATATAAAAATCGACACATTCTCTAATAAAACAGACACACTCAGAGGGCCTACACAAACATAATAATTACCTGGATTTGGCTCGACTTGCGCCGACTTGCAAGGTGGTTCTTAAATTTCGATGGTTTCTTCTGTTAAAGAGAGGACATTTAGAGCACGAGTGGGATCCATCCAAAGCTTAAGAGGAGAAAGTTCTACTGTGTAAAGGAAAAGAGAAGTACCGGTTTCCAGTCTTCCATCTCGTTCTGTTCATCTTCTATCTGTCCAGCATAGAAGAGATCTGCTCCCTTCTGAGGCACATCACTGTCCAGAAAGCCCTCCTGGACAAAAACAAGAGACACGTGTTGAGTCCCAACTTATAAAGTATCTAACTTGTAAATAGACAGCGCATTCAAATGTGCTCACATGGGAAAACAGAAAAATTGGCAAACCTCTGATCTCCTTTGTGGGGAGTACTGTTGTGTGCTACTAGTCTGAGAATTCTCCTCAGCGCTCTGTAAGAATGAAAAATAATGCACCAACATTCACAACTTGATCATCTTGTTTGATAAAGAAAAACAGTATTTTCCAAAAATTATAAAGCACAACCACACAGAAACCAACAAAAAAACCTTACCCCAGATTTCCGACGATTCATATGTAGGAGTTTTAATTTGAACGGTTTCTTCTGTAGGAGACAACGTTTATCATGTCATTAGGTTAAATAAAGAGCAGACAGAGGAAGTGAGGGATGTGAAAGAAAGAGGGAAGTACCGGTTTGCAGTCTTCCATCACATTCTGTTGATATTCTTCTACCGCTCCTGCTGAGGAGAAACCTGCCCCCTTCTCAGGCAAGTAATCATCCAAAAAGCTCTGCTGAAAGAAAAACATTCAATAAATCAAACATTTATACTGTCATTTGACATTTTCTTTGTACATTGAACAGCATAGACTAATTTGAGTTGGCACAAATACTAACACAACTACACAGACAATTACGACACAGACACGCATCCAACCTTGGGGTGTGACTGCGGGGTGTAGCCTTTCACTTCTTCGGTTTCCTCAAAAATATTAACCTACAAAAGAATAAACAAATGTTGACTGTACATACAGTAGTACTGTGTACATAGAGTACACGCATAGAAACTCACAGTACCTTGGACTCCTTGCGTGGTGTATAACCATGGGCACCTTTAAGTTCATCAAGAGGTTTCTCCTAAGAAACACATAATTACTGCATATGGACAAGTGAAAATGTGTATAGAAACGAACATATTGTGTTTGTCACAAGTATTTCTACACACAGTATATACATACATGAATCATCTTTGAACCTCTGCGAGGTGTGTATTCATGAGCGCCTGTTGGTTCATCCTGGGAATTCAACAACAAAACATTCTTGCCGTTATATCAGTTTTTGCATGAATACAAAAGCATGTGCATTTCGCCTACTGTACACGTTGCCCTCCTTACCTTTTCGAGGCAGATTGCGAACCCTCTGTGAGGCACAAACTTAATTTTGACACCTTTACTTTTTTTCTGTGCAGAAAAACAGATGGAAACAGTCTCAATGATAGAAGTTTGATACATTTTTCATACGAAACAGTTGTCAACTTCCTAAACGTGTTAAGCATGAGACAAAGCATACAAATCCACCCGTCCCATCACGTTCCTCTGGCTCCTCTTCAGAGTTCTCATCCAAACCCAGGGCCTGTTAAACGACAAACCCATATGGGGTGTTCCACAGGGATCAGTGTTAAGACTGCAACTTTTGTCAGCACAACATTTATACAATAAAAGCGGCAGTGGTTTTGATGAGTAGTCTTTCATAACAAAAAAAACCGAGAAATATAGACATAAAGAAGATAGGTACCTGTTTGGAGTCTTCTTCATCTTCATTCTCCCCTGCAGATATGAATCCTACTTCCTTCTGAGGAAAGTCATCTTCTAGCAAGCCCTCCTGGAAAACACACCACAGGAATATGTCAACACAGATTTTGTACACCAATATATTGCTCTTTTTGTTTACAAACACACAGATATAAAAATATATATATATATATACATTCGCTCTATGTTGAGGCAAATGTAGGCCTGAAGCTTTTTCAAGATGGTCAGCTGAAAACCGATCCTAAAAGAAAAAAAGAAAAGAAAAAGTTATTCCAAGAAATGTTAAATTATTTTTAAACACCCCTTCCCTAAATTATATGTTCAATTATACCTTAGATCCTCTGCGATTCACAAGGGGCATTTTGAATTTGAATGATTTCTTCTGTTAAGGGGAAGGAAGTTCAAACAATTACAATACTAAATGAATGAAATTCACACAAAGTCTTTCAAAACTAACTGGTTAAAAAGAAATACCGGCTTGCCGTGCTCCATGTAATTCTCCTTATCTTCGTAATCTGCAGAGAAGACATCTACCCCTTTCTTTGGGAAGTCTTCATCCAAAAAGCCCCCCTGGACAACACGTTAAAGTAATTAATACTGTATTAAAACGTCTTAATTCATTACAATCTTTACACAGGAACACACTCACCTTTGACCTCCAACGGAGACTATTGCTCTCTCCATCCTTGGATTCCGAAAATCTCTCCTAAACCAAAAAAATGACATTAAAACATTGACAATAAAGCATTTCCATATAGCTACCTACACAATCACACATACAATTAATCAAAGATAACAGTCCTCACCTTTGATCCTCGACGTAGTGTGCCGCTGTCACTATCCTTCAGGTCTTCAGAATATTTATCCTGTAGAATAAAAACATGTTTATTGACTACAGCAGCAGAGCATATATACATTATTCATAAAAAAAAAATAAAGTTTGATTTACCTTTGACCCTCTTCTGGAAAGAAAGGATACCTTGAACGTCCTCCCCCTTTTCTGAAAAAAAATAAAAAAAGGAAAAAGTTGAAAACAAAAGGATATAAATGTAGAAACAGACAGAACGAATACAAATAAGAGTGTGAGACGTACAGTCTTCGCATGTTTTCCGGCGCCATTCTCTTCCAGTTCTTCTATACTCCCCCCATCAGAGTCTGACGCCACCTGAGATAGGAGAGAGCGAGATGAGCGAGGAACAGAAATAGCACCACACAGTCACACCTTCAGTATCAATTGACCACCACTAAGCACACATTTGAGAAAAACTGTGATGTGGTGACTTTACCTTCATCGACTCCCTCCTAAGCCTCAGTTTGCCAGACTGGCGAGGGGAAAAGATAATCAAACAGTTGATTAACTTTTAGGCTAGTCAATGTACAATAGATTCATGTTAAATAAAATACAGTAATGTTAGGGTAGGAGTGTGGCAAGGAGTTGATCATTTCATGCAAACAATGAACGTGTAGAAAAAGCCATTAAATGAGTTCTTACAGGTTTCCAGTCAGGATTGAGCTCAGGACTGTTTTCAGGCCAATCCTCCACACATATCTCCTGTTTTGGGTTTAACAAAGTAAACCCAGTTCAGTACACACAGCAATAAGACAGTCACAAGAAAAAAGTTCAACATTCATTCTGTCCAAGTGTTGCCCCTCTAGTACATACCTGGCCAGTCAAAAGAATGTTCTCAAAAACCTCCACTTCGTTGTCCTGTAAAACCAGAATGTTATTCTCAGATCAACAGAGAGAGAGAGATGACATGTTCCTACACGACACCGTCTTGTCTACTGAAAGTTATAGAAAAATTCTGTCATTTAAAGGTTGTTCAACTGATTGTGGTAGGAATAGACTTAGTATGTATAGACTTACTTGGCACAGAAACTTACCTGAGCGGTATTCTTCGTTTGAGGGCCTGGTTTAGGATCTGGTCGCTCAGCTTCGGTCTAAAGACATAGCAGAAACCCAATGAGATACAAGTGAATCACAGACAGGCATTACAATAATTGGTATGCTTACATACATGGAGAAAAAGGGACAAATAAAAAATGGTGGAGGTGTTCTTACACGACTCGGTAACTTGGGCTGTCTTTTTTGAGGTGGTGGTTTGGGAGGGCTGTTGGAGGTCTTCACCTGAGAGGTCACAACATGTCACTCTTTGCAGTGTTGGAAAGAGAGGTCACACAGATATCAAAGACTGTACGAAGACGTGAGGAAAAAAAGACTTGTAGGTAACTACCTGGGGGGTACCATTGAAAGCCTGCGTGGCGGACAGGGATCTGGCATGGAGGGTACCATGTTTCATGGCAGTAGAGGTGGGTTGGAGAACATGTTTGGTTCCGTGAGGGGTCATCAGTAAGATATCATACTGTTCATCAGAGGGTGTTGCAAGGTTGAAATCCTGCGTGATGGAGAGTGATGCATTGAAGAGCTCAGCAGTCTTCTCAAAATCTGACCCTGAGAAGACGTCTGTTTTCTGCCCTGGCGAAGTCTGGAATAAAGGTGTGGACTGCTTGACTGTAGAGTCAGTACTGAAAGAAGCACTCTGAAAGATGTCACTGGGTGAGGAATGGAAAATGTCCCATGTCCTGGAAGGCAGGGGCTGAAAGATGTCTGGTGTCACATTGGAAGAGGGAATTTGGAAAGGGTCATTAGACCTAATAGGCGTGGCTTGAATGAGATTGGGAGTGTCAGAAGGAGTGGATTGGAAGGGGTCCTTTGGAATGGACAAAGGGGCTTGGAAAAGGTCATGTCCCTTGGTGGGAGGAGCATTGAATAGGGACTCTCCCTTGGTGGGAGGAGCATTGAATAGGAACTCTCCCTTGGTTGGAGGAGCTTGGAATGGGTTTGGTGTTTTTGAAGGCTGAGTTTTGAATAGGTCCTGTTGGTTCGAAGGAGTTGCCCAAAGCTCCAGTCTTTCAGCAGGTGTGACAAATAAAGGACTGTGGCTCACATTTGGTGTGTTTTGAGTTAGGGCCGTTGTTTCGAAGAGATCCGGTGACCGTCTTTCAGACATGGTTTTGAAGATATACGTAGGCTGGTCAGACGGTGTGGTCTGAAGGTTGTCGCCTGTCTGTTTGTCAGGTTGGAGGCCATCTGGTGTGCTCCGGACGTCAGGCGGAGGAGTAAAGACGGTGACTAAACTCTGCCCACGTAGAACCTCTGAATCCTGATTCTTCGTGTCCCCGTCAATAGTCACACTGCTGGATTCCTGTAGGTTAAAAATGAACTCATGGTGTAAGCAATTTGACACATCAGTCAAACAAAACAGTCATTGTCAATAGTATTGCACATATGTGTCATACCACCATACAAATGGAAGGCTAGAGATCTGGTGGAAATGCAATGTCGCTGATAAAGACTCACTTTCATATAAGAGTAGAATGGATTCTCTTTTGACAAGCTACGATTGATTCCATTCTGAGAGAGAACGAGATTAAAGCATAAAATTGGGTAACAAATAAATGGACATTGTTTAAACATTTACCATTGCCAGTTGCCCTATAATAATTCATTCTAACCTGCTTCAGGCGAGTGTCAGAGGAATCTCTGGATTCTGAAGTGGAGGGGATAGGAGTCTGAAAGAGAATGTGGAAGATTTCAAAAAGAGTGTTATGATATCCCTTCTATGAGCTTGTGTCCCCCAAGCCGCCCCGTCTCAGCCGCCAGTATCTATGATGCAATAGCCTCAAGTATCTATGCTGCAATAGACTAGTGTCCTGTGTGAATTTAAGTATGCTCCCTCCTAATTCTCTTTCTCCCTCCCTCCTGGAGGACCTGAGCCCTAGGAACATGCCTCAGGACTACCTGGCCTGATGACTCCTGGCTGTCCCCAGTCCACCTGGTCATGCTGCTGTTCCAGTTTCAAACTGTTCTGCCTGCGGCTATGGAACCCTGACCGGTCTCTTTCCCCCCCCCCCCCCGATACAGCCAGAAGAACTGGCCCGCCCTCAGAGCCTGGTTCCTCTCTACGTTTATTCCTAGTTTCCAGGGAGTTTTTCTTAGCCACCGTGCCTCTCCATTGCCTGCTGTTTGCTGGGTTTCTGTATTAGCACTTTGTGACATCTGCTGATGTAAACAGAGCTTTACAAATACATTTGATTTTGATTTGAGATTGTGTGTCAGTGTTGTTTACCCTGTATTGTTTGCGGAAGGGACTCTGGGAAACTCTCCTCAGCATCCCCTGTAGTCTCATGATGCTCTGAAATAATTTAAAAACAAATATTAAATATGACTCCATGAATGAATTCCTATAGGTAAAGCTTTCTTGTTTGTCTATACTCTAAGTGTATACAGTGCTTGCTTGTCTACTGTGTCTACAGTGGATAATTAACCTTGTGTTGTGTACAAAAATGGTCAGGAAAACTACACCAGACAACCTAACAAGGAGCTGTACAAATTACACACCCTGATAGTATCGGGAGGTGGGTTGATTTCTCAGGCTGTTTCGCAATATTCTTAAAAGGGTGATAGAGTACATAGGTATCAAAAACACCTGACATCACAAGCAACATCATTTCTCAATCAACTGCCCTGAAAGAATGTCAGACAGAATGCCATGCCAACACAGTTCCTGAGCTACAGCTCATGAGATTAAAAAGAGCTCTCTATATTAATAAGTATTCACATACTGTAGGGCCTACTACTGTACTTTGTGGCTAAAAACCTGACGACATACTTTGTACAGTAAGTTCAAGGTTTAAAATATGCATAGTCAATAAGCTTTATTTTAGGGCACCAAGAGGTGAGAGGAGTTCAACTGAGGTATTGAACAAACGCATCTCAAGGCTAAGTTCATCTTTAGAACCACGATATGGTTCTAACGATAAACTTCGCTTCATTATGCTTTTGGGAAACCTGTCCCAGATTCTTACTCACCGGTCTTCTCTCCCCCAAAAAACCCTCCACCGGCTCACTCTGTGCCCCTTCCCTCTCCTCCTCCTTATCCTGACAGAGAAAGAAGAACACATCAACATACAATGGAGTTTGATCTTCTTGTAAGAAAAGTAAAGTGTTGGACGTTCTACTCTTATTGAACTGAAATCATCTTTTAGAATTATTCAAGAGTTCGAAGAGTTGTGATTTGACGCAAACGCACGTGTCCGTAATAATTCCATGGTAGGCCTATCACTTATCATGAAAACATTTAAATTAGTTTGATCTCACCATGGTTGCTGTGTTGATATCCGATCCAGTAAGCTATTGTCTGCACTAAACGAAAGTTTGCACTGAAATGCACTCGGTAGTTGCCAAACTAGTATTTCCAACCGCGCGACTTGGCAAGCGGTCCACGCTGCGTGTACTGGTGATTGGATGATTGATGGACAGAATACGTAGGCGTGTTTGATTTCCCTCCCCTTCCCTTCTTCATCCAAGCGATAAAATGCGACCGGACCAGTTGTCCTCGCCACAAGGAGAATGTACGGTCAATGACGCGCACAGGTGTGTTGTGCTCCTATACATTGGTGAAAGAATGTATATACCTATTAGCTAGTACGCCTAAAACTACAGGGGGCTTGTACATGTGTGTGCGCATCTGTGTGTGCGCATCTGTCTGTCCGTCTCTCCATCTGTCTTTAATGGTCCCTATGTCTAGGAGGGGGGGTCAAACGTGTGTTCATTTGAAATGGAGTCAGTGATTTAAGTTGATGTTGGATGGATGTGTAGATACATGTTGTTCTCTGTGTGTGTGTGTGCCTGCATTATTTATCAGAGAGAGAGAGAGAGTGTGTGTGTGTGTGTGTGTGTGTGTGTGTGTGTGTGTGTGCGTGCGTGCGTGCGTGCGTGCGTGCATGCCTGTATAATTTCTCAATGAAACCTGTTTAGGGCAGTTTTCATAGTGTCATTACATCATTGAATTCTAGCTCTATCTCTGAAAATATGCAATTATTTTTATGTATTGCAAATAACTTGGGTGAAGTAAAATGTAAATTTGCATTGCAATATGAAGTCACATAATTTGGTTCTCTACATAAAGTACCACTTTTATATTACAGTATATTAGCCCCGATGACATTTTCTACGCATGAGTTTAGCTAGCCAACGTCACCATGACATCGCCTACAAGTGTGATTGGGGATTTCTATTGGAGAAGCGTCTTAATACTGTACAGTCAAAACGGCTCAGTGCAGTCAAAAACGTGTTTTCCTGTTTATATATATATATATATAGAATAATACTTTGAAAACTTGAAAATTATGATAATGCCCTTTTAGTGTAAGAGCTCTTTGAAAAGATTGTCTGAAATGTCTGCCTGTTTTGGTGGGATGGAGCAGTACATTAGTTAATAAACCAACGAGAAAGTGAGTTCCAAACCTCTCTGTCAATAACAGCTAGTTTTCAGTTTTCCCCTCCCCACCCAGACCACTGCCAGACAGTCCAAGCAAAGTTCTTGCTTGAGAAATTGTTCTTCGCTAAAATTTTTGTTTCTTTTAGATTTTTTGTTGTTGAAAATCCCAATAAGGTACTTAATTAATTGTTACCCAGTAATGAGATAATAATGGCTGCATTGGACATTTAATCGAGACAGAATTAGTTTCAATTGTCTCAAAACATTTATTAAACAATATTCATGTTGTTAATTCATGTCAGTGTCACAAAACTTGAAGAAGGGAACAATATTAGTGTTTTTCATAACCAGAACCGGACATTTGAAATGTCCTGTTTATATAAATCTGTGCGATTTAAGATTGTGCATGGTTTGTGGTATGCAGTATGCCCAAGCTAAACTGTTTTTGTTTTTGTTATTTTTATAGTCTCAATTGTCTTAAGGCTTAAAAATCCTTCTTTAACCTGTCTCCTCCGGTTCATCTACACTGATTGACTTGGATTTAACAAGCGACATCATTAAGGGATCATGGCTATCAACTGGATTCACCTGGTCAGTTTATGTCGTGGAAAGAGCAGGTGTTCTTAATGTTTGTATACTCAGTGTATAAAATATATAATGAAACCAAAATGAAAGGCTTGAATTAACAGCCCAATTTGTTAATGTAACAAGTATTTCCATGGAATTAGTCAAGATTGTTTCCCTAAAGTCTCCTCATTTTGGGCTTCTTTGAAGGTAAGACCAATCTAAGATCATTATATTAAATTCATATGAGAATTAAGAACATTGATTAAATGTATTTGTGTTAAATTAAATGTACTTGTAAATTGTAGGTGTCTGTCATACACATTACGATTCAATACCATAGCACTGCCTGGACTTTGATAAATGACATTGGCACTTGGATTGGAACCAGGTGCCATGGTCAGATGACATGAACATAGAGCTCTTTGGCCACGCGCACCAGTGGTGGGTGTGGTGTTGAAAAAAAGAAGCACACTGTATGCAGAAAAGTACCTCATACCTACAGTAAAAAAAATTGTGATGGATCTTTGATATTATGGGGCTATTTTGCGTCCACTGGTCCTGGGGCCCTTGTTAAGGTCAACGACATTATGAACTTTACCAAGCACCAGGACATTTTAGCCAAATCAAGGATCTGGAAAGATTCTGTATGGCAGAATGGTCTAAGATCCCTCCCAACATGTTCTGAAATCTCATAAAACATTTGAGAAAAAAAGCTGTCGTTATCCTCGCAAGGGGAGGGTGCTTGTAACGGTTCTCTTGATGTGAAGGAGAGTCGGACCAAAATGCAGCGTTGTGATGATTCATGTTATTTTAATGAAGGAAAAAAAACTATACATGAAGCAACTACAAAATAATGCAATGTGAAAACCGAAACAGCCCTATCTGGGGCAAACACAGAGACAGGAACAATCACCCACAAACACACAGTGAAACCCAGGCTACCTAAATATGGTTCCCCATCAGAGACAATGACTAACACCTGTCTCTGATTGAGAACCATATCAGGCCAGACATAGAAATAGACAAACTAGACATGTAACATAGAATGCCCACTCAGCTCACACCCTGACCAACCAAAACATAGAAACATACAAAGCAAACTATGGTCAGGGTGTGACAGTGCTAGAGTATGGAAAACAGGGCTGCCAATAATGATGCCCCTTATCTTTTAAAAAAAGTTTATTTTAACTTGTTAAACAAAATATATTTCTGAGTAATTGTATTAGTATAAAATAATATAATGTACCTTTTTTTTTGCATACAATATACTGAAGCACATCATTTGTATTATTTATTTTATACAGTCTTTTTTACTAATCTTTATCAAGGCTGCCAATAATTATGGACCTAGCTGTATAGGGAGGAGGTCAGAGACCTGGCAGTGTGGTGCCAGGATAACAACCTCTCCCTCAACGTGATCAAGACAAAGGAGAATATCGTGGACGACAGGAAAAAAAGAGTGCCGAGGACACCCCCATTCTCATCGACCGGGCTGTAGTGGAGCAGATTGAGAGCTTCAAGTTCCTTGGTGTCCACATCACCAACAACTATCATGGTCCAAACACACCAAGACAGTCATGAAGAGAGCATGAGGAGACTGAAAAGATTTGGGAAGTGTCCTCAGATCCTCAAAAAGTTCCACAGCTGCCCCATCGGGAACATCTTGACTGGTTGCATCACTGCCTGGTATTGCAACTGCTCAGCCTCTGACCGCAAGGCACTACAGCGGGTAGTGGATATGGCCTAGTACATCACTGGGGACAAGTTTCCTGCCATCCAGGACATCCATACCAGGCGGTGTCAGAGGAAGGCCTTAAAAATTGCCAAAGACTCCAGCCACCCTAGTCATAGACTGTTCTCTCTGCTACCGCGCAGTACCGGAGAGCCAAGTCTAGGTCCAAAAGGCTTCTTAACAGCTTCTACCCCCAAGCCATAAGACTCCTGACCAGCTAATCAAATCAAATGGCTACCCAGACTATTTGCATTGAACCCCCCCCCCCAAAAAAAAAATATATATATATTTTTACGCTGCTGCTACTCTCTGTTTATTATCTATGCATTTTTTTTTTTTTTTACTTCAATTTTACTTCAAGACTTATTTTTCTTGGTAATTGTTGGTTAAGGGCTTGTGACAAATACAATTTCATTTTGATGCATTTTGAATACATACATTACCAGTCAAACATTTGGACACACCTACTCATTCAAGGGTTTTCCTTTATTTTTCTATTTTATATATTGTAGAATAATAGTGAAGACATCACAACTATGAAATAACACATATGGAATCATGTGGTAACCAAAGAAGTGTGAAACAAATCAAAATATATTTTATATTTGAGATTCTTCAAAGTAGCCACCCTTTGCCTTGATGACAGCTTTGCACACTCTTAGCCACATTTCAATATTTGCAGTGTGTAGTGTGTTAGCAAATGATTAGACTTTTTTTTAACCTTTGTTTAACTAGGCAAGTCAGTTAAGAACAAATTCTTATTTACAATGACGGCCTACCCCGGCCAAACCCTCCCCTAACCCGGACGAGGCTGGACCAATAGTGCGCCACACTATGGGACTCCCGATCACGGCCGGTTGTGATACAGCCCAGGATCGAACCAGGGTCTGTAGTGATCACTGCGCCACTCGGGAGCCCAAATGAAGTGAGCAACAGCAACAGAAAGTTACTATATATGGATAAGTACAGCGGAAGAGGGCTAAACTGTGACTTGGTCATAGCTGTTCTCGAACATAAACATACATACAATAGACATTCACTCATATATACTGAGCAAAAAATAAATGCAACATGTAAAGTGTTGGTCCACAAAACGTATTTCTCTCAAATATCTGTCTGTAATAAAGCCCTTTTGTGGGGAAAACTCATTCTGATTGGCTAGGCCTGACTCCACAGGGGGTAGGCCTATACCCTGCCAGGTCACCCATGGCAGCACCCCTGCCCAGTCATGTGAAATCCATAGATTAGGGCCTAATTAATTTATTTATATTGACTGATTTTCTTATACGAGTAAAATCTTTGAAATTGTTGCATGTTGCTTTTATATTTTGGTTCAGTGCATATCTATATATTTACAAGCAATTCCCAATCTTCTTTCTTACTTAAACTCACTCCAATGCCATTTTGAATACGACCCATTTGACTAATAATGAAGAAAAAAAACATAGTCAAGATTGATTATTTTTTTCTTCTTTTAATATTTTTGAAATTTTTTAGGTTGTTCATTGTATTATACAGACCAATTAGCCACACAAGTACTTTTGATTGTATGTTGATATTCTTTAACTTTCTTTAGGTTAATTATTGGTATTATTCTTCCTTTTTTTTGGGCTAATGCTAAAAAAGTTACACAAGAACTAACACACTATTGTCTAACCTTTGAGCTAACTGGGACGGTAAAACTAACACTTCACGTAGTAAAACAAAATTGTCCAAAGTAAAGGTGGATAAAAGAATATAATTGAAGGTAAATCAAGAATAAACACAAAAGAAATGGACAAGTGTACATTCACACAACCCTAGCCCACTCTCAACTCAAACAATAAGTTCCGCCCCCTTTTCCTGGTAAACTATTAAGCTTCATCCGTTTTCATTTTTTTTGTTAAGAGGCTCCCTTGCAAGACTGTGAGGAGCCTTATCATTCCTTCTGTTCTTCAGTCTTCATCACCCTTCTCCTCATTATCAATATAACATTCCTGTTATTATCTAGAAATATCACCACCACCACCATCATCAAAATACACCTAATCAAACCGACTTAACCTCGGATTCTTCAATATCATCAACCATCCAACCCGCTCTACTACAACAAAGTGATGTATGGGGAGGAGATCTGAAGAGAATGGGAAAGAAACAAGCAAACCCCAAACAGGTTTGTAAAGTTCAAAGTGATCAAAATGCGACATACGCCATTATGAATGATTGCACGCAACTACAGAAACCAAAAAGACACACTCTCTCTCACACACACACATACAGCTCTCCAAGTGTGTTCTGTTTTAATCGGGGCCTTTAACAGTGTGTTCATTGATCCAGATCAGGGCAGTGTTGAGCTCCACATGGATGTGCTGTTAAGAACAAATTCCTATTTACAATGTTGGCCTAGGAACAGTGCGTTAACTGCCTTGCTCAGGGTTAGAAAGACAGATTTATAACTTGTCAGCTCAGGGATTCAATCTAGCAACCTTTCGTTTACAGGCCCAACGCTCTAACCACTAGGCTACCTGCCACCCCAAATTTGTACACACAGGGAACAGTTCCTATAGTATAACTGCTGGATGGCAGGTAACCTAGTGGTTACGAGCGTTGGGCCAGAAACCGAAAGGTTGCTGGTTCGAACCCTGTAGCTGGCTAGCTGAAAATCTGTTATTGTGCCCTTAAGCAAGGCACTTAACCCTAATTTCTATGGATAAGAGCATCTGCTAAATGACTAAAATGTCAAATCAGTGTGGACAGTCAGGCTTCTAGGTTTAGGGTGTAGTAGTTGGCTATTCCCTGTTGGCAGTGAAGGGGCTGGTTCATTGTTAGATCATAAGAAGGTCCAATGGGACATGGGGTGGACTCTCCTTTCCTCACCTCTCCTCTTAAATTGTGCTTAGAAGGTATGAGAGCTTTCAAATACATACACACACTTGCACATAAACACAGTCAGAAACAAACACACACAACCTAAAAATTGCCTTGTTCACGTACACTATCCAGTACCTTCCACTGCATGACAGAATTACAGATAGCATTAATTCCCGCTCACATCTTCTGGAACAAAAAGCACCCTCATAGCTCCAAATTCAGACATGCTATTGGTTCTCGGCTGTCAATCTGACACACAGACATGCGATTGGTGCTTTCAGCTGTCAGTCATGATCAGTGCATCACTCTAGGGCTATGCAATGCCTACATCTAGCGATCACAAAACATGTATAGTATGCTTGTCCAAGAAGGTATTAGCTAGCTTATCCCTTTGATAAAGACTCAAGTATGTTAGTAGTGTATGTATGCAGGTAAATGTATGTCATCATAAACCCCCATAGCACAGTGACCCCCGAAGATGTTATTTTTTACAGGGGCAGCCATAGTAGTACAGCGCCCCTGAAGCAAATTAGGGGTAAGTGCCTTCCTCAAGGGCACATCAACAGATTTTTCACCTTGTTGATGGTCAAGTCTGGAACTGCCATCAGCATTGGACGCACTGATTTAATGGCATAGTTCACTCACTCATACAATGTCACTCTTCATCAGCCATCCCCATCTTCATTATCATCCTCTGCTATTCCTCATCAGCTACATCACAAACACACATGTACCAACAAACTCATCTTCACATAAAAGAAAAAGGAAACATCAATTTTCACATGAGCTGAAATCAGATACACTTTTAAACAGGGCCAATGGAAGAAAGTATCTACCTGGCAACAGAGAGGAGGAAGTAGATTCTCACTGGCCATTGCTATGGTTAAGGATCAAGTGACCAATGAGAAACTTCAACCCTTCACTGAGGCAGGTTACAAAAAGAAAAAATGAAAAAGGCCAAACATGTTTTATTAAAAGAGTTGACAGACACACATTTTCATTTGAAGTACTTCTACTATAGTCTTTTTTCCCTTGTATTTCATGCTTTAAAAATAAAGATCATTTTTTAAATAATATTACTATGACATTATTGTCATTGTCATTATTAATTGTGTTAATATCATCATAATCTTTCTCATTATCATAATTATTTCTACTGGTGAACACTAAGGTGAGATCACTACAGGCCACTTCCACTCTCTAGGTTAATAGGCTCTATTGGCTAACAGATGTTCTGATAGAGGGGGAGAGAGGACTGCCGGCGCCCCTAAAACACACGTTCCTTGCTACCCTTTTCCTTATATTCCCTCCCTTGTTCCTAAAAACTTCCTTTCTTCCATTCCCGTTTTTCGTTTATCATTCCCTTTACCCTTCGCTGTCTGTGTGAAGAGATTAATAGATGACAGTGTTTAAGTAACTGTCTTTCATTCTCCCTCTGTCCCTCTACCTCTCCTTTACATCCATGTTCCCATAAAACCTTCTCTCTCTCAGCTGGTCCTCTGCCCTCTACCCATCCCTCACTCTCTCTCTCTCTCTCCATCCCCCTCTCTCTCCATTCCATCCTCCATCCCCCTCTCTCACACACACTCATTCTCTGTCTCTCTCTCTCTCTTCAGCAGGACACCTCCATGGTATGGGAGGGGCTGGGGGGCATCTGCCCACCCTGAGAGCTCTGAGACAGGGTACGAGAACGCTCGCGCTCCCCCTCCATGGAGTAAGAGGAAGACAGCGAGGTGGTGCGCGAACGAGACAGACGGGTCATGACGGATGATGCCACTGTGGGAGAGGGAGCAAGAGGGAGGATAATTAGATTGATACAGAGAGACAGTAGCACAAAGGTCACAGTAGGTCGTCATAGCCACATATTACAAACTAAGGCAAACTTACTGTAGCCCATCCCCTGAATGAAGTACTTGAAAGCCTCGGTCAATTTGCTGGGCTTTAAGTAAACACAGAAGGTACATTCGATTTTATCCATAAAATACGTCATATAAAATCGATATTTGTACTATGACATGGACATGCAGGAATTACAATAGTTACTGGATGGTTAGTTGTATTCATTATGATAAGTGCTGTATTTCTGTATTAGCACCAAAACACATGTTAAATTCACAGCTTGTATGAACTAAAAATATATGTATTTAACAACTAGGCATGTTTAATGTGTCTTACCTGGGTAAGCTGGGGAAGACCGCCAGCATCTGCCATCTGAAGAAGAAGATGACAATTTTGTGTTTAGTAGCAACTGAATGTCTGAGGGAAATGGCTTGTGTCTGTGGTTTGTTTTGATGACTGAGGGGGTGATGAAGAAAGCTTGAGTACCTTGAGGAATGAGGTTGTTGTTGGGTCCAGTTTGCTGTTGCACTCCACCTGGTGGACATGGAGGGAAAAACTTGGAATTAAACCACATCACCACATTCACCTCACCTGGGTGTGTTCGGTGCCTACGTGGTAGGCCTACATTAAGATATAAAGCCAAAACGTACAGCAGCCTCCTCATACGGTGCCTGATCCCCGACCACCAGCATCACAGGACACCTGAGAAAGAAAAGAGAGAGAGATGGACAGAGAGAGACAAAGACAAAGATTGAGAGAAACAGCGAGACTCTTAGGTATATTCAATGGAAAGAGTGAGAGACCTATTGTGTACTATTGTCACAGCTGATGTAAGTGGTCTGATGGTGAAATGCTTACTTGAAGTTGCTGGTACGGTCAAGGATCAGATCCCTACGGCTGGAAAAGAGGAAAGGAAAGGTTACACGATTGTAGGTTTGTTAGTGTGTATGTGTGCACGCGTGCATGTGTGTGTGCCTGTGTGTACCTGTTGTAGCCCCTCCAGAAAAGCTCGATGTTGATCAGGTTGGGGGCTTTAGAGATGCGATCTCTGTGTGACTTCACCAGGTCTGCGTTAGCTGACATCTCCTCCTACAAACCAAGACAGAAATGATACAATAACAATGTGTCAATAAACCCACATCGGGTTCCAGTCTATGATACCACACACACACACACACACACACACACACACACACCTGACTGAAGAGATGACTCAAGATCTGCTCTGTGAGAGAGGATGTCAGGGTAGTGATCTGGAAACAGAAAGAAAGAAAGAAAGAAAGAAAGAAAGAAAGAAAGAAAGAAAGAAAGAAAGAAAGAAAGAAAGAAAGAAAGAAAGAAAGAAAGAAAGAAAGAGATTGAGAAATAAAGGGAGACAGAAAGAGAGAGGGAGAGAGAGATAGAGAAATAGCGAGAGAGAGAGAGGTATAGTTAGGACAAATCAATAACAGCTTAGTCAATATCATGTATACAGTAAAACCACCATGAATACAATTCCACTATCTATTTTCCTCATCTATATGTTACTTTATGAAATTGCCAACATAGTCAAAATATCCCATTGTCTGAGACAGTAATGACTGTTTATTAACTGCTAGATCAAGAGTAATGGATATACGTACTGGTAATTGAGTATCTACTTGAATGGTAATGTAGATGTCAACACAACAACACAGAAGAGTAATGGTGATATTGAATAGGATATGGGATTGATATTGTCAAATTGATGGAAATGCTGCTAGTACTCATGAATATAGTCCAAAATCTTTTGGGCTTCTGAGTGATGATAATAATAATAATATTTCATACTAATGTTGCCAGTATTATACAGATGTAGGATCTTAATTTAATCACTCTTTTTTTTGCTGAGAATTTTCCTGCACGGCAGGAAATGCAAACTTGTAGTAAATTTGTGTTTTCAAAAGGCTAAAGTTTGTCATTTCCAGTTTGACATTTCCTGTTGCGGAAATGATTATTTTCCTGCTATAGCAAAGTGGCTCAAATTAAGATCCTACATCTGTGAGCATATTGAAGAGACAGTAACCTTCTGGGCAGCCCAGTCCATCCACCCTCTAGCCTGAGGGTCAATGTTGACGAGAACGAGACCTTCAACTGAGTCTGGGTGGGCCATCTGAGAGGACGGAGGAGAGAGAAGGAAAGAGAGAGAGAGAGAGAGAGAAAAAAAAAATTGGTCAACTGTATGTTGAGACTGTTGAATTGTAGAAATTGAAAAAAGAAGCGAGCATTGGTATACACTGTGGAGAGAACCATATAGCAAATATATGCTAACCCACGCTAGTCCAATGCACAGACTGCCAAGAGACTGCCTAACAGAAGCTAACAGAATGGTATACTGTGATTTTTTCCCAGGGCAGCTGTATAAACCGATACAGGGGGCAGTAAACATAACAAGGAGAAATCAGACACTCACTGTGAACCTGGAGAGAATGTACGCCCCAGCTCCCACTCCAACTCCGATGACAGAACGGAAACTAGAACAGTGAGCGAGAGAACAAACTTAGTGACAGATGTTCTATTAGCGCCAATATGTCTGTGTTTCAGTGTTGTGGACTCCAGTAGATGTTTTTGAAACTACATTATAAAACACTAGTTTGCTTTATAGTGGACATGCTGGCTAAACAAGCGAGTATTACGTAATGACGGTGACATAAGTCTGACTCACTTGAAATATGTCAGGACTGCAGGGATCATCTCTGCAATTTGCTCCATGGACGGATACTGGTATCTTAAAAACATGAGCGGGAACATATGTTTATTATGAACACTTAAATACAAACACGCACACACACACTAGGCTTGGGCGGTATACTGTACATACCGGGGTATCTTGAAATAGTGACGGTATGATTTTCAATACCGTCAACAAAGATATACTAAATCAATTGAGCCAGTCACATGGGATGTTTGCTCACATGGAGCAAACGGAAGTTTCATGTTAAACTTGAAATTCAATACTAATGTTTGCCAGCGAAACGTCTTATAAGTTAACCAGCTTTCTAAGATGTGCCAAATACATTTTCTCCAGCTCAGGGCTCCAGCTATGCATTTGGTTTGCTAACTTGCCAGCTATAGGTGGCTAGCTTGCAAGATCAAGCTTAATGGTAACAGCAGAGACAATCAATCCCCTCCTGGATCAAGTGTGATTAGCCTTTTGAGACGGCTGTATAACATTATGAGCTGGGATGTCTGTCCTTGCATTTAGTTGATATTTGCTTGCGCTTGTTAGCATTAAGCTAGTGTCCGCTATGGGAATTCCCTAGTACTTTCTTAGCATTTGTTAGCAGTATGGTACAGGAATGATATTAAGTTATGAAAATCTGTATACAGTCCAACCCTAACACACACAAACGCACGCACGCACACACATGATATGCATACCCCATAGGATAGCTGGCGGCCCCCTCCTCTTGGCCAGGAGCATCAATGTGGACCAGAGTGAAGTTTTTCACTATCTCCTGCATCTCCTCAAATGTAAACAGAGGAGAGAAGCAGCTTTTACCTGTGGGAGAGGGAGAGAGAGAGAGAGAGAAAGAGCGAGAGAGAGACAGAGATAAGGGAGAGAAAATGGGAGAGAGAGAAAGAGAAATCGAGAGAGAGAAAGCAAGAGTGAGAAAGAGAAAGTGAGAGAATTACAAGCATAAATGAAAAGCATAAATGAAGAAAGGGCAGGCGCTGAGCTGAAGGGGAAACTCAAAATGAAAGAGGGGAAGTTGCTGGAGGGGATGAGCGGGGAAAGGTATACAAAAAAAGTGAGATGAAAGAGAAAGACAGAGAGAGATAAATATTAAGACGTAAAGAGAGAGAGAGAGAGAGAGACTCACTGTCCAGGCCCACATCGTGGAAGGTGAGGATGGCGGGACGGCGTGTGTTAGAGGTTCCATGGAGAGTCACGTGGAGGAGACCATGAGGTGTCTCAATACTGTGTTCCTGGAGGATGACAGAGAGAGAGAGAGTTACAGACACGTGCACATATGAACATTCAGGCACTAATACACGCATACACGTATGTAACACGTACGCACACAAATATATGTTGAGAAAACATACTTTCACGTGACACGAGACACATGCACACACATAATGTACGTACAGTAACAGGAAACTAAACAACCTTACCTGGCCCTGGTCCAACAGTATTCGAGCTGCAGCCTCAGCATCCTAGCAAGATGGATAGAAACCATGAAGCAGCCAAAACAAGACACATTTCCGGCCACACAAAACCATAGTCAAATACATCTGGAACCTCTCTGGGAAGCTAATTGTGCAGCTGTTCATTGGCAAAGACATTTCACAGAATCAACCCAGAATCAACCCACTAACATGAGTCCTGAGCCCGTATTCACAAAGACTCAGTGGGAGTGCTGATTTAGGATCAGTTACTATATTCATTGTGATTATATGGACAGGTGGGGCCTGATCCTAGATCAGCACTCCTACCACGAGCCATTTTCTGAATATGCCTTTGAGTCTGCAGTTCCCTGTCCACCGCCTGCAGTTGGCAGCAGTGAGAGTACAGATCTCAACCATACTCTCCAGCTCTGCAGTATATAACAACATCAGAGAGAGAGGAGCCTCATCTCTCACACCCTCAGGGTGACATCAACCGAGCGCTCATATCTGAGCCAGCCTAGCAACTACACACATACATGTACACACACAAAATACAGTATATGCATGTATGTGGCATGTGGAGATAGGGTGTGACAGCATGTATGTATGAGGCAGGATGAGGGGTTATGTATGTAAGTACACTCACTGACCTTTGCAGGATCGGGCTGACCCGGAAGTAAAGGCTTCTCCTCCGTAATGGCGATCTCCTGCATCTCAGTCGTCATGGCGTCACTTGTTCACGTCCTAGAAAGATAAATGAATATATACATGAAAATATATTCTAATATTATAGCATCTCTCTCTTTTTGTCTCACACACACGAATATAGACACACATGAATAGACACACATGAACACATATGAACATAGACACACATGAACACAGACACACATGAACATAGACACACATGAACTAGAAACACATGAACATAGACACACATGAACATAGACACACATGAACTAGACACACATGAACATAGACACACATGAACATAGACACACATGAACATAGACACACATGAACATAGACACACATGAACATAGACACACATGAACATAGACACACATGAACATAGACACACATGAACTAGACACGCACGCTCACTCACGCACACAGTGCACATCCACACACCTATTTGATCTTCTATCCTCATGGGGACCTAAAAATGGATTTCCATTCAAAATCCTATTTTCCCTCAACCCTAACCCAAACCTTAAACCTAACCCTAACCCTAAACCTAACCCCTTACCCTAATTGCAACCCTTACCCTAATCCCTAAACTTAAAATAGCCTTTGTCGTCATGGACTTTAGGTCAACACAAGCATAGAAGAATCCCCCCCCCCCCCCCCCCCCCCCCCACACACACACACACACACACAGCCTAAATATATTGTTTTACTAATCTGGGACCTTCACAGTTCTATGGGACTCTAGAAGTGAATTAATAATTAGTTCAAATTAAAATAATTAACTGGGAAGACAAGAGGAAGAAAAATAATGAAGGGATAGAGATAAAGTGGTAGAGACAGGCAGGCAGGCAGGCAGGCAGGCAGGCAGGCAGGCAGGCAGGCAGACAGACTAGGGGCAACGTGAGCACCTATTACCATCTAGTAGACTCGTGGCTTGCTAGGGAGTTGTTGATGAAGACAGAGGATGGGCCTAAACAGCACGTTTCATAATTTTTAAGGTCTTTTTATCCCAAAACGTAACCCTTACCATAACCAAGTTAACCAAACCCTTAACTACTTTCTCTTCACATACAGACGTTTACATTTGACCTGAACATTGGCTGGGGGACCTTGTTTAGAAACCAATAGCCTGACTCCTCCCTGTGTGCGGGTGTGTGTTGACTGTTCATAGCTAGAGCTGTGTGTGTGTGTGTGTGTGTGTGTGTGTATTGGTGTTTGTGTGGCCCCTAGGGTGCCTGTGATTAGTCATCAGAGAGCGTCACCCCGACACACAGTCTGCACACATCTGTCGTTCTCTCGTCCTTTCCTCTTTTTCCTTCACTCCCCCCCCCCTCTCTCTGTTTGTCTCTGTCCCTTTCTCTATTTCTCTCCTGCTCTCTCCCCCCTCTCTATTTCTCTCCTGCTCTCTCCCCCTGTATATTTCTCTCTTCACAGCGACTTGGTCTTATCAGGCTCATTGGAGTACTGTGGTCTTGGCAAGGATTTTGGTGCCACAATTTGGAAAAAATGACTTCATTACTTATCAGTAACACACAGACAAAGACACACAGTCACACGTACACACACACTAGAAATACACCTTCCACAATAATTGAATACTCCTAAATCTCAAATATAAGCATCCTAGATATAAGAATCAATATTTCAGGTTGACAATACCACATAATCAACTTGTGCCATATACTTTTTATTTTCATTTGGTTGTGTCAAATCGGCCATGTCCGAAATTGTAACTTGTGGCTAACTAGTAGAGAATCCCTCCCCTAGAATTATCTAGCCTATTCTGTCAGGCTGTGGACATTTAGAAACAGGATATCCCTCAGAAGCAGAGAAAAAGAAGAATAAGAAACTCATCCATCATATCAGAATGAACCAGCCAGTTATATATATTTTTTTAAATACATTTCGTCTTGCAATATTGACTGTAACACACTGTCAGTGTTGTACTCTGTTATTGTGAGATAGTGGTGAAAACTAAACTATAACCTGTTTTCCCTTCGTAATAGTATTAGCATAGCTAATGTAATGTAGATGCACATTATTATGAAAACCTGAAATTAGCATGTTAATTAGCATGTTAGCAAGCGACTGGATGTCAAAGGCCACATTACAGCAAACTCATTACATGGAAGGACTTGGCCATCAGAGAGAAAATCATCAAACCAATGGGTTATACACAATACAAACCATAATGATAAATAACAATGTGAAAGTTGGAAAGTTCAGACCCCTTGACTTTTTCCACATTTTGTTTCGTTACATCCTTTTTTTCCCTCATCAATCTACACACAATACCCCATGATGACAAAGCAAAAACAGTTTTTTTTTTTAAATGTCATATTTACATAAGTATTCCTTTACTCAGAACTTTGTTGTAGCACCTTTGGCAGCGATTACAGCATAGATTCTTCTTGGATATGGCGCTACAAGTTTGGCACACCCGTATTTGGGAAGTTTCTCCCATTCATCTCTGCAGATCCTCTCAAGCTCTGACAGATTGGATGGGGAGCGTTGCTGCACAGCTACTTTCAAGTCTCTCCAGAGATGTTCGATAGGATTCAAGTCCGGGCTCTGGCTGGGCCACTCAAGGACATTCAAAGACTTGTCCTGAAGCCACTCCTGTGTTGTCTTGGTTGTGTGCTTAGGGTTGTTGTCCTGTTGGAAGGTGAACCTTCGCCCCCAGCCTGAGGTCCTGAGCGCTCTGGAGCAGGTTTTTATTTGATCAAGGATCTCTCTGCTCTGTTCATCTTTGCCTTGATTCTGACTAGTCTCTTAGTCCCTGCTCCTGAAAAACATGGTTTTTGCTGACATGCACTGTCAACTGTGGGACCTTATATAGACAGGTGTGTGCCTTTCTAAATCATGTCAAATCAATTGAATTTACCACAGGTGGCCTCCAATCAAGAAACATCTCAAGGATGATCAATGGAAACAGGATGCACCTGTAACTCAATTTCTTGTCTCATAGCAAAATGTCTGAATATTTATGTAAATAAGGTATTTCAGTATTTTATTGAAAAACATTTGCAAAAATTTCAAAAAACTTTTTGCACTTTGTCATAATGGGGTATTGTGTGTAGATTGCTGAGGATTTTTATTTATTTAATCAATTTTAGAATAAGGCTGTAACGTAACACATTTAGGAAAAAGTCAAGGGGTATTAATTATTTCCGAAGGCACTATATATCAGCTCTCTGCAAATGATCAGCAACAATGTGTTATCTACTGCTAGGGATTGTTAGTTAGGTATCGACTGGACAGAGAAAATAATTCACTTAACACCAATATTTCACACATACTGTACCACTCCATTACACATCATCTCCATGTCGACTTGAATCCTCCCTAAGTCCCTCCCTACCTCTATACATCCATCTCCCTTTCCCTCCCTCTCTTTTGCCCTATCCTTCTCTCTCCAACAAACTCTCTTCCTTTCTCTCTCCCTCTCTCAAACACACACACTCTCTCTACCTCTCTCCCCCTTTTTCCGTCTATCTCTCTTTTTCAGTGAGTCAGTGCGTTTTAGAGCATGTAATAACTGTTAAACTGCTCAGGGAATATGTCACTACAGAGAGGGGAGATTGAGAGAGGGGAGGGCTAAGAGACTGTTGCCAGCTGAAAAACAACACACACACAGTCTCTCTCCCTCCTCTATCTCCCTTTCCTACTCCCTCTCCTTCTCATAATACCCTCTTGGTATTATGGATGTTTTTCAACCGCTGCTTAGCTTCTGTTATCATTTCTTGAAGCGATGGGCAGGCTGACACGCTAATCAGCTTTTAAGCACCAGAAATTAACTCTCACTGGATAATTGTGTATACACAAGCTTTTCATACACTGTTCGGTGGAGTAGTCAGAATAGCTGCCATGTGTCATTCAATATGTTCGGTTGAAAATCACGAGGCTTAGGTAGGAGGCATGGTTGTGTTTAGGAGGGTGCAACATTCTAAACACTGTAGATACAATTTTGGTGTACGCTGTCAAGTTTCCATATCACCCTTGACTATGGCTGTTGCGGTGACCGTATTACCGCCAGTCATGAAGGCAGTCAAATTCCACGTGACTATTTAGTCACGGTAATTAGGCTTCTCCAAGCTTTGATGCTGCTGCTGGTCATTAGTGAACATGCTAACTGTCTGGAACTCAGCACTCTATTGTCCCTCTAATCACTCTGACGTCAATACAAATATAATTGAAAATTTAATCAAACACTTCATGAGAGCCCATGAGCTCACGATGCGCAATATTTCTATAGGCTATGCAACTGCGCGAGAAAACAGAGTATTGGCCTCTACTAAAAAGAGTAAGGTCCTATCAGCTTTCTTTAGGCTAGGCCTACTATATTTATTTCTCAACTTTCCTACTAATAAGCCCATTGCTTATCTTTACAACAGGAGTATAGCCTACCTGGCTTTCATGAAAATGAACTACGGGAAAAGTGTCCTACATTCACTATTTAAGTGCATAGATAAGATATATATTTTTTCCTCTGCCCGTTTCGAGACAGGTGCATTAAAATGGTCCATTCTAAATCAAAACAAATTTCACACATATATTATTTAGTATATGTAAAGACAAGATTAAATCAACAATAGTCTGATGGGTAACAATATTAGCCTATCACTTGTGAATGATATATTATCACTTGTGAATGATGCCCAGCGTAAGGCAAGAAAAAAATCCTTTTTTGTGACTTTTTCGAATCATAGTAGCCTAACTGGCATAAGCATCGCGTGAGTTACAATTTTGGGGAAGATCAATTTCACCATAAAAATGCACCTTTATAATAAAAGCATTACAATGCATAATCGCATTTGCGGTCACTTTTAAAAATGGTGTGTTTTCCCCATAAGCCTAATGCGCTTATAATGTGAAAAAAATTGCCAAATAGTTGATCACATTTTAAGCTAAATTCTGATCTGTTGCGTGAGCCTCATTGCTTAAAAAAAGTGGTCGCATTAATTTGGGATCTATCACATCCCACAACTGTCCCAGACTATGTTTGGAATATTTACTTCTCGCACCGAATAGGTAACTTTTTGTACTATGGGGGATAGTAGATTGACATAGATTAGTGCTTTTGCTGTTCGTTAGGCCTACTCATCTTGTTGGCTGATGAAATAAATGTGGACAGTTCTTACAATATCTTCAATATGCACCTCGGAATTGGATAAAGACGCATGCAGTGCATCCCCGAAGTGTCTGTCTTCACTTGTAGCCTGTGAGAATGACCCGATCATGTGATGGAGAGCCATGTGCGTGAGAGGTGCTTCGGAGCACACAGTACTCAGGGAGAAGTGAACAACGGCCACTGGACGCAAAAGGCACAGATTTTTTTAGGGTGCATTTACGGCCACACAAAGGGGATGGCCCTGGGAAATTCAAGGCATTATCAAGTGCTTGTCAAATTGTGAATGAGAGACTGATGAAGTGTGTACAGCCTGCAGAAAAAACAAACAGAACTTATGCCTTTCAAGCAACTTTTTTCAAATCATCATTAGAGCTGCATCATACAGCCTTACAATGTATTAAAAATAAAAACATATAGCCCTACGTTTGTATCACAACTAAAGTTACATTAATAACTCTAAATTAAGCATATAGGAGTACCTATTTCTTTGTTAATCACTCAACACAGAATAGATGCATGTGCACACTCCCTCTTTTGGAGAAAATATACTTTCTATTTTATTCAAGCTTTGTTAAATTCTATTCTTCATACTATAAAATAATATAAAATAATTCTAACCAAATCGTGTCTGCTAAATGAACTAGTGTAGCCACATCCATATAGCATAGTCAGATCAAAACATAAAGACAACTCAGAGACTACATTATCTTCATATCATGTTTCTTTAGACCTGTCTAAAATAAATAATGGATTTATTGTGAAGGTGTAGGCTATATTACATGGATTTATTAGACTACTGTGTAGATGTTCCAAAGGTCTGTATCAGTGGCTTGTAGGCTATGTGTGGAAGACAGGAGATTCTAAATGTGTTCATGTTAATTAACGGTCAATTACCGTGAGATCGACAGTTATTTGCTTGACAATCACCGGCTGATGAAATCTCGATACCGCCACAGCTCTACCCTTGACACAGAATCATTATTGTTCTATATAATTGATTTATATCTCATCGTTCTGAAAATGCAACCCAGGTATGAGGTACAGTATCAGAGTAACTCATGGATTCACCATCAAATACACTGATATTTCTCGATATTAACATAGTTCAGCGCTCTACTTCAAGTGAGCTTTGATTGCTAGCTTTGAACTGCTATCAATCGGTCTTGGATCACTTTACAAAACGTCAACAATTTTTCTTCCTCCCTGCTGTGACTGATGGATAGACTTATTACACTACAGAGACTACCAAGTGTTACAGTATTGACACAGATATGGGCCTGTATTCATCATGTGCCTCATGAGTAGGAGTGCTGATCTAGGATCAGTTACTTTTTCTCTAAGACACTAAAACTTTTTTTTTCATTAACACAAGCCCTGCTCTCTCTATTGTCTCTGTGAATAGAAGATGATCATGAGTTGATTTGATAACAAACACAGAAGCATAGCTAAAGGATTAGCAAGTTATTCGAGGAAACATCCTTCTGGCCGCTATCCTTTACACAGAGACCCATCTTTCTCTGATGCAAGGCTAATACAGGTCAGTGCCTTTTATATCTGCTTTGTGCCTCTCTGGTCTCTGTTGGTTCTCTGTCCACCCTTCATTGATCAATCATTGACTGACTGACCAGAGTCTACTCCACTCCACTCTAGACACCTAGTCTATAGTCAGCAACATACACACTGCCAACTACAGGCCATAGTCAACAGAGCATCATGAAAACCTCTGGACTCTACAGACCCCTCAAGGACCTGAATTAGGGACACCTGCTCTAAAAGCTTGCGATAAAATAGAAGATACATCTTATTTCTATGAAAAAGCACTGTTACAGTAAGTGAATCCCTGTGGTAGAATATCAGTTGTGGAGTCGGATATTACTTTCTCCATATGTCTTATTTCTGGGTGGCTTCAGGATATTCAGGATCTATAGCTCACATCCTGCTGCTCACTGAGGTGTGTCCAGTGTTACTGTGTTCCTGTGCTGAGTGCTAACACTACTGTGTGTGTGTGTGGCCTACTCACCCTGCGGTGCCCCTCTGAGAGGCCAATCCGTCTCTAACACACCTGCAGTCGGACATGAGCTGAATAACTATCAGTTCACATTGATATATTTCTCCCTCTTTTTCTCAATAATATATCTTTCTTATCTAGTTCTCTCGGTTTCGTCTCTCTACTTCGGTCTCTGTTTTGTCTCTGTCTGTATAGCTCTCTCTCTCTCTCTTTTTCCCTCTACTTCTATCTTTCTCTCTCCTCTCTTTACTAGCTTTGTCTGTTTTTCTTTGTTGTTTTCCATTCGGTCTCTCTTCACCTTTCTCTGTCTCTTGTCAATCTCTTTCTATTACACTGCCCCAACTATTCACATCTCGCTCAATCTTTATTCCGTTTTTCTCTCATTCACTCCCTCTCTTTTCCTTTTCATCTCTCTCAGACTATCTCTCTCCATCCAACAACAAGCGTGCAGTGAAAAGGGAAACAGGGTAAACAACCATGTTGGCAGGAGCTCCCCTCTCTCATTTGGCCCCTCTCTCTCTATTGCCCAAGCGCCAGACAAAAACACACACACACACACACACAAAGTGGAGTCTAAATCTGGAATGTAGGCTGAAAGGTTGAGATGATAAATATTAAACGATGTGTTGTGGTAGGTGTGTGTGCGTGCGTGTTTGTGTGTGTGTTCGCGGGTATGCAACATGAGACGTGGCGAATGGCTAAGTATTCAGTGGTTAAGTAGCTTAAGTAGCTGTTATGTCATGTGTATGAAGTCCGTTCAGATGCTTCTAGATGCATTATGAAAGCTTTATGCAGAGACATTGTAAGTCATAACATGAGGTGCTGATGGGTTGGTCCAAGTGCTGAGCCTGGTTGATAAGCACATCAGGTGCAGAGTTGGTTTGGTGGCCCTCACGGGTTGATTTTGTTTCGAATCTTTAGTTTGGGCTTGCCTGTTTGTAGTGTCCTTTTTTGTACATATTTGTGTTTCGTCACCATCTGAACAAATGATAACTTACTTAGACTGGCCAACCAAGAGGTCAAGAGAGACAGAGTTGGCCATGGACCAAGGTAAGTTTGCTGTCTCTCTGGGCACAGTACATTCAACACCTTTGGCGCATACTCTGATTTCTCAAATACATGCACACATTCATTCAGGTTACAGACTCTGTAACTAGGCCTAGGACCCCTAGACAATTGCGAGGGCAACAATATACGTAGGCTAGTTATTGGGTTTGTAACATACTGTATAGGAGCTCGTCCGTCATAAATGTTAACAGATGTTAGCATTTATGGTTGTAGATGGCTGTGAACTGGTGTGGTTCGGCAGTGTGGTTGTGCATTTGCTGAGAAAGTTTGTTGCACGAGTTTGTGTCGAGCAAGTATGCTAGGTGAGGTTTGCAGCAGCGCTAGTGTGAGTTTCAAGGTGCAAGTTAGCAAGATAGCTGATGGCTTTGGCCGTCAGAAATGCTCGCACACCCTTTTTCAGTTCTGCCCACATTTTCTATAGGATTGAGGTCAGGGCTTTGTGATGGCCACTCCAATACCTTGACTTTGTTGTCCTTAAGCCATTCTGACACAACTTTGGAAGTATGCTTGGGGTCATTGTCCACTTGGAAGACCCATTTGCGACAAAGCTTTAACTTCCTGACTGATGTCTTGAGATGTTGCTTCAATATATCCACGTAATTTTCGTTCCTCATGAAGCCATCTACTTTGTGAATTGCACCAGTCCCTCCTCCAGCAAAGCACCACCACAACATGATTCTGCCACCCCCCTGCTTCATGGTTGGGATGGTGTTCTTCGGCTTGCAAACCTCACCCTTTTTCTTCCAAACATAACAATGGTCATTATGGCCAAATAGTTATATTTTTGTTTTACCAGACCAGAGGAAATTTCTCCAAAAAGTATGATCTTTGTCCCCATGTGCATTTGCAAACTGTAGTCTGTTTTTTTATGGCGGTTTTTGAGCAGTGGCTTCTTCCTTGCAGAGCAGCCTTTCAGGTTGTCGATATAGGACTCGTTTTACTGTGGATATAGATACTTTTTCACCGGTTTCCTCCAGCATCTTCACAAGGTCCTTTGCTGTTGTTCTGGGATTGATTTGCACTTTTCACACCAAAGTACGTTCATCTCTAGGAGACAGAACGTGTCTCCTTCCTGAGCGGTATGACGGCTGTGTGGTCCCATGGAGTTTATACTTGCGTACTATTGTTTGTACAGATGAACGTGGTACCTTCAGGCGTTTGGAAATTGCCTCCAAGGATGAACCAGACTTGTGGAGGTCTACAATTCTTTTCTGAGGTCTTGGCTGATTTCTTTGTATTTTCCCATGATGTCAAGCAAAGAGGCACTGAGTTTGATGGTAGGCCTTGAAATACATCCACAGGTAGACCTCCAATTGACTCAAATGATGTCAATTAGCCTATCAGAAGCTTCTAAAGCCATGACATAATTTTCTGGAATTTTTCAAGCTGTTTAAAGGCACAGTCAACTTAGTGCATGTAAACTTCTGACCCACTGGAATTGTGATACAGTGAATTATAGGTGAAATAATCTGTCTATAAACAATTGTTTGAAAAATTACTTGTGTCATTCACAAAGTAGATGTCCTAACCGACTTGCCAAAACTATAGTTCGTTAACAAGAAATTTGTGGAGAGGTTGAAAAACGAGTTTTAATGACTCCAACCTCAGTATATTAAGTAAACTTCCGACTTCAACTGTAGATAGTGTGGTCTACAGCTTATCATAAGGTACTCTACCTCAGGCAAGCAATACCTTGAGACTTCTTTAATATTAGACATCGCACACCAGCTGTTATTGACAAATAGACACACACCCCCACCGCTCGTAGCTTCTCTGTTCTGGCGGTGCATGGAAAATCCCACCAGCTCTATATTATTCATGTCGTCGTTCAGCCACGACTTGGTGAAACATAAGATATTACAGTTTTTAATGTCCCGTTGGTAGGATAATCTTGATTTTCGATTTTATTTTCCAATGATTGCACGTTGGCCAATAGAATAGATGGCAGTGGGCAGTTACTCACTCGCCTAAGAATTCTCAGAAGGAAGCCCGCCCTCCGCCCCCTTTTTCTTCATGCAAATGACAGGGATTTGGGCCTGTTCCTGGTAAAGCAGGAACTCGGACTTACTCGGACTCGTTAAAGGAAAAAGCTTCTTCCAGTTCTAGGTAAGTAACCGCTGTTCTGATGTCCAGAAGTTAGCCACCCACTCCTGCACTATTGTTGTTTGGATGTCAGATTTTGATTTAGCTGACCCAATTCTAATTGAGCTATAAAAGGGAGGAGATTTTTCCCAGTCATGAGTTCAGGTTAGTGAGGATTCACTGGGAGGTTTACGAGTGACACGGCTGTGTCTTGTGAAGAGAATCAGGAACTTGAAGTGAGTTTGGTGGAAAATCCAGATCAGGGCTGCCAGGGTTGGGCAACTCCAGTCCTCGGAAGCCGGAGTGGTGTCACACTTTTCCCCCATCCCTAGCAAACACAGTTGATTTAACATATTCCATTCTAAACTGAAGATCATTATTACTTGATTATTGGAGTCAGGTGTGTTAGCTGGAGCTGAGGCAAAACTGTGACACCAATCAGGCCCCCCGAGTTGCCCATCCCTGAGCCAGATCCAGCGATTTTTGTCATTTCCGGTTCTTGAAGAGCAGTTGACAGTTCCTGCTGTATGTTGACCTAGTGTGTCTCCTGTTAAGGTGGAGGAATGTGATAAGGATAACAGTTACCCTCCAGTGAGTGCTCAGGGCTGGAGGAAAAGGCATTGGGGAACATGTATTGTGTTCCTAGTGAGTTTGCTGCAGTCGCGGTTGATGTTCACTTGTCTCAGGTGATGTTGTTCCAAGTCTCACATCGCTGGCTACATCAGATGGTGCTTGTCCATAGGACGAGTGAATGGACTTGTTCTCTCAGTTTAAAACCAGAGGGCTTACAGGCTATCCCTTGGTTTGATAATGTCAGATACTTTTGGCAGGAAGAAATTACCTGAGCGCAGAGCAGAGAATTTGATGGTTTGGGGTTTTGACTGGTTTCCGGTTTTGAGAATGACCTTATCTCAGAGTAGAGGGTTTCTGTAGTCAGGTTGTGTAACTGCAGCTTTAGTGTTTATGTTGGACATATTGTCTCTTCAGGTAAGGAGGTTTTATGGAAATTCAGAAAAATAGATATGTGACTGTGACATTTCTTATTTTATTTTCTTGTTGGGGGAGGTGTTATGGAATAGGTTAGGTAGTTTAGTGCACTTTGTTTATGCCCATTTAGCATCGTTCACACTCTTAAGCATTAGAACCTCTTAAGATCTCTTAAAGAATTGACATGTGAACACGTGACTGCCGTTCATGTGCTAAAGCAGTAAGGTAGTGCTTAAAAAACAAAAGATTCAGATTAAAAGACTTTATTATTAACGTCTAGTGCTAAAGATTGTAGCCTACAATTAGGAAAAATGAAAAACACAAAAGTAAAAACCCTATCTAGACCTAGGCCTATATCTTGAGATCCTTAGATCTCAGGTCATGGTTCAGGTCATGCTATGATATGATATAAACAAAGGAATCTAGCCTGCGAGTATATTCATGTCCATGTAATGTCGATGGCCTTTTCATTTGCAAAAGTCCTCTCAAGTCTTCTCAAATGTTTGCTGTATTTTGTCCAGTCCAGGTGATGCTTGCACATCTCTGGGAGGAAGGACATCAGCGTTGAACTGCAGCTGAAACCTGATTACAAAACACCCAAAGTACTGCTTGTTCACCACATTGTTCATCTCCTTGTACTGGTGGTGGAGAGCAGGTTTTTATTATGCTGAAATACAAAATCCAGAAACATAGCTTAAAACATGAATGAATTAATCTCCTCTAGTCTGTTATTGCTTGTTGACCGCTACAGAGCTCTGTACTAAAATACCCTGTACACACTCAACCTACTTCCAGCCAAACTATTACAACGCAGACACTAAGAACTAGCTAGATTTGTAAAACATGTAACTTTATAATTACCAGCTGGCTAAATTAGATGTCAATTGTATTAATCTAGTTAGCCAGCTAGTTGAACATGCAAAAAAAAACTACCTTGCAATCTATTATCTATTGTAGATAGCTAGCTATTTAGCTATAATGTCATTATGGTTAGGTAGCTAGCCAACTTAGCATGTATCCCTATCACTTAACATGGGGATTGATTATCTTGCTAATTGATTATCATTCGCACCACAGTGGCTATTTACAGTACGCTAGCTAGTTAAACATGTCAAATTGACAAACATGATGAAGATCAGGATGGCTTAACGTTAGCACACCAGCAATAAACATTAACAGCAGAATACAATTGGCCAGCTCAGCTAGCTGGCTGGCTAGTATGTTACCTGTATGCAACTGTCTAGCTAGCTATCTAGCTAACACTAGGTAGCAATGAAAATTACTTTTTGATGCAGTTGAGCCAATAACATATGCACATAATAACATATGCACAATTTTAACTGTATACTCTTACCCTTGTATGGATTGATGATTCACGGCAGACTGAAACACTTTCAAAATAATCCTTCCCACTCGGCTTCAACCAGACTGCTTTTGCCACAGAAGACAAGGCTGTGTCGATACCAGCAGCTGTATTCAGACCAACGCTGTTATTGAAAGCTGTAGCTACACATTGCATGTTGTCCATGGTGAAAATACGAGTAAATCCAATAATCTATGGATCTTTCAAATACCCGCAGTAGCAGAGAGCAGGAAGTGTCATTTGACAGAGAAGCCTTGAGTGACAGAATGATCTGTCTTTCTCGCGAATCTCACAGCCCCCTCCTTATCTCAACCAATCATGGCTAGGCAAGATTCTGTATTTTTTCTGTTGCTAAACAGCTTTGTGATTTCACATTTTATTTAAATTTACAGTTTTGTTATTAAGGCACATGAAAGTTCACATGTTCAAAAAGCTTCTTCTATGAAGTAGGAAAATACATTATACACCCAGTTTGAAGAATCATGGCACAAATAATAATCCGCTGGGATTGGCCGACCAAGGTTGTTGTGTTCCCATGTCGCTTCTCCATGGGAACATGCATATTAAACACCTAGGTGCATACAGTGGTGTAAAGTAAGTAAAAATACTTTAAAGTACTTCTTAAGTAGTTTTGAGGGGTATCTGTACTTTACATTACTATTTATATTTTTGAATTTTTTTACTTTTACTCCACTACATTCCGAAAGAAAATCATGTACTTTTTAGCCCATACGTTTTCCCTGACACCCAAAAGTATTATTTGCATTTTGAATGCTTAGCAGACAAGGATCCAGTTCACAAACATCCCTGGCCATCTTCTGCCTTGTAATGTCTGGCTATCAGTAACCAAATAAATACAAATAAAATGGTGCTGTCTGGTTACCTTAATATAAGGGATTTGAAATTGTTTATACTTCTTCTTTTACTTTTGATACACTACATGACCAAAAGTACATGCTCGTCGAACATCTCATTCCAAAATTAATATGGAATTGGTCCCCACTTTGCAGCTATAACAGCCTCCACTCTACTGGTAAGGCTTTCTACTACGTTGGAACATTGCTGCGGGGACTTGCTTCCATTCAGCCACAACAGCATTAGTGAGGCCGGGCACTGATGTTGGCCGATTAGGCCTGGCTCGCAGTCAAGGTTCCAAATCATCCCAAAAGGTGTTCGATGGGGTTGAGGTTAGGGCTCCGTGCAGGCCAGTCAAGTTCTTTCACACCGATCGCAACAAACCATTTCTGTGTGGACCTTGCTTTGTGCACTGGGGCAATGTCATGCCGAAACAGGAAAGAGCCTTCTCCAAACTGTTGCCACAAAGTTGGAAGCACAGAATTGTCTAGAATGTTGTTGTATGCTGTAGCGTTCAGATTTCATTTCAATTGAAGTAAGGGGCCTAGCCTGAACCACGAAAAACAGCCCCACACCATTATCCCTCCTCCACCAAACTTTACAGTTGGCACTATGCATTGGGGCAGGTAGCGTTATCCTGGCATCCACCAAACCCAGATGAGTCTGTTGGAATGCCAGATGGTGAAGCGTGATTCATCACTCCAGAAAACGTGTTTGCACTGCTCCAATGGCTGCGAGCTTAACACCACTCCAGCCGGTGCTTGGCATTGCACATGGTAATCCTAGAAGTTTCCACTTCAAAATAACAGCACTTACAGTTGACCAGGGAAGCTCTAGCAGGGCAGAAATTTGACGAATTGACTTGTTTAGAAAGGTGACATCCTATAACAGTGCCACATTGAAAGTTACTGAGCTCTCGGTAAGGCCATTCGACTGCCAATGTTTTTCTATGGAGATTGCATGGCTGTGTGCTCGGTTGTATACACCTGTCAGCAACGGGTGTGGCTGAAATAGCCGAATCCTCAAATTTGAAAGGGTGTCTACATACTTTCGTATATATAGTGTACTTGAGTATATTTTAGCAATTATATTTACTTTTGATTCTTACAGTAAGTATATTTTAAACCAAATACTTTCAGACTTTTGCTGAAGTAATATTTTACTGGGTGACTTTCACTTTTAATTGAGTCATTTTCTATTAAGGTATCTTTACTTTTGCTCAAGTATGACAATTGATGGGCGCATACGCTGATTTCTCACATAAATGCACACATTCATTCAGAATGTGACAAAGCGAGTGCAACAACATCTGTTGGCTAGTTATTGGGTTCATAACAATAGCTATGTGCTGTGCTTAAAACAACATTGCACAAGGAAACTGAACATGATACATGGAAGCACTGCAAGACGAGACTCTGCACTGCAACAACATGTTGTTTTGTGGTTGTTTTTGCTGTTGTAGCCATGATGTATAGTAGGAGTAGAAGATCTGGTGTCTTATTCATGTTTTAAGTAGTTAGTCAAATGAGCAACTGATGTGCTGTTATTGTTCCCAATACTGTGTGTATGAATAAGCGTATCTCTGTGTGTGAATGTGTGTCAGTAAAACATCTGTTTGGTTTTGAACATGTATGCCCAGGGCCCTTTTTTCCAGGTTTTGGTTTTCCCCTGGGTTTTTTCCAGGTTTTGGTTTTCCCCTGGGTTTTTTCCAGGTTTTTCCACTCTCAGAAGCATACTTTTTTAATAGAAAGACAACTCAATTGGATGTTCTAATTGGATGTTCTAATTGGATGTTCTAAGCAACAATGCTTAAACCACACCAGCAGACCACTTTTGAGGTCTGGGATTTTTTTTATATGTATACACATTTTGGGGTTTAGTTAACCTTTAATTCCTGTGTACATCTAGCAAGGCTGTTGTTTAGTGGTGGGTTTTTTTGCAAACATGTGATGGTAAAAAAAAGCCTTTCCATCTAACAGAATGCTTTTCATTAGCATCTTCGCTAATAGCTGCACAAAGTGGTAGCCCTTAGCACACCGCACATACACAGAGTGGGAATTCTTGTTGGCTCTTCAGAAAGTTGCAGGAAATACGAATCACTGATGCATACCAATACATTTGCCCAAGTTTATCATAAGACATGAACAGATCATTCATTTTCAATATATTTAGTTGATTCCCTACTAAGTTCAACACATTTTCAACACATTTCTGAATATTGTTAAACTCTGTTTTAATGTATGGATTCCGTGCGTCCGTCCACGTGTTCCTCAACGCAGATTTTATAGGGCCCTAGTATAACTTTGAGAAGAGGCTAACAGAGAGCGAAAAAGCAGAGAGACCGAGAGAAAGAAAGAAGGATAACATTTCTAAAGGAAAATAATGAGCAACTCTAGCCACCATGGAGATAACAAGAGGTGCCAAAGCTCTCCAAGCTGTTTTTCTTTCCTCTCCCAACTTTTTCTCTCAACTCTTTACACAGTTTTTTCCCCCTGTTTTTCTCTGAGACCATAATGGTGCACCTGTTCATGAATATGACTCAGTAGTTCACAGTGATTAAAATCAGGGCTAACCACTGTGCTACAATACTACACACTCAAACACTTGCACACACACACACACACCCCTACGCCCAACGCACACACACAAATTTGACCTTCAAGCTAGGGGATATCGCTAGGCAAGAGCTGATCAAGATATGACCAGTAACTGTAGGAGGCCACCGTGGAGCAGCAAGATGTCTTGGCTGCATTCAGTTTTCAACGAGGAGGTCAGCAAAGCCAACATTAATCCAACGCCTACCCGCTGTGTGAATAGCAAACTTGAATCTAAAACAATAAAACAAGAGGAATCATACCTTAAACATCTCTACAAATCAAATGCACATCAGAGTTGTATAATGTTATTCGGTTATCAGTGACGAAGTCAAAGACACCAAGTCCAATACCAACCATGTACCTGTAGTGCAAACCACAACTTCAATCAGTTATCTACCAATCAACTGTAGCTTACATCAGACAGTGGCATCACAACAACATTTCAGAAATGCTCAACTGCAATGGGTTATCGGTTATCTACTGCCAGGTCTTGTTAGTTATTGACTGGCAGTGGTGTGTATCATGGATGCTAAGGGAAGCCAGACTTCCCCCCCAAAAATGTACCAAGAAATAAAGAAAACAAATATTAAATAATGTATATTTCGTCTCTCTGTGTTTCATAATGTTTCTTCAATGCGCAAGAGGCTGAATGCATCTCACCGGAGAAAGCATCCGAGCGAGCGAAACAGCACCCTTCTGTCTCTGTATGTGTAGGCCACCCATTTGATGCTGCTTGGTCAAAAAGAGTTTGACATTGCTGCTGGCCGTAGCACAGAATGCAAGGGCAGCCAGCAAGAATTTGGCCTACCTTGAAAAACAAATGTATAAAATAATAGCTGGTCAGTGTTGAGCTAAACTGAGTGAGCTCAACTGTGAATGGTCCTGGCACACCAAAACAAAGTGTCAAGGGAAGCCAGTTTGAATTTGGCTTCACTCCAATCACATCACATCGAGAGCAATACATCATTGACAGAAACAACTTGAATTGTTGCATCTCGTTCTCTTGTTGTCCTCTAGTGGCTGGCTAGCTAGCTAGCTAGCTAAAATTGGCCCATCCCTAAATTAGCCACGGATGGAGATAGGGATTTGGACTTGTGGTTTTACTTAATTCTCCTTACTGGCCAATGATTAGAACAGCGATTCTAATCCAACCATAAATTCATACATTGTGCCCCTGGCCTGACAGGATGGAAGTTCAATACGTAGCTAGGCTTATGAAGGCTTATGTTAACTAGCTAACATTGCCAATGAAAGGAAGTTAGGCTAGCGAGAAAGCATTTTGGAAAGGTAGCCTAGGACAATAGAAAATAAAAGTGTGTACTGTATGACTGTATCCAGGCTGAATCACATCCGGCCACGATTGGGAGTCCCATAGAGCGGCAGACAATTGGCCGGTTTAGGTCGTCATTGTAAATAATAATTTGTTCTTAACTGACTTGCCTAGTTAAAAAAAGGTTAAATTTAAAAAAAAGTCTGACTGTTTTGTCAACGTGAAAGAGAGGAGGATGACATTGCCGTTTCTCATCAAATAGGATGAGTCAACATGTTTTTCTACTTGCACGCACACACACAAACACACACACACTCTTAGCATTCTCTCAACCAACTTCATGGGGTAGTCACCTGGAATGCATTTCAGTTAACAGGTGTGCCTTCTTCAAAGTTAATTTGTGTAATTTATTTCCTTCTTAATGCGTTTGAGCCAATCAGTTGTGTTGTGACAAGGTAGGGGTGTATAAAGAAGATAGCCTTATTTGATAAAAGTCCAAGTCCATATTATGGCAAGAACAGCTTAAATAAACAAAGAGAAACAACAGTCAATCATTACTTTAAGACATGAAGGTCAGTCAATCAGGAACATTTCAAGAACTTTAAAAGTTTCTTCAAGTGCAGTCGCAAAAACCATCAGGCGCTATGATGAAACTGGCTCTCATGAGTACCGCCAAAGGAATGGCAGACACAGAGTTACCTCTGCTGCAGAGGATAAGTTCATTAGAGTTACCAGCCTCAGAAATTGCAGCCCAAATAAATGTATCACAGAGTTCAAGTAAGAGACACATCTCAACATAAACTGTTCAGAGGTGGCTGTGTGAATCAGGCATTCATGGTTGAATTGCTGCAAAGAAACTACTAAAGGACACCAATAAGAAGAAGAGACTTGCTTGGGCCAAGAAACACGAGCAATGGACATTAGACCGGTGGAAATTTGTCCTTTGGTCTGGTTCCAACCGCTGTGTCTTTGTGAGACGCGGTGTGGGTGAACGGATGATCTCTGCATATGTAGTTCCCACCGTAAAGCATGGAGGCGGAGGTGTTACGGTGTGGGGGTTCTTTGCTGTTGACACTGTCTGTGAATTATTTAGAATTCAAGGCACACTTAACCACAGCATTCTGCAGAGATACGCCATCCCTTCTGGTTTGGGTTTAGTGGGACTATCATTTGTTTTTCAGCAGGACAATAACCCAACACACCTCAATGCTGTGTAAGAGCTATTTAACCAAGAAGGAGAGTGATGGAGTGCTGAATCAGATGACCTGGCCTCCACAATCCCCTGACCTCAACCAAATTGAGATGGTTTGGGATGAGTCGGACCGCAGAGTGAAGGAAAACATCCAACAAGTGCTCAGCATATGTCAGAACTTCTTCAAGACTGTTGGAAAAGCATTCCAGGTGAAGCTGGTTGAGAGAATGCAAGAGTGTGCAAAACTGTAATCAAGGCAAAGGAATGCTTTTTGTAGAATCTCAAATATAAAATACACTTTGATTTGGTTACACTTTGATTTGATTCCATATGTGTTATTTCATAGTTTGGATGTCTTCACTATTATTCTACAATGTAGAAAATAGTAAAAATAAAGAAAAATGTTTTACCGGTAGTGCGTGTGTGTGTGTGTGTGTGTGTGTGTGTGTGTGCAAGTAGAAAAACATGTGACCGGTAGTGCACATACACACACACACACACACACACACACAGAGATAGAGAAATCAGAACCATGGTCAAATCATATTTAGTTTACGTTGATTGGATTAAATCGCTTTTGGTATCTTTCAGTTGTCACTGTATTAGACTAAGCGTAGGGGATTTGATGATGTTGAAATGTTGAAGTTGCACCACTACTGTTGACTGTACAGGAAAAGCATTAAATTACAGAGAGCTAGGATTATGGACTGCTGGTTCAGTAGCCAATGACAAGGCTGATGGGAAAGACATTAGACTTGACTTTATCCTTTTGATCCCCTTTCAGAGGATGGGGATTTAGCTTAGTGGGCTAACACAGTCTTGTGCTAGGCAGAAGACCTGGGTTCAATTCCCTGTTTGTTACAGGAGTATAGGGCAGGTGACATGCAGAGACAATACAATGAGAGTAAATCTGGACATCTAAACCAGAGAGCATAAAAAGTAGCAAATAGTGAGTAGTAAGACATTAACCTTGTTTCTAAGACCAAATGTGGAACATTTGACTGTTTTCTGATTAAGATGGAGTCTCCCTTTCCCAAAGTCACTTTGCATTACTGTCTGTTGACTAGCAGATGCACCAACAAAACCCATTTTACTTCCAGATATATTTGAAAATGCTTTAGTTCAAAGCATTGGGGTAGTGAGTGGTTGTTGTTGTTGTTCTGGATGGCAAAAATCTACATTCATGTTGTTAATTCAAGCAGACGTGTGCGCCAGTGTGCGCACATGCCAGCGCGTGTATGTGTGTGTGTGTAGTCATGGACACCAATTGCCAGTAAAGCCTCTAAATGAACTAATGAAGAGATTCACATGTAAATGAAAAGGAGATGTGCATGTACACAACAACAGATTGTGTGGCCTGACTGAAGAGCCATAACAGATACAGTAACTAATGGATATTATTACAGTAGCCTATGTTGTATTGTAAATCACCAAATGTGGGACTCCTGAGTGGTGCAGTGGTCTAAGGCACTGCATCGCAGTGGTGTGGCTAGCTGTGCCACTAGAGATCCCGGTTCGAGTCCAGGCGCAGCCGGCTGCAACCAGGAGACCCATGGGGCAGCGCACAAATTGGCCCAGCATCGTCGTCCGGATTAGGGGAGGGGTTGGCCGGCAGGGATGTTCTTGTCCCATCGTCCACTAGTGTGGTGGGCTAGGCACAATGCATGCTGACACGGTTGCCAGGTGTACAGTGTTTCCTGACACATTGGTGTGGCTGGCTTCTGGGTTAAGCGGGCGTTGTGTCAAAAAGCAGTGCGGCTTGGCTGATTGTGTTTTGGAGAATGCATAGCCCTTGACCTTCGCCTGTTCCGAGTCCGAATATTGCAGCGATGGGACAAGACTGGATACATTTTTTTTAAATAATAATTAAATCAAATAAAAAAATTAAATCACCTTAAGTAAAATTTTGATTGTATTTTCTAAGTGTCCCTGCAAATTGATATGGTACTGGTCAAATAAAATTTTTTTATCACCTTAGTTAAATTTTGATGGTATTTTCTAAGTGTCCCTGCAAATTGATATGGTACTGGTCAAATAAAAAAATTAAATCACCTTAGTTAAATGTTGATGCTATTTTCTAAGTGTCCCTGCAAATTGATATGGTACTGGTAGTGACCCTGTATATAGCATACATTCTCGTGTGTTTTTATTTGTTGTGTGTTTGTATTTATCTTACTTTCTTAACTTTGATATTGAGTATTGCATTGTTGGGAAAGAGCTTGCAAGTAAGCATTTCACTGTACTTTTTACACCTGCTGTATCCTGTGCACGTGACAAATAACCTTTGATTTGAAAATGGAATACATCGCTCGTTGAGACTGGGTTGCAAAACATGAGTCAGTACGAGTTGTGAAAGAGACCATTTTATACATTTGGGGATCTAAAATGGATCCACCCACACACCAAAAACAATACATATCTTACAGCACTAAACCAGCCTCTGTCACACACACACACACACACACACACACACACACACACACACACACACACACACACACACACACACACACATATCTGAGGGCTTCCCACCGAAACACCATAAGGTACCACCCTACCACCCATAGCTAAATGGACCCAGCGATAGAAACATGAATGAGGGAGGGAAGCACAGAGGGTTTTGATGTTTATAAATATGGTTGTGCTGAGTGGCTGTGAGCGCTGTGTGTGTGTGTGTGTGTGTGTGTGTGAGGGCGGTGTGGGAACAGACAGAGTATTGTCCTGCCTGGCCTATCTGTGTCTGGCCCTGAGCCACAGCTAAAAGAGACATGCTGTACATGGATAGAGACTGACAACTCACTGATACAGTCAACAACACGGCTAGAGAGACATACTGTAGAACTGCATTCATACAGTCAATAACACAGCTAGAGAGACACTGTAAAACTGCATTCATACAGTCAACAACACAGCTAGAGAGACACTGTAAAACTGCATTCATACAGTCAACAACACAGCTGGAGAGACATACTGTAGAACTGCAATGATACAGTCAACACAGCTAAAGGAGGGACATATCGTACATGGATACTGACAGCTCACTGACAGCAACCACACAAACACAGTCAACACAGCTATAGTCAACTCACTGACACAGTCAACACAGCTATAAGAACACAAGCAACTCACTATCACAGTGAACACAGATAAAAGAAACAGCTAAAGGAGGGGCATATTGTACAATGACAACACAGTCAACTCGATGACACAGTCCACACTGCTAAAAGAACACAATCAACTCAAAAGCACAGCCAACACAACTAAAGGAGGGACAGGCTGTATACTGACACACACAGTCAACTCACTGACACAGTCAACAATAGAGCTAAAGAAGAGACAGTGCATTATTCTCGACCATGTAGCGAATAGGGTACCATTGCGGAATACTGTACTGTTCAGTGACAACCACAGTCAAAGCAAAAGGAGACACACTGCACCCTAACATAGTGAAGATACTCAAGGAGACACATACAATAGCACAGTCAACACAACACCATTCCAAATACCATGGCCAGCATAAGAATAGACACATCCCCCATTAGTGGAAACTGGAGACATCAGTAGTGGGCTTGGTAGAGATTCCCAATGCCTTAACGTCCAATAACAGCAGGGTAGACCTACATGACCTACTTAAAATATGCCACTCCAAAAGGACCTTCAGCACCCCACCCACAAACTGCTTGGAATGACAATCACACAATATTTACATGATAAATATGTTTACAACCAGGTGTGTGTGTTTGTGTGTGCACTGTAAGCTATTTGCTGTAGCCTACATATCTGAGATGTTTGAAATGTACGGAAAACAACATCAACGTCGATGAGTCCACATGCAGCGCGAGCTGTGCGACACACCTCCGTTTGACATTGACACACATTTCCCCCGTGGCGCTCGCGCGCACCAACAGCCTCGCAGCCTGGGGTCGATCCCCATCTCCCAGCCCGAGACACACACAAATACAAACGCATAAGGTATATCAATATGACTTGAACACCGTTACAAGCCTATAGATTTACATTTTGGCCAACATTTTGACATTTAAAAAAACAAGACCGTCTGATTGGAATATGAGGAAGGGGTAGAGGGGGGCGGGGGCATATAGTAGGCTAATGTCCCTTCAGAGTTCAAGTTCATGCTTATTTCGTGTAATTCAATCAATGTCAGTATTCGGAAACAAGCTTCCAGTGGTTTCAGTCTGGTCTTATCGGGTTTTCTGTTCTGTCTGGGGAGTGAAAACTATGAACAAAGACCATCAATTGCAGCACCACGGGAACACACTCTCACCAACACCACAAAATGGCTTTACCTATTAACCGTCGTGAAAATAAGATTTTTTTTTATGCCTATCCCATTGTTTGTGATGATACAGAGCGTCTGCTAAACCATTTCATTCTCGAGGGGGGGTATTTGTGTATTAGTATTGCGCTGTTAGACACTTACTGCACAGATGGAGCTAGAAACGTAAGCATTTCGCTGCACCTACGTTAACATCTGCCAATCTGTGTAAACGACAAATTAACTTTGATTTGATTTGACCAGACACTGCAATGTTTAGTAGACTAGACAATTGCATGGTTTGACTCAGCTGGGTAAAGATTGGGGTCACAACTCAAATGATCATAACAAACTGTAACATTCTCACCATGTACACTTTTACAGAATTGAAAAAAAAATGCATCTACATCTGAATTTGGTGAATAAATTGCAAGACGTTCTAGTTTTGTCCAATCTTGTCCTAAACGGGTTGTTTTTTACTTGCATTGTTGCACGATTGCTGATATGTTATTTGAAAATTAAGACAAAATACTTGCCTAAAATAACATGAGAAAAAAATACACCAACAGACAATGTTATTAACATCTATTACATGTAATAAAATAGGCTACTTACCCTAAATTAACAAAAATGTTCAGCCAAAATAAGGACTTATTTATAAAATATATGCAAACGACACAACTCCTATCTCTTCTTTAGTTATTTCTTGTTTTTCACACGTGTACCTCGTCGGAAGCTCCCGACAGTCTTTCTTGATATTTCACTTTCGTCCACGTTTATTTTTCGCTGATCGTTTTTTTTACAGTCCTTTCTCCAGTAGGAAGAAAAATCCTACAATAATATGGACCCGTCAATCAAGCGACAAGTTACTTTACTATGATATTAGGGGAGGACAACTATGTTGATATCAGGCATATCCGTTAGGCTGCCAATATTTAGAATATATTTCAATAAAAGCTTCAAACTGCAGGACTGTATCCTAAACGGATAACTACAACGGTTATCTAACGACTAAATGGCGATGTGATATTGGCGAAAACTCTTCGTCTCACCCTCGGCTCCCCCTCTCTCGGTTATGGTAGGCGCCCGTTGTTGAAATTACTTGTGGAAGGAAACGCGAACGCATTCCAAGGTTCTGGTTAGTGATGGGCATTCCGGCTCTTTTCAGTGAACCGGCTCCTTCGTCTAAGCTCACTAAAAAGAGCCGGCTCTTTTGGCTTCCAAACGGCTCTTTAATACAACCTGAACAGCATAATATAATATTGCACCATGCCAAAGAAAAATAAATAACAATTTGCAAAACTGCAGCATCCCACAAATTGAACTAAATGTAAAAATGGATGCTGTTACACGTGTATTTAAAGTATGACTTTTTAAAATATATATAAACAAAGTGCATATAAATGTAACAATTCAAAACAATACAATCTGAACATAATAATAGAATATTGCACCATATCAAAGAAAAATAAATAACAATGTGCAAAACTGCAGCATCCCACTTAAAACATTAAACTGGTCCTTCTTTTCTCTCTTCTTTATTGCCATGTTATAACCAGCAGCACACAGCAATGTTGACCATATTTTGCTTTTATGAGAGATTTGCATTTCAGAAATGCAAGCTGCCTCACTTTCGAGGGGCTGATGCGGTTTCTTCTCTCAGTAATTATTTGTCCCGTTTTCAAGGATGTGGCCACAATGCAGAATCTCCCTGTTATGACTTTAGTAAGCCGTGGGTAGAAAGGGGCCTTGTTCTTCCACCAGCCTAGAGGATCTGCAGATCTTTGGGCTTTGAGGGGCTCCTCCAAATAGGATCGGACCTCCATTATGGCATCTGCTGAGGGATTCCTTTGTGTTGCATCCCCAGTTGCTCTCTCGTCAAACAGCATCCAAACAGCAGATGTTTGTGGCACTACTGCTGGTGCTTCTGCTCTATCTGATCCCTCTTCTTCCTGTTGCCCTGGTGCCTGAGCCAGCTGACTGCTGGGGCTGTCCCTCCCTGCTGCTGAGGTTATTCTTTGAAGAGGCTCATAAATCTCTCTGGCACCACTAACTTCTTAAACCTAGGGGTCAAGTGCAGCGGTTTCTGATAGCACGTGATTATATTCCATTCTGTGGAACTTTGTGTCCATTGATGAACATAGGGTGTCCATCAACTCTGTCACATGTCCTGTGGTTACATTTGCTTCTCTCTGGCGGCTGGCTGTGATTCGCAGCAGACCCTTAAACAGGTGTATCATTTTTGAGGCTGTCACATAGCTGAAAAGAGAACAGTTCATGTTTTGTCTACGGATACTACATTCTCATCTACTGCTCATATACATATATAATACTGGATTAAATAATGATGTAGTAATAACTGCTTACTGTACCTCACTCCTCTGATCTCCACAGTGACCTGCTCAAAGGGTTCCAGGACTCTGCGCACCTCCTCCACCACCTCCCATTCCTCTTGGGTCAGAGCATCAACAGGTGCATTGACATTGGCCAGGGTAGAGATGATGGCATCCTTTGACTCAAGAAACGGCTTCAACATATAAAATGTTGAATTCCACAGTGCAGTCTTGTTTAGGCCTCAGCTCAGGCATCCCCATCTGGCGTTGTGTAGACTTAAGTTTTTCAGCATCTACTGTGCTCCTGTGGAAGTATTCCACAGCTGCTTTCACTTTGTCCACAGTGGGCTTCATCACCTTCAGAGCATCTCTTACAATCAGGTTGATTGTGTGGGCAAGACATGGATGATGGGTCCATTTTAAAATGTTAATGGTTTTGGTTGTTAGCTGCATTGTCGCTAACACAACAGACCACTTTTCCATCTACTTCCATCTACTCTGGCCACTCTCAACAGTTCCTCTGGCAAGTTCTCTGAGGTGTGTCTGTCGCTGAACTCAAAGCAGTCCAGAAGACAGCTAGACATCGAAAAATATTCAATGAAGTGACATGTAACCGACATTTAAGAAGTGGTTACCCTTGATGTCCAGCAGTCAGTGGTAAGGCAAACTGCAGTAGCTTTTTGGACTCTTTCCCTCACTGAAACCTGTGTGCTCTCGTACAGTTATGGAATACGTGTTTTTGAAAGGGTTTTCCTGCTTGGAATTGTGTACGTTGGATTTAGACTATTGCTGTAATTTCTAAAACCTCGGTCCTCCACGATTAAAAATGGCTGGAAATCGGTGGCAATCATTTAGCCAATGCAATATCAATTTGGCCTTGTTTTGCTACAGACATAGACTTTGGCATAAACTGATCCACAGAAGACTGCGTTGCTGTGGGTCGCGGAGTAGGCCTACTTGACTGAGTGGATACATTTCCTCGTGTGGAGGTGCTGGCTCCACCACTATCACTAGCAGGCCCGCTAGTTTCTCGAAGCTCCGCTACAGCTACGTAGCTTCACAGTTGGGTGCACAGTTCCCATATGCCTGTGTAGGTTGTGCGTAGAACTGGTTTTATATGAGATTTAGTTTTGGAAAATGCTACACTGTGCTTTAGCATTGTCTACATTATTAAAATGCATCCAAACACTTCTGTGCTTCCGACTCATTTTCCAGTGGTTGTTTCCACAGCTGTCCTTCCTCTCTCTCCTCGGCTGCTAAGTGTGTGACTGTGAGTGAGTTGGCTCGGCCCTCCCTCATGCATCTTTGCTTCATTGGTTGACACCGTGTGTCTGATTGACAGGAACAACAGGCTGTTAGTCTGAGCAGACAGTCAGAACGAATGTGTGTATGCTTGAGCATTTAGGCCTAAATTCTTTTATTTATTTTTTGTTCTTTGAATTAGTTAATTCTATTCATTTAAATCTTTTGAATATTCATATCTGAATATTCATATCTTAATTTTTTAAGTAATTTTTTAAGTAGTTTTATAAATAGATTTGACTCTTCTGATATGCGAGCCGGCTCCCAATGTTCACCTACAAGAGCCGGGTCTTAGAGCCGACTCGTTCGCGAATGACCCATCACTACTACAGATGCAGATATGTTGAGGGGAAAAGCAGCGTGCTATTTGGGGATTGCCAAAGGATACACAACTTAAGTAAAACAGAGAAAGAAAGACAAAGGATTTCAGGAAGGATGTCAAGGGATACCCGGTTGGAAAGCGAGACTGTAAAGACCGACGCCAGACAGGAGAAGCAGGTACGGGGAGTCAAACATTTATTCAGGAACGGACATAGAACACGACAGGAACAGCATCAGCACACAGGAAAACAAGAACATATGACAAACAATCCCGAAGCAGGGAACAGAGCTAGGAAACAGACAGATATAGGGAAGGAAATTACGCAAGTAATTGAGTCACCGTGAGTCAAATGAGCGCTGATGCAAGAGACGGGGAAAGGCACGTGTGCGTACTGAAGGTGGCTTGAGTGCGTAATGTTGGGGAGTCTGGCGCCCTCGAGTGCCAGAGGAAGAAAGAGCGGGGGCAGGCGTGACAGTACCCCCCTCTAGGCTAGCCGGCTGGGGTTAAACTCCCGACGAACCGGGAGGGGTGTGGGAGCCTGGCGAGCTGGCTGAGGCATGGGAGCCTGACGATCTCGCTGCGACGTGGAAGCCCGATGAGCCAACGGAGACGTGACAGTCTGACGAGCCAGGTGGGCGAACAGGACCTGACGATCCGGCTGAGGCCCGACGTGGGATGAGCGCCTTCCCGAGCCAACCGGGGCAAGGAAACCTCTCGAGCCAGCTAGGGTGTGGAAGCCCGACGAGCTGGCTAGGCACCCCCGGTTCCATTGGCGGTGACCCAGAACCGACTCACCACCAACCAGAATGCCAGTACTCCCCGATGCCTTCGGGGAGTCAAACATTTATTCAGGAACGGACATAGAACACGACAGGAACAGCGTCAGCACACGGGAAAACAAGGACATATGACAAACAATCCCGAAGCAGGGAAGAGGTAGGAAACAGACAGATATAGGGAAGGAAATTGCACAAGTAATTGAATCCACGTGAGTCCAATGAGTGCTGATGCGCGTGACGGGGAAAGGCAGGTGTATGTACTAAAGGTGGCTTGAGTGCGTAATGTTGGAGAGTCTGGCGCCGTCGAGCGCCAGAGGAAGGAAGAGTGGGGGCAGGTGTGACAAAGACAGGGAATGGGGTTTGAAAGAAAGCTTAAGAGTGCTAATTACAGTGACATTTGGGGGTCTCTATTGTGTACATTGCACGAAAAAGGTTTAGGGGCCTAATAATAAATACATTATTTAACGGTAAAAATGCGTTTAGTTGCTTTACCCTCTAATAGGCCTACACCACTGCCAGGAGCCTACCCTCTCAGATGAAGCAATTTGACACAAATGAACACACGCATAACAGGTAGCCTATATTCAATATCATTTTTATTTTATTTGTATTTTATTGAACCTTTATTTAACTGGGAAATTCAGTTAAGAACAAATTCTTATTCACAATGACGGCCTACCAAAAGGCCTCCTGCAGGGACGGGGGCCTGGGATTTTAAAAAATAGAAGGGGTGGGAGATTAGGAAATGTTGGACGGGCAAGGAGGCATGGCTGAGTCAAATAGGAATCCTGACTTAATGAAGTGGCGATTAAAGAGCTCAGCCATGTGCTTCTTGTCAGTAACAACCACATCATCAACATTAAGGGACATGGGCAGCTGTGAGGAGTAGGGTTTAGTCTCCAGGTTTTAATCGTTTTCCAGAACTTCTCAGGGTTAGAGCCACAGAGAGAGAACTGCTCCTTAAAGTAACTACTTTTGGCCTTCCGGATAGCCTGAGTGCACTTATTTCTCATTTGCCTGAACGATAGCCAGTCAGCATGTGCTGAGCCTTTCGCCAAATGCAATTCTTGAGGTGGAGTAACTCTGCAAGATCACGGTCGAACCAGGGGCTGAACTTGTTTTTAATTCTCATTTACTTCACTGAAAATATCAAAAAAGAATATCCAAGCGTCTTCGACAAGGGGGATCAAGCTGATTCTATACCATTTTACAGAGGCCAGTTCATGAAGGAAGGCTTGCTCATTCAAGTTTTTTAGCAAGTGTCTATGACAAACCAGGACAGGTCGTTTCACTGAGCAGCCATTACGAATACAGGCTGTAAAACTGTGATCACTAAGGTCATTACAGAAAACACCCGACTGATACCTATCAGGATTATTTGTGAGGATAACATCGAGCAGAGTAGCCTTTTCTGGGTGTTTGGAGTCATACCTTGTGGGATTGGTGATAATCTGAGAAAGAGTAATACAAGAGTAATACAATCAAGGCACGAGTTGAATCAAAACATGTTTACACCCTAATTCATGAGTTCAATGCTTGGAGTCTTCACAGATCATGTGACATAAAACACTACCTTTCTTTCCTTACATAAATTACATTTATGACTGAGTTATTTGTAATTATTAAGCATTTAACAATTTAATCAGAACACTGAACTTAAACCCTGTATGATTCCTGGATCTTGAAAAACTCTGAACATGCACTGTAAGTGTAACTATGCCTACATAAAATGTAATTATGTTCTGCCGTGAAAACAGTTCTCATGGGCAAACAAATCCCAATTAATGTCGGGCTATGCCATTGCAAAATCGAATCCTTCTAACCGAGAGAGTCAACTATAGGCCTACTGTCATTAATGTTGGATGGATTAGATGAGCATTGGTGTCTGGCTGTAGGCTAGTTCTCTAGCGATGTTGTCAACCATCATCAGCTGATCCAGGAAAGAAAACAAATGTTGATAGAAAATAATAAAGATAAATAAATGGTTTAGTAGTGCTGGCCACGGAACAGAGAACACCAATACCCGTGCGTGCGCACGTGAAAAACAAAGCAATGAGCGTGCTAAACAGTTGACGGACGAGCAAACAATGATAAATCAACGGATAAATTGGAAAAAGGCTATTTTTATCAAGGGCGCTTGGCAAACAAGTGGCAAAAATAAGCAAGTACGAAGGGAAATCTATGCGTTTAAAGGAGCTCCGCTAAGGCCGAAATTCAGCACTACTGAATGGATAGGATGGTGGACAGGGAAGACGTTTGTGCGACCATTAAAAAAAAGAAAATCGTTATCACATGACAGAGAGGTGGGGGTGTGTTTGTTTAATCTGGAAGCTTTTATTTTCATATTTACCACTGTAAAACATATTTACCACTGTAAAACATATTTACCACTGTAAAACATATTTACCACTGCATTTAAACAAATAGGAGAATGATTAAATTAGCATTATTTAGAGACCACCCCCAAAGTTTGATTTGTGTTGCATTTAGGGGAGCTAATGTCTCATTCAGGGGAGCTGAGCCCCCCTTGGATCCCCCATAATTCGCAGCCTGATAGTAGGCCTACAGAGGTGGTGGTGGTATCGGAACAGTTTGAGATCATGTATTAACGGTTAGGCTACACAACCTTTCTCTCCTTGGAGAGAGAAAACATTATTTATTTGTGTGATTACAGTTGGGTTACCAAAACCCAAGACATTTCTCTCACACACACACAATTAAGTTAGTGACACACCACATACTCTCAGTTCTGTTTCCAGGGCGCAACACAAACACCAGCCAACAGCACCATCTGACGAGACATCCTTTCAGTTCTCAAAAAAGTGAATACAATAAAAAACAACTAACACAGTAAATGTTCACTTACTGTTGTAAATCCATGTGGACCGTTTAGTTTAAGTTTGAATTTTTTTTTTTTACAGTCGCTAGGACCCATTTCTCAATACTTAAGCCACTTTTTCAAAACATAGTTCTCCTAACCAACTTTTAGCTTGGCAAAGCAGTTCATTTCACATCCAAAATGCACTAAAACTATCAAAAAACACTTCATATATGTCTCAAATCAACTCATTCTTCCATAACATTAGCAAAGGTTGTCACCCAACAAGCACACTGTCACGCCTTGATCTTAGTGTTTTGTGTTTTCGTTATATATTTTGGTCAGGCCAGGGTGTGACATGGGTTTATGTTATTGTATTTCGTATTGGGGTTTGGAGTATTTGGGATCGTGGCTGATTAGGGGTGTTGTATAGGCTTGGCTGCCTGAGGCGGTTCTCAATCAGCAGTCAGGTGATTCTCGTTGCCTCTGATTGGGAACCGTATTTAGGTAGCCTGAGTTTCGCTTTGTCTTTCGTGGGTGATTGTTCCTGTCTCTGTGTAGTTTCACCAGATAGGCTGTAATTAGGTTTCACGTTCCGTTTGTTGTTTTGTATTTATTATAGTTATTTCATGTATCGTCACTTTTCTTCATTAAAGACATGAGTAACCACCACGCTGCATTTCGGTCCGACTCTCTTTCTACAAACGAAGAACGCCGTTACAGAATCACCCACCACACACGGACCGAGCAGCGTGGAAACAGGCAGCGACCGCAGGAAAAGCGAACGGAGGAATGGACATGGGAAGACGTATTGGATGGCAAAGGTTGTTACACTTGGGAGGAGATACTGGCTGGAAGAGATCGCCTCCCATGGGAACAGGTGGAAGCACTGAGGAGAGCAGAGGCAGCCGAAGATAAGAGTCGACGATACGAGGGAACACGGTTGGCAAGGAAACCCGAAAAGCAGCCCCAAAAATGTATTGGGGGGGGGGCTCAGAGGGAGAGTGGCTGAGTCGGGTGTCAGACCTGAGCCAACTCTCCCTGCTAATCGTGAAGAGCAGTTGCAGTGGGAGAGGCTGCATCACTTGGAGAATTGGACATGGGAGGAGGAACTGGACGGAAAAGGACCCTGGGCTCAGCCTGGAGAATATCGCCATCCCAAGGAAGAACTAGAGGCGGCTAAAGCAGAGAGACGCTGGTATGAAGAGGCAGCACGGCGACGCGGATTGAAGCCTGAGAGTCGGCCCCAAAAATGTATTGGGGGGGGGGCTTACAGGGAGTATGGCTATGCCAGGTAGGAGACCTGCGCAAACTCCCTGTGCTTACCGGGGGGCTAAAGAGACCGGGCAGGCACCGTGTTATGCTAGTGAGCGCACGGTGTCTCCAGTGCGGGTGCATAGCCCGGTACGGTTCATACCAGCCCTTCGTATTGGCCGGGCTAGAGTGGGCATCGAGCCAGGTAAGCTTGGGCAGGCTCGGTGCTCAAGAGCTCCAGTGCGCCTGCACGGTCCGGTCTATCCAGAGCCACCTCCACACACCAGTCCTCCGGTAGCAGCTCCCCGCACCAGGCTTCCTGTGCGTGTCCTCGCTCCAGTATTACCAGTGCCCGCACCACGCATCAGGCCTACAGTGCGCCTCGCCTCTCCTGCTCTGTCGGAGTCTCCCGCCTGTTCAGCACAGCCAGAGCCTTCCTTCCCTCCTGCGCTGTCGGAGTCTCCCGCCTGTTCAGCGCTATCAGAGCCTTCTCTCTCTACAGCGCTGCCGGAGCCTCCTGCCTGTTTGAAGCAGCCTGAGCTGCCAGTCTGCAAGGAACTGTCAGTCTGCAAGGAGTTGCCAGTCTGCAAGGAGCTGTCAGTCTGCATGAAGCAGCCAGAGATGTCAGTCTGCAAGGAGCTGCCAGTCTGCAAGGAGCTGCCAGTCTGCAAGGAGCTGCCAGTCTGCAGGGAGCTGTCAGCCTGCAAGGAGCTGCCAGTCTGCAGGGAATTGTCAGTCTGCAAGGTGCTGTCAGTCTGCAAGGAGCTGCCAGTCTGCAAGGAGCTGCCAGTCTGCATGAAGCAGCCAGAGCTGTCAGTCTGCAAGGAGCTGCCAGTCTGCAAGGAGCTGTCAGCCTGCAAGGAGCTGCCAGTCTGCAGGGAACTGTCAGTCTGCAAGGAGCTGTCAGTCTGCAAGGAGCTGTCAGTCTGCAAGGAGCTGCCAGTCTGCAAGGAGCTGCCAGTCTGCAAGGAGCTGTCAGCCTGCATGGAGCAGTCAGAGCTGTCAGTCTGCAAGGAGCTGCCAGTCTGCAGGGAGCTGTCAGTCTGCAAGGAGCTGTCAGTCTGCAAGGAGCTGTCAGCCTGCATGAAGCAGTCAGAGCTGTCAGTCTGCAAGGAGCTGTCAGTCTGCAAGGAACTGTCAGTCTGCAAGGAGCTGCCCGTCTGCAAGGAGCTGTCAGTCTGCATGAAGCAGCCAGAGATGTCAGTCTGCAAGGAGCTGCCAGTCTGCAAGGAGCTGCCAGTCTGCAAGGAGCTGCCAGTCTGCAGGGAGCTGTCAGTCTGCAAGGAGCTGTCAGTCTGCAAGGAGCTGCCAGTCTGCAAGGAGCTGCCAGTCTGCAAGGAGCTGCCAGTCTGCAAGGAGCTGTCAGTCTGCAAGGAGCTGTCAGCCTGCATGGAGCAGTCAGAGCTGTCAGTCTGCAAGGAACTGCCAGTCTGCAGGGAGCTGTCAGTCTGCAAGGAGCTGTCAGTCTGCAAGGAGCTGTCAGCCTGCATGGAGCAGTCAGAGATGTCAGTCTGCAAGGAGCTGTCAGTCTGCAAGGAACTGTCAGTCTGCAAGGAGCTGCCAGTCTGCAAGGAGCTGTCAGTCTGCATGAAGCAGCCAGAGCTGTCAGTCTGCAAGGAGCTGTCAGTCTGCAAGGAGCTGTCAGTCTGCAAGGAGCTGCCAGTCTGCAAGGAGCAGTCAGAGCTGTCAGTCTGCAAGGAGCTGCCAGTCTGCAGGGAGCTGTCAGTCTGCAAGGAGCTGTCAGTCTGCAAGGAGCTGTCAGCCTGCATGGAGCAGTCAGAGCTGTCAGTCTGCAAAGAGATGCCAGTCTGCAAGGAGCTGTCAGCCTGCATGGAGCAGTCAGAGCTGTCAGTCTGCATAGAGCAGCTAGATCCGCCAGTCAACCAGAATCTTCCAGATCTGCTAGTCAACCAGAATCTTCCAGATCTGCTAGTCAACCTGAATCTTCCAGATCCGCCAGCCAGCCAGGATCTACCGGAGCCTACTACCTACCTGAGCTTCATCTCAGTACTGGGCTTCCTCTCAGTACTGGGCTTCCTCTCAGTACTGGGCTTCCCCTCAGTTCCGGGCTGCCCCTCAGTTCCGGGCTGCCCCTCAGTCCCGAGCTGCCTCAGTCCCGGGCTGCCCCTCAGTTCCGGGCTGCCCCTCAGTTCCGGGCTGCCCCTCAGTCCCGAGCTGCCTCAGTCCCGAGCTGCCCCTCAGTCCCGAGCTGCCCCTCAGTCCCGAGCTGTCCCTCAGTCCCGAGATGCCCCTCAGTCACGAGCTGCTCCTCAGTTCTGTGGGGTTCTGGGTGAGGACTATTAGGCCATGGTCGGCGGCGAGGGTGGATTATCCCAGGACGCGAAGGGGAGGAACTAGGACATTAATGAAGTGGGGTCCACGTCCCGAGCCGGAGCCGCCACCAATGACAGACGCCCACCCGGACCCTCCCTATGGTTTTGAGGTGCGTCCGGGAGTCCGCACCTTGGGGGGGGGGGTTCTGTCACGCCTTGGTCTTAGTGTTTTGTGTTTTCGTTATATATTTTGGTCAGGCCAGGGTGTGACATGGGTTTATGTTATTGTATTTCGTATTGGGGTTTGGAGTATTTGGGATCGCGGCTGATTAGGGGTGTTGTATAGGCTTGGCTGCCTGAGGCGGTTCTCAATCAGCAGTCAGGTGATTCTCGTTGCCTCTGATTGGGAACCGTATTTAGGTAGCCTGAGTTTCACTTTGTCTTTCGTGGGTGATTGTTCCTGTCTCTGTGTAGTTTCACCAGATAGGCTGTAATTAGGTTTCACGTTCCGTTTGTTGTTTTGTATTTATTATAGTTATTTCATGTATCGTCACTTTTCTTCATTAAAGACATGAGTAACCACCACGCTGCATTTCGGTCCGACTCTCTTTCTACAAACGAAGAACGCCGTTACAGAATCACCCACCACACACGGACCGAGCAGCGTGGAAACAGCCAGCGACCGCAGGAAAAGCGAACGGAGGAATGGACATGGGAAGACGTATTGGATGGCAAAGGTTGTTACACTTGGGAGGAGATACTGGCTGGAAGAGATCGCCTCCCATGGGAACAGGTGGAAGCACTGAGGAGAGCAGAGGCAGCCGAAGATAAGAGTCGACGATACGAGGGAACACGGTTGGCAAGGAAACCCGAAAAGCAGCCCCAAAAATGTATTGGGGGGGGGGCTCAGAGGGAGAGTGGCTGAGTCGGGTGTCAGACCTGAGCCAACTCTCCCTGCTAATCGTGAAGAGCAGTTGCAGTGGGAGAGGCTGCATCACTTGGAGAATTGGACATGGGAGGAGGAACTGGACGGAAAAGGACCCTGGGCTCAGCCTGGAGAATATCGCCGTCCCAAGGAAGAACTAGAGGCGGCTAAAGCAGAGAGACGCTGGTATGAAGAGGCAGCACGGCGACGCGGATTGAAGCCTGAGAGTCGGCCCCAAAAATGTATTGGGGGGGGGCTTACAGGGAGTATGGCTATGCCAGGTAGGAGACCTGCGCAAACTCCCTGTGCTTACCGGGGGGCTAAAGAGACCGGGCAGGCACCGTGTTATGCTAGTGAGCGCACGGTGTCTCCAGTGCGGGTGCATAGCCCGGTACGGTTCATACCAGCCCTTCGTATTGGCCGGGCTAGAGTGGGCATCGAGCCAGGTAAGCTTGGGCAGGCTCGGTGCTCAAGAGCTCCAGTGCGCCTGCACGGTCCGGTCTATCCAGAGCCACCTCCACACACCAGTCCTCCGGTAGCAGCTCCCCGCACCAGGCTTCCTGTGCGTGTCCTCGCTCCAGTATTACCAGTGCCCGCACCACGCATCAGGCCTACAGTGCGCCTCGCCTCTCCTGCTCTGTCGGAGTCTCCCGCCTGTTCAGCACAGCCAGAGCCTTCCTTCCCTCCTGCGCTGTCGGAGTCTCCCGCCTGTTCAGCGCTATCAGAGCCTTCTCTCTCTACAGCGCTGCCGGAGCCTCCTGCCTGTTTGAAGCAGCCTGAGCTGCCAGTCTGCAAGGAACTGTCAGTCTGCAAGGAGTTGCCAGTCTGCAAGGAGCTGTCAGTCTGCATGAAGCAGCCAGAGATGTCAGTCTGCAAGGAGCTGCCAGTCTGCAAGGAGCTGCCAGTCTGCAAGGAGCTGCCAGTCTGCAGGGAGCTGTCAGCCTGCAAGGAGCTGCCAGTCTGCAGGGAATTGTCAGTCTGCAAGGTGCTGTCAGTCTGCAAGGAGCTGCCAGTCTGCAAGGGGCTGCCAGTCTGCATGAAGCAGCCAGAGCTGTCAGTCTGCAAGGAGCTGCCAGTCTGCAAGGAGCTGTCAGCCTGCAAGGAGCTGCCAGTCTGCAGGGAACTGTCAGTCTGCAAGGAGCTGTCAGTCTGCAAGGAGCTGTCAGTCTGCAAGGAGCTGCCAGTCTGCAAGGAGCTGCCAGTCTGCAAGGAGCTGTCAGCCTGCATGGAGCAGTCAGAGCTGTCAGTCTGCAAGGAGCGGCCAGTCTGCAGGGAGCTGTCAGTCTGCAAGGAGCTGTCAGTCTGCAAGGAGCTGTCAGCCTGCATGAAGCAGTCAGAGCTGTCAGTCTGCAAGGAGCTGTCAGTCTGCAAGGAACTGTCAGTCTGCAAGGAGCTGCCCGTCTGCAAGGAGCTGTCAGTCTGCATGAAGCAGCCAGAGATGTCAGTCTGCAAGGAGCTGCCAGTCTGCAAGGAACTGTCAGTCTGCAAGGAGCTGCCCGTCTGCAAGGAGCTGTCAGTCTGCATGAAGCAGCCAGAGATGTCAGTCTGCAAGGAGCTGTCAGTCTGCAAGGAGCTGCCAGTCTGCAAGGAGCTGCCAGTCTGCAAGGAGCTGCCAGTCTGCAAGGAGCTGTCAGTCTGCAAGGAGCTGTCAGCCTGCATGGAGCAGTCAGAGCTGTCAGTCTGCAAGGAACTGCCAGTCTGCAGGGAGCTGTCAGTCTGCAAGGAGCTGTCAGTCTGCAAGGAGCTGTCAGCCTGCATGGAGCAGTCAGAGCTGTCAGTCTGCAAGGAGCTGTCAGTCTGCAAGGAACTGTCAGTCTGCAAGGAGCTGCCAGTCTGCAAGGAGCTGTCAGTCTGCATGAAGCAGCCAGAGCTGTCAGTCTGCAAGGCGCTGCCAGTCTGCAAGGAGCTGCCAGTCTGCAGGGAGCTGTCAGTCTGCAAGGAGCTGTCAGTCTGCAAGGAGCTGCCAGTCTGCAAGGAGCAGTCAGAGCTGACAGTCTGCAAGGAGCTGCCAGTCTGCAGGGAGCTGTCAGTCTGCAAGGAGCTGTCAGTCTGCAAGGAGCTGTCAGCCTGCATGGAGCAGTCAGAGCTGTCAGTCTGCATAGAGCAGCTAGATCCGCCAGTCAACCAGAATCTTCCAGATCTGCTAGTCAACCAGAATCTTCCAGATCTGCTAGTCAACCTGAATCTTCCAGATCCGCCAGCCAGCCAGGATCTACCGGAGCCTACTACCTACCTGAGCTTCATCTCAGTACTGGGCTTCCTCTCAGTACTGGGCTTCCTCTCAGTACTGGGCTTCCCCTCAGTTCCGGGCTGCCCCTCAGTTCCGGGCTGCCCCTCAGTTCCGGGCTGCCCCTCAGTCCCGAGCTGCCTCAGTCCCGGGCTGCCCCTCAGTTCCGGGCTGCCCCTCAGTCCCGAGCTGCCTCAGTCCCGAGCTGCCCCTCAGTCCCGAGCTGCCCCTCAGTCCCGAGCTGCCCCTCAGTCCCGAGCTGCCCCTCAGTCCCGAGCTGTCCCTCAGTCCCGAGATGCCCCTCAGTCACGAGCTGCTCCTCAGTTCTGTGGGGTTCTGGGTGAGGACTATTAGGCCATGGTCGGCGGCGAGGGTGGATTATCCCAGGACGCGAAGGGGAGAAACTATGACATTAATGAAGTGGGGTCCACGTCCCGAGCCGGAGCCGCCACCAATGACAGACGCCCACCCGGACCCTCCCTATGGTTTTGAGGTGCGTCCGGGAGTCCGCACCTTGGGGGGGGGGGGTTCTGTCACGCCTTGGTCTTAGTGTTTTGTGTTTTCGTTATATATTTTGGTCAGGCCAGGGTGTGACATGGGTTTATGTTATTGTATTTCGTATTGGGGTTTGGAGTATTTGGGATCGTGGCTGATTAGGGGTGTTGTATAGGCTTGGCTGCCTGAGGCGGTTCTCAATCAGCAGTCAGGTGATTCTCGTTGCCTCTGATTGGGAACCGTATTTAGGTAGCCTGAGTTTCACTTTGTCTTTCGTGGGTGATTGTTCCTGTCTCTGTGTAGTTTCACCAGATAGGCTGTAATTAGGTTTCACGTTCCGTTTGTTGTTTTGTATTTATTATAGTTATTTCATGTATCGTCACTTTTCTTCATTAAAGACATGAGTAACCACCACGCTGCATTTCGGTCCGACTCTCTTTCTACAAACGAAGAACGCTGTTACACACACTTTGTCACTCATACAACAATGACCTAAACAACCCTAACAACAGGTAGCATTACAATGTTTTCTTTTGTAAAAATGTCTTTACAAAAACAAGAATGACACCTCTACTGTTTAGAATTCACTGCAGTATATGTTACAGGAATAAATCAGGAATGAATATGCTTCAATATGTTTTATGTCATTTTTTGGCTTTGAGTGATTCCAAAATACAATAATTTGTATATACACCATCTACCGATACAGATACCGTAGCATTGCTAGTCAACCCTGTCTTTTGCAGTTGGCCACAGGTTCTTCTCCAGGTTCTTATCACGTCTTATGTCATCTTGGGCAATACACCTAGGAAATCATCTTTTGGCATGCCTGGTTCATCCCTGGCAATCTTCTTCCTCTGTCAGCCACTTCTCTATCTCTGGCTGGGTCCATGTTTACATTACAGTACAGCATTATTCCGAAGATGTCCCCTTTTGTATAGATGGTCATGAAATTGAAAGACTAACACCTGGGTAGGTGTTCAGCTACAATGGGAATCAGCTGTGGTTGGTCTAATTATTTTGATAGTATTTCATTTTTTAGATTTGGAATATATTTCGATACGGTATGCCTGTAGAAATGTAGCAAATTGCTGTCTTATTCAATTTTGTGTTATGTTAGGTTTTGAAAAGAGTATGTAAACATGTGTAAATTGGCCTGTAGGTACATAGAGTTTTGGTGGTGGTTGTGTCTGAGTGAGAAAAGAATTCATGAAATTTGAAAGATGTAGTCATTGAATGCATTTTGTGCCAAAGCAATGTAAAATGATCCACAGTTTAACCCACATAGACTGCTGTTGTGCTCACTGTTTGAAGAGTTTTGAAAAAGTTACATAAGCACTGAGAAATGGGTCCTAGCAATTGTAAAAAAAAAAACTTTAAAAAAAACTGTAACTGGTCTTATCAGCCTCAAGCAGCAATGATTTGGTTGAAAGGGTTCAATTTGATATCCATAAGTCATGTCCATGCATTAGAATTTGCAGGCCATTAACATGATCAACCGTGAAGCGTAGACCACATGGAAAAGGGAAGCTACAGTATATGCAGCCTACATCTTTCAAACCATTCAACATCCCATTTGTATTTCTATCTATTATGGATCCCCATTAGTTCCTGCCAAGGCAGCAGCTACTCTTCCTGGGGTCCAGCAACATAAGCCAGTTACATACAGTTTAAAATACTACATGACATTACATTTCATAACACCTTACCCAACACATTCAGTGTGTTCCCTCAGGCCACCACATATTTACCATACAACATCCATGTGCACTTGTGTGTAGAGGGCATGTGTTGTCATGTTTACTGTATGTGTCTGTGCTTGTGTGTGTGTGTCTCTTCACAGTCACCGTTGTTCCATAAAGTGTTTTTGTATCTTTAAAAAAAAATGTAATTCTACTGTTTGCATCAGTTACCTGATGTAGAATATAGTTCCATGTAGCCATGGCTCTATGTTGTACTGTGCACCTCCCATGTCTGTTCTTGACTTGGGGATTGTGAAGAGACCTTTGGTGGCATGTCTTGTGGGGTATGCATGGCTGTCCAATCTGGGTGCTAGTAGTTTTAAACAGACATCTCTGCGCATTCAGCATGTCAACACTTCTTACAAAAACAAGTAATGATGATGTCAATCTCTCTTCCACTTTGAGCCATGAGTGATTTGCATGCATATTATCAATGTTAGCTATATGTGTACATTTAAGGGCCAGCCGTGCTGCCCTGTTCTGAGCCTCCTCCTCTTTGTGGCACCTGATGACATGACTAGGACCTGCCTTGTTGATAGTGTTGATAGTGTTGTTAAAAAGGCAGAAGTGCTTTATTATGGACAGACTCCCCCCCATCTTAGCTATTGTTGTGTCAACATGTTTTGACCATAACAGTGTACAATCCAGGGTTACTCCAGGCAGTTAAGTCTACTCATCTTGCTCAATTTCCACATGTTTTATGACAAGATTTAGCTATGGTTCATACTTTAGTGAATGATTTGTCCCAAATACAATGCTTTTAGTTTTGGAATATTTAGGACTAACTTATTCCTTGCCACCCATTCTGAAACTAACTGCAGGTTTGTTAAGTGTTGCAGTGACTTCACTCACTGTTTAGTGTTGAGTCATCTGCATACATAGTCACACTGGCTTTACTCAAGGCCAGTGACATGTCATTAGTAAAGATTGAAAAAAGTAAGGGGCCTAGACAGCTTCCCTGGGGAATTCCTGATTCTAACTGGATTATGTTGGAGAGGCTTCCATTAAAGAACACCCTCTGTGTTCTGTTATACAGGTAACTCTTTATCCACAGTATAGCAGGGGGTGTAAAGCCATAACACATACGTTTTTCCATCAGCAGACTATGATCAATAATGTCAAAAGCCTGACTAAAATCTAACAAAACAGGTCCCACAATCTTTTTATCATCAATTTCTCGCAGCCAATCATTAGTCATGTGTGTAAATGCTGTGGTTTTTGAATGACTTTCCCTACAAGCGTGCTGAAAATCTGTTGTCAATTTATTTATAGTAAAATAGCATTGTATCTGGTCAAACACATTTTTTTCCAAAACTTTACTAAGGGTTGGTTTACAGGCTGATTGGTTGGCTATTTGATCCAGTAAAGGGGGCTTTACTATTCTTGGGTACCAAAATTACTTTTGCTCCCTTCCAGGCCTGAGAGCGCACACTTTCTAGTAGGCTAAGATTGAAGATGTGGCAATATCTTCCGCTATTATCCTCAGTCATTTTCCATCCAAGTTGTCAAACCCTGGTGACTTGTCATTGTTGATAGACAACAATCCTTTTTTCACTTCTTCCACACTCAATTTACGGAATTCAAAATTACAATGCAATGTTACACTTCGATACGTAGATGTATAGTGTCAGCGTTTGTTGCTGGCATGTTATGCCTAAATTTGCTAATCTTGCCAATTAACAAAATAATTGAAGTAGTTGGCAATATCAGTGGGTTTTGTGAAGAATGAGCCAACTGATTCAATGAATAATGGAGCTGAGTTAGCCTTTTTACCCAAAAGTTCATTTAAGCTTCTTACTATAAGTCTTGATTTAATTTATCTTTGTTTCCTAGTGTAGTTTATTCAGTATAGTAACATGATTTCTCAATTTGCAGTATGTTTGCCAATCGGTTGTGCAGCCAAACTTATTTGCCATTCCTTTTGCCTCATCAATCCACAGGGATTTAACAGATTTTACAGTCAATTTCCTAATGGGTGAATACTTGTTAATAACTGGGATAAGTCATTTCATAAATGTGTCAAGTGCAGAGTCTGGTTCCTCCCCATTACACACCACAGACCAACAAATGTGACCGACCGGCTCGATTCGGTCTTATGTAGCTAAATTTGCAATGGTGTTTTTTTACATTGGATAAAAGTAAAGACTCAGTGCTAGAAAAGGGTATATCATACACTACAGCTGAGGAACAATGGGAAAGTAATTCTGCTTTGAAAGTTGATAAACTTGTAACCTCACTTTTGAGAAAATGTCCCTTGAATGTTTTGGTCAACGTATTGGAGAGCTCGTCTTTGTGTACACCCACTCAGCATCGTTCACACCCTCTTAAGCCTTAGCCCCTCTTTAACGATTCACATGTGAGGCCATGCACTAAACAACTAAAGATTTCAAGACTCAAGAGTGGTTTATACTATCGGTGTATTCGTAAATTCAATCTGGAGCGCCAGAGAGCATTGATAGATTGTCCGTTCATAAATTTAGAGTGTTTCGGTTTTGGAGTGTTCAGAGTGCACACTGGATGCTCTGGCCGAGGAGTAGGGTTGATCCGAGCGTTCTGACCTAATAACGGCAGTCAAGCTCCCAAGCTAACAGGCTAACGTTGGCTAGCTTGCTAGCTACTTACAGACACATGAGAAAACAGCTCACTCTGACCATGTTACTCGCCCTAGCAGAGCTGGTTAGGCTGTTTTTATGTTATTCAGAGTGTTGGTAACTGTAACTGTGCTTCTGGAAACAATTTAATTATGTTTTTTTAGATTATTATCATATTCAATGAGGGTTGAGTGATCGTAAATTTGTCAGTTATTCTGCGCTCTGGCATACTCACACGAGCCAGAGGGAATTTACCAGTCTATTGACAGTTGTCACAGTGCCATCATGAACATTCTATTGAAATGGTTACTTGCATAGTGGAGTGTTTTGTTTAGACATGTAGCTAGCTAGCTAAACAATGAACCATACTCCCAACTCATAATGATACTACCTTGCATGAATCTGCAGGTAGCTAACCAACCAGGTTCAATGTTAGCTAGCTAACATTAGGCTATACCTAGCAATACAAATTGCTCTGAGATAAGAATAATTTTACTACACAGATCATACACGTAACGTTAGCTAGCTACCTAACTGTATGTTTTAACTTGAAATGAAAACAACTTTCTGACAAAATTAGAAACATTTAATGTATGAAAATGTAGCTAGTTAGACAATACATGGATGGACACTTCTCCCTCTGTCACAGATGCCATTTTTGCCCTTAGTTTGAAGATGTAATCCGGAGACAGGTGTTTTATACAGTCTTCTGTGTGTTCTCTTTTAGACTCCCTCTGCATATTTGCAATCAAAAACATTATTTAAATCAACAACTTAGGAATCACTACAAAACACATTGTATGACCTCTTATCGGTTATCAAGGGGCAAAGTATTGACACGTTATTTTGAATTGAGAGAGAAGCTTAAAGTTCACTTTACTGATCATAATTTTCCCTTGTCTGACCGCTTGCATGATGACAAGTTTCTCAAACGACTGGCCTAGCTGGGTGATGTTTCTTCTCACCTGAATGATCTGAATCTAGGATTACAGGGACTCTCGGCAACTATATTCATTGTGAGGGACAAAATTGAGGCTATGATTAAGAAGTTGGAGCTTTTCTCTCTCTGCATTAACAAGGACAACACACAGGTCTTTGATTTATTGTATGATTTTTTTGTGTGAAAATGAACTCAAGCTTATGGACAATGTCAAATGTGATATAGCGAAAAATCTGAGTGAGTTGGGTGCGCAATTACCAAGGTACTTTCCTGAAACGGATGACACAAACAACTGGATTCATTATCCCTTTCATGCCCTACCTCCAGTCCACTTCCCGATATCTGAACAAGAGAGCCTCATCGAAATTGCAACAAGCGGTTCTGTGCAAATTTTATTCAATCAGAAGCCACTGCCATATTTCCGGATTGGGCCGCGCTAAGAGTAGCCTGCCTTGGCAAATCGCGCTGTTAAGACACTGATGCCCTTTGCAACCACTACCTATTGGAGAGTGGATTCTCAGCCCTGAAAACTAAATACAGGCACAGACTGTGTGTGGAAAATGATTTAAGACCTCTCTCCAATCGGGGTGGCAGGTAGCCTAGTGGTTAGAGTGTTGGGCCAGTAACCGAAAAGTTGCTGATTGAATCCCCAAGCTGACAAGGTATAAGGGCTCAGGGCCAGATGCAGATGGTTTGAGTGTTTGATATTTATTAGTTCCTACAGGGATAGGCAAGAGAATAGTAGTGGATAGGCAAAAGTTCAAAATCAGATCAGAGTCCAGGAGGTGCAGAATGGCAGGCAGGCAGACAGGTACAGACTCCAGAAAACAGGCAACGGTCAAAACCGGGAGGACTAGCAAAAGAGAGAATAGCAAAAGCAGGAGCACGGGAAAAACACTGGTTGACTTGAAACAAGACAACACAAACTAGCACAGAGAGACAGGAAACACAGGGATAAATGCACTTGGGAAAATAAGCGACACCTGGAGAGGGTGGAGACAATCAGAAGGACAGGTGAAACAGATAAGGGTGTGACACAAGGTTAAAATCTGTTGTTCTACCCCTGAAAAAGGCAGTTCATTTCCTAGGCCGTCATTGTAAATAAGAATTTGTTCTTAACTGACTTGCCTAGATAAATAAAGGTTAAATTAAAAAAAGAGTTATGTGCATCCTGTCAAGCACACCCTTCTCATTAGAGAAGTTATTCACAATTATTCACAATTTTCGATGAACAAATAAGGTTTTATATGTAAGATGGTTAAATAAAGAGCAAAATGTTTGATTATTATAATATTATTATTTGTGCCCTGGTCAATAAGAGCTCTTCGTCACTTCCCACGAGCCGGGATGTGACAAAAACTCAGTCATTCTTATGTTTAATAAATGCATCGTATAGTGTGTGTGTGGTAGGCTTACGATGCACCGCTCTAAACTAATACAAAAATAGGTTTGTTTTATAAGTGTGACATAGATTTGTTTCAACAACAGCAACTGAGAAATGTAACCACTCAAACACATACACAGAGATGAAGGGGCTGACAGTCCATTAGAGTTATAATATAATTATAAATATATTATAAACAGTCCATTCGGAAAGTACTCAGACCCCTTGAATTTTTCCATATTGTTATGTTACAGCCTTACTCTAAAATGTATTAAATCATTTTTTCCCCCCTCACCAATCTACACACAAAGCAAAAACAGTTGTTTTTTTAGAAATGTTTGCAAATCTATTTCAAACAAAAACAGAAATATCACATTTCCTTAAGTATTCAGACCATTTACTCAGAACATTGATGAAGCACCTTTGGCAGCGACTACAGCCTTGAGTCTTCTTGGGTAGGACGCTACAAGCGTCGCTGCACAGCTTTTTCAGGTCTCTCCAGAGATGTTCGATCGGGTTCAAGTCCGGGCTCTGACTGGGCCACTAAAGGACATCCAGAGACTAGTCCCAAAGCCACTCCCGCATTGTCTTGGCTGTGTGCTTAGAGTCATTGTCCTGGTGGAAGGTGACCCTTCACCCTAGTCTGAGGTCCTGAGCGCTCTGGATCAGGTTTTCATCAAGGATCTCTGTACTTTGATCCGTTCATCTTTTCCTCAATCCTGACTAGTCTCCTAGTCAATGCCGCTGAAAAACATCCCCACAGCAAGATGCTGCCACCACCATGTTTCCCCCGTAGGGATGGTGCCAGGTTTCCTCCTGTTGTGACGCTTGGTATTCAGTCCAAATTGTTCAATTTTGGTTTCATCAGACCACAGAATCTTGTTTCTCATGGTCTGAGAGTCCTTTAGGCAAACTCCAAGCGGGCTGTCATGTGCATTTTACAGAATAGTTGCTTCCATCTGGCCACTCTAGTGCTGCAGAGATGGGAGAAACTTCCAGAAGGACAACCATCTCCACAGAAGAACTCCGGAGCTCTGTTAGAGTGACCATCGAGTTCTTGGTCACCTCCCTGACTAAGCCTCCCTTCTCCCTCGATTGTTCAGTTTGACCAGGCAGCCAGCTCTAGGAAGAGTCTTGGTGGTTTCAAACTTCTTCCGCTTAAGAATGATGGAGGCCGTTGTGTTCTTGGGAACCTTCAATGCTGCCAATATTTTTTGGTACCCTTCCCCAGATCTGTGCCTCGACAAAATCCTGTCTTGGAGCTCTACGGACAATTCCTTCGACCTCATGTCTTGGTTTTTGCTCTGACATGCATTGTCAACTGTGAGACCTTATATAGACTGGTGTGCCTTTCCAAATCATGTCCAATCAATTAAATTGACCACAGGTGGACTACAATCAAGTTGTAAAAACATCTCAAAGAGGATCAATGGAAACAGGATGCTCCTGAGCTCAGTTTCAAGTCTCATAGCAAAGAGTCTGAATACTTATGTAAATAAGGTATTTCTGTTTTTTTGCTTGTCATTATGGGGTATTTTGTGCAGATTCATGAGGATTTATTTTCATTTAATACATTTCAGAATAAGTTTGTAACGTAACAAAATGTGGAAAAATTGTCAAGGGGTCTGAATACTTTCCGAATACACAGTACACAATTCACATCCCTTGAGTTTTTCCACATATTGTTGTGTTACAGCCTAGCCCCTTGCGGCAAAGGCGGTGTGTTGATAAAAGTTGGCCATCATGTCATCGTGAAAAGCAGCCTCCGGGTGCATGGTTTCCTGCTTGTTTATAGCCTTGTACAGTTCGTTAAGTGTCAGATTGTTGTTGTTGTCCTGAGGTGGATATATATATATACAGCAATCACAATAACAGATGAAAACTGAGGTAGAAGGGTCTGCGATTGACCACCAAGTATTCCTAGAGTTTGCACACCATCCGTTGTTGTTGTTGATGAAGAGACATACGCCTCCCCCTCTGGATTTCCATGAATCCGAGTCCTGTCCGCTCGGTAAATGGAAAATTCATAAAGCTGGATAGCAATGAGGGATATCCTGCCCAAAGCCATGTTTCAGAATATTAGAATATTGCAGTTACAAGAGTCCCGTTGATAGAAAATCTGCGATTGGAAGTCATCCATCATGTTATCAAGTGACTGTACATTCGCCAATAGAATGGAGGGAAGTGGGGAGCGGTTTTCCCTTCGCCTTAAACTCGACAGGCCACCTGATCTTTTGCCTCTTCTTCATCTGTGTTTCCTCTTAGGTAGCCCGAAGATTGAATTGGAGGTACATAAAGAGCGCAGGGCGATGAGTCAAAGTCAAAGCCTAAATTGAGGTTAGTACTGCCAATTTTTGTTGATCATAGACAATGATAGTGGTTACATTTAGTCCAATTATTCAGATAAAACGCCAAAAGAGGCACAAAATAGCAAAGTCGGTGTTGGAGCTCTCAAGACGGCAGCCATACAATACAGCACCATGCTTAGCACTCAATGTGTGCGTTTGTGTTTGCATGAAGTGGAGTGTTTGTGTGTAAGGGCTGGGCGGTTTATCGTATTTTACTATATACCGGTATTGATGCACAGACCAGTTTGGTTTTTTACTTGACCTTATATAATTGCATTTCAATGTTTTGTTTGTTAAATGTGATACGCAACTCAGTTTTTATAGTTTACTCTGCTACTTGAGTCATCTCTCTCATCAAGCCCGCCCCCTGTCACTCAAGGAGCACAGTTGTCGTTGGTCGACCACGAGACCATTTGTTGTTGCTTGACCGTTCATTCTTCAGTCTGCATGGTCAATGCAGCAGATGCAACAATATGTTGATGACAACGATGCGGCTTTCCATTTAGCTTCTTAATACAAATCTACAAACGTTCTATAATTATACACTATTAGTTTGTTTATCTTACTGTCTGCAAACAGCTAGTTTGTCTGGCTAAAATAAATTGTGTTAGCCGCTAATACTAATCGCTTGTTAGCTGACTAGCTAGCTAGCTAACTAATACATGTACTGCATCAGAGCAAACATAGGTCAAATCAAATTTTACTGGTCACATACACATGGTTAGCGGATGTTATTGCGAGTATGGGGAAATACTTGTCCTTCTAGTTCTGACAGTGTAGCAATATCTAACAAGTAATATATAACAATTCCACAACAAATACCTAATACACATAAATCTAAGTAAGGAATGGTATAAGAATATATAAATATAAATCTATGGATGAGAAATGTCAGAGCGGCATAGGCTAAAGTGCAATAGATAGTATAGAATACAGTATATACATGTGAGATGAGTAATGCAAGATATGTAAACATTATTGAAGTGGCATTATTAAAGTGACTAGCGTTCCAGTTATTAAAGTGGCCAGTGATTACAAGTCTGTATGTAGGCAGCAGCCTCACTGTGCTAGTGATGGCTGTTTAACACATAATTTTTTTTTAAATCGTCCGATTAATCGGTATTGGCATTTTTGTCCTCTAATAATCGGTATCGGCGTTGAAAAAAATCATAAATCGGTCGACCTCTAACCTGTACTGACCTCGCCTTCTGGATGGTAGCGGGGTAAACAGGTAGTGGCTCAGGTGGTTGTTGTCCTTGATGATCGTTTTGGCCTTCCTGTGACATCAGGTGCTGTATGTGTCCTGGAGGACAGGTAGTTTGCCCACAGTGGTGTGTTGTGCATACCGCACCACCCTGTGGAGAGCCCTGCGGTTGTGGGTGGTGCAGTTGCCATACCAGGCAGTGATACAGCCCGACAGGATGCTCTCAATTGTGCATCTGTAAAAGTTTGTGAGGGTTTTAGGTCAAAAGCTAAATTTCTCCTCCTGAGGTTGAAGAGGCGCTGTTGTGCCTTCTTCACCACACTGCCTGTGTGGGTGGACCATTTCAGTTTGTCAGTGATATGTACTCAGAGGAACCTCACCTTCTCCACTGCTGTCCAGTCGATGTGGATAGAGGGGTGCTCCCTCTGCTGTTTCATGAAGTCCACAATCATCATCTTTGCTTTGTCTATGTTGAGTGAGAGGTTATTTTCCTGACAACACACTCAGAGAGCTCACCTTCTCTCTGTAGGCTGTCTCGACGTTGTTGGGAATCAAGCCTACTACTGTTGTGTCATCTGCAAACTTGATGATTGAGTTGGAGGCATGCATGGCCACACAGTGATGGGTGAACAGGGAGTACAGGAGGAGGCTGAGCACACACCCTTGTGGGGCCCCAGTGTTGAGGATCAGCGAAGTGGAGATGTTGTTTCCTACCTTTACCCACCGGGGGAGGCCCGTGAGGAAGGCCAGGACCCAATTGCAAAGGGGTTGGGACCCCAGGCTTCGAGCTTAATGATGAGCTTGGAGGGTACTATGGTGAGCTATAGTCAATGAACAGCATTCTTACATAGGTATTCATCTTATCCAAATGGGATAGGGCAGTGCGATGGCGATTGCGTTGTCTGTGGACTTATTGAAACAGTAAGCAAATTGAAGTGGGTCTAGGTTGACAGGTAAGGTGGAGGTGATATGATCCTTGACTAGTCTCTCAAAGCACTTCATGATGACAGAAATGAGTGCTACTGAGCGATAGTCATTTAGTTCAGTTACATTTGCATTCTTGGATACAGGAACAATGGTGGCCATCTTGAAGCATGTGGGGACATTAGACTGGGATAGGGAGAGATTGAATATGTTTGTAAAAATACCAGCCAGCTGGTCTGCGCATGCTCTGAGGACGCGGCTAGGGATGCCTTTCGAGGGTTAACAGGTTTAAATGTCTTACTCATGTCGGCCACTGAGAAGGAGAGCCCACGATCCTTGGTAGCGGGCCTTGTCGGTGGCACTATATTATCCTACAGTTGTCACAATCGTCAAAATAACATTCGGACCAAGGATATGGGTTCCATCTTTAATTTAGTGAAACGCACAAAACAAATAAAAAAGCATTCGAAACGTGAAGCTATGGAGTGCTCACAGGCAACTACACATAAACAAGATCCCACAAAAAAACAGTGGGGAAATGGCTGCCTAAATATGATCCCCAATCAGAGACAACGCTAAACAGCTGCCTCTAATTGTGAACCATACCAGGCCAACATAGAAATAAAACAACCTAGATTACCCACCCTAGTCACACCCTGACCTAACCAAAATAGAGAATAAAAATGCTCTCTATGGTCAGGGCGTGACAACAGTGGGCAAAGAAGGTGTTTAGTTTGTCTGGAAGCAAGACGTTTGTGTCCGTACGTGGCTGGATTTCCTTTTGTAGTCCGTGATTGTCTGTAGACCTTGCAACATACAGCTTGTTTCTGAGCCGTTGAATTGCGACTCCACTTTGTCTCTATACTGACATTTTGTTTGTTTAATTGCCTTGTGGAGGGAATGATTACTCTGTTTGTATTCTGCTATATTGCCAGTCACCTTGCCATGGTTAAATGAGGTGGTACGTGCTTTCAGTTTTGTGCGAATGCTGCCATCTATCCATGGTACTGGCTAGGGTAGGTTTTAATCGTCACAGTAGGTACAACATCTCCTTTACACTTCCTTATAAACTCACTCACCGAATCAGCATATACGTCGATATTATTCTCAAGCTACCCGGAACATATCCTAGTCCGCGTGATCAAAACAATCTTGAAGCGTGGATTCTGATTGGTCAACATTGAATAGTTCTTAGCATGGGTACTTCCCGTTTGAGTTTCTGCCTACAGGAAGGGAGGGAGCAAAGTGAAGTCATGGTCAGATTTGCCGAAAGGAGGGGAGGGCCTTGTATGCATCGCAGAAGTTAGTAACAATGGTCCAGTGTTTTCCAGTGCGAGTGCTACAATCAATATGATGATACAATTTGGTTTGCCTTTCCTTAAATTTGTTTTGCATGGTATGATTTTTAAGTAATTTATTTGCATTTTATTGCATGACATAAGTATTTGATACATCAGAAAAGCAGAACTTAATATTTGGTACAGAAACCTTTGTTTGCAATTACAGAGATCATCATACGTTTCCTGTAGTTCTTGACCAGGTTTGCACACACTGCAGCAGGGATTTTGTCCCACTCCTCCATACAGACCTTCTCCAGATCCTTCAGGTTTCGGGGCTATCGCTGGGCAATACGGACTTTCAGCTCCCTCCAAATATTTTATATTGGGTTCAGGTCTGGAGACTGGCTAGGCCACTCCAGGACCTTGAAATGCTTCTTACGGAGCCACTCCTTAGTTGCCCTGGCTGTGTGTTTCGGGTCGTTGTCATGCTGGAAGAGCCAGCCACGACCCATCTTCAATGCTCTTACTGAGGGAAGGAGGTTGTTGGCCAAGATCTCACGATATATGGCCCCTTCTCCCCCTCAATATGGTGCAGTGCTCCTGTCCCCATTTGCAGAAAAGCATCCCCAAAGAATGATGTTTCCACCCCCATGCTTCATGGTTGGGATGGTGTTCTTTTTTATTTTTTTTTATTTTTATTTCACCTTTATTTAACCAGGTAGGCTAGTTGAGAACAAGTTCTCATTTGCAACTGCGACCTGGCCAAGATAAAGCATAGCAGTGTGAGCATACAACAAAGAGTTACACATGGAGTAAACAATTAACAAGTCAATAACACAGTAGAAAACAAAGGGGGGGTATATATACAATGTGTGCAAAAGGCATGAGGAGGTAGGCAAATAATTACAATTTTGCAGATTAACACTGGAGTGATAAATGATCAGATGGTCATGTACAGGTAGAGATATTGGTGTGCAGAAGAGCAGAAAAGTAAATAAATAAAAACAGTATGGGGATGAGGTAGGTGAAAAGGGTGGGCTATTTACCAATAGACTATGTACAGCTGCAGCGATCGGTTAGCTGCTCAGATAGCTGATGTTTGAAGTTGGTGAGGGAGAGAAAAGTCTCCAACTTCAGCAATTTTTGCAATTCGTTCCAGTCACAGGCAGCAGAGTACTGGAACGAAAGGCGGCCAAATGAGGTGTTGGCTTTAGGGATGATCAGTGAGATACACCTGCTGGAGCGCGTGCTACGGATGGGTGTTGCCATCGTGACCAGTGAGCTGAGATAAGGCGGAGCTTTACCTAGCATAGACTTGTAGATGACCTGGAGCCAGTGGGTCTGGCGACGAATATGTAGCGAGGGCCAGCCGACTAGAGCATACAAGTCGCAGTGGTGGGTGGTATAAGGTGCTTTAGTGACAAAACGGATGGCACTGTGATAGACTGCATCCAGTTTGCTGAGTAGAGTGTTGGAAGCCATTTTGTAGATGACATCGCCGAAGTCGAGGATCGGTAGGATAGTCAGTTTTACTAGGGTAAGCTTGGCGGCGTGAGTGAAGGAGGCTTTGTTGCGGAATAGAAAGCCGACTCTTGATTAGATTTTCGATTGGAGATGTTTGATATGAGTCTGGAAGGAGAGTTTGCAGTCTAGCCAGACACCTAGGTACTTATAGACGTCCACATATTCTAGGTCGGAACCATCCAGGGTGGTGATGCTAGTCGAGCATGCAGGTGCAGGCAGCGACCGGTTGAAAAGCATGCATTTGGTTTTACTAGCGTTTAAGAGCAGTTGGAGGCCACGGAAGGAGTGTTGTATGGCATTGAAGCTTGTTTGGAGGTTAGATAGCACAGTGTCCAAAGACGGGCCGAAAGTATATAGAATGGTGTCGTCTGCGTAGAGGTGGATCAGGGAATCGCCCGCAGCAAGAGCAACATCATTGATATACACAGAGAAAAGAGTCGGCCCGAGAATTGAACCCTGTGGCACCCCCATAGAGACTGCCAGAGGACCGGACAGCATGCCCTCCGATTTGACACACTGAACTCTGTCTGCAAAGTAATTGGTGAACCAGGCAAGGCAGTCATCCGAAAAACCGAGGCTACTGAGTCTGCCGATAAGAATATGGTGATTGACAGAGTCGAAAGCCTTGGCAAGGTCGATGAAGACGGCTGCACAGTACTGTCTTTTATCGATGGCGGTTATGATATCGTTTAGTACCTTGAGTGTGGCTGAGGTGCACCCATGACCGGCTCGGAAACCAGATTGCACAGCGGAGAAGGTACGGTGGGATTCGAGATGGTCAGTGACCTGTTTGTTGACTTGGCTTTCGAAGACCTTAGATAGGCAGGGCAGGATGGATATAGGTCTGTAACAGTTTGGGTCCAGGGTGTCTCCCCCTTTGAAGAGGGGGATGACTGCGGCAGCTTTCCAATCCTTGGGGATCTCAGACGAGATGAAAGAGAGGTTGAACAGGCTGGTAATAGGGGTTGCGACAATGGTGGCAGATAGTTTCAGAAATAGAGGGTCCAGATTGTCAAGCCCAGCTGATTTGTACGGGTCCAGGTTTTGCAGCTCTTTCAGAACATCTGCTATCTGGATTTGGGTAAAGGAGAACCTGGAGAGGCTTGGGCGAGGAGCTGCGGGGGGGGCGTAGCTGTTGGCCGAGGTTGAAGTAGCCAGGCAGAAGGCATGGCCAGCCGTTGAGAAATGCTTATTGAAGTTTTCGATAATCATGGATTTATCAGTGGTGACCGTGTTACCTAGCCTCAGTGCAGTGGGCAGCTGGGAGGAGGTGCTCTTGTTCTCCATGGACTTCACAGTGTCCCATAACTTTTTGGAGTTGGAGCTACAGGATGCAAACTTCTGCCTGAAGAAGCTGGCCTTAGCTTTCCTGACTGACTGTGTGTATTGGTTCCGGACTTCCCTGAACAGTTGCATATCACGGGGACTATTCGATGCTATTGCAGTCCGCCACAGGACTTGAGGTTGTACTCATCCTTCTTCTTCCTCCAAACACGGCGAGTGGAGTTTAGACCAAAAGGCTTTATTTTTGGCTCATCAGACCACATGACCTTCTCCCGTTCCTCCTCTGGATCATCCAGATGGTCATTGGCAAACTTCAGATGGGCCTGGACATGCGCTGGCTTGAGCAGGGGGACCTTGCGTGCGCTGCAGGATTTTAATCCATGAGGGCGTAGTGTGTTACTAATGGTTTTCTTTGAAACTGTGGTCCCAGCTCTCTTCAGGTCATTGACCAGGTCCTGCCGTGTAGTTCTGGCCTGATCCCTCACCTTCCTCATGATCATTGATGCCCCACGGGGTGAGATCTTGCATGGAGCCCCAGACCGAGGGTGATTGACCGTCATCTTGAACTTCTTAATAATTACGCCAACAGTTGTTGCCTTCTCACCAAGCTGCTTGCCTATTGTCCTGTAGCCCATCCCAGCCTTATGCAGGTCTACAATTTTATCCCTGATGTCCTTACACAGCTCTCTGGTCTTGGCCATTGTGGAGAGGTTAGAGTCTGTTTGATTGAGTGTGTGGACAGGTGTCTTTTATACAGGTAACGAGTTCAAACAGGTGCAGTTAATATAGGTAATGAGTGGAGAACAGGAGGGCTTCTTAATGAAAAACTAACAGGTCTGTGAGAGCTGGAATTCTTACTGGTTGGTAGGTGATCAAATACTTGTCATGCAATAAAATGCAAATTAATTACTTTAAAATCATACAATGTGATTTTCTGGATTTTTATTTTAGATTCCGTCTCTCACAGTTGAAGTGTACCTATGATAAAAATTGCAGACCTCTACATGCTTTTTAAGTAGGAAAACCTGCAGAATCGGCAGTGTATCAAATACTTGTTCTCCCCACTGTATGGCTTCCAGTTTGCACAAAGTCCAATGAAGTTCCTTGAGGGCCGTCGTGGTATCGGCTTGAGGGGTATGTACATGGCTGTGACAATAACCGAAGAGAATTCTCTTGGGAGATTATACGGTCAGCATTTGATTGTGAAGAATTCTAGGTCGGGTGAACAAAAGGACTTGAGTTACTGTATGTTGTTACAATTACACCATGACTCGTTAATCATGAAACATACACCCTCGCTCGTCTTCTTCCCTGAGATATGTTTATTCCTTTTGGTGCGATGCACTGAGAATCCCAGTGGCTGTACCGACTCTGACAGCATATCCCGAGAGAGCCATGTTTCCGTGAAACGGAGTATGTTACAATTCCTGATGTCTCGCTGGTTCGGCCACCCTTGCCCGGATTTCGTCAACTTTGTCATCTAGGGACTGGACATTAGCTAGTAATATACTCAGAAGCGGTGTGTGGTGTTTGCGCCTCCGAAGTCTGACTAGAAGACCACTTTGACTCCCTCTCCTCCGGCGGAGTTGTTTTGGGTCGACCTCTTCCAAAAATTTAAATGCCCTGGGTGTTGAGGACAAACGATCGACTTTGGGTAAGTGGTATTCCTGGTCATAGTGCTGGTAAGTTCACGTCACTCTGATATCCAATAGTTATTCCCGCTGTATGTTATAACACTTAAGATTTTCTGGGCTAACAATGTAAGAAATTATACATAAAAAAATGAAATAATGCAAAGGACTAGAAGGACTTCCTAAGGACTAGAAACGAGGCAACCAGTTCTAGCGTAGGCCTACATCATCATGTTGTTGGTGCAACAGTATCTTCTATATCAGAGAGGAATAGGCGAAGCATGACTATGTTAGCTCCATGAAGTAAGAGATAACATTTCTTGCGAAACATGCTTGCGAAACAGCCCAAACAGCCCAGCCCAGGGTTTGAGAAGTCAAGTTAATTTTCTAACAATCTAAAGGCAAAACCTATATTTGAGCCAATGTCTTAAATAGTTGAACATGTTATGTGTTTCGCTAGCCAACATCGCCATGACATTGCCTGCGTGTGTGATCCGCGTTATCAGGGATTTCTGTTGGGTTTCTATCTTCGTACTGTACTGTCTTTGATTTTATATAACCAAATATATGGTCCCACTCCCCTGGGAAACACCGAACAACACTTTGGTTTCTACCCTGTCACAATAAAGCCTACATAGAGATCATGTTAGTATTCTTATTCCTAATTCTATGAACACCTCCCAGGCCTTTTCATTAATTGTCATGTCAAACAACACTATTACATTTGAACTATAGAATTAGAATAATCTTTCTGTTTCCATGATTCCAACAGTTCACCCAAGTGTTTTGATCTAAATTGCAAGTCAAATCTCAGTTGCAATATTTGGTTAAAAATAAATAAGGCCTAGATTGTTTGCCCATATTGTGCAGCCCGATGTGGCAGTGTGGCAATGATCTCAAATAAGATCAACTTTTTGTCATGCACAACTCATAAAGCAAATGTAGAACTTTTATTATATAACACTGTCAAATACCATCCAGAAAATATTGTAATATGATATTTTGGCCATATCGCCCAGCCATAGAGTGTGTGTTAGTGTGTGAAGTGGAATGTGTGTGTATTTTAGGGGAGTGTCCCATCCCTCACAGGTCAGGTCATATATCGTTCACTGGAAACAGTATGAAACTCAACAATGGAAAAAGCATCGAGTTTGCCAAGTCCCTGCACAATCACTAATGTCAACAAAAGAGCTGTGTCAGTTACACAAAAAGAGCTGTGCAGTGTGTGTGTGTGTGTGGCCGTGCATGCGAGTGCGTGCACAAGGCTATAAAAAAAAACCATAAAACCATTTATCAGTTATTTAACCGGTAGCTTTTGGAACGGTCCATCCATACGTCCATGTTGTTAATGTCACCGACGCCGACCTCTCCACTCCCACTTCATTATCCGAATGTGTGTTGCTCAAATAACAGTCCTCCTACAATTGTCTTAGACTAGATAGTGTGTCGATTCCACCTGCACCAATCTGTCTCCTATATTGCAAAGGGTAATGTGATAGATCAAAAGTAATCTGTCTTCCTAGGTAACATCTTTTGCTGAACCCCATTATTGTGCTTCAATGAGCAGAATTTTGGAAGTTTGGCTAGCATAAATTTATCCAACAGTTGACCCAGTCACTGAAATCATCTTTGACTGAAACGATGCCGCTGACCAACCAGCTACCTACTTATGTAACTATGTAATGGAGCAGCCGCAAGCATGAGCCCGAGCAGCAACTTCATTACAAGCATGAGCGTGGGAAGCTTTTGAGAATTCTGCCAGTGTTGCCAGGGACATGGATCTGCGTGGCTGCGAAAATTTGCAGGCACCCCAGTGACCACAACCACTAGAAACATGAAAAGTCATTTGTTATGCAGTTGCATGCAAGCAACTTGCTGAGGACTGAATCAAATGTGCTCTAGCTAGCGGTGACTGTTGGGGCTCCATCCTTTCGAACCCCTGCCAAGAGACCTCTTCCTCCTGTCTTTTCAACATGAGTACAGCATGAGGTACGTTATTTTTGTCCTGCTACTCAAAAAACAAATCAACAAGTGCTGCGTCAGAGTAAGAATGACAAGATGAAGAACGCCTTACAGACGTGGAAGGTTGTGCATCCTGACGTAAAGGATCTGCTCCTACTTATATGGATGTTATCTGCAAATATTTCTCTAAAGTTATCATTTTAATGCATGAATCATCTAGCTAATCTGTTTGGCTGGCAAATTGGCTGAACCATGCACCGATTGAGCAATGTCTGTTGTCCCCTCCAGAGATTGGACAGTTTGATGAGCCAAGCTGGTGATCCATCTTCTCCCCATCTGTGGGCATAGTGTCCATCAACTGGGCACGGATATCCTCAGCCTGAGGACTGAGGAGGATGTGGTCAGAGGGAGAGTTACTGGGTGATAAGGGATTTCCCGAGGCATGCATCTAAAAATATATTGGATGGGAACTATAGTTAGCAGACTACTTCATTGTAAGTCAGAAACTTAGTTGTGCAGCTGTAAAGATATAGCACATGCATACATTCACCATGTCTATCATTTTGAGCAAAAAAAAACACGAGAGCTCTTGTTTATGTTGATAATCAGAGAAGACTGAACACTTCGACATCTTCATGTTATCAACTGCTAACACTAGTGTCGAGAGGGGTGAGTGAAATCCCACAGAGGAGAGGACAGAGGACACGAGAAGTGACAGAAGACAAGTAACAGAGGAGAGATGAGAAGACAGGAGAGACAGATGAGAGGAGCGGAGAAGATAGGAGAGAGAGGACAGGAGGAACAGAGGATAGGAGAGAGCAGTGACAGGAGAGAGAGAAGAGATGATAGGAGAGAAGAGATGATAGGAGAGAAGAGATGATAGGAGAGAAGAGAAGACAGGAGAGACAGATGAGAGGAGCGGAGAAGATAGGAGAGAGAGGACAGGAGGAACAGAGGATAGGAGAGAGCAGTGACAGGAGAGAGAGAAGAGATGATAGGAGAGAAGAGATGATAGGAGAGAAGAGATGATAGGAGAGAAGAGAAGACAGGAGAGACAGATGAGAGGAGCGGAGAAGATAGGAGAGAGAGGACAGGAGGAACAGAGGATAGGAGAGAGCAGTGACAGGAGAGAGAGAAGAGATGATAGGAGAGAAGAGATGATAGGAGAGAAGAGATGATAGGAGAGAAGAGATGATAGGAGAGAAGAGATGACAGGAGAGAAGAGATGACAGGAGAGAAGAGATGACAGGAGAGACAGATGAGAGGAGCGGAGAAGATAGGAGAGAGAGGACAGGAGGAACAGAGGATAGGAGAGAAGAGATGATAGGAGAGAAGAGATGATAGGAGAGAAGAGATGATAGGAGAGAAGAGATGATAGGAGAGAAGAGATGACAGGAGAGACAGAAGAGGAGAAGTGACAGGAGAGACAGAAGACAGGAGAGGAGAAGTGACAGGAGATAAGTAACAGAGGAGAGACAGGAGAGACAGATGAGAGGACAGGAAACCGTCTATGAAACCGTCATTAGAAAGCACATACACCACCAATAGAAGAATCAACCATTACACCTCCAATAGTTAGCTAACATTAGGTAAATGAGCATAGATAGCTTGTAAATCAAGCCAGTTATAGCTAGAAGTCAACAGGGTTGGTAGATTACTTTCTAAATGTAATCTATTACAGTTACTAGTTACCTGTCCAATTGTAATCAGTAACCAGTAATCATTAGAAGAAGACAAAAGTATGTGTTACCAATTGAATGACATCTATTGCAGGATAAATCAATGTTAACGTTTACATAAATTATATCTTCACATTAAAAACCAAATCAGAATTCCATGCAGTCATCGTAACAAATGTTATATCCCTTGATCTTCATGAATTAGCCAGCCATATGGAAGTATAGATTAGCCAAATTATTTTACCTGAGCATAACCCCAAAACTAAAGACTTAATAGCCAGCCCTACTCTATTGTTTATGATTATGTTGTCATGGAGGACTGATTGGCCTAGAAAAGCTGAGGGATGGGCCTGGAGAAATGTAACCACTTTTAGATTAATAGACAGAGCTATGGATGCAAGGACTGATCATCCATGACATCAAAATTATTGTTTTAACCATGTAATGAGGCTATACGGTGTTTATATTTTGGGTTCCCATGGAGTGTGAAAGTTGAACTAAATTCATGAGGCATTTACAAGTTATATTCTTCTAGAATCAGCAACAACAACAAAAATCCTCTCACAGTCAATTGAGTTTAATTTCAGTAAAATTAACGTGTAAATACTTGTATGAACAAAACAATATTCAACATCTGAGACACAAACTGAACAAGTTCCACAGACATGTGACTAACAGAAATTGAATAATGTTTCCCTGGCCAAAGGGGAGGGGCACAAATCAAAAGTAACAGTCAGTATCTGGTGTGGCCACCAGCTGCATTAAGTACTGGAGTGCATCTTCTCCTCATGGACTGCACCAGATTTGCAGTTATTGCTGTGAGATGTTACCCCACTCTTCCACCACAGTACCTGCAAGTTCTCTGACATTTCTGGGGAGGGAATGGCCTTAGCTCTCACCCTCTGATCCAACAGGTCCCAGAAGTTGAGATCTGGGCTCTTCGCTGGCCATGGCAGATTACTGACTTTCCTGTCTTGCAGGAAATCACACACAGTAGGAGCAGTATGGCTGGTGGCATTGTCATGCTGTGGAGGGTCATGTCAGGATGAGCCTGCAGGAAGGGTACTACATGAGGGAGGAGGATGTCTTACCTGTGACACAGCGTTGAGATTTCCTGCAATGACAAGCTCAGTCCAATGATGCTGTGACACACCGCTCCAGACCATGACAGACCCTCCACCTCCAAATCGATCCCACTCCAGAATACAGGCCTCGGTGTAATGCTCATTCCTTTGACGATCAACGTGAATCCGACCATCAACCCTGGTGAGACAAAACCGCGACTCGTCAGTCCTGTCTGGTCCAGCGATGGTGGGTTTGTGCCCATAGGCGACGTTGTTGCCAGCAATGTCTGGTGAGGACCTGCCTTACAACAGGCCTACAAGCCCTCATTCCAGCCTATTGCCGACAGTCTGAGCACTGATGGAGGGATGGTGCGATCCTGGTGGAGCTCGGGCAGTTGTTGCCATCTTGTACCTGTGATGTTCGGATGTACCGATCCTGTGCAGGAGCGGTTACACTTGGAGTGCCACGGCGAGGTCGATCAGTTGTCCGTCCCGTCTCCCTGTAGTGCGGTCTTAGGCATCTCACAGTACGGACATTGCCATTTATTGCCCTGGCCACATCTGCAGTGCTCATGCCACCTTGCAGGTATTTCTAAGGCACATTCACGCAGATGAACAGGGACCCTGGGCATCTTTCGTTTAGTGTTTCAGAGTCAGTAGAAAGGCCTCTTTAGTGTCCTAAGTTTCCCTAACTGTGACCTTAATTGCCTACCGTCTGTAAACTGTTAGTGCCTTAACGACCGTTCCACAGGTGCAAGTTCATGAATTGTTTATGGTTTATTGAACAAGCATGAGAAAGTGTTTAAACCCTTCACAGTGAATATCTGTGAAGTTATTTGGATGTTTACGAATTATCTTTGAAAGACAGGGTCCTGAAAAAGGGACGTTTAAATCCAAAAATGGATGCAGCAACTACAGATTGAACCTTTAAGTCTATCAAAAGGGTGTGAGTTTGAACATGTGTCCATTAGGCCTATGGGTTACTTATTTTATCAGTAGGAATTAGATTGCACAATAAAAGCCCTACTTTTATTCCATAGGTTGGGATCCGCACTATGCAGCAAGAGAACATTTTTCCCTGGCTGTCCACTGGTTTCAAAATCAATGATTGATAGACAGTTTAAAAAATAGGCACTAGGAGAAACGCTGGTTGACTTGAGAAAACAAGACAAACTGGCACAGAGAGATAGGAAACAAAGGTATAAATACACCAGGGACTAAAGGGGAAAACAGGAGACACCTGGAGGTGGGTGGAGACAATCACAAAGACAGGTGAAACAGATTAGGGCGTGACAGACATCGCTTGGATTGTAGCCTACAAAAGCCTGTGCTCTTTTCCCACGGATGATCGAACACATTTGGTGTGTGTCATCATAGTGGTTTCTGATTTGTGGTCAGACTCGCTCAGGTGGAACAAACTTAAGCCTTTTTTTCCAATGTTGATTTGAATGTCATTGAGAAAACAGAAGTGGCAAATGTTTTTTTCACAAACATCCTGTCTGAATTTAAAAGTAATCCTCAAAGTAATTATCTTGTTTTTCAAAAGTATCTGTTAATCTGATGACAATATTTTTTGCTGGTAAGGTAACTGATTACAGTTGTTCTTTTTACATGTAATCCGTTGCTCCCCAACCCTGGGAGTCCCAGTAGTTCTTGTTGCTAATCTTATTGTTGCTTCTGCTTTTCTGGCAGTGTTTAACAGGTGCAAAGAATTCCCAGTCAAGAGTGTGTGAGTGATTTCCTTTCAGTGTTCTTGTGACATAAGCTCGCCGATGTCACCGCATGAATCTAAAATGTTATTATAAACTGGGTGGTTTGAGCCCTAAATGTTTATTGGCCAAAACATGTATTTTTACTGCTCTAAATATGTTGGTAACCAGTTTTATAATAGCAATAAGGCACCTTGGGGGTTTGTGGTATATTGCCAATATACCACAGTTAAGAGCTGTATACATGCACTCTGTTGCATTGTGCATCAGAACAGCTCTTAGCCAGTGGTATATTGGCCATATACCACACCCCCTAAGGGCATAATTGCTTAAATAACTGACTGAGTGATGGAGAGAGAAATTGGCCTCAGTGACAATTACTTGAATAGTGCAATGGATGTTTTGTTTATTAAGTTGATGACTAAAGTGTCTTATTTGGAATACAAAACAAATGATTTCTCTATAGGGCCGTCTGTGAGAATTGTCTTTCTCTGCCGTACTTCAGCTGAACTGCAGTACCGGAAATACCCTCTGAAGATCAGTTGTAGCCTCCTGAGTCAGCTGTTGTACTCCACTGACCCAACGATACGATCGCAGAGAAACATGCTGATCTAGAGACAGACTGATTTCTGATGAAAGTCAGTTCCTCTTAATTGTGGGGTTGCAATGTCTACAACTTCAGGGTCATTTAAACAGGCTAAGCAAGCTTTTTATGTCAGTGAAGGACGTGCTAGCTACCTAACTATGTCCGTAAGCTAGCCAGCTACAACAGTTGGCTACACAGCTGATCAAGTCACTGCAATGCGACCAAACTCCTTGCACAGAATTTGTGCAGGATAATTTTTTTCTCACAATTGCAAATTATTAAATCACTGTCAAAAAGTTTAGAATAATTTAGCTAGCTAGTTTTTCTCCATAATTCATGGTGTCATACGAGGGCGCAGTGATAAAATAAAAATAACTTTTTTTATGGGAATGCTTGTTATTTGAATATGAGTTCCACATCCTACGAGACAGATCAGTAGAAGGACTAGCGTAGTGAGGAGTGAAGCCATCTGACGTGAGACAATGTCCTCCTACAGTACTGATCCACCTGACATGGGTTCCAAATATTTTAAATACTTTCTGTGCATGATTGAGCTTTACCTGGCACAATGGTACAAATAGAGTCTCAAAAGTGCATCCACCCCACACCTCTGGCACTCCAGACAGGGCTTAATCTAACGCTCACAAGTATTTGAAAAATATTGAATACTTTTGAATCCCAGGTCGGTATGCTAGACAGAGCTGTAATCCATATAGTGGTGATTTAGATTAGAGCTGCTGCGTCACTCGATACTGTGATAGAACTACGCCTTGGGCTGTCTGGTCCACCACCACGTCCCTATTGTAATCAACCACAGGGGTGAGAAGGCAGTCTATCATTCTCCACCAGGCACGTCCACATATCCAGGTCAGGTTTATCAAACAGACTTTGGTTCATACTAACACATTCTCATGTCCTGTTATGTCATCTCAACTCTACATATTCAGATTGTTCCGCCAAGGACACTCTTTTCAGTTTGAGTCTGTTATTCCTTGGGAACTGGTCCTATATCCAATAAACTTCAGTATTACACTATATATACAAAAGTATGGGGACACACCTTCAAAATAGTTAATTTGGCTATTTCAGGCATACCTGTTGATGATGGGTGTATAAAATTGAGCACATTGAGCACACAGCCATGCAACCAGACAAACACTGGCAGTAGACTGGCCTTACTGAAGAGCTCAGTGACTTTCAATGTGGCACCGTCATAGCATGCCACCTTTCCAACAAGTCAGTTTGTCCAATTTATTTCCTGCTAGAGCTGCCCCAGTTAACTGTAAGTGCTGTTATTGTGAAGTGGAAACGTTTAGGAGCAACAACGGCTCATCCGCCGCGTGGTACTCCACACAAGCTCACAGAATTGTACCGCCGAGTGTTGAAACACGTAGTGTGTAAAAATCGTCTGTCCATGGTTGAAACACTCACTACCGAGTTCCAAACTGCCTATGGAAGCAACGTAAGCACAATAACTGTTCGTCAGGAGTTTCATGAAATGAGTTTCCATGGCCGACCAGCCATACACAAGCCTGAGATGACCATGCGCAATGCCAAGCATCAGCTGGAGTTGTGTATAGCTCGCCGCCATTGGACTCTGGAGCAGAGGAAACACGTTCTCTGGAGTGATGAATCATGCTTCACCATCTGGCAGTCTGACAACTGAATCTGGGTTTGGCGGCTGCCAGGAGAATGCTACCTGCCTAAATGCACAGTGCCAACTGTAAAGTTTGGTGGAGGGGTAATAACGGTCTGGGTCTGTTTTTCATGGTTCGGTTCGGTGCTTCCAACTTTGTGGCAACAGTTTGGCGAAAGCCCTTTCCTGTTTCAGCATGACAATGCCCCCGTGCACAAAATGAGGCCCATATAGAAATGATTTGTCGATCTGTGTGGAAGAACTTGACCGGCCTGCGCCGAGCCCTGACCTCAACCCCACCGAACACCTTTGGGATGAATTGGAACGCCGTCTGCGAGCCAGGCCTAATCGCCCGACCTCACTAATGCTATTGTGACTGAATGGAAGGAAGTCCCTGCAGCAATGTTCCAACATCTAGTGGAAAGTGTTCCCAGAAGAGTGAAGGCTGTTATAGCAGCAAAGGGGGGGACACATTACATATTAACGGACATTATTTTTTTAAATGAGATGTTCGATGAGCAGGTGTCCACATAATGTTGGTCAAGTAGTGTGTATATACACTGCTCAAAAAAATAAAGGGACCACTTAAACAACACAATGTAACTCCAAGTCAATCAAACTGTCCACTTAGGAAGCAACACTGATTGACAATCAATTTCACATGCTGTTGTGCAAATGGAATAGACAACAGGTGGAAATTATAGGCAATTAGCAAGACACCCCCAATAAAGGAGTGGTTCTGCAGGTGGTGACCACAGATCACTTCTCAGTTCCTATGCTTCCTGGCTGATGTTTTGGTCACTTTTGAATGCTGGCGGTGCTTTCACTCTAGTGGTAGCATGAGACGGAGTCTACAACACACACAAGTGGCTCGGGTAGTGCAGCTCATCCAGGATGGCACATTAATGCGAGCTGTGGCAAGAAGATTTGCTGTGTCTGTCAGCGTAGTGTCCAGAGCATGGAGGCGCTACCAGGAGACAGGCCAATACATCAGGAGACGTGGAGGAGGCCATAGGAGGGCAACAACCCAGCAGCAGGACCGCTACCTCTGCCTTTGTGCAAGGAGGAGCAGGAGGAGCACTGCCAGAGCCCTGCAAAATGACCTCCAGCAGGCCACAAATGTGCATGTGTCTGCTCAAACGGTCAGAAACAGACTTCATGAGGGTGGTATGAGGGCCCGACGTCCACAGGTGAGGGTTGTGCTTACAGCCCAACACCGTGCAAGACGTTTGGCATTTGCCAGAGAACACCAAGATTGGCAAATTCGCCACTGGCGCCCTGTGCTCTTCACAGATGAAAGCAGGTTCACACTGAGCACATGTGACAGACGTGACAGAGTCTGGAGATGCCGTGTAGAACGTTCTGCTGCCTGCAACATCCTCCAGCATGACCGGTTTGGTGGTGGGTCAGTCATGGTGTGGGGTGGCATTTCTTTGGGGGGCCGCACAGCCCTCCATGTGCTCGCCAGAGGTAGCCGGACTGCCATTAGGTACCGAGATGAGATCCTCAGACCCCTTGTGAGACCATATGCTGATGCGGTTGGCCCTGGGTTCCTCCTGATGCAAGACAATGCTAGACCTCATGTGGCTGGAGTGTGTCAGCAGTTCCTGCAAGAGGAAGGCATTGATGCTATGGACTGGCCCGCCCGTTCCCCAGACCTGAATCCAATTGAGCACATCTGGGACATCATGTCTCGCTCCATCCACCAACGCCACGTTGCACCACAGACTGTCCAGGAGTTGGCGGATGCTTTAGTCCAGGTCTGGGAGGAGATCCCTCAGGAGACCATCCGCCACCTCATCAGGAGCATGCCCAGGCATTGTAGGGAGGTCATACAGTCACGTGGAGGCCACACACACTACTGAGCCTAATTTTGACTTGTTTTAAGGACATTACATCAACGTTGGATGAGCCTGTAGTGTGGGTTTCCACTTTAATTTTGAGTGTGACTCCAAATCCAGACCTCCATGGGTTGATAAATTTGATTTCCATTGATCATTTTTGTGTGATTTTGTTGTCAGCACATTCAACTATGTAAAGAAATAAGTTTTTAATAAGAATATTTCATTCAGATCTAGGATTATTTTAGTGTTCCCTTTATTTTTTTGAGCAGTGTATTATTACATGGCACAGTACACTGTACCATATCTAGGGACTTCTGTCTAACAAAGAAAAGTCCTGTTTCAGTTCAGGTGTTTGATGGTATTCTAACCCAACTCTTACTAGGTCCTACATCACAGCAAGATGCTGTTCTTCTGCCAAGCGAATACCCATTCCAACTGTTCAAAGGTTTCCCTCTATCCCAGTCTCCCTGGGTCCTAAATTACAGCAGAATATCCTTTTTTGACCCAACCTCTGTCCCCCTCTTTGTTTTTCTGTGTCTCTCACTCTCATCCTTCACCATTATTATTATTATTATAACATTTTTTTTCTAATTTCTTCTATATTGTACTTTTTATTTTTGTGTGTTTTTTTTCCCTTCAGATGATCAAAGCAAACTCAAAGTCAAAGTCTGAGGGTCACAATCACCTTCATCTTTGTATGTTTGACCCTGACTGACCTGGTCCTCTCTTTGCTGGTTTCTTAGCTGGTGATGGGTTAGAGCTTCAGAATATCGGCTCCATTCGATCCCTGATCTCCTTGCAAGATCCTTTTTAGTCAGTTCAGCTGACCCCCAATTTTCCCGTTTTGGTCCTCTTTGATGTGTTGGCTTATAGCTCTTCAGAACATGGCCTTTCTTTCAGATGGTTTTGGATGTTGTTCTGGATGGGGTGTCTGACCTGATAACTTTGTGGCTGGCGACCCCTTTTGTGACAGCAAATTCATCAGGGATATCAAATTCATCAGGGACCTCGTAACTCTAGATAAGAATAGCATACAAGGAGTTTTACTATGACTTCGGCAGTGCGGGACAAACCAAGTCTTGGGCCCTGGGAAAGAACATGTTTTAAAAGGCCTGCCTCTTGGCATCGGAGAGAACATTTAGCAGATAATTTCCTTCAATTCTACACATTTTGTCATTGGGCCGAGAGATTTTATTGCAGCTTTTAAGCTAATATCCTGAAATTCTATACATTTTGCCAAGAAGTAGAGAGATAACTTTGCAGTTTTAAGCTTAAAGCAAGCGTGCCCATTTGAAACAAAGGGATGGGCCTGGAGACATTTAACCAATCAAATTCATAGACAGAGCTATGGATGCAAGGACTGACATCCATGATATACCAATTATAGTTTTAACCATGATTTGAGGCTATACAGTGTTTGTTTACAAACATTGGCGTAAAAAAAGGCTATTGAGTACTGATGGGGCACAACAGTTGAACTAAGCTCATGATGCATTTATAAGTTATATTCTTCAAAAATCAATGGGTACATAATGGTATTCCAAAACCCAAAAATGGATGTAGCAACTAAAGATTCCAGTTTAAATTAGTGCTGCTGTCATTATTTTGCACAATTTAAAATAAAAAAAATCCTTATCTAAACTCCAATTCGTAATAAATACATTCCAAGTAAATGACAGAAACAAAACAAAAAATATACATTTTCATTACTTATTTAACAAGTGGTGTATTGAACAGAAACCGATTTGATGTGCAAAAACATGAACCCCTCAGTCAATAGCAGCGATAACTTGGAGTAAACGTCTCCTATAGCCAGCAATCAGTCTCTGACGTCTGTTTTGAGGGATTTTTGCCCACTCCTCCAGAACTCAGCCAATTGAGTGAGGTTCGAGGGTTGTTTGGCATGAATTGCCTGCTTCAGGTCCTGCCACAGGATTTAGGTCAGGACTTTGACTTGTCCAATCCAAAACAAATCTTCTTTCTCCTTGGCCATTCTTTGGTAGATTTGCTTGAATGCCTTGGGTCGTTGTCTTGTTGCAAGACCCATTTTCGGCCTAGCTTTAGCTCCTTGACTAATGGCCTGACGTTCTGTTCAAGAATCTCCTGGTAATACCTCAGAATTCATGGTTCCCTTGACGATGTGGAGTCGTCCAAGTCCAGAGGAGGAAAAGCAGCACCAGATCTTGACATTCCCACCACCATGCTTGACTGTTGGGATAAGGTTATTTTGGTGGTAGGCAGTGTTGGGTTTTCGCCAAATATATTGCTGTTGATTGTGACCAATAAGGATCGAGACCAATTTTGGACTCATCGGTCCAGACAATGGACTTCCAGAAACCTTCAGGTTTGTTCCAGTGGTCTCTGACAAAGTTAAGACGAGCAGATTGGTTCTTTTTTTGACAGCAGGGGCTTCTTCCTAGGAACCCTCCCAAGAATGGCATTTCAATTCAGTGTTCTTATTGTTGAAGCATGCACAGTTACCCGAGATGCAGCAAGGGTGGTCTGCAAATCTCTAGATGTTATGTTTGGGTTGGCTTTTACCTGATTTACTATTGTTCTTGTGGCTCTTGGTGATATTTTGGAAGGGTGTCCACTTCTAAGCCGAGTTGCTGTCATGTTAAATGCTCTCTATGTGTATATTATTTGCCTCAGTGGACTGATGGAGCTCAAATCTTTTTGCGATGATTTTATAGCCTTCCCCAGACTGATGTGCTCTCACTACCCTCATCCCGATGTCCTCTGAGATCTCCTTTCCTCTCAGCATGGTGTGCTTTGCATTCACCTGGATGGGTAAAGCCAAACTGACCAGGTTTCTTATCTCTTTATCAGAGTCCCGCCCAAACTCTTACCTAACAATCTCTACTTTGATTGGTTCAATTGGCACCCAATTATTTACCCACCTGAATCTTCTTACCTACTTGATTTAACCAATGCAACTCTGGGGTTCACTTATTTTTGCACCTGCACAAATTCCTTTTTAATTGTGTTGTTCTACTACACGTATGCTTTCCTTACACCAGCTTATGGTATTGGTAAATAGAAACCTGTTATGTCCGATCAAAAAGACGCATTCTGATTAAATGGCGATTATGGTCAAATCTGTAATTGCACAAGGGGTTCACATACTTACAAGCAGCACTGTATATCATTTTTTTTTATTACAAATATGGAGAAGAATTGCAAACTACAAGAAGATCAGGCAAAGAAGTATAAAGTTAAAGCATGACTCAATGGTGGAACACTGAATACCAACATCCCTTTGAGCCTCCCAGGCCCATGTTGCCCAGGATTAAGAACATAAATGGTTTATTAATAATATTACGTTGTATTCTATTGTATTACACCCTCAATGTATTCCAAGGATCCCTTAGGGAACATGTTTTAAATCTGTGATTAGCTACAAATTATAATGTAAACGTTATTTTTTTCAAATGTGGTCACTGGCTATTGTATAGAGAAAGAGTTTGATGTTGGAGGACCTCATGTGAAGGTCTACCTTTGAAAAAAAAAAAAAAACATTTATGTAGATTCAAAGATAAACAGCTGGATGACATCTACAACCGGAAGGAAAAGATAAACCGTGCAGGAAAGGGGTGATGGTAATGTAGTCGTTTTGTGTTTGCGGTAATGCAGTCAAAGGAAGGTTGAACAGTTCTTACCTCTGCTGTTTCATTACAGATGCAAAGGTTTATGTGGACCCGCGGAAGAAAGGTAAAGGTGCCGACAATGAAAACAAAATCCACAATGATTTTAAAAGTCAATGTTTCTATTGTTGCAATTTCGCCAATGTATGTTATGGCTGAAATGTGACATTTTGCTTGTTAAGAAACAATACGCTCGCTCCTCTTATGGAGTTTAACTTTCCTTTGTGGCTGTGAAAATATTTAGTTTCAGTCCCTTTTTATGTCCGTTATCCCCACAGATCAGCCGAAGGTAGCTTTTTCAGTTAGACTTGATGAAGTTTGTACCTTTTTTAATTATACAGTGTATTCAGACCGGTGACTTTTTTTCCACATATTGTTGTGTTTACAGCCTTGTTTTAAAATGTAAAAAAATCACAAAAAATAAATAAAAATCCCTCATCAATCTACGTACAATACCCCATAATGACAAAACAAAATCTGGTTTTTAGACATGTTTGACCAAAACGTTACGTTTACATAAGTATTCAGACCCTTCACTACTCAGTACTTTGTTGAAGCACCTTTGGCAGTGATTACAGCCTAGAGTCTTTGTGGGTGTGACGCTACAAGCTTGGCACACCTGTGTTTGGGGGAGTTTCTAACATTCTTCTCTGCAGATCCTCTCAACCTCTGTCGGGTTGGTTGGGGGGCGTTGCTGCATGGTTATTTTCAGGTCTGTGCAGAGATGTTCGATCAGGTTCAAGTGCAGGCTCTGGCTGGGCCACTCAAGGACATTCAGTCCTGCAGAAATGTTTTGTTCCCCTTCCCTAGATCTGTGCATCGACACAATCCTGTCTCGGAGCTCTACAGACAATTCCTTCGACCTCATGGCTTGGTTTTTGCTCTTACACGCACTGTCAACTGTGGGACCTTATACGAACAAGTGTGTGCCTTTCCAAATCATGTCCAATCAATTGAATTTACCACAGGTGGACTCCAATCAAGTAGTAGAAGCATCTCAAGGATGATCCACAGTTTTTGCCACAGTGTCTCCTGACCCCTCCTGTCTCAGCCTCCAGTATTTATGCTGCAGTAGTTTATGTGTCGGGGAGCTGGGGTCAGTTTGTTATATCTGGAGTACTTCTCCTGTCCTATTGGTCCTGCCGTACATACCTACAAGTACGCTAGGGTCACAAGACGCAGGCCTCCTAATTGTCCCTAGAATTTCTAAGCAAACAGCTGGAGGCAGGGCTTTCTCCTATAGAGCTCCATTTTTATGGAACGGTCTGCCTACCCATGTCAGAGACGCAAACTCGGTCTCAACCTTTAAGTCTTTACTGAAGACTCATCTCTTCAGTGGGTCATATGATTGAGTGTAGTCTGGCCCAGGAGTGGGAAGGTGAACGGAAAGGCTATGGAGCAACGAACCGCCCTTGCTGTCTCTGCCTGGCCGGTTCCCCTCTTTCCACTGGGATTCTCTGCCTCTAACCCTATTACAGGAGCTGAGTCACTGGCTTGCTGGGGCTCTCTCATGCCGTCCCTGGAGGGGGTGCGTCACCTGAGTGGGTTGATTCACTGTTGTGGTCATCCTGTCTGGGTTGGCGCCCCCCCCCTTGGGTTGTGCCGTGGCGGAGATCTTTGTGGGCTATACTCAGCCTTGTCTCAGGATGGTAAGTTGGTGGTTGAAGATATCCCTCTAGTGGTGCGGGGGCTGTGCTTTGGCAAAGTGGGTGGGGTTATATCCTTCCTGTTTGGCCCTGTCCGGGGGTGTCCTCGGATGGGGCCACAGTGTCTCCTGACCCCTCCTGTCTCAGCCTCCAGTATTTATGCTGCAGTAGTTTATGTGTCGGGGGGCTGGGGTCAGTTTGTTATATCTGGAGTACTTCTCCTGTCCTATTCGGTGTCCTGTGTGAATCTAAGTGTGCGTTCTCTAATTCTCTCCTTCTCTCTTTCTTTCTCTCTCTCGGAGGACCTGAGCCCTAGGACCATGCCCCAGGACTACCTGACATGATGACTCCTTGCTGTCCCCAGTCCACCTGGCCATGCTGCTGTTCCAGTTTCAACTGACCTGAGCCCTAGGACCATGCCCCAGGACTACCTGACATGATGACTCCTTGCTGTCTTGCTGTCCTGTTTTACCAAAGGTATATTTTTCAGTTAGACTTGATGGTGGGACTCTTTGACCCCATGGCACCACTATCACCTTAGTCACAAGAAAGTCAATCTAAACATTGGCAACGAATACAACACAAACACATGCACTTTTTTGTGTGTCATCTTCTCTGTCATTTTGATCAAAATAAGCTTTCCCTCCTCCACAATAATGTCTTTCCTCTCAATGGTCTCTGTCACATGGATCTTTACAGCACCAGTTAAACGAGTCTACTAATTCACTTTCAACTACTACAAGAGAAATGGATCAGCTATTGCCAATGGATATGATCACAACTCCAGCGATGGTGATGACATGGTGAGCACCGTGTCCTTGGAGGTCGGGAATCGGGTCTGAGTGACCCTCACTGATCGCACTCCCATTGGGGTTGAGGAACTGATCACCACCTTCAATGGCTTTCTGCTCTTCCCCATGTGAGGAGAGAGCAGGGCCCGCATTCATAAAGCGTCTCAGAGTAGGAGTGCTGATCTAGGATCCGTTTTCCTTTTTTTAGATCATAATGAATCAAGGCCCTGGTGTTTAGAAGCAATACGGTGTAGAGAACCTTACATATGTGTCTGTACAGCCAATGTTAGAAATGTCAACTTTGCATGTTTTAGATTCTTCAAAGGAGCCACCCTTTGCCTTGATGACAGCTTTGCACACTCTTGGCATTCTTTCAACAAACCTGGAATGCTTTTCCAACAGTCATGAAGGAGTGCCCACATATGCCTTCACTCTGCAGTCCAACTCATCCCAAACCATCTCAGTTGAAAAATAAATGATAGTCCCACTAAGCGCAAACCAGATAGGATGGCGTATCGCTGCAGAATGCTGTGGTAGCCATGCTGGTTAACTGTGCCTTGAATTCTACAAAAATCACCAACAGTGTCACCAGTAAAGCACCCCCACTCCATCACACCACCTCCTCCATGCTTCACGGTGGGAACCACACATGCGGAGATCATTCGTTCACCTTCTTTGCGTCTCACAAAGACACGCCGCGTGGAAACAAAAATCAAACATTTAGACTCAATAGACCAAAGGACAGATTTCCACCGGTCTAATGTCCATTGCTCGTGTTTCTTGGCTCTAGCAAGTCTCTTATTATTATTGGTGTCCTTTAGTAGTAGTTTATTTGCAGCAATTTGACCATGAAGGCCTGATTCACGTAGTCTCCTCTGAGCAGTTGACGTTGAGTCTGTGTCTGTTACTTGAACTCAATGAAGCATTTATTTGGGCTGCAATTTCTGAGGCTGGTAATTCTAATTCATTTATCCTCTGCAGCAGAGGTAACTCTGGGTCTTCCTTTCCAATGGCGGTCCTCATGAGAGCCCGTTTCATCGTAGCACACTTGAAGAAACGTTCACATTTTCCGGATTGACTGACATTCATGTCTTAAAATAATGATGGACGGTTTCTCTTTGCTTATTTGAGCTGTTCTTGCCATAATATGGACTTGGTATTTTACCAAATAGGGCTATCTTCTCTATGCCACAACACAACTGATGGGCTCAAATGCATTAAGAAGGAAAGAAATTGCAAAAATGAACTTTTAACAAGGCACATCTGTTAATTGAAACAGATTCCAGGCGACTCCTTCATGAAGCTGGTTGAGAGAATGCCAAGAGTGTGCAAAGCTGTCATCAAAGCAAAGGGTGGCTACTTTGAAGAATCTCGAATATAAAGTATATTTTGATTTGTTTAACACTTTTTTTGGTTACTACATGATTCCATATGTGTTATTTCATAGTTTTGATGTCTTCAATATTGTTCTACAATTTAGAAAATAGTAAAAATAAAGAAAAACCCTTGAATAAGTAGGTGTGTCCAAACTTTTGACTGGTACTGTATATGCCCCCATCTGTCTCTCCCTCCACCCCTCTACCTCTCTGCCCCCCCCCCCCCCCCCCACTGTCTGCCCTACACTCATCTCTTCTCCCCTTCTCTCTGTGCCTCAGGCATGCTGATTGCACTGTATAGATCGGTCTGTCCGTTTCTCTGTTCTGTATGTTGACACCAGACCAGGTCTGACCCAGTCGGATCATGCCCACTCACAGGCGGCTGGTGGCACCATAATTGGGGAGGACGTGCTCATTGTAATGGCTGAATTGGAATCAATGCAATTGTATCGAACACATCAAAGACGTGTTTTCCATGTGTTTGATTCAAATTCCAGCCATGATTATGAGCTGTCCTCACCTTATCAGTTTCCCGTTGACCACCCTCCTATGTAGCCTACTAACACTACATATACAAAGCCTGTGGACACCTCTTCAAATAAGTTGATTCGGCTATTTCAGCCACACCTGTTGCTGATAATTGTATTAACTTGAGCACCCAGCCATGCAATCTCCATAGACAAACATTATCAGTAGCATGGCCTTACTGAAAAGCTCAGTAACTTTCAATGTGGAACCGTCATAGGATACCACCTTTCAAACAAGTCAGTTCCTAAAATATCTGCCCTCCTAGAGCTGCCCCGGTCCACTGTAAGTACCGGACTGCCAAATGCTGAAGCGCAAGGTGTGTAAACATCATCTGTCCTCGGTTGCAACACTCACTACCAAGTTCCAAACTGCTTCTGGAAGCAACGTCAGCACAAGAACTGTTTCCCCGGGAGCTTCATAAAATGTGTTTCCATGGCTGAGTAGCCGCACACAAGCCTAAGACCACCATGCGCAATGCTAACCGTCGGTTGGAGTAGTGTAAAGCTCACCAACCATTTTACTCTGGAGCAGTGGAAACGTGTTCTCTGGAGTGATGAATACCGCTTCACCATTTGGCAGACTAATCTGGGTTTGGTGGATGCCAGGAGAACACTTCTAGCGCCAATGCATAGTCCCAACTGTAAAGTTTGGTGGAGGAAGAATAATGGTCTGGGGCTGTTTTTCATTGTTCGGGCTAGGCCCCTTAGTTCCAATTAAGGGAAATCTTAACGCTACAGCATACAATAACATTGTAGATGATTCTCTGCTTCCAACTTTGTGGCAAGAGTTTGGGTAAGGCCCTTTCCTGTTTCAGCACGACATTGCCCGCATGCAGAAAGAGAGGTCCAAACAGAAATGGTTTGTCGAGATCGGTGTGGAAGAACTTGACTGGCCTGCACAGAGCCCTGACCTCAACCCCATTGATCACCTTTGGGGTGATCTGGAATGCCGACTGCGAGCCAGGCCTAATCGCCCAACATCAGTGCCCGGCCTCACTAATGCTGTTGTGGCTGAATGGGAGCAAGTCCCAGCAGCAATGTTCCAGCATCAAGTGGAAAGCCTTCCCAGAAGAGTTGAGGCTGTTATAGCAGCAAAGGAGGGACCAATTCCATATTAATGCCCATGATTTTGGAATACGATTATTAACGAGGAGGTGTCCACATACTTTTGGTCATGTAGTGTATGTTGTTTGAGAGTGGATGGCATAAGACTATGGGTAAAGTTAGTTTCATGGGAAAAAGAACACGAGAGAAGAGAAATAGGGGGGGAAAGGAGTGGAAGGGGGGCCCTGGGTGAAAAAGTTTGGGAACCCCTGACTTATATCTCTAGAGATGAAAGAAGTATGTTATTGTAGTGTGTGTGTGTGTGTGAGAGAGAGTGAGAGAGAGAGAGAGAGAGAGAGAATGGTCGAGACAGCTGCAGAACTTTGGGAGAAGTTTGTGTGTGGGGGGGGGAGGGTGTATTTGTGTGGGGGGGGGGGGGTAATTTAGTTTTCCTGAGGCATTGGCAGCTAGGGGTTGTGTCCCCACTCCAACGTGATTGGTCCTGTGGGCGATTGCATTGGGAGTGAAATCACAACATCCTGCCTGACCTACTTGAAGGAAAATTTCATCCCAAAACTATGTTTTGGTATTTGTTAAGTAGTCAAACATTAGGAACACCTTACTAATATTGAGTTGCACCCCCCCCCTCCCCCACCCCTTTTGCCCTCAGAACAAATTTGTCAGGGCATGGACTCTTCAAGTTCAAGGCCCATGTTGACCCCAAAGCTTCCCACAGTTGTGTCAAGTTGGCTGCATGTCCTTTGGGTGGTGGACCACACACAGGGAACTGTTGTGCCTGACAAACCCAGCAGCGTTGCAGTTCTTGACACAAACCAGTGTGGCTGGCACCTACTACCATACCCCATTCAAAGGCACTTAAATATTTTGTCTTGCCCTTTCACCCTCTGAATGGCACACATACACAATCCATGTCTCAATTGTTTCAAGGCTTAAAAATCCTTCTTTAACTTGTCTCCTCCCCTTCCTCTACACTGATTAAAGTGTATTGAAAGCAGGGGCATTCAATATGACATCAGGAAAGATCTCTTTCACACTGCCTCTCTCTCCCTCTTTCCCACTTTCTTTTTGTTACTCCCTCTCCCTTTTCCTATTTTTTCTCTCTCCCGCTCTCTGTTTCTCCCCCTCCTCGCTTTGTACCTCTCCTTTTGGCTCTATATTACTACCACCCTCTCACTCTCTCTGTCCCCCCTCGCTCTCTCTTTCCCTCTCTCGCTCGGTTCCTTTCTTTCTTTCTCCCACCTTCTCTCCTCTCTCTTTTCTTCACTCTCTTGCACCCTCCCCCTGTCAAATGTGTAAAGCATGGGGATTTTCCAAGATTGAAAAAAAACAGACATTGCTGTTGTTAGATTTATCACTTAAAATGAACTTTGTGTTTTTCAAAAGCAGATGTATAGTCAGCTTTGTGGTCCTGTGTGTATTGTGTTATACAGGGATATTCCTGGTTGACTACCACTCTGTGGATATATTGTGGACTAACACTGTATTGTCTGACCTCGATAATGGCTCAGGAGGGAGAGAGGGATGGAAAGAGCGGTAGAGGAACTGATAATGACAGAGGATGTATGGCGAGAGGAATATAAAAGCGAGGGGCAGCATCAGAGGGAGATATAACTAATCCTCTCCCTCCCTCCATCCCTCTGTGACTGTGCATCGCCAAAGGGAGAAAAAAGGCAGGAAACAAAACAGCCCTAAGCACTAGCTCACCCTCCTCTCTTCTCCTCCTCCTCTACTCCACGACCACACTGTCTCACACACAGACTCCCTCTCTTTCCATCTCACTCATTTCTTCTAAAATACTCCCTCACTTCCTACCTCCCTTCTGGCCCCCTTGACCTGTTTCTGTCCTCTCTTCTCTGTCCTAACCATTGGTTTTGTTCTCTTCTCATTGACATTCAGTCCAGCTCTGAGGCTAGTTGCAGGGCAACCACAGCACAATACCATTCGTAAATGCAAATACGCACGCACACACACACACATACGCATGCATGCCCGCACACACTGCCCAGTGGGAGACGCTGATAAATCGCCCTCTGGGCTTACAGCTCCATCTCTCCTTCTCTCTACCCCTCTTTCTCTCGCTCCCTCTCCCCTTGTCCCATAACCTCCCTGGCACTACAAAGCGCTCCTCTTTCATCTCACACCCTTCTCATCCCATCTCATCCCATCTCTCACTCTCCCATATCTCAGTACAGCGACCTTAACCACTGCGCCACCCATGTTTCATGAGCTGAAATAAAAGATCCCAGAAATGTTCCATATGCACAAAAATCTTATTTTTCTCAAATGTTGTGCACAAATTTCTTTACATCCCTGTTAGTGAGCATTTCTCCTTTGCCAAGATAATCCATCCACCTGACAGGTGTGGCATATCAAGAAGCTGATTAAACAGCATGATCAATACACAGATGCACCTTGTGATGGGGACAATAAAAGGCCACTCTAAACTATGCAGTTTTGTCACAGACCACAATGCCATAGATGTCTCAAGTTTCGAGGGAGCGTGCAATTGGCATGCTGGCTGCAGGAATGTCCAACAGAGGTGTTGCCAGAGAATAGAATTTTAATTTCTCTACCATAGGCCGCCTCCAACGTTGTTTTAGAGAATTTGGCAGTACGTCCAACCGGCCCCATAACTGCCGACCATGTGTAACCACGCCAGCGCAGGACCCCCACATCCGGCTTCTTTACCAGCAGGATCGTCTGAGACCCACCACCCGGACTGCTGATGGAACTGAGGAGTATTTCTGTCTTTAATAAAGTCCTTTTCTGGGAAAAAACTCATTCTGATTGGCTGGGCCTGGCTCCTCAGAGGGTGGGCCTGGCTCCCAAGTGGGTGGGCCTATGCCCACCCATGGCTGCGTCCCTGTCATGTAGAATCTGTAGATTAGGGTCTAATGAATTTATTTAAATGAACTTATTTCCTTGTATGAACTGTAAAATTGTTGTGTTTATATATATTTTTCTATATATATATATATATATATATATATATTTATTTATATATTACAGATTATATACGATGACATTGTTGAATACTCGTTTCTGATTGGCTTGAAGGGAATTCTAGAGCGTGCATTCAATTTCTATATTTCATTCTTACATGTTCTATGCTTGAGCTGCTTTTGAAAACAAAAGTTGAATTGATAACATTATTGGCCTTGTTGAATTTGATTTTCATAATAGCAAATATAGGACTGATGGTTTGGTTAGCTAAACTAGCAAGTCAGTTTGTTTGCTGACCAAGGCAACTACTGTAGTAGCTATCGAGTAAACTTGTTGGCTACTTCAGTGGATGTTGAACACATTTCTACATGTTAAATTATATATATATATATATATATATATATATATATATTTCCATGGTATAAAAGGGAAATATATATATATAATGCTCTATGTGTTCTCTATGTGTTCTCCGGAAAATAATGAACGATGAAAGGTTAGCTCCGCTAGTACATTGTCGTTTAATACACCTTCCAAGTCGTTCATTATTTTCCATGGAATGCATAGCCCCTTGTTGATTATCCCTTACATAATATACTAAGATCATATCATATACCAAAACTAAAGAGAGTTACTTCCCCTTTGCTCAGAATGTGAGGGTTGGTTGAATACAAATTGACTCAGCGAGAGAGAATCATCTGTTGAACATTTCCTTCATATCTCCTGTTCCGGGAATCTTACAAAACCTTTTCCACATGTACTCTATCTCTCCATCCTCATCCCTCCATCTGTCATCCACTCCTTTATTTGTCTCTCCTCGTTATCAGTCTTTTTTTACACCCTGTCCTCCTTTTATTCACTATTTTCATCTAACACTTTTCTACTGATCACCATCTGTCTTCCCGAAAATCCTGTCCGTAATAAAAGAGGGATGAATAATTATCTTTCATCGTCACTTTTTTATTTTTTATTTCCTGCTCCATCTGTCAATCTGTCCATTCTGATTTGAGGACCTCTGTTTCTCAGAGGCCAAGATAATGTGAAGGACATGCTGACTCCTTTCACAGGAACTGTGGAGTGAACATGACCCTATAAGAGAAAGCAGGGCAGAGAAGACAGGACTTGGGAGGACTAGGAGAGAGTAGAGGGAGGGAGGGGAGGAATGGAGAGAGTAGAGGAGGGAGGGAGGAGAGGAGTGGAGAGAGTAGAGGAGGGAGGGAGGAGAGGAATGGAGAGAGTAGAGGAGGGAGGGGAGGAATGGAGAGAGTAGAGGAGGGAGGGAGGAGAGGAGTGGAGAGAGTAGAGGAGGGAGGGAGGAGAGGAATGGAGAGAGTAGAGGAGGGAGGGAGGAGAAGAATGGAGAGAGTAGAGGGAGGGAGGAGAGGAATGGAAAGAGTAGGAGGGAGGAGAGGAATGGAGAGAGTAGTGGAGGGAGGAGAGGTATGATGAGTCCTAGATAAGAATGTATTCTAGTCAGATAGGCCCAGACCTGCTTCGTACTCTGTAAACACACACTGCATGCACCCACGCACTCCACTTGCATACCATATCCAAAAGCAAATAGATATGCATTGAATACTTCCAATCATTCCCATTGAGCACATACGTTAGTTCAATGTCTAGTTTTGATTTACATTTGGTTGAGATGTCAACTAACGTGGATTCAACGTGAAATCAGCCCAAGAATGTCAACCGTCATTGGATTTGGGTTCAAAGTCGGGTAAAAACATGACTAAATTCCCTTGCGTTGATGCCTTTTTGCAAATCCAATCAGTTTCCCCACTTTGATTCAAAATCATCACCATGCCATTTTTTGGGGTTGAAATGGTGTACAACATTGATTCAGAGAAAGAGAGAGAGAAAAACTCCTTTATTACCCCCACACATGTCACATGTCACATCTTGATTACAAACAGCTCAAAGACATTCTGGACTGGAACATTCCCACTTAGATTTTTTTTATTCACAAGCACAGTCCGTGTAATGATTAACTGAAATCACATGGCAACCGAGACAAACAAACCAACATGAATAATGCCCATTTTAGAACACAAGGTCAAATAAGGTCAAAGTCCTTATGCATTTCCTGATAAACACAAACAATGAAAATTGTTCAAGCCAATGGAAAACGACATACAGAGGAAAATCCTGACATAACATCCTCCTATACAAGTCTGTATCATTGTTAACCTTGTAAAATCTTCCAACTCGTGTGCCACATTTCACCGTAGCCTCAGTGTAAAACTGTCGATGCTCAGTGCCACCTGCTGATGTAAATGCAGTAGTACAGCACCCTCTCAGCTATCCTCCAGTTCAGTGGGTTTTCAAACCTCGAGGGCAAGGGTTCCCTCTTGTTGGTGGAGAGAATTTTGCAGGTTTAAAGCTTATTTCCTGCAATTCTACACATTTTGTCATGGGTTGCAAAGAAAATGTTCTGGTTTTAAAGAAACATTTTCTTGCAATTCTATACATTTTACCATGTCTGATCTATATGTATACGTGTGACATGAGTGAAAAAATAAAATAAAAATGACAATATCTATGGGCTAAAACATTAGAGAAGAAAAAGCATTAGCTGACATGGGCTAGTTGATCTAGACATTTCTGACAAGTTATAAATAGCTCTCTAAAAGGTATCCAATGACTGACATGAAAAGAGGACAACTGCCGATTCACTACCCAGTTTTGAAATTGCACCTCGTCCATTCTACCATTGCACCTTTCAAGAGTAAGTTTAAAGCCGAACTGAGTTTCTTTAAAAAAAAATTAACTCACACGCTTCACAGTTTGGGAACTAATGCTCTAGGGCTCTCAAACTCAACTCTGGACTTCGAAGCCAGTTTCACTGCATTTTTTATTTCCCTCTAGTCAGGGACTGATTTAGACCTGTGACACCAGGTGTGTGCAATTAATAATCAGGTAGAACAGAAAACCAACAGGCTCTGGCCCTCGTAGGGTACCCCTGCTCGAGGGGACCCCCAGACATTTCACAATTTTGTTTAGTTGACAAGTTGAATCAGGTGTGCTAGCTCTGGAATAGATCAAATACATGGAATGGCTGGGGTTCCCACTGAGAAGATTCAGAAACACTGCATCCAGAACAGGGTTGGGGTCAATTCCATTTCAATACCAGTCAATTCAGAAAGTCAACCAAATTCCAATTCCAAATGTTCCTCATTGAAAGGAAAATGTAAATGTCAGTGTGCTTCCTGAATTGAAATGAAATTGATCCAAACTGGAATAAACTAAATCTCAAAGACACGTAAAAGAAACATCCTGACCACTCTCTCGCTCTCGTTTCCATTCACTTCACAGAATGTAAGCTTAAGAGATCAGGATGGTCGAACAAGGCTACAACATAATACAGAAGAGACATCAAAAAAGAAGAGGGACAGATATTTCCTTGACATACAGTCAACAGTAGAGTGTTAGTGAATGTGTATGTGGGAGCGCACATTCGAAAGTGCAGTATATAGTTGAAACGTCCATTTGAATACAGAGCTCAGTAAGTACAACTGTCCATGTATGTGTGCGTGTTGGCTTGTACAGTTATACACATTTTGTTCTGTGTTGGTCAAGGTTTGTTTGCGTTGCTTAAGCATCGTCTCCGTTGGCGCCATCTCCATCATCCTCTCCTTCTTCCTCTTCCTCATCGTTATCCTCCCTTCCTCGACTCTGTACCTGCCGACAGGATTCAATGAGCTGACATGAGACACCGCCTGCCTCCCAAATGGCACCCTTTCCCCTACGTAGTGCACTACTTTTTAAAAACTTTTTTTTTTAACGTAGTGCAATACTGCTTCCTCCTCAATGTTTTCCTTCACACTACAACTCATTTCCATCTGCACTTCTCCGTTCCCCACAGTTCCTTTCCCCTCTCAAGTGTGGCTCAGTTTGTAGAGCATAGCACGTGCAACACTGGGGTTCTGGGTTCGATTTCCAAGGGGGACCAGTACAAAGTATGGAAATATATGCACTTACTACTTACTGTAAGTCGCTCTGGATAAGAGCTTGTGCTAAATGACTAGCTAAAATGTTAGCTACACCTCCTCTTCCTCCAGTAGGTCTCCCTCCTCTTCTGAGTCGTTGAGAGACTGGATCTCTCTCGCCCTCTTTAGACTTTCCTCCTTCCCTCCGCAGTTGAGGAGATGAGACACCTCCCCTGTCTCCGGCTTCCCACTACTCTCCATGTCTAGAGGGAGAGCCAGAGAGATTTTAATTGATAAACAAAAATGAGTTGCGTTATGCATATTTATGTCTGAAAATGCAGTGGGCAACGAGTGTACATCCATCACTCGTGTCTGTCCCCGTCCTACCGGACTTCTTGCTGTGGTCCTTCCCCAGGCGCTCCAGACTCTCCAGCAGGTAGTCCACTTTGTGTTTTATCTGGGCCAGCTCTCACTTGATGGTCTGCAGGTCATCTGTCTTCACTGGGTTAGGAACAGGGGGGAGAGAGGAGAGAAGGAAGGAGGAGAGAGTCAGAGGCATACATTTACAGTCAGTATGGATGTCACTTCCAGAGAATTAACATGGATGCATGTGTCTACAGGGTAAATTAATAATGGGTAACTGGCCTTAGTGAATTTGGAGTTGGTAAGTGTGTGTCAGGGACGAGATCAAGTTATACCATTGTGTAGTTAGCACGAGTGTGTTTGATCAGTGTCGGAAGTGTCTGTCATGCCACGTATGCGTGTGGCACTGACTGGTGTGTGAGGTAGAGGTCCTGTGGCTGCTCCTGGAGGTGGAAGATGAGAAGCGGGTCTCGGTGCATCGGCTGCCCCCTCCACCTCCACTCATACTGACCCGGGGATGTTCGGAGGGGATCGCCGGCCGGGACAGGGGTGGAGGTGGAGGGGGGGCACATGGGAATGGTACGAGTACATGCTACAACGGCAACACAAAACAGGCACACACACACACAGGTTATACGACATAAGGCTGCTACAAATGTAATGGGTTCAATGTGTAACATCTCTCAAAAGAACGCTGCCGTTTAAGGAGGAGGTACAGCTAAAATATCAGATTCTTTATCCCTTTTTAAGTATAGTGTGTGTGTGTGGCAACGGCGAACCAAAGACTTACAGGTCATAGTAATCTCTCTGGAAGTCATAGTCCAAATCAAATGAAGAACTGGGTGGGCGGACAGACAGAAGGCCAGGGTGGTGAGAGAGAGAGAGAGAGTGAGCGAGATTAACTGAAACACTTGGTACAGGTCCTATTTAATTGTTTTTTATTCACACAGAGAGGAGTTGAGGTACACCTGTACATGTCTCCTGCGGAGCGCTTAACCGTCTTCAATCTCTGAGGCTTCGGTTCACAAGCGAGGTTAATGTCTGGGGGGGGGGGGGGGGCATACAGAAAGAACAGAAATAGAGCAGAGGGGGAGAAAAAGAGGGAAAATCAAGAGGAAGTTATATCTTGACATGGGGTGTAACATCCACATTATCACATGTCCCCACATATACTATGCCTTTAGAAGAGGGGAAACATATTGGAGGAAGAGTGGGGACACGGGAGCAGGAGTGGAATACCGCTGCCTGGGTTCTTACCTAGCACCTGTCCTACAATCATCCTCCCGTCCTCGCCCGCTACAGCGGCCCGGACGTTCCTCTCGTTGGCGTACTGGATGAACGCGAACCCCTTGAGGACGGAGCAGCCCACAATCTTGCCGTACTTGCTGAAGAAGAACAACGAGTTCATTTATTGTCCAATGTACAGCGAATGGAAATGTGTCTTTTATACATCTGTGGCTGTCCATTGGATATTTTCACACTACACAAGAATTGCCCTTCTGGGACAGCATTGAATTGGATTCTCCTGCTCTATACCAACCCCGCCGAAAGACACACATACACAGAGGCTGGTGATGTTGGAGCAGAGAGCAGCCAGAGTATCGTGCTACCTACTTGAAGATGGCCTCCACGTCTGCCTTGGTGACCAGGAGTGTGTTGAGGTTCCAGATGAAAACCCAGGAACGGAGCGAACGAGGGTCCGTCTTGTTGGTCACGTTGCCGGACATCACGCTACTGGAGGTGAGAGGCCGGCTGGTGTGTTTATGAGGGGGAAATGAAGGGAGGAGAGGAAAGAGAGAGGAAGAGAACGGAGAAGTTGAGATATGCATGTTTGTGACTGTACGTACGGGGCTGCTTTCCAAAATAAACTGGACCTGATTTGAGAGTCTGCGTCCATACACACACACACACACACACACACACCCCTACACATGATTGGTTGTTTAAAACAAGCATCCCATTCATTATGTTTGTCGGGCTACTTTAGATGATGGCTTACAGCAATGACTGTGCATGGGAGGACTTTAGGCCCCTTTTCACTTTTCTGTGTCTATAATCTACATATAATGGCTTTGTACATAGGAAGGTGGGTGTTCTCCTATTTACACACACTATTTGTGTGTCAGCAGAGCTTTTGGTTATATTACAGGGTGTAATTAAAAATTAAAAAAATATTTTACCTTTAATTAACTAGGCAAGACAGTTAATAAGAATAAATTCTTATTTACAATGACGGCCTAGTAACGGTAGTTTAACTGCCTGTTCAGGGGCAGAATGACAGATTTGTGCCTTGTCAGCTCGGGGATTTAAACTTGCAACCTTCCGGTTACTAGTCCAATGCTCTAACCACTAGGCTACCCTGCCGACCGGAAGGTCTCTGCTTCTACATCTAGAGAACATATTTGGAAGGTTGAAGTAACCAGAACTCACTCCATGTTGCCTGTGCCTTGGACGGGCGTGGTCTGCCTGTTTCAGTATTTGTCAATTGAGCCTGAGTTCTGCTATGCATCGTGGGAGATGTAGTGCATCTATGGAGTGATGTCTCTAGAACTACAAAAGTCTTCAGAAAGTGAAGCGTTTCATATTTTTGGATCAGTGCTGCTCCCATGAGGCACTTCAAAAATATAAAATATATACAGTATATATGCCTCACTAAAAAAATAAAAAACATGGAGTCATGTGGAGGTAAAATAAAATTGAGAGGATGGCCAAAAAAAACCTGTTGGATGAATAGTATTATCATATAAAACAAGACAAATAAGTTAGAAACCGATTCATTGGACAGGTCAATGAGCCAATTCAGAAAACCCCAAAGTGCTTAAGAATATTACTGTACATAGGTAGACAAACAATATGAATTATAACTGGCATGTGAGGCCCAACATACTGTAAGAGACACTTGATAATATAATAGTATAATAGCCGCCTTGTGCACTCTGAGGTGTCGCACAAATATCTGAACAACAATATAAACGCCTTCGGGTCCTTGAAAAGTGCTATATAAATCTCATGTATTATTAATAATATGAAGTGATTTTGGCATACCGTCTTTCTGTCACGGTTGTCCTCCTCTTCATTTGAAGAGGAGAGGCGAGAAGGATCGGAGGACCAAAATGCGGCGTGGTATGTGTTCATCATGAATTTTAATAAAGAAAACACTGAACACTGAAACACTATACAAAAACAATAAACGAAATAACAACCGTGACGCTAATGAGAACTGTGCTGAAACAAGCCATCTACATAGACAATCACCCACAAACAAACAGTGCGACCCAGGCTACCTAAGTATGGTTCTCAATCAGAGACAACTAATGACACCTGCCTCTGATTGAGAACCATACTAGGCCGAAACATAGAAATCCCCAAATCATAGAAAATCAAACATAGACTGCCCACCCCAACTCACGCCCTGACCATACTAAATAATGAATACAAAACAAAGGAAATAAAGGTCAGAACGTGACACTTTCATTATACATTTCTGTCAATCAAATCAAGGGACATGTAATTAGTTGGCGTGGTGTCAGAAAGAGGACATTTGTAAAATGTCAATCCCAAAGCAGAGTACCTCTTGGCCCACAGCCACTTTCCTAATGATAAAAACAGATGTTACAACGGACCACGACACAGCCAAGGGAAGTACCACACACACACACACACACACACACACACACACACACACACACAATAATTTTGGATGAGACTGTTGCGTCTTGTGTTGGGTCTGGTTGTCTTGCCAAAAAGCACACATTTGTGTGATGATTTTTTCTTTGCTGGCCAGTTGACAGGGTTGCTATCCACCAGCATCAATATGAGACTAGAATACAGGCAGCGCATGTGACCCGAATCAAAAGGTGATGCAATACACACAGCTGGGTACTATTTCAGAAGGTCCGGTTACACAAATGTCCGAGGTGGCAAAGGGACGGATGGATATCGTCATAGTCACAAACCCTGACACCCATGCGAACCCAAACTGTTGCCATTTTGAATTCCTGCAATTCTACACATTTTGCCATGTCTTATGTGTTTTCATACCTGAGTGACTCAGCAAAATCAAATGGGGGCCACCTGGGATGTCAAGAGTAAACATGCATAACAAGAGGAAAAAATTTCCATATGCACTAACAAATTTCTAAATTAAATTGCACCTCGTGCAGGCAATCTACTATTATAACTCTCAACAGCAGTAAGTTGAAAGCCCGACAGTTCCTACATTTTTTATTTGACAAAAATGTACGCCAGGACCGCAGTCCATATCCACCCCTTTCTAGGCACACACCATTCTATACAAGGTCCCACAGTTGACAGTGCATGTCAGAGCAAAAACCAAGCCATTAGGTCGAAGAAATTGTTCCGTAGAGCTCCGAGACAGGATTGTGTCGAGGGACAGATCTGGGGAACATTTCTGCAGCATTGAAGGTCCCCAAGAACACAGAGGCCTCCCATCATTCTTAAAATGGAAGACGTTTGGAAGCACCAAGACTCTTCCTAGAGCTGGCTGCCTGGCAAAACTGAGCCATCGGGGGAGAAGGGCCTTGGTCAGGGAGGTGACAAAGAACCCGATAGTCACACTGACAGACCTCTAGAGTTCCTCTGTGGAAATGGGAGATCCTTCCAGAAAGATAAATATCTCTGCATCACTCCAACAATCAGGCCTTTTTGGTAGAATGGCCAGACTGAAAACTTCTCAGTAACAGGCACATGACAGCCAGCTTTGAGTTTGCCAAAAGCCACCTAAAGACTCTCAGACCATGAGAAACAAGATTCTCTGGTTTGATGAAACCAAGATTAAACTCTTTGGCCTGAATGCCAAGCTTCACGTCTGGAGAAAACCTGGCACTATCCCTACGGTGAAGCATGGTGGTTGCAGCATCATGCTGTGGTAATGTTTTTCAGCGACAGGGACTGTGAGACTAGTCAGGATTGAGGGAATGATGAACAGAGCAAAGTACAGAGAGGTCCTTGATGAAAACTGGTGAAAACAGGCTGGTGAGCAAAGGTTCACCTTCCAACAGGACAATGACTCTAAGCACACAGCCAAGACAACGCAAGAGTGGCTTTGGGTCAAGTCTCTGAATGTCTGTGAGTGGCCCAGCCAGAGCCTGGACTTGAATCCAATCAAACATCTCTGGAGAGACCTGAAAATAGCTGTGCTGCGACACTCTCCATCCAACCTGACAGAGCTTGAGAGGATCTGCAGAGAAGAATGGGAGAAACTCCCCAGATACAGGTGTACCAAGCTTGTAGTGACATAACCAAGAAGACTTAATGCTCTAATCGCTGCCAAATGTGCTTAAACATAGTACTGAGTTAAGGGTCTGAACACTTATGTAAATGTCATAGTTCAGTTTTTTATAAATTAGCAAACATTTCTGAAAACCTGTTTCTGCTTTGTCATTATGGGGTATTGTATGTAGATTGATGAGGGAGAAAAAACTATTTTAGGCTGTAACTAGAGATGCACCGATATACACATTTTGGCCAACACCGATATCCGATATTTTCCTCGCCCCCCCCAAAAAATGATACCGATAATCGATATTTTATATTTTAGCGGCCGTTTATGCATTCTAGTACAGTTAAATTGGTTTACACACACACACCGACCAAAGTTATTTTGTTGGCATTTACGTATGTCCCCATTACCAGTAAAACATAATCACTTACTTGCTTTCACTTACTTGCTGTGCTGTTTCGTTGTTCATTTCTTCAGTCTCAACCAGGATTACATCATACATGTCAAGCAGTGAAGTTTCAGCTCGGTCTGTCCGTGGCCTCTCATCCTCGGTGCGCACTGTCACTGTGTCCGTTTACATCTTGTCCAGCTGTGTCTAACTTTTCACGTAAACCCTGTTTCTTGTCTGCAACGAAGTAGCGGCCCTTGTACCTAGCATTTAGCATGGTGGCGACAGAGTAGAGGTTCAGAGAGAATGCCATCGAATCGCTTGTTCACTTCCTCTCGTAGAGTACTTTTCCAATATAACCCGACGATCTGTGTTGGTAGTTTTGTTGAGCACGCGATTCAATGCCATGACAGGGTATCACGCCTGCTGCAGTCTCAGTTGAGCTTATTTCTTGAGTCAGTTGTTCGAATGGAGCTAGGAGTGTACATGTTTACAAGTTTCAAACATGTTCTCAAATGCCATTGAAATGGCAGCAGCGGTATGAGAACCAGCACATTCTTGAGCATGCAATACGGCTTTGCTCAGTACGAAATCCTCATCGACCCACTCTGCTGTCAGACTCATAAAGCTCATGGGGCTGACATCGGTGGTCCAAATGTCAGTCGTGAAGCTAATAGCAGTGACGCCCATAGCAAGTAGCTCATGGATGTGAGTTTCAACAATACTTTGTAACTCCGGTAAGGCATCTTAAAAATAGCGCTTACTTGGTGGTGTGTACCAGTGCTCGACCAGTCGGGGAAAGCCAACATCATCCACAACAGAGAATTATTGATTGTCAAGGGCAATGAATTCCATTATCTTGGCGTTAATGGATTTCGCCTTTGAGTTGTCTCGCTGAAATGTTCTTACTCTTTAAAATAACTGCTCGACTTGTTGACTGCTCAATCCACACAGCAGACAATGTGTGGTAGGTTAGGAATGCTGTGTTGCACTTGTAGCGCTATATTTTTTGTGGCGTCATTACATCATCTACCTACGTTATATAGGTATGCACATCAGCTTTGACATCGATTTTGCACATCGGCTTTAAACAAGACATCGAGCCAATGCCGATGTTGGCATTTTTAGCTCATATCGTCCGATACTGATATATTGTTCATCCCTACCTGTAACGTAACAAAATGTGGAAAAAGTCAAGAGGTCTGAATACTTTCTGAATCCACTGTATACAGCAAGACCTCCCACATAAGCATTCCTGTCTCTTCTATAGATGTTATAACCTTGTTTTGCTAATGCTGTATCATCAAATGAATTATCTAAGTGAGTCTCAGAAAAGGCTTAATATATGAATGTTATCTGATGTTAGCAAGTTATTGATTTCATTAACTTTATTTCTAAGGCTACATATATTAATATGGGCCCTTCCCAGCCATTTCCTGGGTAGCTTATCAGAGATACATCATATGGAAGAGAACAAACAAAGCAAGAGAAAACATGCATGCATTCAGCAATCCATTAATCAGTTGGTGTTACCTGTGTGATTGGGCTGTGGGGTTGAAGCTATGAACCCATAGGCTTGGCTCTCTCATCCATTCTAGGATTTTCGGAGAGAGGGTGGACAATGAGCCTGTCATAGTGGGTGTAAGCAATGTCCCCACGCGCTCTGGCAGTTTTCATGGCTGGGATACGTTACTTCCATTTCTGGCACACAGCTTCAAGATAGTCCTCGTTAAACGTTCCTCTCATGTTCTTCGCTCTTTCCAGAACAGCTACCTTGTCCTTGAAACTCAGGAACTTGACCACTATCGGCCTGGGCCTGTCACCTGGGGCGGTGGTGGGTTTCCAGTCCTGTGGGTGAGCTCCACCTCAATCTTCCTGTGATCCATCTTCAGATTCTCCAAGATCTTTCCTCTTACGTTGTCCTCAGACTCCGTCCAGTTCTAATGCAGAGATGCATTTCTGCAAGTCAGTCCACAACCATGTTGTTCCGCCAGGTTTTTTTTGACTAGGTATACAGCTACGACCGGAAGTTACATTTTCGTAGCAGGCAAGGAGAATTTACGCAGCACGTTAGGAGAAATAACCTCTATCGATCCAGTATCTCTGCACGTTGTAAATACGGTACTGGAGCTGACCCTGTATATGGTAGGCTTACTTACTTTATCGTGTTCTTCTTGTTTTGTTCTACCTTGTTATGTTTAGAATTAATTGTTATCGATTACTGCCTTGGGGTTAGAGTTTGCATGAAAGGAATTTTACTGTACTTCATTGTGCATGTGGCATTAAAACTTGAAACAATGTGCCTCCAGCCACAGCTCAGCCGTAAGCACCAGTAGTACTTGACATCAGCCCACAATTGGATCCCAACCCACCATTGGATCCAAACCCACCATTGGATCCCAGCCCATCCGAGCCCATCATTGGATCCCAACCCACCACTGGCTCCAAACCCACCATTGGATCGCAGCCCATCCCAGCCCATCATTGGATCCCAACCCACCACTGGTTCCAAACCCACCATTGGATCGCAGCCCATCATTGGATCCTAACCCTCCATTGGATCCAAACCCATCAATGGGGGAACACTGTTCCAAACCCAGCACCACGTCTAGAAAAACTTGCCATTGCCATGACTGTGGTGAAATGTTTGCTCTGAAAGTTGACCTGCAGAGGCATGTGACTCTCGTCAAGAAGAGACCCAATGAATGCCTTTTCTGCAAAAAAATGCTACTTCTGTAAACTGAAGGCCGAAGTCCGACTCTGTCACGGTGGGACACACTGCACCTATCAAAGGAGATCTGTCGAGACACATGTAGATTCTCACAGAAGAGAAACCATTTAGCTGTGATGACTGTGGGAAAAGCTTCAGTCTCAAAGGTTACCTAAGGAAGGACAAACACTCTCACAGAAGAGAAACCATTTGACTGTGATGACTGTGGGAAAGGCTTCAGTCAGAAGGGAGACCTAGGGATGAATATACCGACTCACACAGGAGATTCATAATTTAGCTGTGGTTGTGGGATAAGCTTCAGTCTCAAGGGGACCCTAACCAGGCATAAACTGATTCACAGAGGAGAGAAATAATTTAACTGTGGTGAATGTGTGGAAAGCTTCAAGTCTAGGCAGACCCTAAAGCAGCATAAACTTACTCGCACGAGAGAGAAACCATTTAGCTGTGGTGACTAGGAAAATGTCAATCACAGGCAGAACCTATTCATAGACGTGCTTATTGATGAAGGTAACTTCTTCCCAGGGGACTTTTGATACAGCCCCTACGCATGATCTAAATGTGAAACAGGCATAGCTTGCGGTATAGTTTTGGAAACATAAGGAATGTATCTGTCATATCAGCAAGAAATAATTTTCACACAGAAAAAAGGTAAATTAATACACATCTTTATAGGGTTAGGGTTAGTGTAGGGGTTGCAGGTAGCCTAGTGGTTAGAGCATTGGGGCAGTAACCAAAAGGTTGCTAGATTGAATCCCCGAGCTGACAAGGTAGAAATCTGTTGTTCTGCCCCTGAACAAGGCAGTTAACCCACTGTTCCTAGGCTGTCATTGTAAATAATAATTTGTTCTTAACTGTCTTGCCTAGTTAAATAAAAAATTGAGTCTTTCCACACTGCCATATCTCCATGTTATAGTATGTGTTTAAGGAAGACAGCTAATTACCACAGGTGGTCGCCTCTATCTAGAATCCTCTGAACAACCTCTGTAATGGAAGAAAGCCACCAGAAACATGTTGTAACCCGAAAAATACTGTCGGTTGCAACTGTGATAAAGCTGGATAAAACAGTGTACAGGGCGGCAGGTAGCCTAGCGGTTAGTGCGTTGGGCCAGTAACCTAAAAGTCGCTGGTTTGAATACCCAAGTCGACATGGTGAAAAATCTGTCTGTGCCCTTGAGCGAGGCACTTAACCCTAATTTGCTCCAGGGGCGCCTTACTACTATGGCTGAAACAATTCAATTTTACTGCACCTATCCGGTGTATGTGACAATGAAACACATTTTTTTTAAGTGCATCTTTTGCAGTTGTGAAATTATTTTTATGTGATATGAAAGTTTCTAGAACTATATTGCAATTGAGAATCGATTCACATTTAGATGGAATATTTGTCTGTTTTGGCTGCTAGAGCCCGCCTACTTTTGAAAATGAACATATAAGGTCCATGGACCTTAGGGAGTAACGGTAGGCTCATCTACACTGCATAAGAGTACATTATTGGGCTAAGGCAGACCCTAAAGACCCAAACTGTGCACAAACTGACTCACACAGGAGATACATTATTCAGCTGTGGAGACTGTGGGAAAAGCTTCAGTCTCAAAGGTGAAGAAACCATTTATCTCTGGAGAATGAATGGTCAGACTGGGGTTATTGTTGATACAATAAACATATACTTTGCAGAAAAGATCTCCGCCCATTTGTCGAAAACTATTTTTCATTCATTTTGAACTAATTCTGCTAATTCATGATATTGAGTATTGATATACAATCGACTCCTGAGAAATAAATGATTCTCCCAGATCATCCTATACTTATGATAAACACTGTTTATCTAATGTTTAAAAAAAGAAGAAGTAGGCATCGTTTCACTTTACTAGTCTGTGGACTGGCTTGCCTTGCACAGTAGTAAACCCCCAACCAGCTGGCAGCGCTGTTGTGTTTCTGAGCTTGCCACTCGCTAGCTAGAACCAAGGAATCGTCTAAAATTCCTGGAGTAGAACACGGAAGTAGGATTGGAGACGAATTTGTTTTGATTTTGAACATTCATTCTGTTGACTAAATAAATCCCAACTGATTCAGTTGAATTTGCAACGCAAAACTAATTTGATAGAAAATGTCTAAACTAGAGTTCTTGCGTGTGTTTTTGAATGAGCGTTTAACGGCTGCTGCTGTGGAGATTTTCGGGGCAGTTGAGGAAACGGTAGTGGGGTACCAGGAGGAGAATGATCGGCTACGGAGACTGCTGTGTATCACACCAAAGATAACATGTATAGGTTCGTATGTTTACTGAACACAAATATAAACGCAACATGTTACAGTTTATATAAGGAAATCAGTCAATTGAAATAAATAAATTTGGCCAAAATCTATGGATTCCACATTACTGGGAATACAGATATGCATCTGTTTGTCACAGATACCTTAAAAAGGGTCGGGGCGTGGATCAGAAAACCAGTCAGTATCTGGTTTGACCACCATTGTCACATGTAGCGCGACATATCTCCTTCGCAAGGAGTTGATCAGGCTGTTGATTGTGACCTGTGGAATGTTGTCCCACTCCACTACAATGGCTGTGCGAAGTTGCTGGATATTTGCGAGAACTGGAACACGCTGTCGTACAGAACATTATAAACGTGCAGGCCATGGGACATTTTCAGCTTCCAGGAATTTATGTTCAGATCCTTGCAACATGGGGCCGTGCATTATCATGCTGAAACATGAGGTGATGGCAGCGGATGAATGGCACAGTCATGGGCCTCAGGATCTCCTCACGGTATCTCTGCATTCAAATTGCCATTGATACAATGGAATTGTGTTCATTGTCAGCAGGTTATGCCTGCCCAAACCATAACCCCACCGCCACCATGGGGCACTCTATTCACAATGTTTACATCAGCAAACCGCTCACCCACACAACAACATACACACTGAAGTCCGTTATGATGGCGAACTGCAGTCCGGTCAAGCACCTGGTGAGGATTCTGGTGGGCTTAATAGTTACACTTAATAGGTATACTTTGAAGGTATTTTACACTGAAGGAAGTTAAGCGACATGAAACCCACCCTTAACAAAATATTGTTCACTTAAACCTCATTGCAGTCAAAAACGTGATTTCCTGTCTTTTATATTTTTTATGCTAAAATTATGATAATGCCCTTTCGGTGTAAGAGCTGTTTGAGCCATTTCATCCCGTTTTGGTGGGATGGAGTTTTTGGTCTACCTGGTGACATCACCAGGCGGTAAAGGAGTTAATAGACCAATAAGAAAGAGTTCCAAACTTCTCTGCCAATAACAGCTTTTTTGTTTTGCTGCCCATTTTTGTAAACGGAAGACAAAACTCTACACACATTTTACATACGTGTCACTTATTTTTTTATTTTTTTTTACACATTAGTTACATAGCAAAAATATAGTTATTTGATATATCAGGGTAGGGCTCAATTGTAAAATGTTCATTTATTTTCAATGAATTCTCAATAAACTGACAAGTAGAAGCTATTTCTTTCCAAACTATTTACATTTCAGAATTTTAAATAACAATGACCTGAATTGACTGCCTTTAATTTGAATTGAGCCCAGCTCTGACATCTGGATAGATTGTACTTAAACATATCAGGTAAATGTGAAATAGTGTTTTCAGTCATAACTATTATAAATCATGAGCTTTTAATCCTACCCCTTAGCTACCCTCAGCCAACCCCACCTATATTTCTGTACACCACCCACGTATGTTTTCCATGTGCCATACATTTTGAGCCTTTCTAATTGCATAGTCTCTACAGATTGTAAGTCAAAGATTTATATTTTTACCAAGCATTATTTTATTATCTCCCAACTGTGCTATTTGTAGGGTTAGTTTGAGGTGAATGGAGTGATTTTTCTGCCATTCCTGAACCTGTGACCAGAAACAAGCTACATAGGTTCAATACCAGAATATGTGATCTAGTGATTCTGTCTCTTCGCAACTATAAAAGCTAGTTTTCAGATATCCCATCCCCACTCACAGAACATTCCCAGACAGTCCTAGCAGAAATCGAGGAATAGCTCTTTGCTAAGAAACTAAACTATATGACCAAAAGTATGTGGACACCTGCTCATTGAACATATTCCAACCATGGGCATTAATATGGAGTTGGTTCCCCCTTTGCTGCTATAACAGCCTTCACTCTTTCGAAAAGGCTTTCCACTAGATGTTGGAACATTGCTGCGGGGACCTCCATGCAGCCCCAAGAGCTTTAGTAAGGTTGGACACTGATTTTGGACGATTAGGCCTGGCTCGCAGCTGGTGTTCCAATTCATCCTTAAGGTGTTCTATGGGGTTGAGGTCAGGGCTCTATGCAGGCCAGTCAAGTTATTCCACACTGATCTCAACAAACCATTTTTGTATGGACCTCGCTTTGTGCACGGGGGCATTGTCATGCTGAAACAGGAAAGGGCCTTCCCCAAACTGTTGCCACAAAGTTGGAAGCACAGAATCGTTTAGATTCTGTAGCTTTAAGATTTCTATGGGGCCTAGCCCGAATCATGAAAAACATCCCCAGACCATTATTCCTCTTCCACCAAACTGTACAGTTGGCACAATACATTGAGGCAGGTAGTGTTCTCGTGGCATCTGCCAAACACAGATTTTTCCTTCGGACTGCCAGATGGTGAAGCGTGAGTCATCACTCCAGAGAATGCGTTTCCATTGCTACAGAGTCCAAGAACAGTTATTGTGCTGACGTTGCTTCCAGAGTCAGTTTGGAAGTTGGTAGTGAGTGTTGAAATCGAGGACAGACAATGTTTACGCGCTGCAATACTTCAGCACTTGACGCTCCCATTCTGTGAGCTTGTGTGGCCTACCACTTCACTGCTGAGCCGTTGTTGTTCCTAGACGTTTCCATTTCACAATAACAGCACTTACAGTTGACCGGGGTAGCTCTAGCAGGGCAAAACATTTGACATACTGACATGTTGGAAAGGTGGTATCCTATCATAGTGCCAATTTGAAAGTCACTGAGTTCTTCATTCAGCCCATGCTACTGCCAATGTTTGTCTATGGAGATTGCATGGATTTGTGCTCAATGTAATACACCTGTCAGCAACAGGTTGTGACTGTAATAGCTGAATTCCTGATACTTGCTGGTTGAAAATGCAATCTACACAGGATCTTCTAATCAGCCTGTTTGCATGGGTGGGAGTTATGGCTTGCCTGGTGACATCACCAAGCGGTAAATTGGTTGATATACCAATAATAAAGACAGTTCCAAACCTCTCTGCCAATAACAGCTAGTTTTAAGTTTCCCCCTCCCCATTCAGACCACTCCCAGACAGTCTTAGCCAAATTCTTGCTTAAGAGCAATTTTTTTGCCATTTTAATGGGAAACTATTACAGTAAGGTGCCTAATTGTTACCCAGAAATGATTTGATATTGATTTAAAAACAGTTGCATTGGTCCTACATGTAGTTCACTACTCCCCAACACTGCCAATTAGCTAGGCAGGCCAAACGCATTTTCATGATTAACTAATATCATAAAAATCAATAAATCATAGCACTTTTGGGGGCTCTTTCGACAGTTTTTACCTGATTAAGTTCGTCCCTGTTGATGAAAAATGATCTTAAAAGTACTGTTTCTGCTTCCTGTGGTTGTGGATTTTCGATGTATTGCCCAGTATCAAAACCCTGGTTTCAAATGTCCAATTTCATAACCAATATGCTGATATTTGACCAAAACATTCAAAAATACTCTACACGTCACACTTGTGTTCAGATAACTTGTATTTTGCTCAGTTAGCAACTTATAATCTACCACATAGAGGCACTCTTTCCTCAGGTCAAAAGAAAATATCCCAATGCCCCAGGGCAGTGATTGGGGACACTGCCTTGTGTAGAGTGCTGTCCTTCAGATGGGTGTCCTGACTCTCTGTGGTCACTAAAGATCCCATGGCACTTATCGTAAGAGTAGGGGTGTTAACCCCGGTGTCCTGGCTAAATTCCCAAGCTGTCCCTCATACCATCACGGTCACCTAATCATCCCCAGCTTGCATTTGGCTCATTCATCCTCCTCCTCTCCCCTGTAACTATTCCCCAGGTCGTTGCTGTGAATGAGAATGTGTTCTCAGTTAACTTACCTGATAAAATAATGGTCAAATAAAATAAGAACATACTACTTTTGAATGTTTAGCGTAGCTAGGTGTACTCAGGCATGTCTAAAGGCTGATGACTGTATGATTCAGGTGTTCGATTTAATTATGTGGTGTATATAGCAAACCTCTGCTCCTCTTCTTCCCTCCAGACTCCCTGCCGCTCTCTCCCATAGTTTATGAAGAGAAGTCTCCCCCTGAGCAGCAGCACTGTGAGCAGGAGTGGAGCCCCAGTCTGGGGCAGGAGGACCCAGGGCACACACAGATTAAAGAGGAACAGGAGGAACTCGGCACCAGTCAGGAGGAAGAGCAGCTTCAAAGGCTGGAGGCTGATATCATAGAGTTTAAATTCACTCCTTTCTGTGTGAAAAGTGAATGGGATCAGGAAGACCCACTTTGGTCCTTGACTCTTCCCCAAACCCAGACTGTGGAGAACAGAGACAGTGACTCTAAACTAGTGGATTCTAATCCTTTTGGCACTGTGACCAACCTAAAGTGTCTCGAGAATCCCTGTGACCCTCCATTTAATCAAAACAATGACTCCAGCTATTTCTCAATTGTAAGCCGCAACCCAGTAGGACTTGACATTAGCCCACCATTGGGGGAACACTGTTCCAAACCCACCACCATGTCTAAAATAACTCACCGCTGCTGTGACTGTGGTGAAACATTTGCTCAGAAAGCTGACCTACAGAGGCATGTTACTCTCCCAGAGAAGAGACCCAGTGAATGCCGCTTCTGCAAAACAAACTACAACTCCACCTGTAAACTGGAGGCACATGTCCGACTCTGTCATGGTGGGAAACCCTACACCTGTCCTGTTTGTGGCGAGACCTTCAAAGTGAAAGGAGATCTTTCCAAACACACGATGATTCACACAGACGAGAAACCATTTAGCTGTAGCTGTGATGACTCTGGGAAGAGCTTCAATCTCAAGGAACACTTAACCATAGATATTCTGACCGGCACTGGAAATAAACCATTTAGCTGTGGTGTCTGTGGAAAAGGCTTTAGTCAGAAGGGTTCCCTTAAGAAGCATATATTTACTCACACGGGAGAGAAACGATTTACCTGTAGTGACTGTGGGAAAGGCTTCCATCAGAAGTGGACCCTATCTGAACATATACGTACTCACACAGGAGAGAAGCCATTTAGCTGTGGTGACTGTGGGAAAAGCTTCAATTTGAAGGGGAACCTAAGGAAGCATAAACTGACTCACACAGGAGATAAACCATTCAGTTGTGGTGACTGTGGGAAAAGTTTCAATTTGAAGGGGAACCTAAGGAAGCATAAACTCACTCACACAGGAGAGAAACCGTTTAGCTGTTGTGACTGTGGGAAGAGCTTCAATCTGAAGCAACACCTAAACATGCATAAATTGACTCACACAGGAGAGAAACCATTTAGCTGTGGTGACTGTGGGAAAAGCTTCACTCAAAAGTCTAGCCTGCTGACACATGTGAAAACAATCCACAAAGGAATAAAACTGGATGAAAATTGATAGAGGCAATTCAATTATGACAAATAGATATTATGTAAGAAGAAGGAAATTAAAGGGTAGGATGTGGACATCACTCATAGGGGGGGGGGGGACTGAAGAAAACAACTCTGGATTATTCATATTCATATAGATGTGTGAATAATTTACTTTTGTAAATAAAGTTAGATTTTATTTGAATGATGAACAGAGTATTTTAGGAAACACACAGACCTGCTGTTCAAAGTCTGTTGATGTTTTCACGGCATTAGAAACAGGAATTCCTCTTAGTTTGTTTTGGAATTTCTCTCAGGGCGATGAGAAAATGGTCTGACTGATGTTATTTGTACATAAACAAATACATTTAAAAAAAGGTACTTTCCAGAAAATGCTATGAACTGTTTCTCATCCATTTTGACCTAATGCTGCTTATCTATATTATAACATAAGCCTTCTAAGCTGCGGGAGAGTACAATTTGGGGCTGATTTTGAATCTGTAGAATGACTCCATTACCCACAATGCTCATCGACTGGATTTTTACAAAATTACCATGACAATTATGTGTCACAATAATAATATACATTTTTGCAACATGCAGCAATCCATGATATTGAAGGTAAGGTAACACTTTACTTGACACCCAGTGGCATAACACATTATGACACGGTCATAACTGCTTTATGGCTGGTAATGACACAGTGCATTCGGAAAGTATTCAGACCCCTTGACGTTTTCTACATTTTGTTACGTTACAGCCTTATTCTAAAATGGTTTAAATAGTTTTTTTTCCCCTCATCAATCTATACCCCATAATGACAAAGCAAAAACTGTTTTTTTAGACATTTTACAAATCGTATTACAATTAGACTGAAATATGACACATAGATTGCGTCGCTGTACAGCTATTTTCAGAGATAGTTGTCCTTCTGGAAGGTTCTCCCATCTCCACAGAGGAACTCTGGAGCTCTGTCAGGGTGACCATCGGGTGTTTGATCATCTCCCTGACCAAGGCCCTTCTCCCCCGACTTCTCAGTTTGGCCAGGCGGCCAGCTCTAGGAAGAGTCTTGGTGGTTCCAAACGTATTCCGTTTAAGAATGATGTAGGCCACTGTGTTCTTGGGGAACTTCAATGCTGCATAGTTTTTTTTGTACCTTTCCCCAGATCTGTGCATCGAAAAAAAATCTGTTTCGGAGTTCTACAGACAATTCTTTCGACCTCATGGCTTGGTATTTGCTCTGACATGTACATTTTGCAAACATTTATAAATACCTGTTTTCACTTTGTAATTATGGTGTATTGTGTGTAGATTGATGAGTATATTTTATTTATTTAATCCAGTTTGGAATAAGACTGTAACGTAACAAAATGTGGAAAAGGGGAAGGGGTCTGAATACTTTCCAAATGCATTGTACATAAGTGTTTAAAGCCACATTTATTCACATAAATGTGTTTCTTAAGTCCTTAGTTGTTGTAATGAATTCTTTAGTCATGTTTTTTTCTTCCCATCATTTTAAATCACTTTATGACACTGTCATACAGCCTTGTGATCATCGTGTGTCACTTTACTTGGACTAAGAAAATACACTTTATATAACACTGTCAAGAAGCATTATGACCATCATAATCATTATAAGCCAGAGAGGCCTGTCAGGTAAATGCCCTTATGTCAGTCATCAGTCAAAAAGAGGGTGTCTTGTCCTGCTCCTTAAATCTGGTCCCCCATTCATCCCAGTCATCAGAAACTGAGCTTTCGGGTAGGAGCATGTCTGACATGAATGTGTGCACACTTACAATAATAATAATTTAATAATGGTCCATTTCATAAAATGTTACATAACATAAACATACTGTTGACATGTAGACTATGGCGCAATGCCATGTTTTGCCTTGTGTGGTAGGTTTTGTGGGTTTTGACACTCTTATGTAGGTGTCATAACCAGCCATAAATTAAATACACACTATATATACAAAAGTATGTGGACACCCCTTCAAATTAGTGGTTTCGGTTATTTCAGCCACACCTGTTGCTGACAGGTGTATAAAATCGAGCACACAGCCATGAAATCTCCATAGACAAACAATGGCAGTAGAATGGCCTTACTGAAGAGCTCAATGACTTTCAACGTGGCACCATCATAGGATGCCACCTTTCCGACAAGTAAGTTCATAAAATTTCGTTTCACCTGGTGCTGTTATTGTGAAGTGGAAACATCTAGGAGCAAGAATGGCTCAGCCGCAGAGTGGTAGGTCACACAAGCTCACAGAAAGGGAGCAGCGAGTGTCGAAGTGCGTAACAATTGTTTATCCTCGGTTGCAACACTCACTACCGAGTGTTAGCTGGAGTGCCAAGCGTCGGCTGGAGTGGTGTAAAACTTGCCGCCATTGGACTCTGGAGCAGTGGAAATTAGTGATACATCTGGTGCGATGTATCACGCTTCCTCATCTGGCAGTTCGATGTACGAATCTGGGTTTGGCAAATGGCAGGAGAACGCTACTTGCCCAAAGTCATAGTGCCAACTGTAAAGTTTGGTGGAGGAGGAATAATGGTCTGGGGCTGTTTTTCATGGTTCGGGCTAGTCCCCTTAGTTCTAGTGAAGGGAAATCAACGCCACAGCATACAATGACATTCTAGAAGATTCTGTACTTCCAACTTTGTGCCAACAGTTTGCGGAATGCTTTTTCCTGTTTCAGCATGACACTGCCCCCGTTCACAAAGCGAGGTCCATACAGAAATGGTTTGTCAAGATCGGCGTGGAATAACTTGACTGGCCTGCACAGATCCCTGACTTCAACCCCATCAAACACCTTTGGGATGAATTGGAATGCCGACTGCGAGCCAGGCCTAATCGCCCAACATCAGTGTCTGACCTCACTAATGCTCGTGGCTGAATGGGAGCAAGTCCCCACAGCAATGTTCCTAGTGGAAAGCCTTCCCAGAAATGGAGGCTGTTGGCAGCAAAGAGGGTACCAACTCAGGGCTGTCTTGTAAAATCAAAAAAAAAATCTTAACTGACTTGCCTAGTTAAAATAAAAAATATTAATGACAATGGTTTTGGAATGAGATGTTCGACAATCAGGTGTCCACATACTTTTGGCCTTCTTGTGTAAGTCACAACAGTGTCATGACAGTGTCATAACATGTTATGACGCTGGGTGTCAAGTAAAGTGTTACCCCACAAGGGTGTGTGCTCAGCCCCCTCCTGTACTCCCTGTTCACCCATGGCTGCGTGGCCAAGCACGCCTCCAACTCAGTCATCAAGTTTGCAGTAGTAGGCTTGATTACCAACGATGACGAGACAGCCTACAGGGAGGAGTTGAGGGCTCTGGGAGTGTGGTGCCTGGAAAACAACCTCTCACTCAATGTCAACAAAACAAAGGAGTTGATTGTGGACTAAAGGGAACAGCAGAGGTTGCAACCCCCTATCTACATCGACAGGACCGCAGTGGAGAAGGTGGAAAGCTTCAAGTTCCTTGGTGTACACATCACTGACAAACTGAAATGGACCGCCCACACAGGCAGTGTGGTGAAGGCGCAACAACCTCAGGAGGCTAAAGAAATTTGGCTTGTCACTTAAAACCCTCACATAGTTTTACAGATGCACAATTGAAAGCATCCTGTCGGGCTGTATCACCGCCTGGTACGGCATCTGCACCGCCCGCAACCACAAGGCTCTCCAGATGTGGTCTGCCCAACGCATTACCGGGGTCAAACTACCCACCCTCCAGGACACCTACAGCACCTAATGTCACAGGAAGGCCAAAAAGATCATCAAGGACGTCAACCACCCGAGCCATTGCCTGTTCACCCCACTATCATCCAGAATGCGAGGTCAGTACAGGTGCATCAACGCTGGGACCAAGAGACTGAAAAACAGCTTATATTTCAAGGCCATTAGACTGGTAAACAGCCATCACTAGGACAATAGAGGCTGCTGCCTGTAGGCGTAGACTTGGAATCACTGGCCACTTTAAGGAACGGAACACTAGTCACTTTAATGATGTTTACATATCTTGCATTACTCATCTCATATGTATATACTGTATTCTATACTATTCTACGGTATCTCATTCACTTAATAATGCTTACATATCTTGCATTACTCATCTCATATGTACGTATATACTGTTTTTCTATACTATTCTACTGTATCTTAGTCTGTTCCGCTCTAATATTGTTTGTCCATATGTACTGTGTATAGTCTTAATTCCTAGTTAGATTTGTGTGTATTGGGTATATGTTGTGTAATTTGTTAGATATTACTTGTTATATAGTACTGCACTGTGGGAGCTAGCACAAGCATTTTATTACACCAACAATAACATCTGCAAATCACTTGTATGTGACCAATAAATGATTGGAACTGCGCTGCTTTGCTTATAGTCTACAGGGGCCCGTGCGTAAGATCTTCAACGACTTAGGGGACCCTAAGGGGTGCACATTTGAGTTTTTTCCCTATTAATACACAGCTGCCTAAAACAATAAAAGCCCAACAATGATGAGGTGATTATTTGAATCAGCTGTGTACTTCTAGGGCAAAACCAAAACATGCACCCCTTGGGGTACCCAGGACTGAGTTTGGGAAGCACTGTCTTAAACTAACCTTCAAATCCTTTCAAATAATGCTGTTAAATAAAGCTAGGCATATAATGAGTCAAATAAGCATTAGGCCTAGGCAACAAACGTTAGCTGGTAGATGCCAGCCCACACCGTTCACACCGGCCCTAGCCTACAATACTACAAGGGCTCCAGAGTGCAACTATTAAAACCATGAATTGATCAAACAGTAGCCTAAAGTGCATTGAAGGCCCAATGATTTCCCTGTGTTTATATACAGTACCAGTCAAAAGTTTGGACACACGTACTCATTCAAGGGTTTTTCTTTATGTTTACTATTTTCTACATTGTAGAATGACAGTGAAGACATCAACACTATGAAATAACACATATGGAATTATATAGTGACAACAACAAAAAAGTGTTAAACAAACCAAATTGATTTTAGATTTTAGATTCTTCTTTTAGATTTTAGACCCTTTGCCTCTTACAGCTTTGCACACTCTTGGCATTCTCTCAACCAGCTTCACCTGGAATGCTTTTCCAACAGTCTTGAAGGAGTTCCCACATATGCTGAGCACTTGTTGGCTGCTTTTCCTTCACTCTGTGGTCCAACTCATCCCAAACGATCTCAATTGGCTTGAGGTCGGGGGATTGTGGAGGCCAAGTCATCTGATGCAGCACTCAATCACTCTCCTTCTTGGCCAAATAGCCCTTAGACAGCCTGGAGGTGTGTTGGGTCATTGTCCTGTTGAAAAACAAATGATAGTCCCACTAAGCGCAACCAGATAGAATGGCGTATCACTGCGGAATGCTGTGGTAACCATCCTGGATAGGTGTGCCTTGAGTTCTAAATATATCGCTGACAGTGTCAGCAGTAAAGCACCATCACACCTCCTCCTCCATGCTTCACGGTGGGAACCACACATGCGGAAATCATCTACTCTGCTTCTCACAAAGACACAGTGGTTGGAACCAAAAATCTCAAATTTGGACTCATCAGAACAAAGGATAGATTTCCACCGGTCTAATGTCCATTGCTCGTGTTTCTTGGCCCAAGCAAGTCTTATTATTGGTGTCCTTTAGTAGTGGTTTCTTTGCAGCAATTCAACCATTAAGCCCTGATTCACACAGTCTTCTCTGAACAGTTGATGTTGATGTGTCTGTTACTTGAACTCTGTAAAGCATTTATTTGGGCTACAATTTCTGAGGCGTGTAACTCTAATGAACCTATCAGCAGCAGCAGGGATAACTCCGGGCCTTCCTTTCCTGTGGTGGTCCTCATGAGAGCCAGTTTCATCATAGCGCTTGATGGTGTTTGCGACTGCACTTGAATAAACTTTTCCAGATTGACTGACCTTCATGTCTTAAAGTAATGATGGACTGTTGTTTCTCTTTGCTTATTTCCCATAATATGGGCTTGGTCTTTTACCAACTAGGGCTATCTTCTGTGTACCACTCCTACCTTGTCACAACACAAATGATTGGCTCAAACTCATTGAAAACTCATTAAGAAGAAATTGCACAACTTAACTTTTTAAAAGGCACACCTGTTAATTGAAATGCATTACAGGTGACTACCTCATGAAGCTGGTTGAGAGAATGTGCAAAGTTGTCATCAAGGCAAAGGGTGGCTACTTTGAAGAATCTCAAATATAAAATATATTTGACTTGTTTAAAACTTTTTTGGTTATTACATGATTCCATATGTGTTATTTCATCGTTTTGATGTCTTCACTATTATTCTACAATGTTGAAAATAGTACAAATAAAGAAAAACACTTGAATAAGTAGGTGTGTCCAAACTTTTGACTGGTACTGTATGTGTATATATACACTGCTCCAAAAAATTGAGGGAACACTTAAACAACACAATGTAACTCCAAGCCAATCACACATCTGTGAAATCAAACTGTCTACTTAGGAAGCAACACTGATTGACAATACATTTCACATGCTGTTGTGCAAGTGGAATAGACAACAGGTGGAAATTATAGGCAATTAGCAAGACACCCCCAATAAAGGAGTGGTTCTGCAGGTGGTGACCACAGACCAATTCTCAGTTCCTATGCTTCCTGGCTGATGTTTTCGTCACTTTTGAATGCTGGCGGTGCTTTCACTCTAGTGGTAGCATGAGACAGAGTCTACAACCCACACAAGTGGCTCAGGTAGTGCAGCTCATCCAGGATGGAACATCAATGCGAGCTGTGGCAAGAAGGTTTGTAGTGTGGTTTTCCACTTTAATTTTAAGTGTGACTCCAAATCCAGACCTCCATGGGTTGATAAATGTGATTTCCATTGATAATCTTTGTGTGATTTTGTTGTCAGCACATTCAACTATGTAAAGAAAAAAGTATTTAATAAGAATATTTCATTCAGATCTAGGATGTGTTATTTTAGTGTTCCCTTTATTTTTATGAGCAGTGTATATATACACAGTAAACACAATCATAAATCAATGGCAAGGCAATAGCAAAAACGTCAAAATCATATACATGGTTTTTTTCAGCTGACAGTTCATATTGTAACGATCACATGGATGATTCAGTCTGTTAGATGACATCATCAGATGGTAACTCGTCTTGAGGAGATTTGGCTGTTGAACACAAGCCTATAAGAATATGATGGACAGAGATTAGCATCGGAGTTAAACTGATTCAACTGCACAACCTCAGAGGTAATGGAAAGGTTAGTTTGCCATTTTTAAGGGTAAAAAAAGTGTCCATAGAAGACATTTAACAGAAATAGCTGCAACTTATGTCTATTTAAATTTGAAATGAACAATTTCAGTCAACATTACTTGATAACAGTATTCTTGTATTTGTCCCATTAGCTACTGCCAAGGCAGTGATATAAGAGCATGACATAAAGAAGGAGTATACTGAAATAAAGTGGTCACCTCGGGCCCTGCAACATTTTATCATCAACACAATAGACACCAGTAGAAAGGGAGACACCACCAGTAAACCACACAGCAGCCTGGGCAGCAGAGATGGAGACAACAGAACCTGGAGAGAATATCAAACACATGTTTTACCATCAACACACACACACACACACACACTGCTCTTCTCACCTCTCACTGTCACCCAGCTCTCTGGTGATTCTCCTTGATTAGATTTACAATTATAGAAGCCTTCATCTGACTTGGACACTGCAGGGATGTTCATCTCTCCTGTGGTTTCATTCCTGATGAGTACTCCATCTTTGTAGAAATCAACCATGGGGTTCAGGTTTGTTTCCTGATAACTATTTGCACAGCGCAGAGTCACAGAGTCTCCCTCAGTTATAGGATAGGCAGGGCTCTCCAGGATTAAAGCACCAGCTGTGCAACATAATGTAGAAATAAAACTGTAAATCTGGAGCAATCACTCACAATATCTTAATGTCTTATATGTTTGTTTTTAGGAGATGCAATCATTCAGTTTCAGAATTGAACATTACAATTTCCTTAGCACCATCAAACAACTGTTTACCACAACAAGTGGGAAGATGAACATTTTGTGATAGTTTGAAGTACGGACTGCAGCTAAACTCAGCAAAAAAAAGAAACATCCTTTTTTCAGGACTCTGTATTTCAAAGATAATTTGTAAAAATCCAAATAACTTCACAGATCTTCATTGTAAAGTGTTTAAACACTGTTTCCCATTATTGTTCAATGAACCATAAACAATTAATGAACTTGGAACGGTCGTTAAGACACTTAAAGCCTATAGACGGTAGGCAATTAAGGTCACAGTTATGACAACTTAGGACACTGAAGAGGCCTTTCTACTGACTCTGAAAAACACCAAAAGAAAGACTCCCAGGTTCCCTGCTCATCTGCGTGAATGTGCCTCCTGTGCAAGGAGGCATGAGGACTGCAGATGTGGCCAGGGAAATAAATTGCAATGTCCGTACTGTGAGATGCCTAAGACAGCAGGAGAGGGTGACAGGATGGACAGCTGATCGTCTTCGCAGTGGCAGACCACGTGTAACAACACATGAACAGGATCGGTACATCCGAACATCACACCTGCGGAACAGGTACAGGATGGCAATAACAACTGCCCGAATTATACCAGGAACACACAATCCCTCCATCAGTGCTCGGACTGTCCGCAATAGGCTGAGAGAGGCTGGACTGGGGGCTTGTAGGCCTGTTGTAAGGCAGGTCCTCACCAGACATCACCAGCAACAATGTTGCCTATGGGCACAAACCCACCGTCGCTGGACCAGATAGGACTGGCAAGAAGTGCTCTTCTCTGACGAGTTGCGGTTCTGATAGATAGATAGATAGATAGATAGATAGATAGATAGATAGATAGATAGTCATAGAAAGTAAACTATCTATCTATCTATCTATGTAAAAAAAAAAAAGAAGCTGACAGCTGCCTACCGTGAACCTGCAGAGTGACAGCCTTAGTGGGAATCTGCTCGTCTGTTTCAGCAGTAACTAGAAATTCCCCTGAGTCTTGCAGAGTCAGTTTCCTAATTGTTAAACTGAAGTTAATGACATTCAACTCTAGTCTCCCATCAAACTGGGATCCTCGTGAATATACAACTTCTGAGTTGAATTCTACAATATCCTTTCCTCTGTATTTCCACTGCATTATGGTGACATTTTGCCCCTCTAAGCCTGCAGGGATCTCCACGGAGTCCCCTACTGTCTTGTGGAATGACAGGTATGAAGAAACACCCACACCTGAAACACAAACATGTACATTAGCATTCTGACACCAATCAATGGTTACTCTTTACATTACAGTGCACTTACTTACATGAATAATTACACAGTAGTACGGTGTAGCAGTATATTATACTGAATGTGGCATATATCTTTAAATATTTACATATCTGATTGTGTGGGTCCTATTTTACTTCATTAAAGTCCACCCCCTCCCCAACATTCAGTAGAACAGGATGAGATGACAGGAAAATGGAAGTGGGGGTGGATCTGATAACCCCTCCTCAGCACACAAGTACAAACCACACTGTGTTTAATGTTTAATTATTCACCTGAAATGCATCATATCCTGCATGGGCGGCATTACAAAGACATGCCAGTCTGAAGTAATGAATTATAAACCCTTACAACAAAAAAGACAAATTAATACAGTTACAGCTCAATAAAGTGTGGTATTTAGGGCATAACTGCAGTTATACTAGTCCGGCTGTAATAAAAACACAAATTCGATACAATCCCGTATTGACTTAAATTTAATGAATGACAAGCATCTAGCACAGGGTCGTAATGTCTTTGCATTCAAGAAGCACTGCAACAGCTGCTGACCCAGCCACACCATTGGCACTCATTCAAAACTGCTGAATCACTTCATCACGATATGTTCCTGAATATAGGTATTATGTAGGTGTTATCACACAGTAATAAAGCAAAAGATTCTACATATCCAACCAATCACTGACGACCAGGCATGTACAGTCAACACACACCATGTAAAGACCAACAACGAAGTTAGAGAAAGCTGACGGTTTTCCTTACTTCATCATGCAAGCAAGCACATGCAATAGATCCTGTTTGGGGATGATTCTACCCTCTTGGTTTCACAATAGAATAAGGAGACCATTGAAAAGACCCTAAGCAGCCAACTGACTAAAGTCAGTAAGTGGTTATCCATTTAGGCAAGACAGAATGTATCCTGTTTGGCAAGAAAGCACATTCAATACAAAGCATGAACAGGAGAACGTTTTTTAATATTTTTTTTTTACAAAACTTACCATAGTGGAAATTGGAGAGTAGGAGGAGTAGTATTCCCCGTTTGGAGAAGCAGAAGAAGGGACCACCAGACATCTCTTTAAGGTGTTGTATGACAGTTTCCTCTGGCTGTATGTCCTTATCTATCACTGTCACTGATAGCTAGCAGTTGACTATCCAAAACACACAGAGGAAGAAAGAGTAGAGAAAGAGCAGAGACTTCATTTTGATGAGGGCTGCTGTTCTATAAAATAATTCCTGTATGTTAGCTGAAAAATAAGTCACATTCTATAGTTGCTCTCTGAAAATAACCCTTCACTCAGCTTGAGAGTTAGACGATGAGACGTGGGTGTGTTTGGGGTCTGTCACTGTGTTGATCAGTCTGATGGTGGTGGTTAATGGTCATGGTGTTTCACAGATACCGGTCAACTTGTTACTTCATGAGCAAACCACTCAAAGTTGCAGAGAAAGAAAAATGAGGGAAAGAGAGAGACAGAGAGACAGAGAAAGAAGAGAAAGAAATAGAGGGGTTAGAGAGAGCAAAAAATATAACCGTGTGTGCATTTTCGTCTTGGCTTCATATACCTGCAGAAGTGTTTGCATGACTTCTTCTGCATGCTCATAAGTCAGTGTGGCTGAGGGACATGAAACACCTGTCAACTTTTTCAGAAGGTACTGGGTCCCAGGTTACTGACAAAGGCCCCCCCTTCTACGTTTCAGGTAACATCTTGTGGTGATGTCACTTTCTGTGACTTGTGGTCTCCGTGGCAACCTGTTTCTGTTTCTCAGGAGCAGTGACAATGACCGGGCTGCTGGGTGTCTGTCTGACCACATAGACATAAACACATAGACACAGAAACCCTCTAACTGGAACAGTGATCTTCCAGACCATGCAGGGACACTGGAAATAGCAGTAAGAGTCATACACCACTAATGTCATTAATCGTCATGATCTGTCTGTAGGATGAGGAGGCAATATGGGAGAACTGGTAGTCATGCATACATTGTGACAATACAGAGGCGGATGCAAGATGCAAGCAACGATGGTTTAATGAATACAGTTTACAGCAGCAACAGGACAGACTGACTCTACTCAGACGGAATCCAACCCAGGGACTAGGGCGCATCTTCCGATGATAGCGTGCTGAGAAATCCAGGGGAGTGTGTCCGGATGTGTAGGAGGGAGCACAGCAGATAATCCACACAAGGGCGATGAGAGATGAGTACGGACACACGACACAAACTCAGAGAAGTAACAACGATCTGACAACAAGAAACACTGGTTACAGAACATATAAAGGGAAGATAAGTGATTCCAGCTGGCACAGACAATCAGGCTGAGATTGGGAACCACGCCCACACAAACACGGGAGAGAGAGAGAGAGAGAGAGAGAGAGAGAGAGAGAGAGAGAAAGAGAGAGGGAGGCAGTGGATTCATGAACCGTGACAATACCCCCCCCCCTAGGAACGCCTCTTGGCGTTCCCAGGCGAATTTACCTGTCGATTGAAATCATCGATAAGGGAGTGATCCAGAATGTCCCTAGCAGGTACCCAACTTCTCTCCTCCGGGCCGTAACCCTCCCAGTCCACCAGGTACTGGAATCCGCGTCCCCTCCTTCTAGAGTCCAAAATACGATTGACAGAAAAGGTGGGTTCCCCATCAACAAGTCGTGGCGGTGGGGGAACCGGGACCGGCGGGTTAATGCGTGCCTGAAACACAGGTTTTATTTTAGACACATGAAAGGTAGGATGAATTCTCCTATACGCCGGAGGAAGCTTGAGCCGGACCGCCACCGGACTAATGATCCTGGTGACTTTGAACGGGCCGATAAATTTGGGGGCAAGCTTGTTCGAAACGGATCGGAGTGGAATGTTCTTAGTAGAAAGCCACACTCTTTGGCCAACGACGTATACCGGAGGCTTCGACCGGTGGCGATCGGCCTTAGCCTTGGTGCGCGCCCCCACCCGGAGAAGAGTCTCACGGGCTCTGCTCCATGCGTGACGGCACCTCTGGATGAAAGCGTGAGCGGAGGGAACAGTGACCTCGGACTCCGTACTGGGAAAGATAGGTGGCTGGTAACCTAAACTACACTCAAACGGAGAGAGACCCGTGGCTGCCACTGGCAACGAATTGTGAGCGTACTCAACCATAGAGAGTTGTTGACTCCAGGAAGAGGGATTCTTAGAAACCAAACATCGCAACACTCTCTCCAAATCTTGGTTGGCCCTCTCCGTTTGACCGTTGCTCTGGGGATGAAACCCTGAAGACAGGCTGACACTCGCTCCCAGTAACCTACAAAACTCTTGCCAAAACTTGGACACAAATTGGGGCCCCCTGTCAGAAACTACGTCCATCGGCAGGCCATGTAAGCGAAAGACGTGATCCACGACAGTTACCGCTGTCTCCTTGGCAGATGGTAATTTAGGCAAGGGAATAAAATGAGCCGCCTTCGAGAACCGGTCCACCACGGTCAAAACAACCGTCTTGCCCTGGGAGGGCGGGAGGGCGGTAACAAAATCTAGCGCGATGTGGGACCAGGGTCTCGAAGGGACCGACAGCGGTTGGAGTAACCCATCTGGGGGTCGATTAGAAGTCTTCCCAGTGGCACAAACCGAGCAAGCCAAGACAAAACTGTGAATGTCACGAGCCATCAGTGGCCACCAAAAGCGTTGCTTAACCAAAAAGCTAGTGCGGCTGACTCCTGGATGACACGCTACGTTGGAGCAATGTCCCCACCGAATAACATCGGACCGACACCCCTCCGGCACAAACAACCGATTAGGCGGGCAACCGGGCGGAGGCGTTACCCCTTCTAAGGCCGTTTTGACCCTCGATTCAACCTCCCATGTGAGTGTGGAGACCACTAGGGTCCCGGGTAGGATGCACTCGGGAGTGGATGGGCGTTCGGAATGGTCAAAAATGCGAGAAAGGGAATCGGGTTTGACATTCTTGGAACCCGGGCGATACGAGAGAGAGAAGTCAAAACGTCCGAAAAAGAGTGCCCACCGCGCCTGCCTGGAGTTGAGTCGCTTGGCGGTTCTGATATATTCTAAATTCTTGTGATCGGTCCAAACTATAAAAGGTACCCCCGAACCCTCTAACCAATGGCGCCACTCCTCCAGTGCTAACTTCACTGCCAACAACTCTCTGTTGCCAATGTCGTAGTTGCGTTCCGCAGGTGATAACCGATGGGAAAGGAACGCGCAAGGGTGCATCTTGTCGTCAGAAGAGGAACGTTGGGAAAGTACCGCACCTACCCCCACCTCTGAAGCGTCCACCTCCACCACGAACTGACGCGAGGGATCGGGAGCAATGAGGATGGGAGCCGAAACAAAGCGACTCTTGAGTTTGGTGAATGCAGCCTCGGCTGTATCGGACCACCTGAACGTCACTCTGGGGGAGGTTAAGGCGGTAAGAGGAGCGACTATCTGGCTAAAGTTGCGAACGAAACGCCGGTAGAAATTGGCGAATCCCAGAAACCTCTGTAGGGCCTTACGGGAATCTGGGCTTGGCCAATCCACCACAGCCTTAACCTTGTCAGGATCCATGCGAATACCTTCAGTCGAGACGATGTAACCTAGGAATGGAACGGATTGTGCATGAAAAATGCATTTCTCCGCCTTGACAAAAAGTCCATTCTCCAACAACCTCTGAAGCACTCGTCTGACGTGCTGAACGTGTTCCTGGAGAGAAGAAGAAAAAATCAGTATGTCATCCAGGTAAACATATATGAACTGATCAATCATATCTCTCAGCACGTCATTGACGAGTGCCTGGAAAACCGCTGGGGAGTTGGATAGCCCAAAAGGCATGACCAAATATTCGAAGTGCCCTCTGGGGGTGTTAAACGCGGTCTTCCATTCGTCCCCCCCCCCTTATGCGAACCAAATGATATGCATTCCGTAAATCCAACTTAGTGAACACGGATGCTCCCTGTAACCTTTCAAAGGCTGAGGACATCAACGGTAAGGGATAGGTATTCTTCACTGTGATGTTATTCAACCCACGGTAATCAATGCAAGGACGCAGAGAACCGTCCTTCTTCCCCACAAAGAAGAACCCGGCCCCCGCTGGAGAAGAGGAAGGACGAATGAATCCAGATGCCAGAGAATCAGAGATGTATCTCTCCATAGCCTCCCTCTCAGGAACAGAGAGTGAATATAACTTGCCTTTAGGCGGAGACTCACCTGGCAATAATTCTATTGCACAGTCATAGGGACGATGCGGAGGAAGAGAAGCAGCACAGGACTTACTGAACACCTCCTTCAGGTCGAGGTATTCAACGGGCACGTTAGACAAATCCACTGCCTCCTCTAGAAACACAGAATCAGACACAGACGAACAAGCAGACACCAAACAGGACTCAAGGCACTTGTTACTCCACATGGATATAGAGTTATGACCCCAGTCAACTCTGGGGTTGTGTTGGGTGAGCCAAGGGTGGCCGAGAACTAATGGTGCAATGGGTGAGTCCATGAGTAGAAATGATTGTGTCTCAGTGTGATTGCCAGAAGTGATGAGTGTGATAGGTTCAGTGGTGTGAGAAATGTTAGGGAGTTCTTGACCATTGAGAGCGTTGACGGATATCTTGTGCGAGAGTGAGGTGATAGGAATCTGGAGTTTGTGAGCGAGCTTGAAGTCCATGAAATTACCCTCTGCTCCTGAATCCAGTAAGGCTTGGGTGTCGTGCGTGTGGGTGGCCCATCTTAGTCTTACCGGGAGGAGAGTAGATGATGAGGTCTTCTCTGTGGTGACACCACCCGATAGTAGCCTCAAGCTTACTACCGGGCCTGATCTTTTACCGGGCAGGAGTGGATAAAGTGGCCCGCTCTACCACAGTAGAGACAGAGTCCTTGGGATCTCCGCCTCTCCCTCTCTTCCCGGGAGAGGCGAGCTCTCCCCAGCTGCATGGGTTCGTGAGCGGAGGCTGAACTGGCCGTGTTCCCGCCGCTGGCATGCCAGCCCTCCGTGTCGTTATACGGTGTGTTAGGGCAGGCTCGGTGGCCAATACGACTCAGACGAGCGTCGACCCTCAAGGCTAGTTCCACTAGTCCATTTAAATTCCTGGGAAGGTCCAGAACATAAATCTCCTTCTGGATCCGGTCCTCCAGCCCATGCAGGAACATGTCCCACTGCGCCTCCTCGTTCCACTGACACTCTGCGGCCAGAGTGCGGAATTGGATGGAGTATTCCGATACTGAACGGTCTCCTTGGCGAAGGTCAGCGAGTAGTCTGGCCGCCTCCCTACCCGCCACGGCCCGATCGAAGACCCTTCTCATCTCCTCGGAGAGTGTCTGGAAAGAGGTGCAGCATGGGTCCTGGTTCGCCCACACCGCCGTTCCCCAAAGAGCCGCTTTGCCTGATAGCAGTGTGAGTACGAATGCTACCTTAGACTGTTCACGGTTGAAGGTCCGTGGCTGCAACGAGAATTGCATGGAACATCTCGTAAGAAAAGCTCTGCAATAGTCAGGATCACCTGAATAACCCTCTGGTGTCGGTAGCCGTGGCTCTAGCTGGGAATCCGGCTCTGGCGGGGCGGGTTGAACTGCCGGTGTAGGTGGCGCAGCGAGACCCCTCAGATGTTGTAATTGTTGGGTCAGCTGGGATACCTGCGTCACAAGGCCTTGTACTGCCTGACCTGTGCTGGAGATGTTCTCCTCTTGTTGATCCATTCTCGTGATACTGCGGGAAATGAATTCGGTCAGACTCGTTGAACTCGCTGCATCCATGGTCTGGTCAGATCGTTCTGTGACAATACAGAGGCGGATGCAAGATGCAAGCAACGATGGTTTAATGAATACAGTTTACAGCAGCAACAGGACAGACTGACTCTACTCAGACGGAATCCAACCCAGGGACTAGGGCGCATCTTCCGATGATAGCGTGCTGAGAAATCCAGGGGAGTGTGTCCGGATGTGTAGGAGGGAGCACAGCAGATAATCCACACAAGGGCGATGAGAGATGAGTACGGACACACGACACAAACTCAGAGAAGTAACAACGATCTGACAACAAGAAACACTGGTTACAGAACATATAAAGGGAAGATAAGTGATTCCAGCTGGCACAGACAATCAGGCTGAGATTGGGAACCACGCCCACACAAACACGGGAGAGAGAGAGAGAGAGAGAGAGAGAGAGAGAGAGAGAGAGAGAGAGAGAGAGAAAGAGAGAGGGAGGCAGTGGATTCATGAACCGTGACATACATAGGTCACTAGTTGGAATTCAACACAGCAGTGAAAATATTCAATATTGCTGCCATTTAAATACCACACCCTGGCTAATGAGTCTTACATTTGCTTACTTAGAAGATCCCTTTGTCGTCATAGACGTGCATGTCCACATTTCAATATTAAAAAAGTGATACACAGTAACAGTACTAACCAGCTCCTCAGAACTCCTGCAAAGTATATGACATCATAAAACTGAGAAGAACTGTTCTTTTCAGGCACACTCTTCCCTAATAAGTCATTCTGAAAAATGGGGTTTGGCATTTGAACTTTGTTCATGAGGCATTTATGTTATATTTCTCAAGATTCAATGGGTAGATATAATTAAGTCCAGAAATGGATGCAGAAATAGAAGATTGCCCCTTTAATTTGCGACTCTAGTATTTTCATTTTTGGAGAAAAAAACGTTCCCGTTTTAAACGGGATATTTTGTCAGGACAAGATGCTAGAATATGCATATAATTGACGGCTTTGGATAGAAAACACTCTAACGTTTCCAAAACTTTAAAGATATTGTCTGTGAGTATAACAGAACTGATGTTGCAGGCGAAAGCCTGAGAAAAGTCCAATCCGGAAGTGTCCCAGGTTTTGAAAGCGCTGCGTTCCAATGAGTCCCTATTGAGCTGTGAATGTGCCATCAACGAGCTTACGCTTTCTACGTATCCCCCAAGGTGTCTACAGCATTGTGACGTTTTACGCATTTATTTACGCATTTATGTTGAAGAATAGCCGTAGGCGGCTACATTGCGTAAGTGGTCACATGGTGGCTCCGAGAGAGATTCTCATGTAAAATACAAAGGTAGCCATTACTCCAATCGGTCCTACTGAAAAACGAATTGTCCCAACGGATATATTATGGAATAGATATTAGGAAAATACCTTGAGGATTGATTATAAACAACGTTTGCCATGTTTCTGTCGATATTATGGAGCTAATTTGGAATATTTTTCACCGTTTCCGGGCGATTTCTCAGCCAAAGTGAAGAACAAACGGAGCTATTTCGCCTACAAAAATAATATTTGGGGGAAAAATGAACTTTGGCTATCTACCTGGGAGTCTCGTGAGTGAAAACATCCGAAGTTGATCAAAGGTAAACAATTTAATTTGATTGCTTTTCTGATTTGTGACAAGGTTGCCTGCTGCTAGCAAGGCATAATGCTATGCTAGGCTATCGATAAACTTACACAAATGCTTGTGTAGCTTTGGCTGTAAAGCATATTTTGAAAATCTGAGATGACAGGGTGATTAACAAAAGGCTAAGCTGTGTCTCAATATATTTCATTTGTGATTTTCATGAATAAGAATATTTTCTAGGGATATTTATGTCCGTTGCGTTATGCTAATTAGTGTCGGGCGATGATTACGCTCCCGGATTCGGGATGGGTAGTCACAAGAAGCCCTTTAACTCAAACATTTGGGAGCCTAAGATCTATACTAGGCTGAAAGGAGGTTTGACCAAATTAGGTTTTATGGAAACATTTACAATGACAACATCCATTTACTGTAAGAAAGCACTCATTCCATCAGGTGGATAAAAAAAAGTTTCGAAAAAGCATAATGCAAAGATAATGTAAAAGTACAGGCCATTAGAAGAAAACATGAATAATACTTATAATATTTTGGAAATTCATATGCAAATATGTTGTTCTATCATCTGAATAACAGACATAATAAATCAAAGATAACCATTGTAATACATTTACAACAATACAGTACAATTCAATACACAACACAAAGCAGATACAATTACTGTAGCTGCAGATAAGATCCATCATCATTACACCTTATAATAAAAAGCTGTTACAATAATACACAATCAAACCATGCTTACATACAATATATCTGTTGATAAATAAAATAAGAAAAAAATCCTTAATGTACAAGGTGTTATTGTGTGTGTGTGCGTGCGTGCGTGTGTTTGCGTGTGTCCCTCCATCCCTCCATCCCTCCATCCCTCAAGGACCTGCAACATTTCACCACACAAAGTAGTTTAGGACAGGCAGTCAAACAAACTCTTAAGAATCAAACAAATAGACGTCCTTTAAGTAGTGTTGAAATCTAGCTTGAAATATACTTATTCATGTTATCATTCTAGAATCGATTGATTACTTCACATGTATAAGGAATGTATATGTTGGGGCCAATGAAGGGTAGATTGGAACTAGGTGTGTGGAAAGTTACTGAGTGTAGAATGTTAATATTCTGTTCCATTTTTCTAAGGAGGGAGGTGAAGGGCAACAGTTAATCACTGATAAGGCAGGCCAGCTGCGGAACTAAGGAGGAGTGAAGAATGCGTCTTGAGGTCAAATCAACAGATGAAGTGAGAAGAAACCTCTGGGAGGGAGACCAGAGAGGCCCACCACAATGACTCGTCTACTACAGTCCTACAGTCCTATCTCACACATACACTTCCATGCCCACAAATGTTTTAGTATCAGGCAGGTCTGACTACACCAGTGAGAGGTACCAATTAAATCCCTGCCTAGCAACGGAGATGTATTGGTTGTCTAGATTTGTAAGGAGTTGACCTCACCTAGTGCAAAGTTATAAATATATGTGCTTGTGTATTCATGCCTTGTCTTTGCAGATGTATGACCCAGAGGGGGAATAAACTTGGTTTGAGCTTTTTCTAGTTGTCCGTCTGAGTTTTTACTACAGTTTGTCCAGAACCTAACAATAGATTAAGTATACTTTGACATTGAAGAATTAGTTCCATATTAGTATCATATTAAATATCAATAGCATACGACTATAATTTGTCTTATCTGTGGATGTGCCTGGCTTCACTTGAGAATAGACCAAATCTGCCTCAGGTGGATTTGCAGTTTCTATAAGGGGTAAGGATAACACATTAGAATAATATAACCAGGCCTACCAAGTGGCTCAGTGGTCTAAGGCACTAGCTGTGCCACTAGAGACTCTGGGTTCGAGTCCAGGCTCTGTTGCAGCCGGCCGCGACCGGGAGGCCCATGGGGCGGTGCACAAATGGCCCAGCATCGTTAGGGGAGGGTTTGGCCGGCAGGGATATCCTTGTCTCATCGCGCACTAGCGACTCCTGTGGCGGGCCAGGTGCAGTGCATGCTGACACGGGCGCCAGGTGTACGGTGTTTCCTCCGACACATTGGTGCGGCTGGCTTCCGGGTTGGATGGGCATTGTGTCAAGAAGCAGTGCAGCTTGGTTAGGTTGTGTTTCGGAGGACGCATGGCTCTTGACCTTTGCCTCTCTTGAGGCCGTACAGGAGTTGCAGCAATGAGACAAGACTAACTACCAATTGGATATCATGAAATTGGGGAGAAAAAAGGGGTGAAAATACAAAACAAATATATATAACCAGTGAATATACAGAATAATATACAGCTGGTGGTTAGAGAGTTGGACTAAGCTGACAAGGTACAAATCTGTTGTTCTGCCCCTGAACAAGGCAGTTAACCCTCAAACTAGAGTTTGTTCTTAACTGACTTGCCTAGTTAAATAAAGGTAAAATAAAAAGAGGAGTGAGGGGAAATATGGAGGGATGTCTAGTCTTACCTTTCTTCTTTGGCTTTGGCCTTCTGTTTAAGCTGATGAAAATGGACAAATGAAAGAATGAGATTATTGCACATCTTCATCAAAATTCCAAAATCGCACATTTAGATTTCACTGATTGCCAACCTGTAGAATGGGTCTCACCCGTGACCTTCCCTGTCTTGACCTCAGAATAGACTGGATTTTCGTTTGGATCAGCTGGCATTTCTGAGGAGGAGGACTTTTTTTATGAGTGAAAAACAATGCTGCATTTTGTATTAATTTATGTGACGGTTGAGAATTACTTTTATTTTTCTTGTCCAACTCTTTGAGTTGAATCTGGGCGTACATCACATCACTTGGTCCAGCAGCACCAGCACCAGCATCTGAAGCATACAGGTAATACACTAATATCTCTACTTAGTGCAACAACAACTCTATACTGTATTCATGCTTAACTTAACATACAGTATACAATACCATTGTCATTATTGTCTGAGGGAGTGATTGTATCGTAGATACCTGTTGGTCAAAGAACAGATAGAAAGATGAATGTGTTGATTTTCCCTCAGCTTGTCTAGGGACTTAAAGTACAGTAGCATGTTGTATACAAAGTGAATGGTGAAAAGTTAGCGTGTGAAATTACAGAGAGGGGAGAGAGACAGTGGTCTGGACTGAGAGACTGACCATGCTGCAAAAGTGTATACCCAGGATCAGGAGCCCGTCCCTGGGTAGATTCTTGGTCCTGTTGGTGGTGCTCTGGGGCTGGGGAAGCCTTACAGGGAGAGAAAGTCATGAAACACACAGATTATATTTTACTGTATGAAAGGAACATAGTTGAAAGACAGGTGTACTCACGAGAATGTCCTGTTGCAACAGGAATCTGTAATGAGAAATGCATACTATTATATCAGGTCATTAATGTTTTGAATTTTTGCAATTAGAATTTTTTTCTCCTAAACATGAACAAAAAGGTTTAATGAGAAATTATAAAAGTCTCACCTTTGGCATTTTTATATCGACACAGCAGTACCAGGAGAATGGTCAATAGAACACCAGCAACAACCAGGCCCACAACCACTCCTACTAGGACTGATGTAGAGGGTCCAGGAGTTACGCCTGGAGAGAGAACAACACATGGACAAAGTGAAACAATTCTGTAGATACGTTATATATATTTAGCAACTGACTTGAGATCAGATGACCAGCCTGAGCTTGCAACTCCAAACCTACAGTATGCTTTTTAACACTACAAATCTCTGATGACCAGAGATGAAAATGTAATGTGATCATTATTATTTTCTCACCTCTCACTCTCACCATGCTCTTTGGTGATTCTTCTTCATTAAATGTACACTTATAGGAGCCTTCATCTGACTTGGATACTACAGGGATGGTCATTTCTCCTGTGGTCTCATTCCTGATGAGTACTCCATCTTTGTAGAAATCAACCTTCGGTATTGGGTTTGTTTCCTGATATCTATTTGTACAGCGCAGAGTCACAGAGTCTCCCTCAGTTATGGGATAGGCAGGGCTCTCCAGGATCAGAGGGCCAACTGTGTAACATAATATATCAATAAAACTGTAAATCTGGAGTAATCACTCACAATATATTAACATCCGATGAGCTTGTATTCTATTCTATATGTTGTAATGTAAAAAAGGTTAGTGAATGTTGGACAATAGACGTACCAACCACTGTGATGTTGACAGCATTACTGTACTCTCCTGATCCAGACTCACACCAGTACACTCCACTGTCCCATGAGAATGTTAACATTATGGTACATTTGGATCCTGCTATTGATCCCCAGTTAGAGCCACACTCTGAATCCACTGCTTTCTCTCTGTATCTCTTCAGTTTCCATCCAGTAGAGTTCCCCTTCTCCTCACAGCTTAGTGAGAGAGACTTAGAATTAAAGTGTTGATTTCTGTTAGGTCTCATTTTGAGAGACACTGAAGGTTGCGGCTCTGAAACAAAGAGTGACAGAGTCAAATTATAGTTATATATACACATGAAGGGGACTTAAGTGTGATTAAATGCAGTTACAATGCGGTTAGTTACCTCCTGACCAGAGAAACTGAGGTTTACTGTAGAGTGTGTCATAAACTGGGTCTCCTCTTTCAGCTCTACACACATATCCTCCTGTGTGACTAGGACCAGTAGGGATCAGAGTGTAGGAGTCTTCACTAGTCCCATTGCCAGATAGAGGCTCTACAGAGTAGGACCTATCTGACAGGGAGAGTAACCTAGCTGTGTAGGGAACAGTTCGGTACCAGAAGAACCTCCAGCCTGTAGATGACTCTTTAACCCAACAGCTCAGAGTAACTGAGTCTCCAGGGTCCAGCCACTGAGGAGAGACACTCAGGACAGCTTGGGGTTGATCTGTTACAAAGGATAATGACACGATTAAATTTGTTAAATGTTCAAATAATTTAAGATAAAAAAATTACCCATTTTGTTATTATGGTATAGTACCTTACCCTAAAATCTAAATATAATTGATCATTGATCTCTGTCTGCTATTTGACCTCATTCCTTATGTTTTTTTCTCACTATTCTGTCTCTTTCTCTTGCAATCCCATAAAAACAGACTTACCTAACACAGTTAATTGTATAACATTACTTGTCTGGGAGTGTTTTAAGCCATTTCTTTTCTGAAGACCTTCACAGGTATATAGACCATTCTTTGCAGGATCGATTCTGTACTCAGGCTCTGTTTTGGTGGAGACCAACTTCCCACTGTTATAAAAAGCATACTCAATCTCTTCTCCCCCCTGTATTCATGCTTAACTTAACATACAGTATACAATACCATTGTCATTATTGTCTGAGGGAGTGATTGTATCGTAGATACCTGTTGGTCAAAGAACAGATAGAAAGATGAATGTGTTGATTTTCCCTCAGCTTGTCTAGGGACTTAAAGTACAGTAGCATGTTGTATACAAAGTGAATGGTGAAAAGTTAGCGTGTGAAATTACAGAGAGGGGAGAGAGACAGTGGTCTGGACTGAGAGACTGACCATGCTGCAAAAGTGTATACCCAGGATCAGGAGCCCGTCCCTGGGTAGATTCTTGGTCCTGTTGGTTGGTGCTCTGGGGCTGGGGAAGCCTTACAGGGAGAGAAAGTCATGAAACACACAGATTATATTTTACTGTATGAAAGGAACATAGTTGAAAGACAGGTGTACTCACGAGAATGTCCTGTTGCAACAGGAATCTGTAATGAGAAATGCATACTATTATATCAGGTCATTAATGTTTTGAATTTTTGCAATTAGAATTTTTTTCTCCTAAACATGAACAAAAAGGTTTAATGAGAAATTATAAAAGTCTCACCTTTGGCATTTTTATATCGACACAGCAGTACCAGGAGAATGGTCAATAGAACACCAGCAACAACCAGGCCCACAACCACTCCTACTAGGACTGATGTAGAGGGTCCAGGAGTTACGCCTGGAGAGAGAACAACACATGGACAAAGTGAAACAATTCTGTAGATACGTTATATATATTTAGCAACTGACTTGAGATCAGATGACCAGCCTGAGCTTGCAACTCCAAACCTACAGTATGCTTTTTAACACTACAAATCTCTGATGACCAGAGATGAAAATGTAATGTGATCATTATTATTTTCTCACCTCTCACTCTCACCATGCTCTTTGGTGATTCTTCTTCATTAAATGTACACTTATAGGAGCCTTCATCTGACTTGGATACTACAGGGATGGTCATTTCTCCTGTGGTCTCATTCCTGATGAGTACTCCATCTTTGTAGAAATCAACCTTCGGTATTGGGTTTGTTTCCTGATATCTATTTGTACAGCGCAGAGTCACAGAGTCTCCCTCAGTTATGGGATAGGCAGGGCTCTCCAGGATCAGAGGGCCAACTGTGTAACATAATATATCAATAAAACTGTAAATCTGGAGTAATCACTCACAATATATTAACATCCGATGAGCTTGTATTCTATTCTATATGTTGTAATGTAAAAAAGGTTAGTGAATGTTGGACAATAGACGTACCAACCACTGTGATGTTGACAGCATTACTGTACTCTCCTGATCCAGACTCACACCAGTACACTCCACTGTCCCATGAGAATGTTAACATTATGGTACATTTGGATCCTGCTATTGATCCCCAGTTAGAGCCACACTCTGAATCCACTGCTTTCTCTCTGTATCTCTTCAGTTTCCATCCAGTAGAGTTCCCCTTCTCCTCACAGCTTAGTGAGAGAGACTTAGAATTAAAGTGTTGATTTCTGTTAGGTCTCATTTTGAGAGACACTGAAGGTTGCGGCTCTGAAACAAAGAGTGACAGAGTCAAATTATAGTTATATATACACATGAGGGGGACTTAAGTGTGATTAAATGCAGTTACAATGCGGTTAGTTACCTCCTGACCAGAGAAACTGAGGTTTACTGTAGAGTGTGTCATAAACTGGGTCTCCTCTTTCAGCTCTACACACATATCCTCCTGTGTGACTAGGACCAGTAGGGATCAGAGTGTAGGAGTCTTCACTAGTCCCATTGCCAGATAGAGGCTCTACAGAGTAGGACCTATCTGACAGGGAGAGTAACCTAGCTGTGTAGGGAACAGTTCGGTACCAGAAGAACCTCCAGCCTGTAGATGACTCTTTAACCCAACAGCTCAGAGTAACTGAGTCTCCAGGGTCCAGCCACTGAGGAGAGACACTCAGGACAGCTTGGGGTTGATCTGTTACAAAGGATAATGACACGATTAAATTTGTTAAATGTTCAAATAATTTAAGATAAAAAAATTACCCATTTTGTTATTATGGTATAGTACCTTACCCTAAAATCTAAATATAATTGATCATTGATCTCTGTCTGCTATTTGACCTCATTCCTTATGTTTTTTTCTCACTATTCTGTCTCTTTCTCTTGCAATCCCATAAAAACAGACTTACCTAACACAGTTAATTGTATAACATTACTTGTCTGGGAGTGTTTTAAGCCATTTCTTTTCTGAAGACCTTCACAGGTATATAGACCATTCTTTGCAGGATCGATTCTGTACTCAGGCTCTGTTTTGGTGGAGACCAACTTCCCACTGTTATAAAAAGCATACTCAATCTCTTCTCCCCCCTGTATGTCACATCTGAGAGTGACAGTCTCTCCACTGAAAATCTGGGGCCAGTTGGGTTGGAGGGTCAGAACAGCCGCAGGTCTCTCTGCACAGACACAACACAGAAAATAAACATTATCACATAGCTTAGAATGTAAAATAATGTTGATCAGAATTTTCCACAATATGACCATATCATAAGTTGTCATTTCTGAACATACAGTATACATTCTGAACTGTCTGACTTACCAAGATCTGGTCATCAGATTGCTGACATATACAGTGATGTCCACACACACACACACACACACACACACACACACACACACACACACACACACACACACACACACACACACACACACACACACACACACACACACACACACACACACACACACAATTACTCACCTTTCACAGTGATAGTGACAGGATCACTGATGATTGATGATATGGATCTGGACTGGATCGCTCCCTGACACCAGTAGAGACCCTGGTCAGAATCAGCAGCTCTACTGATGGTGAAGGTGGCTCCTGTTGTAGAGTGTCTGCCAGACAATGTCACTACTTTCTTAGTGTTGCCTTTGTACCATGTGTAGCTCCAGCCTCTGTCAGACCCCACTGAACACGTCAGAGTTACTGTCTCTCCAGTGTATGCAGGGTTTGGTGTTATGTTGAGTGTAGCTTTGGGCAGGGCTGTGAGAAAAGAGCATAATTTAAAGATCTGGAAACATGCTTGGTTAATCCATAGATTTAGCTGTTGTTGGAACGTTTTCATACTATAAAAATACTAGGAAAAAAAATACTTGTCTGTGTGCCAGTCACTCCCTCCTTTGGCCTTGGAGGAGATACGGTCTGAGACAAGTTGTGTGGGGTAGTGTCTGGAACCATTGTATGTAATCTCTGATATTATACCTATCCTGGGATAGTGTATGACCCAGAGGCTCACTCGCCTCAGGACTACAATTGATTTAAGCCCTATAAGTAGTTGGTGTTTCTGTACCAGGGATGAGATCAGAGCCTCGTCTTAGGGGCCTAAGCTCTGTACAATAAGAACAGTTTTCATAACAAATACTATCTGGCTGGGGGATACTCCTTGATCATATATCAAGTCTCACCTTGTGACCCATTCCCATACATCTGTTGTTTGTCATGGGACTTGCTATAAAATGTGTATTTTGTATTCTTTGTATCAGAGCTGCTAGCCACAACACTTGGGAGTGTTGAGTTGACCAGCCTCATTATTGTAGAAGCAATTGCTCTGTGTTCCCTTATTAATAAGGTTTGAATAAAGTAATATCCTGATTGGTGATTGACCTTGTCTCTACTCATTATTTATTAGAATTTCCACAACAGAAATAGCCTCAATTCTTCTTGGGTAAGACGCTACAAGGACATTCAGAGAGTCCCGAAGTCACTCCTGCGTTGTCTTGGATGTGTACTTAGGGTCACTGTCCTGTTAGAGGGTGAACCTTTGTCCCAGTCTGAGATCCTGTGTGCTCTGGAGCAGTTTTTCATCAAGGATCTCTCTGTACTTTGCACCGTTCATCTTTCCCTCGATCCTGACTTGTCTCCCAGTCCCTGCCGCTGAAAACTGAAAATAATCCCCACAGCATGATGTTGCCACCACCATGCTTCACCTTAGGGATGGTGCCAGGTTTCCTCCAGTTGTGACGCTTGGTATTCAGGAGTGCCATCTTGGTTTCATCAGACCAGAGAATCATTTTTCTCAGGGTTTGAGAGTCCTCTAAGTGCCTTTTGGCAAACTTCAAGCGGGCTGTCATGTGCCTTTTACTGAGGAGTTGCTTCCACCTGGCTTCTCTACAAGAATGGCCTGATTACTGGAGTGCTGTAGAGTTGGTTGTCCTTCTGGAAGGTTCTCCCATCTCCACAGAGGAACTCTGGACCTCTGTCAGGGTGACCATCGGGTTCTTGGTTACCTCACTGAACAAGGCCCTTCTCCTCTGATTGCTCAGTTTGGCTGTGCGGTCAGCTCGAGGAAGAGTCTTTATGGTTCCAAACTTCTTCCATTTAAGAATGATGGAGGCCACTGTGTTGATGGGACCTTCATTGCTGCAGACATTTTTTGGTAACCTTCCCCAGATCTGTGCCTCGGCACAATCCTGTCTCGCAGCTCTACGGACAATTCCGTAGAGCTCTGCGCTGTCAACTGTGGGATCTTATATAGACAGGTGTGTACCTTTTCAAATTTCCAATCATGTCCAAACAATTTAATTTACCACAGATGGACTCCATTCAAGGATGATAAATGGAAACAGGATGCACTTGAGCTCAATTTCGAGTCTCTAAGTACGTAAATAAGACACTTGCCAGTTGGTCAGCACATGCTCGCAGTACACGTCCTGGTAATCCGTCTGGCCCTGCGGTCTTGTGAATATTGACCTGTTTAAATGTCTTACTCACATCGGCTGCGTAGAGCGTGATCACACAGTCGTCCGGAACAGCTGATGCCCTCATGCATGTTTCAGTGTTACTTGCCTTGTGTCACTGGGCAGCACTCGGCTGTGCTTCCCTTTGTAGTCTATAATAGTTTGCAAGCTCTGCCACATCCGACGAGCATCGGAGCCGGTGTAGTACGATTCAATCTTAGTCCTCTATTGACGCTTTGCCTGTTTGATGGTTCATCGGCATAGCAGAATTTCTTATAAGCTCCCGGGTTAGAGTTCCGCTCCTTGAAAACGGCAGCTCTACCCTTTAGCTTGGTGCGGATGTTGCCTGTAATCCATGGCTTCTGGTTGGGGTATGTACGTACAGTCACTGTGGCGACGATGTCTTCGATGCACTTATTGATGAAGCCAGTGACTGATGTAGTGTACTCCTCAATGCCATCAGAAGAATCCCGGAACATATTCCAGTGTGTGCTAGCAAAACAGTCCTGTAGTTTAGCATCTGCTTCATCTGATCACTCTTTTAATGATCGAGTCAATGGTGCTTCCTGCATTAATTTTTGCTTGTAAGCAGGAATCAGGAGCATAGAATTATGGTCAGATTTGCCAAATGGAGGGTGATTGAGAGCTTTGTATGCATCTCTGTGTGTGGAGTAAAGGTGGTCTAGAGTATTTTTCCCTCTGGTTCACATTTAACATGCTGATAGAAATGAGGTAAAACTGATTTAATTTAAAGTCCCCGGCCACTAGGAGAGCCGCCTCAGGATGAGCGTTTTCCTGTTTGTTTATGGTGGGCTTAGGGCCAGCATCGGTCTGTGGTGGTATGCAGACAGATACGAAAAATACAGATGAAAACTCTCTAGGTAGATAGTGCGGTCTACTGCTTATCATGAGATACTCTACCTCAGGCAAGCAAAACCTAGAGACTTCTTTAGATATCGTGCACCAGCTGTTGTTTACAAATATACATAGACCGCCACCCCTTGTCTTACCAGAGGCTGCTGGTAAGACAATCCTGCCGATAGAGTGTATAACCCACCAGCTGTACATTATTAATGTCGTCGTTCAGTCACAACTCGGAGAAACATAAGATATTACAGTTTTGAATGTCCCGTTGGTATATCCTAATCCGCATCCAACCACTGTAGGCGGACCTTTTTAAAATGATGAAATAATCAATGACCCAATGTCAAGTGGTTATGGGCATGGAGGCACTGTTGTGAATGAGAGATACGATGACTTACCTGTCACTGTCAGTCTGACTATATCACTCCACTTAGGATGCTTCTTCTGATCAATATGTGTACCCAGACACCTGTAGGCTGCACTGTCTGAAATCTTAACCTCACTGATCTCATATTTATGCTTCCGAGTGGGTAAGTCTACATCATCCTTGCTCCATGTGTATTTCCAGTGTGTGACGTCTCCCCTCTGTATGTTGCATCTGAAAGTGACAGATTCTCCACTGAATATCTGGGAGGATTTGGGTTGTATGGTCAGAACAGCCTTTGCCGGTCCTGCAATAAATAAAACCAGCATGAAACAATTACTTTACACATGTTATTTGTTAACATGTTAACACTCAAAAGCACATTTAAAAAATCACAAACAAAGAAATATGATGAAGCATCAAGAGATGAAGGCTTGATCAAGTGTACAAATAACTACCATCGTCATCATCAGAGTGTCCAGAGTAGATGTGTGTACTCAGCACTACAACAAAGAAAGTCACAATATTCCAATATTAGCTTGAAATAAATAGCATGCCATATTCATGTCACTGTTTACCAAATCCATACTGTACTTTATTTTAAAGGTACAATCTGCGGTTTCTACATCGATTTTTGCACTTTTAAATGAAACAGCCATTTATTCTTGAAGAGTAGAATTTTGAATTCCCTCATTAGCTTAGTACAACTGTCTTATCCCATCATAACCTATAATATGGTTATTTTATTACAATTATTGTAAACAATGTAGATGAATTCATTTCTTTAGGCCCCATCCCTCAGCCGTATACCACAACAAGCACAGGCTGACAATTTTGTGGTATTTTCGATTACATACTGCAGCTTTAAATGTCCACTGACTTCCCATGTTGGCACCTGACTTCCCATAAATGGCACTGACTTCCCAGAGAGAGTACAGAGATCCAAAACACCACTCATTAACTTTTTAGCACAGTTTACTATAACTGTAGTGAAGGAACCCTCAACCATTTACAATAATACTACAACACATCCAACAAATATTGCATTTTATATTCATTGTCATTGACAGCACATTTTGCAACCACTGATTTAACACCACTCTTTAGTTCCTGAGTGATGACCTGGTTAAATGCACATCACCACGCTAACCAGGTCTGCATGGCATCAGCTAGAAAAGCTGATAACAGTTAAGAACTCTTTTTATTTATTTAAATATTTTTTATATATATTGACTTTCAAACATCAAGGTAAAGTGGTCACTCACTCTCGCTTCATATATTCTTACACCATATTTGCTGAAATTTCCTTTTAGTGCTGTTTACTAAGCGTTTGCAATGTTCTCAATAAGGGATAAAACACCATTTATATTAATGTCTTATTCCTTTTTCCCTTAAATTCTTAGTAAATCAGGTAATAAGTGTTCATATACAAACACTAACTCAGTACTTACATAGTAGCAAACAGAACAAGGTGTGCTCCATTCTGTTCCCACAGACAAGTGACTTTCTCTATAACTACAGTCGTTCTGACAAACCCCTCTACACCGTCACAGAGAAAAACAGAGAAAGACTCTAGAGAAATGTACAAAGACAGAAAATAGAATAGCCGTTGATACATTTTGATCAACTTCTTCTTATGGTTGGCTACATTGCCACACACTAGTTCCTTCCTCATTTTTGGAAGACACTAGAATGGAACAAGAATAGAGACCTGAATTGACGAGATCAGAGCTTGTGGTTGGACATCAAAATGTGCAGTTTGTTTCATATTGCACCCACCAAGCACATTGATAGATAGATTGGCAAAAAGTGCTCTTCACTGACGAGTCGCGGTTTTGTCTCACCAGGGGTGATGGTCGGATTTGCATTTATCATCGAAGGAATGACCGTTATACCGAGGCCTGTACTCTGGAGCGGGATCGATTTGGAGGTGGAGGGTCCGTCATGGTCTGGGGAGGTGTGTCACAGCATCCTCGGACTGAGCTTGTCATTTCAGGCAATCTCAACGCTGTGCATTACAGATACAACATCCTCCTCCGTCATGTGGTACCCTTCCTGCGGACTCATCCTGACATGACCCTCCAGCATGACAATGCCACCAGCCATACTGCTCGTTCTGTGCATGATTTCCTGCAAGACAGCTATGTCAGTGTTCTGCCATGGTCAGCAAAGAACCCGGATCTCAATCCCATTGAGCACGTCTGGGACCTGTTGGATCGGCGGGACAGAGCTAGGGCCATTCCCCCCAGAAATGTCTGGGAACTTGCAGGTGCCTTGGTGGAAGAGTTGGGTAACATCTCAGAGCAAGAACTGGCACATCTGGTGCAGTCCATGAGGAGAAGATGCACTGCAGTACTTAATGCAGCTGGTGGCCACACCAGATACTGACTGTTACTTTTGATTTTGACCCCCCCCCCCCCTTTGTTCAGGGACACATTATTCAATTTCTATTAGTCACATGTCTGTGAAACTTGTTCTGTTTATATCTCAGTTGTTGAATCTTATGTTCATACAAATATTTACATATGTTAAGTTTGCTGAAAATAAACACAGTTGACTGTGAGAGGAGTTTATCTTTGTAGTGACTCTGTGTTGTCATTTCATTGGAAAACCTCCCTGGTCTTTGTGGTTTAACCTTTGTTTGAAAAATCCACTGCTCGACTAAGGGGCTTTACAGATAATTGTATGTGTGAGGTACAGAGATGAGGTGGACATCCAAAAATCATGTAAAACACTTATTTCACACCGAGTGAGTCCATGCAACTTATTATTTGACTTGTTAAGCACATTTATACTCCTGAAACTATTTAGGTTTGCCATCACAAAGGGGTTGAATAATTATTGACTCAAGATATTTCAGGTTTTCATTTTTTATTAATTTGTTTTAAAAAATGCAAAAAACATTGACATTATGGGGTATTGTGTGTAGGCCAGTGACACAAAATATATACATTTAATACATGTTAAATGCATGCTGTAACAAAGTGTGGGAAAAAATCAAGGGGTGTGAATACTTTCTAAAGGCACTGTGCGTATCTGTCATTTATTTCACCTTTTATGGCACATGGCCCAGTACAGTGTGTATGGCATTGTGTGGGTGAGCAGTTTGCTGATTTTAATTGTGAAGAGAGTGCTCCGTGGTGGTGGGGTTATGGTACGGGCAGGCATAAGCTACGGACAACTTACACAACTGCATTTCATCGATGGCAATTTGAATGCACAGAGATACCGTGACGAGATCCTGAGGCCCAATACAATGCCATTCATCCACCGCCATCACCTCATGTTTCAGCATGATAATGTACAGCCCCATGTCGCAAGGATCTGTACACAATTCTTGGAAGCTAATAATGTCACAGTTATTCCATGGCCTGCATACTTACCACACGTCACCCATTTAGCATGTTTGGGATGCTCTGGATCGACGTGTATGACAGCGTGTTCCAGTTCCCACCAATATCCAGAAACTTTGCACAGCCGTTGAAGAGGAGTGGGACAACATTCCACAGGTCAAAATCAACAGCCTGATCAACTCTATGCGTGAGGCAAATGGTGGTCATATCAGATACTGACTGGTTTTCTGATCCATTCCCCTACCTTTTTTGAAGGTATCTTTGACAAGATGTATATCTGTATTCCCAGTCATGTGAAATCCATCGATTAGGGCCTCAATCATTTATTTCAATTGACTGATTTCCTTATATGAACTGTAACTGCAAATTGATATGTTCATTGAATTCTAGGTTAAAGGGTTAAGGTTAGGGTTAGAGGAAGGGTTAGCTAAAAGGGTTAAGGTTAGGTTTAGAGTTAGTCATCATGCTAAGTAGTTGCAAAGTGGTAAGTAGTTGAAAAGTTGCTAATTAACTAAAATGATAAAGTTGTCCATGATGAGATTCAAACTCGCGTCCTTTGGGTTGTCGGGCGACAAACCCTCAACCTTCTGGCCCATAGCCCTGCGTGGCATCGACTGTGCCACAAAATATCCATGTTTATAAACACAGGGTTGCTACAGTTATTGTTATTTGTGGTGGTACAGTAATCTTTTTTTTGGTATATTATGAGGGTTAAAGGGTCAAACTAAATGTGTACAGTACAAGCAGAGGGTCATGAACATATCAGGATATAGTACTGTGAGTAATTCCATTTAGATTGCTTCCGGAGAAGAGAGAGGGAAGGCACAATGTTATCCTGTCTGGGAGTTTCACAGTGGATCATGCTACTACTTGCCCAGCAACGAACAGAGTCGATACGCTTGCATCCGTGACGGAGGACATCTGCATCCATGACTCGACTTGAGAATAAAGGACTCGGACCTCAAACACTAGGGACTTGGGCCTCGACTCAGGCTCGTGGTTAAGTGACTTGACTACATCACCGAGGAGAAGGGTTGCAGACACTCCCCTGGATTGGACTGACAGAAGCGATGTAAGACGGCCAGTGGGTCTGGATTGACAATACAAATCTTAATGACAGCATCAAGTAAGGACATGTTTAAGGCTCATTTACAGTACACACACACATACACACACTCAAAAGCATGTATACATAGTACACTCAAAAGCATTTATTCAAATACACAATAAACACATTCTCACCAGGGTTGGGCTCAATTCTGACCTTTGGAATTGACTCCCATTCAACTCATGAGTTGAAATTCTAATTGAATTGGCCACACCCCACATGATGTATAATTTGAGTTTGAGTGGCAGGGAGTAGAATTGAATTAAGTGCAATTCAAAGAAATTCCACTCAGTCATAGAACATTAGTTTCATTGAATCTGTCATACCTGTATAGTACCTGTGTAGTTCTACCACATAGCCAGCTAGATGCAACAGATCCTACAGAAATTGATTGAAACTTTTCTATTGATATTTGTAAATGCGCTTTCTCATCGATCTACATTGGACATTTCAGTCATTTACCAGCGATTTACATTTAGTGAATTATACCCAATTAGATATGGTACTTTTTACAAAAATGATAACCAAAAAAATATGATATACAGTTGATTGATTGTATGTGTCTTTTTATTGCTATTGTTCGGTTGAGCTTGTCATCTCAACCTTCTTTTCAGTTGGTTGAAGATGGGCTCAAACACGGGATTCCCATTTATTTTTATTCAGCTGTTTTGTATACATGTATACATGTATGTACAGTGCTAATAGATGGAATGATTAATTAAGCAAAATAAGTAAATGTTTTTTTAAATATTCATTTCCCCCTCATTCTTCCTCGTTCACAATTTCCTGTGTTTTGCTTTTCGCTATCTGAGTCTAGGGGTCAAGTTTTAGTCAATGTAATAGCAGGGTAACTGTGAGAGGGACGGAGGGGTAGTTTATCTCCTATGGAGCAGCTCTGTCTGGTTTGTTGAGATTGTTCCCGTATTTGTCCACTGGGCAACACTGTGCTGCTGCTGGTTTCTGTACAGTGCTGTAGATTGATGTAGGGCTCTGCGGCCCTGGTCTGTCTTCTTTTGTAGCGCCCACTTTGTCCACTAGGTGAGACTCTTCTGCAGCTGGTTGCTGCACAGTGCTGTAGATTGCCGCTGACTGTGACTCTGGCATCTCATCTGGTGACGGGAGCTCCACTCCTGCAGCTCCTGGTTTCCCTACAGTGACGTAGATAGTTGTTATGTCAGAAGCCCCTGTGTTTCGTGGTCCCGGTCTCTCCCCTTGTGGAGCGCTCACTGGGTTGACCTGTTAGGATGTGAGACATTATACTGTATCAACATTCAAATGATCATTCTTTAAACATTTTGAGAAACATTTGTTCTTTAACTACTGAAAGTAGTCATTCCCATGTGACATGACTACGTGGCGATAGAGCTGGGGGAGAAAAAAAACACTTTTTTGAGATACAAGGTTTTTCCAGGACACTGACAATAGATAAATGATGGACAGAGATGGTACCTGCAGAGGCAGCTTGTTTTTATGGGCCCTTCTTCTGGTTGATTTGATGCGTCGTATTCCAACAAACACAATAATGAGTAGCAATCCAGCAGTAACACTGCCCACAATGATGCCAACTTGGTATTCTGAAGCTTTCCCACCCTTCTCAATGCCTGAGATGACACACGCACGCACACACACACACACACACACACACACATTGTTATTCACATTTTTGCTGGAAAAAACATAATTATGTTAACAGAAATTATATTAAAACTTTGATCTTTTTTTAACAATGATAGAGGCACAGAAGGTAAATTGGACTTACATATGTCCTTCATGGGTTGTGAGTTGGTCTCTGCACTGACGTGATTTTTGCCTGTGCACTGGATAGTGCTGTTGTCATTGGAGATGGTGATATTGACTACGGTGAGTGACTGTTGTGACAGTGTGCACTGACGCCCGTTACAGACAGACAATGCCCAGACGTCTTTAACAGAACAGTTCACTGTGATGTTACATTGTCCCCTACTTGAGTTGGAGTAGAGAGACACCACCTTCATGACTGGTATGGAAACAGCTTCTACAAGAACCAGTGGAGTTGGAAAAAAGGTTATATCCATGACAAGAAGAGTCAGAGGAGTGTGAGGAATCTCCTATAGTTTAATCCTATAGTAAAACAAAATAATGATTGTGCATAAACCAGTTATAACCAGTGTGTGGGTATAATCGCTGGGAAAGCAAAGCCAGAAACAAGCCATCTTACAACTTTTGTGTTATATAGGCCTAAGCCTGAAACATTAAGAAGACACAGTGGCAGAATAAATTCAACCACACCTTTGTTTCATCCCAAAACCAGAGAGCAACCTGTGCCTGGTCTAGTCCTCCAAGCATATTGCATGTAAGAAACGGTTACATGACCTACAGCATGGTCAAGCAAATGAATGTTTCCAACATTTTGGGACCACAAAACAACTATTGATTTTGAAGCACATAGAGTTAATGCAAGTCGCAAAGAAAACAGCAGCTGCCTCCACTAGTGCAGTACCATTTCAACTTCAACATCCTCAACATCATCAAATCACCTCTGCTTAGTCTAATACAGTGGCAACTAAAATATACCAAAAATAATTTAGTCCAATCAAGATAAATATGATGTGGCTGTCCATGGTTCTCATTTCTCTGTGTGTGTGTGTGTGTGTGTGTGTGTGTGTGCAAGCGCCGGTTAGTTTTCGTGCAGTATAATTTTTTTTTGACTCACCCTACTTTGATGTGGCTGTCCATGGTTCTCATTTCTGTGTGTGCGTGTGTGCATGTGTGCGCGCGTGCGCAAGCGCGTGTTCGTTTTCGTGCAAGTAGAAAAAAACATTATGACTCACCCTACTTGTAAAGAAATGTCAATGCCATCCTCTCTTTCATGTTGACAAAACGGTCTATCACTCTGTCATACAGTAAGTAGTACACACTTTCGTTTTTTGTTGTCCTAGGCTACCTGGCTGAAATGCTTGCTTGGTAGCCTAACTTTCTTTCATGGGCAACATTAGCTAGTTAACATTTAGCCTTCTACATCTAGCTACATATTGAACTTCCATCCTCTCAGGCCTGGGGCACAATATATGAATTTGTGGTTGGATCAGAATCGCCATTGTAATCTTTGGCCAGTACGGAGAATTAAGTAAAACCACAAGTCCAAATCCCTATCTCCATTCATGGCTTAATTAGGAAAGGGACCATTTTAGCTAGCTATAGTGTAACTAGCCACTGGATGACATCAACACACAATGATTGGAGTGAAGCCAAATCCAAACTGGCTTCCCTTGACACTTTGTTTTGGTGCACCAGGACCATTCACAGTTGAGCTCTCTCAGTTTAGCTCAACGCTGATTGGCTATTATTTATTTATTTTATCAAGGGAAGCCAAATGCTCTCTGGCTTCCCTTGCATTCAATGCTACGGGTGGCAAAAATGTCATACTCTTTTGGACCAGAAAGCATCAGATAAAAGGCCTACACATACAGCGACAGAGGGGAGCTGTTTCACTCTCTAGGATGCTTTCTCCGGTGAGACACATTAAGCCTATTGCAAATTGAAGGCAAATTATGAAACACTGAGAGACAACAAAAAAAAAGAGGTTTTTTTTGTTAGGTTTTTGTGTACATTTTTTTGGGGAGCCTAGCTTCCCTTGGCATCCATGAATACACAACACTGGTTATAACGTAGAAAGCAATGACCGTAGTTGTAGGAAAATGTGGGAAAACATTTGCAGGAATGTTTATATTGTGTGCCCCCTGCACACAAAATAAACATTCCTGCAAATGTTTTCCCACATTTTCCTACAACTACGGTCATTGCTTTCTACGTCATAGGCTTGACTCTGACATTGGGGGAGGGGACATTTTTCTACGGGGATCCGGTGGTATGGCCCTGGATTATATATTTTTGAAACATGTTTTAAATGCTCACTTCTACTAACTTTTGAGAAAATGATACAGACAAATATTTACTTACAAATGTGAAAAATGTACACGGCTAAGTGGGGCATAGCAGAGGTGCACCTACTCTGGTCAATCAGTCTCAGGGGCATGGCTATTCATACTTAATGAATACCAGAGTGATTTGTTAATATGGATATACACTACATGAGCAAAAGTATGTGGACACCTGCTCGTCGAACATCTCATTCCAAAATCATGGTTATTAATATGGAGTTGGTCCCCCCCTTTGCTACTATAACAGCCTCCACTCTTCTGGGAAGGCTTTACACTAGATGTTGGAATATTACTGCGGGGACTTGCTTCTATTCAGCCACAAGAACATTAGTGAGGTTGGGCACTGATGTAAGGTGATTGGGCCTGGCTCGCAGTCTGCAAGGGCCTTTCCCAAACTGTTGCCACAAAGTTGGAATTACAGAATCATCTATAATGTAATTGTATGCAGTAGTTTTAAGATTTCCCTTCACTGGAACTAAGGGGCCAAGCCCGAACCATGAAAAACAGCCCCAGACCATTATTCCTCTTCCACCAAACATTACAGTTGGCACTTTGCATTCGGGCAAATAGAATTCTTCTGGTACCCACCAAACCCAGATCCAACCAATGGCGGCGAGCTTACACCACTCCAGCCGACGCTTGGCATTGCGCATGGTGATCTTAGACTTGTGTGTGGCTGCTCTGCCATGGAAACACATTTCATGAAGCTCCTGACAAACAGTTATTGTGCTGATGTTGCTTCCAGAGGCAGTTTGGAACTTATTAGTGAGTGTTGCAACTGAGGACAGACAACTTTTACGCGCTACGCACTTCAGCACTCAGCAGTTCCGTTCCGTGAGCTTGTGCGACCTACCACTTCGGGGCTGAGACTTGCTCCTAGACATTTCCATTTCACAATACAGCACTTACAGTTGACTGAGGCAGCTCTAGCATGGCAGAAATGTGGCGAACTGACTTATTGGAAAGGTGGCATCCTATAACGATTCCATGTTGAAAGTCACTGAGATCTTCAGTAAGGCCATTCTACTGCCAATATTTGTCTATAGAGATTGCATGGCTGTGTGCTTGATCTGTCAGCAACAGGTGTGGCTGAAAGAGCCGAATCCACTCATTTGAAGGGGTGTCTGCATACTTTTGTATGTATAGTGTATTCAATTAAACAGCCATTTGGTACTCAGAATGATTCATCTCCCAGTATTTTTCTCGCTTTCCCTAAGTCAGGAATTTTACTTCTGCTTCTACATAGGGTATGGTTTGAAATGTACTGTAATATTCTCAACTTATAATAGTTATTATACTGTAATAATAACCAGCAACATACACAGTTGAAAATGTAAGTAGGTATAAAAGGTCAAATCGAAATAAATACATCTCCACTCTACAGAAATTTAAAAATGTATTATCATCATCATGGCTTCCTTTCTCCTGCATGAAATTAACACATGCAATACACTCTCTAGACCAGGGGTCCTTTTCTAGAATGAGGGCTGCTTTTAAAAAATCAAACATGTCACCAGCTACTCGTTTTTTTCTAGCTTTCAAACAGGCACATTCATCTCTTCTCCTCTCCCCTGCAACTCTTCCCCGAGTCTTTAGTCTACAAGAGAAAGTGGGTGCACTATGTTTTCTGTCAATATACGTGGTCAAATAATGGTTAATAAATAACTCTAAGGGGGCCCTATAAAATATGTGATTTTCTCCCCAAATTATGTTATACATTTTCCCAAATGATGTTCTGTTAAATTTTTCCTAGTTTTATATGTTTTTGTTTTTCTCTCTTAAAATTACAATTGTTCTTAAAGAAACAGAATTTGAGGTTCTAAGTCCATGTCAATGGATAAAGCACTTTTTTTTTTTAGGTCTGGAAGAAAACGAACACATTTAGATGAATTGCGCATCTGGCCCTTTAATTGCGCAGCTAGTGAGTGAGTAATGTGCCTTCTAATTTGTTGCTTCCCTGATGGTTCTGTACTGCTGCTGGTAATTTCATGGCAATGTTTGCAAATAACAAATATCAGATACAAACTATATACTACTCATGATACACTTCTGCCAGGTAAGCCTACTTTGCAAGTAACATATAATTGAGAAGGTTTAGGGGGACATATTTCCGTCTACCCACAAGACCGTTATCACATCAACTGGCTACACACGGAGTGATAGACAAACGCGCGCACCACACAGACAAACAGGGGCAATATTGCTGGAAATTAATTGTCAGATATTGTGTTAGGTTTGGCTTTTTAAGCCGATAATGGCTAACTAGGGGTGTGATCATGTTAAAGTTGCGATTGTACGATTTGTTTTTGACGGCTAGCGGTTGAACACTTAAATTGCATGTCCTTTCAGAATTATTTGGTGAGCTACTCATAGGTGATATGCGAGCTACTAGTAGCTCCTAATCGACCTGTTGGAGACCACTTCCCTAGAACAAGGATGAGCAACATTGATGGTGGTGGGGGACCCAAAAACATCTGAACTCGTCGTGAGGGACCAACGTGGTTTTCTCGGGTCTGCTTACTAACATCCATACCCACACACCCAGTCAGAGCCGGCAATAGCCTTTTTGTGGGCCCTCAGTTAAATGTTGAATTATACTCACCCTGTATTGTTACTTTGTACTCAATAATAGGTTCTAAATTCCATTTTCCAACAGTCGGATAGTAAATTCCACTGTCCGTTTCCTTCAGATTCTTAATGCACAGAGAGTGGTTCACCGGGTTATATTGCACCTTCTCCTTGTATTGAGGAGAGATCTCTTTATTATCAACTATTACATCACTTTTGAATTTCCATTTAAGTTCTTCATGCTCCTCAGGGGATTCAGCAACGGCCAGACACACCAAACCTCCCTTCAACCCATACTTTTCTATTGGCGGAACTTCAGCCCAGGTCCCTATAGAAAAAGGAAAAGGTTCACCGGGTGCAACGTTTTTTGAGCAGGGGATAAAACACAAATAGCATACCAGGCTAACTATTTACCTTCATATGTTTTTCTAATTCCTGACTGTTATTTGACATTTTTCTTTTGTCCTAAAAGCTTAATTCCCTTTGGAAAATACATGTGCACCGTTTATTAAATCTATTTCTAGAAGTCACCTCAACCTTAACTATCTTCAAAAAAAAAAATTGGTATGGGTTACCTGTGAGGATGAGTAGAAACCATAAAATGTTCATTGTTTTAGTGTAAGTGATGAAGTCTGGCATCGTTCTCTGATCTCTGTCAAGGTTGAGTTACTCAAAACAAACTAAGTAGGTGATGGCAGTTCCCTGCCCTAAATACGATTCTCACAACTTCCCGCCCCCTCAGTTTAAGCTGTAGTGTTAAATGCTCACTTTTAAAACTTATTTTAAGGGGTAGATCAGCTTTAACATTGTAGATAGATTATGGCTTCCATCAATGTAATTACCTGCATAATTTCCAGTCCCCCATATATATTTTTGTAAATATACTGTAATGTGCCTTGCAAAAGTATTCATCCCCCTTGGCGTTTTTCCTATTTTGTTGCATTACAACCTGTAATTTAAATGGATTTTGATTTCTGTCACGCCTTGATCTGTTTCACCTGTTCCTGTGATTGTCTCCACCCCCTCCAGGTGTCGCTTATATTCCCCAGTGTATTTATCCCTGTGTTTCCTGTCTCTCTGTGCCAGTTTGTCTTGTATGTTTAGTCAAGTCAACCAGCGTTGTTTTTCCTGCACTCCTTTTGCTATTCTCTTTTTCTAATCGTCCCGGTTTTGACCTTTGCCTGTTTATGGACTTTGTACCCGCCTGCCTGACCATTCTGTCTGCCTTGACCACGAGCCTGTCTGCCACTCTGTATCTCCTGGACTCTGATCTGGTTTTGACCTTTTGCCTGTCCACGACCATTCTCTTGCCTACCCCTTAGGATTATTAAACATTGAAAGACTCCAACCATCTGCATCCGGGTTCGCCTTGTGCCTTGATTGATGTCTTGTAATAGACATACACAAAATAGTCCAAATTGGTGAAGTGAAATGGACTGAAAACTGGTGCGTGCATATGTATTCACCCCCTTTGCTATGAAGCCCCTAAATAAAATCTGGTGCAACCAATTACTTTCAGAGGTCACGTAATTAGTTCAAGTCCACCTGTGTGCAATCTAAGTGTGACATGATTTCAGTATATATACACCTGTTCTGAAAGGCCCCAGAGTCTGCAACACCATTAATCAAGGGGCACCACCAAGCAAGCGTCACCATGAAGACCAAGGAACTCTCCAAAAAGTTCTGGGACAAAGTTGTGGAGAAGTACAGATCAGGGTTGGGTTATAAAAAAATATCTGAAACTTTGAACATCCCCCAGAGCACCATTAAATCCATGATTACAAAATTGAAAGAATATGGCACCACAACAAACCTGCCAAGAGAGGGCCACCCACTAAAACTCATGAACCAGGCAAGTAGTGCATAAATCCGATAGGCAACAAAGAGACCAAAGATAACCCTGAAGGAGCTGCAAAGCTCCACAGTGGAGATTGGAGTATCTGTCCATATGACCACTTTAAGCCGTACACTCTACAGAGCTGGGCTTTAAGGAAGTGTGGCCAGAAAAAAATCCATTGCTTAAGAAAAAAATAAGCAAACACTTTTGGTGTTTGCCAAAAGGCATGTGGGAGACTCCTCAAATATATGGAAGAAGGTACTCTGGTCAGATGAGACTAAAATTGAGCTTTTTGGCCATCAAGGAAAACTCTCTGTCTGGAGCAAACCCAACATCTCTCATCACCCCGAGAAACCATCCCCACAGTGAAGCATGGTGGTGGCAGCATCATGCTGTGGGGAGGTTTTTCATTGGCAGGGACTGGGAAACTGGTCAGAATTGAAGAAATGATGGATGACCTGTTTCAGTCTTCCAGAGATTTGAGACTGGGATGGAGGTTTGCCTTCCAGCAGGACAATGACCCTAATCATACTGCTAAAGTAACACTTGAGTGGTTTAAGGGAAAACATTTAAAAGTCTTGGAATGGCCTAGTCAAAGCCCAGACCTCAATCCAATTGAGAATCTGTGGTATGACTTAAAGATTGCTGTACACCAGTGGAACCAATATAACTTGAAGGACCTGGAGCAGTTTTGCCTTGAAGAATGGGTCAAAATCCCAGTGGCTAGATGTTCCAAGCTTATAGAGACATACCGCAAGAATCTTGCAGCTGTAATTGCTGCAAAGTATTGACTTTGGGGGTGTTAATAGTTATGCACGCTCAAGTTTTCTGTTTTTTCTTGTCTTATTTCTTGTTTGTTTCACAATAAAAAATATTTTGCATCTTCAAAGTGGTAGGTATGTTGTGTAAATCAAATGATACAAACCCCCCCAAAAATATATTTTAATTCCAGGTTGTAAGGCAACAAAATAGGAAAAATGTAAAGAGGGGTGAATTCTTTTGCAGGCCACTGTAAATATATATATATATATAGATATATATATATATTTTCCTTCATTATTTTCCCCTATCATGCCCTGGCCAAAGAGAGGCTTTTATTCTCTATTTTGGTTAGGCCAGGGTGTGACTACGGTGGGCATTCTAGTTTCTTTATTTCTATGTTTTCTATTTCTTTGTTTTTGGCAGAGTGTGGTTCCCAATCAGAGGCAGCTGTCTATCGTTGTCTCTGATTGGGAATCATACTTAGGCAGCCTTTTACCCACCTGTGTTTTGTGGGTAGTTGTTTTCTGTTTCGTGTCATTACCTGACAGAACTGTGCGCTTTCGTTTTTTAATTTTGTTATTTTGTTCAAGTGTGTTTTGGTAAATAAATCATCATGAACACTTTCACTCACGAGAGCTGGAACATAACCCTACAATCCCTCCCCTAATTGTAGTAAACTAATGGACAACAACATTTAGTCTTCTACTTCCAGCATACATAGTTTTTACATTTTATGGACACAGTATATTTTACAATAGTTATTTTTTGTTTGTTTTTCGTCCCATCCTTCAGCTCCAATCAACCCCTCCCATCTAGCTCTGAACACCATCCACTTTTTCTATTTGCCATATATATTTTAACTGTGCTGTTTCACAAAAGTTCTGATCCTTTCTTTTCTCATAGTATCACGACTCAGGATATGACCCAGGTGCAGACAGGAGGCATCAGTTATCAATCATTTATTATAGCATGGGGCAAAGGACAGCTCGGGAACAGGCAGAGGTTCGTAATCAGGTCAGTCAGGCAGGTACAGGATAGCAGGCAGGCTCGGGGTCAGGGCAGGCAGAGGTTCGTAATCAGGTCAGAGTCAGGCAGGTATAGGATGGCAGGCAGGCTTGGGGTCAGAACCGGGAAACCAACACTTGAGAAATAGGAAAACGGGAAAGCACGCTGGTAAGACCTGACAAGACTGGGCGAACTGGCAACAGACAAACAGAGAGCACAGGTATAAATGCTCAGGAGTTAAGGGGGAAGATGGGCGACACCTGGAGGGGTTGGAGAAAAGCACAAAGACAGGTTAAACCAATCAGGGTGTGACACAGATTCTACATATTGTAAATTAAAAGTAAACATTTTTGCTAAGAGTATTATTATATTATTGATCGATTGACTATTACTTTTTAAATCAATCAATATTTTGTTGCTCCTTTAACCAATAGCCTAACAAATGAACAACTGTCACAAATAAAGTACAAAGACAACGTTTGATTGCCTTTAATCCTCTATATCAAATTTCAGCCAGACCGCCCAGCCAACCCGAGCCGCCTACATGCTCGACCCCCACCAGTCTAATCAAAAACTCAACTCTCTCCCCAACACAACTTCCTTCCCATCTTTTTTTTATGTCTCGAGGGAAAATGTTGTAGTTGGGTATGGAAATCTCAGAAACAATTCTTACTTTTAAAAATCCATCTTTCCAGAAACAAGTCTCTCACTGTTGATGCTTGCTATAGACCACCCTCTGCCCCCAGCTGTGCCCTGGACACCATATATGAATTGATTGCCCCCCCCCCCCCCCATCTATCCTCAGAGCTCGTGCTGCTAGGTGACCTAAACTGTGACATGCTTAACACCCCGGCCATCCTACAATCTAAGCTTGATGCCCTCAAGCAGCCCTGCGCGCCCCACAGCAACTCGCCCAAACCTCCCGCACTTCTCCTTCACCCAAACCAGATAGCTGATGTTCTGAAAGAGCTGCAAAATCTGGACACCTACAAATCATCCAGGCTAGACAATCTGGACTCTCTATTTCTAAAATTATCTGCCAAAATTGTTGCAACCCCTATTACTAGCCTGTTCAACCTCTTTCATATCATCTGAGATTCCCATAGATTGGAAAGCTGCCACAGTAACCCCCTCTTCATAGGGGGGGACACTCTAGACCCAAACAGCAACAGACCTATATCTATTCTACCCCTGCCTTTCTAAGGTCTTCGAAAGCCAAGTTAACAAACAGATTACTGACCATTTCGAATAACACCGTACCATCTCCACTATGGAATCTGGTTTCAGAACTGGTCATGGGTGCACCTCAGCCATGCTCAAGGTCCTAAACAATATCATAACCACCATCGATAAGAGACATTACTGTGCAGCTGTATTCATCGACCTGGCTAAGGCCTTCGATCAAGGCTTTCAATCACAACATTCTTATTGGCAGACTCAACAGCCTTGGTTTCTCAAATGACTGCCTTGTCTGTGTCACGAACCGGCTCAAAGCCCGTAACAAAAAGTGAGACAACGTGGAGATAAAGAATAACAAAATATATTCATTAACTGAAGTAAAGTAAATACAATTAACAATGGTGTGTGTTTAGTCAGTAGTCAGTAGTGTAAGTAAGTGGTCGCTTGTATACATGTTATAATGAGGGGTCTTGAAAGGTGCCAACGCAAACAAACCAAATAGCTACAAAAAATACCACAACCAAAATCTGTCTGTGTCTGCATTGAGAGAGTCTCCTCCGTGAATGGGGAAGTGGTGTATTTATCCTGGGACACACCTGAGCCCAGGTGTGTCCCATTTCTCTGACGACCCTCAGCCCACCGACATGCTATTAAGGAAAACAAGAGCAAAGAGAAAGAATTCAGCAGAGTTCAGAATGTCAAATCGGAGGGCCTGTTTTCCGGACCTCTGGCAGTCTCTATTGGGGTGCCACAGGGTTCAATTCTCGGGCCAACTCTCTTCTCTGTATACATCAAAAATGTCGGTCTTGCTGTTGGTGATTCTTTGATCCACCTCTACGCAGACGATACCATTCTGTATACTTCTGGCCCTTCTTTGGACACTGTGTCAACTAACCACCAGATGAGCTTCAATGCCATACAACTCTCCTTCCGTGGCCTCCAACTGCTCTTAAAGGCAAGTAAAACTAAATGCATGCTCTTCAACCGATCGCTGCCCGCACCTGCCCGCCCGTCCAGCATCACTACTCTGGACGGTTCTGACTTAGAATATGTGGACAACTACAAATACCTAGGTGTCTGGTTAGACTCCTTCCAGACTCACATTAAACATCTCCAATCCAAAATTATATCTAGCTTCCTATTTAGCAACAAAGCATCCTTCACTCATGTTGCCAAACATACTCTCGTAAAACTGACTATCCTACCGATCCTCGACTTCAGCAATGTAATTTACAAAATAGCCTGCAACACTCTACTCAACAAATTGGATGCAGTCTATCACAGTGCCATACGTTTTGTCACCAAAGCCCCATTATACTACCCACCACTGCGACCTGTATGCTCTCGTTGGCTGGCCCTCGCTTCATACTCGTCGCCAAACTCACTGGCTCCAGGTCATCTACAAGTCTCTGCTAGGTAAAGCCCCGCCTTATCTCAGCTCACTGGTCACCATAGCAGCAACCACCCGTAGCACGCGCTCCAACAAGTATATCTCACTGGTCACCCCCAAAGACAATTCTTCCTTTGGCCGCCTCTCCATCCAGTCTGCTGCCAATGACTGGAACAAACTGCAAAAATCAATAAAGCTGGAGACTCTTACCTCCCTCACTAACTTTAAGCACCAGCTGTCAGAGCAGCTCACAGATCTCTGCACCTGTACATAGCTCATCTGTAAATTAGCCCATCCAATCTACTTCATCCCCATACTGTGTTTAGATTTATGTTGCTCCTTTGCACCCCAGTATCTCTACTTGCACATTCATCTTCTGCACATTCTACCATTCCAGTGTTTAATTGCTATATTGTAATTACTTCACAACCATGGCCTATTTATTGCCTTTACCTCTCTTATCCTACCTCATTTGCACATGCTGTATATAGCTTTTTCTACTCTATTATTGATTGTGTGTTTGTTTATTCCATGTGTAAATCTGTGTTGTTGTATGTGTCGAACTGCTTTGCTTTATCTTGGCCAGGTCGCAGTTGCAAATGAGAACTTGTTCTCAACTAGCCTACCTGGTTAAATAAAGGTGAAATAAAAATAAATAAATAAATAAAAAAGCCAGAGTGACAACAGTATAGTCCCCCAGGGCCAGTATAGTCCCCCAGGGCCAGGACTGAGCAGCCCAGCAGGTAGGGATTGCCTGAATCTCCTCTGACGTGGGCATATTTTCAATACAGACTATGAAGGTTGGCAATGCATTTATTAGCCACTATAAATGGTAGGTTGCACAGTTTCTTCTGATAACAGTCTCCAGTATCAACATTTCCAAGAAAACAAAAATAGGGAGGAGGGAGAATCTGTTGAGATAAAAAAAAACATACTCTTTGTCAGACTTCCTTAAAATAGCATCTGGCTTGTCCAGTGTTTGCTGGACAGAGAGAATAAAGTGTTGTAACTGTAAAAATTCACCTCACCTCTGTCACCTACTGGTCTTCCCTGGCTGCCTGACCCTGCTGAGACCCCTGTCGCCATCTGATCCTCCTAAAATGAGGCATGACAAAGAATTACCTTGGTGTACATTTATACATTATATTATCCAAGAATATAATTAATGGTTCAATAATTGAAATGACCATCATTCCCAGATCCCAGACAGTAGCTAAAAGCTAAAGCAGCTGTCCTGTAGCTATTGTTGTCACACCCTGATCTAATTCACCTGTCTTTGTGCTTGTCTCCACCCCCTCCAGCTGTTTCCCATCTTCCCCATTATCCCCAGTGTATTTATACCTGTGTTCTCTCTTTGTTTGTTGCCAGTTCATTTTGTTCGTCGAGCCTACCAGCGGTTTTCCCTTGCTCCTGTCTTTGTTCTAGTTTTCTCAGTTTTAACGTTTCTGACTTACAGACTTGTTTACGTGTTGCTGTGCATTTTGTTGCCAAGCTTACTTTGCTACCTGACAACTTTACGGTTTTTACTTTTTAATTACCGTTTATATTTTTGGTTTGTCCCTCACTCAACTTTTTTTCATTCAACATTTTCACTCCCGGATGCTTTATCTGGACATGGTTCGTCAGGGCCTCCAACAGCCGAAGCTAAGTAGTAACATGAACATGATGCCTTCAAATTGCAGTCACTATACTCATAATATACAGGAGAACGATCGCCTTACGGCGAGTATAGCTGTGCTACAAGCCCAGCTTCAGACGCAATCGTCAGGCAAGGGTAATTTCAGTGTAGGAAAGGATGAAACAGCGTCTGTGCCACCAGTAAGTACAGATAGTAACATTAGTATAAATCCCCTCGCACGGTTCCCGCAGCCGGACAACTTTCTGACGGTTTCTGGAGGGAAATGCTGTAGGAATGCTCAACTGGTGTCGCTCATTCAGCCGACAGAAACTTTCAACCGGTTTTCCCCATTAAGAAACGAGTCGGAGTCAGAGGCCGAGCCTTCTCTTGTCGCTACTCCTCCCGTCGCGGGGGCTGAGACGCCGACGCTTCCCACCATTAGCTCTGACAAATTGAAAATTCTAGTCATTGGCGACTCCATTACCGGCAGTATTAGACTTAAAATGAATCATCCAGCGACCATACACTGTTTACCAGGGGGCAGGGCTACCGACGTTAAGGCTAATCTGAAGATGGTGCTGGCTAAAGCTAAAACTGGCGAGTACAGAGATATTGTTATCCATGTCGGCACCAACGATGTTAGGATGAAACGGTCAAAGGTCACCAAGCGCAACATAGCTTCATCGTGTAAATCAGCTAGAAAGATGTCGGCATTGAGTAATTGTCTCTGGCCCCCTCCCAGTTAGGGGGAGTGATGAGCTCTACAGCAGTCTCACAACTCAATCGCTGGTTGAAAACTGTTTTCTGCCCCTCCCCAAAGATAGAATTTGTAGATAATTGGCCCTCTTTCTGGGACTCCTCCACAAACAGGACCAAGCCTTACCTGCTGAGGAGTGACGGACTCCATCCTAGCTGGAGGGGTACTCTCATCTTATCTATCAACATAGACAGGGCTCTAGCTCCACAATGAAATAGGGTGCAGGCCAGGCAGCAGGCTGTTAGCCAGACTGCCAGCTTAGCGGAGTCTGCCACTAGCACAGTCAGTGTAGTCAGCTCAGCTATCCCCATTGAGACCGTGTCTGTGCCTCAACCTAGGTTGGGCAAAACTAAACAGTGTTCGCCTTAGCAATCTCACTAGGATAAAGACCTCCTCCATTCCTGTCATTATTGAAAGAGATCGTGATACCTCACATCTCAAAATAGGACTACTTAATGTTAGCTCCCTTACTTCAAAGGCAATTATAGTCAATGAACTAATCACTGATCATAATCTTGTTGTGATTGGCCTGACTGAAACATGGCTTAAGCCTGATGAATTTACTGTGTTAAATGAGGCCTCACCTCCTGGCTACACTAGTGACCATATCCCCTGTGCATCCCGCCAAGGCGGAGATGTTGCTAACATTTACGATAGAAAATGTCAATTTACAACAACAACAAAAAGACGTTTTCGTCTTTTGGACTTCTAGTCATGACATCTATGCAGCCTACTCAATCACCTTTTATAGCTACTGTTTACAGGCCTCCTGGGCCATATACAGCGTTCCTCATTGAGTTCCCTGAATTCCTATCGGACCTTGTAGTCATAGCAGATAATATTCTAATTTTTGGTGACTTTATATTCACATGGAAAAGTCCACAGACCCACTCCAAAAGGCTTTCGGAGCCATCATCGACTCAGTGGGTTTTGTCCAACATGTCTCTGGACCTACTCACTGTCACAGTCATACACTGGACCTAGTTTTGTCCCATGGAATAAATGTTATGGATCTTAATGTTTTTCCTCATAATCCTGGACAATCGTACCACCGTTATTACGTTTGCAATTGCAACAAATAATCTGCTCAGACCCTAACCAAGGAACATCAAAAGTCGTGCTATAAATTCACAGACCACACAAAGATTCCTTGATGTCCTCCCAGACTCCCTCTGTCTACCCAAGGAACGTCAGAGGACAAAAATCAGTTAACCACCTAACTGAGGAACTCAATTTAACCTTGCGCAATACCCTAGATGCAGTTGCACGCATAAAAAACTTTCTCATAAGAAACTCCCTGGTACCCGAGCTCTGAAGCAAGCTTCCAGAAAATTGGAACAGAAATGGCGCCACACCAAACTGGAAGTATTCCAACTAGCTTGGAAAGACAGTACCGTTCAGTATCGAAGAGCCCTCACTGCTGCTCGATCATCCTATTTTTCCAACTTAATTGAGGAAAATAAGAACAATCCAAAATGTATTTTTGATACTGTTGCAAAGCTAACTAAAAAGCAGCATTCCCCAAGAGAGGATGGCTTTCACTTCAGCAGTAATAAATTCATGAACTTCTTTGAGGAAAATATCATGATTATTAGAAAGCAAATTACGGACTCTTTAAATCTGAATATTCCTTCAAAGCTCAGTTGTCCGGAGTCTGCACAACTCTGCCAGGACCTAGGATCAAGAGAGACACTCAAGAGTTTTAGTACTACACTGCTCACAAAAATAAAGGGAACACTTAAACAACACAATGTAACTCCAAGTCAATCACACTTCTGTGAAATCAAACTGTCCACTTAGGAAGCAACACTGATTGACAATACATTTCACATGCTGTTGTGCAAATGGAATGGACAACAGGTGGAAATTATAGGCAATTAGCAAGACACCCCCAATAAAGGAGTGGTTCTGCAGGTGGTGACCACAGACCACCTCTCAGTTCCTATGCTTCCTGGCTGATGTTTTGGTCACTTTTGAATGCTGGCGGTGCTTTCACTCTAGTGGTAGCATGAGACGGAGTCTACAACCCACACAAGTGGCTCAGGTAGTGCAGCTCATCCAGGATGGCACATCAATGCGAGCTGTGGCAAGAAGGTTTGCTGTGTCTGACAGCGTAGTGTCCAGAGCATGGAGGCGCTACCAGGAGACAGGCCAGTACATCAGGAGACGTGGAGGAGGCCGTATGAGGGCAACAACCCAGCAGCAGGACCGCTACCTCTGCCTTTGTGCAAGAAGGAGCAGGAGGAGCACTGCCAGAGCCCTGCAAAATGTCCTCCAGCAGGCCACAAATGTGCATGTGTCTGCTCAAACGGTCAGAAACAGACTCCATGAGGGTGGTATGAGGGCGTGACGTCCACAGGTGGGCGTTGTGCTTACAGCCCAACACCGTGCAGGACGTTTGGCATTTGCCAGAGAACACCAAGATTGTCAAATTCGCCACTGGCGCCCTGTGCTCTTCACAGATGAAAGCAGGTTCACACTGAGCACATGTGACAAATGTGACAGAGTCACGTGTAGAACGTTCTGCTGCCTGCAACATCCTCCAGCATGACCGGTTTGGCGGTGGGTCAGTCATGGTGTGGGGTGGCATTTCTTTGGGGGACCGCACAGCTCTCCATGTGCTCGCCAGAGGAAGCCTGACTGCCATTAGGTACCGAGATGAGATCCTCAGACCCCTTGTGAGACCATATGCTGGTGCGGTTGGCCCTAGGTTCCTCCTAATGCAAGACAATTCTAGACCTCATGTGGCTGGAGTGTGTCAGCAGTTCCTGCAAGAGGAAGGCATTGATGCTATGGACTGGCCCGCCCTTTCCCCAGACCTGAATCCAATTGAGCACATCTGGGACATCATGTCTCGCTCCATCCACCAACGCCACGATGCACCACAGACTGTCCAGGAGTTGGCGGATGCTTTAGTCCAGGTCTGGGAGGAGATCCCTCAGGAGACCATCCGCCACCTCATCAGGAGCATGCCCAGGCGTTGTAGGGAGGTCATACAGGCACGTGGAGGCCACACACACTACTGAGCCTCATTTGACTTGTTTTAAGGTCATTACATCAAAGTTGGATCAGTCTGTAGTGTGGTTTTCCACTTTAATTTTGAGTGTGACTACAAATCCAGACCTCCATGGGTTGATAAATTTGATTTCCATTGATAATTGTTGTGTGATTTTGTTGTCAGCACATTCAACTATGTAAAGAAAAAAGTATTTAATAAGAATATTTCATTCATTCAGATCTAGGATGTGTTATTTTAGTGTTCCCTTTATTTTTTGGAGAAGTGTATATCTCTTGACACAATGATGAAAATAATCATGGCCTCTAAACCTTCAAGCTGCATACTGGACCCTATTCCAACTAAACTACTGAAAGAACTGCTTCCTGTGCTTGGCCCTCCTATGTTGAACATAATTAACAGCTCTCTATCCACCGGATGTGTACCAAACTCACTAAAAGTGGCAGTAATAAAGCCTCTCTTGAAAAAGCCAAACCTTGACCCAGAAAATATAAAAAACTATCGGCCTATATCGAATCTTCCATTCCTCTCAAAACATTTAGAAAAGGCTGTTGCGCAGCAACTCACTGCCTTCCTGAAGACAAACAATGTATACGAAATGCTTCAGTCTGGCTTTAGACCCCATCATAGCACTGAGACTGCACTTGTGAAGGTGGTAAATTACCTTTTAATGGCATCAGACCGAGGCTTTGCATCTGTCCTCGTGCTCCTAGACCTAAGTGCTGTTTTTGATACCATCGATCACCACATTCTTCTGGAGAGATTGGAAACACAAATTGGTCTACACGGACAAGTTCTGGCCTGGTTTAGATCTTATCTGTCGGAAAGATATCAGTTTGTCTCTGTGAATGGTTTGTCCTCTGACAAATCAACTGTAAATTTCAGTGTTCCTCAAGGTTCCGTTTTAGGACCACTATTGTTTTCACTATACATTTTACCTCTTGGGGATGTCATTCAAAAACATAATGTTAACTTTCACTGCTATGCGGATGACACACAGCTGTACATTTCAATGAAACATGGTGAAGCCCCAAAATTGCCCTCGCTAGAAGCCTGTGTTTCAGACATAAGGAAGTGGATGGCTGCAAACTTTCTACTTTTAACTTCTTGCGACTAGCAATCCCGGATCCGGGAGCGTAATCATAGCCTCAAACGAATTAACATAACGCAGCGGACATAAATAGCCCTAGAAACTTTTCCTATTCATGAAAATCGCAAATGAAATATATTCAAACACAAGCTTAGCCTTTTGTTAATCACACTGTCATCTCAGATTTTCAAAATATGCGTTACAGCCAACGCTAGACAAGCATTTGTGTAAGTTTATCAAGGCATAATGCTATGCTAGTCTCTGCTGGCAGCAGGCACATTTTCACGAAAATAAGAAAAGCAAAAAAATTCTATTATTTACCTTTGAAGAACTTCGGATGTTTGCACTCAGGAGACTCCCAGTTAGATAGCAAATGTTCCTTTTTTCCAAAAATATTAATTTTGTAGGCGAAATAGCTCCTGTTTGTTCATCATGCTTGGCTGAGAAATCGACCGGAAAATGCTACCACTACAACGCCAAACTTTTTTCCAAATTAGCTCCATAATATCGACAGAAACACGGAAAACGTTGTTTAGGATCAATCCTCAAGGTGTTTTTAACATATATATTCTATAATATATCCGTTGAGGGAATTGGTTTCTCATAAGAAGCGATTGGAAAAATGGCTACCTCAGTATTTTATGCAAGATTTTCTGCGGGAGACACCATGTGACCACTTGCTAAATATGGCCCCTTACGGCTATTCTTCAACGGAAATGCGCAAAAAGACATCACAATGCTGTAGACACCTTGGGGAATACGTAGAACACGTAAGCTCATTCGTAGCTCATTCACAGCCATAAGGAGTCATTGGCATGAGGCGGTTTCAAAAAATGCGGCACTTCCTGGTTGGATTTTTATCTGGGTTTCGCCTGTAACATCAGTTCTGTTGCACTCACAGACAATATCTTTGCAGTGTTGGAAACGTCAGAGTGTTTTCTATCCAAAGCTGTCAATTATATGCATAGTCGAGCATCTTTTAGTGACAAAATATCTTGTTTAAAAAGGTAACGTTTTTCATCCAAAAATTAAAATAGCGCCCCCTAACACCAAGAGGTTAAACTCGGTCAAAACAGAGATGCTTGTTCTAGGTCCCAAGAAACAGAGATCTTCTGTTGAATCTGACAATTAATCTTAATGGTTGTACAGTCGTCTCAAATAAAACTGTGAAGGACCTTGGCGTTACTCTGGACCCTGATCTCTCTTTTGATGAACATATCAAGACTGTTTCAAGTACAGCTTTTTTCCATCTACGTAACATTGCAAAAAAAATCTGAAACTTTCTGTCCAAAAATGATGCAGAAAAATGTATCCATGCTTTTGTTCTTCTAGGTTAGACTACTGCAATGCTCTTCTTTCCAGCTTCCCGGATAAAGCACTAAATAAACTTCAGTTAGTGCTAAATACGGCTGCTTGAATCCTGACTAGAACCAAAAAAACGGATCAGTACTCCAGTGCTAGCCTCCCTACACTGGCTTCCTGTCAAGGCAAGGGCTGATTTCAAGGTTTTACTGCTAACCTACAAAGCATTACATGGGCTTACTCCTACCTATCGCTCTGATTTGGTCCTGTCGTACATACCTACACGTACGCTATGGTCACAAGACGCAGGCCTCCTAATTGTCCCTAGAATTTCTAAGCAAACAGCTGGAGGCAGGGCTTTCTCCTATAGAGCTCCATTTTTATGGAATGGTCTGCCTAGCCATGTGAGAGACGCAAACTCGGTCTCAACCTTTAAGTCTTTACTGAAGACTCATCTCTTCAGTGGGTCATATGATTGAGTATAGTCTGGCCCAGGAGTGTGAAGGTGAACGGAAAGGCTCTGGAGCAACGAACCGCCCTTGCTGTCTCTGCCTGCCCGGTTCCCCTCTTTTAACTGGGATTCTCTGCCTCTAACCCTATTACAGGGGCTGAGTCACTGGCTTACTGGTGCTCTTACATGCCGTCCCTAGGAGGGGTGCGTCACGTCACTGATGTGATCTTCCTGTCTGGGTTGGCGCCCCCCCTTGGGTTGTGCCGTAGCGGAGATATTTGTGGGCTATACTCGGCCTTGTCTCAGGATGGTAAGTTGGTGGTTGAAGAGATCCCTCTTGTGGGGGCTGTGCTTTGGGTGGGGTTATATTCTTCCTGTTTGGCCCTGTCCGGGGGTATCATCGGATGGGGCCACAGTGTCTCCTGACCCCTCCTGTCTCAGCCTCCAGTATCTATGCTGCAATAGTCTGTGTCGGGGGGCTAGGGTCAGTTTGTTATATCAGGAGTACTTCTCCTGTCTTATCCGGTGTCATGGTGAATTTAAGTATGCTCTCTCTAATTCTTTCTTTCTCTCTCTCGGAGGACCTGAGCCCTAGGACCATGCCTCAGGACTACCTGGCATGATGACTCCTTGCTGTCCCCACCTGGCTGTGCTGCTGCTCCAGTTTCAACTGTTCTGCCTGTTATTATTATTTGACCATGCTGGTCATTTATGAACATTTGAACATCTTGGCCATGTTCTGTTATAATCTCCACCCGGCACAGCCAGAAGAGGACTGGCCACAACCTCATAGCCTGGTTCCTCTCTAGGTTTCTTCCTAGGTTTTGGCCTTTCTAGGGAGTTTTTCCTAGCCAACGTGCTTCAACACTTTCATTGCTTGCTGTTTGGGGTTTTAGGCTGGGTTTCTGTACAGCAATCTGAGATATCAGCTGGTGTACGAAGGGCTATATAAATACATTTGATTTGTCTGCCTGCTGTTCTGTACCATTGTCACACCACACTGGATTATTGACCTCTGGCTGCCCTGACCTCAGACTGCCTGCCGTTCGGTACCTTATGGACTGATCTGGATTACTGACCTCTAGCTGCCCTTGACCTGCCCCCTGTTCTAGTAATAAACCTATGTTACGTCGACACTGTCTGCATCTGGGTCTTCTCCTGAAATGTGATAATTGTAGGTGTACCCAGCAAATCAAGAAGGAACCTTTTATCTTTCACTGAATATGCTGCAAAATTCACCTGCGCTCTGTAGACTGGTCTTCCCTGGCTGTCTGACACTGCTGGGACCCCTGCTAAGACATGATGAGCATAGTGCTGTACATAGTACTGACTGCACTAGAGGGCTGCATTCCCACGGGATGCTTGCGGGACCTATGGGTCCCGACAGATAATTGCGGTGCAGTCAGCATTTTTCATGCTTCCGGCGGGAGCGGGCGGTCAGACGATTTTTAGATGTAAATATTTTTGTTGTCCTACAGATTATTATTTGAGGTACTTTTTACCACTTTTTCGTGATATACAATTGGTACTGTTACAGTCTTGTACCATCGCTGCAACTCCAGTACGTACTTGAGAGGCAAAGGTCTAGAGCCATGCGTCCTCCGAAACACAGCCACACTGCTTCTTGACACACTGCCCCCTTAACCCAGAAGCCAGCCACACCAAGGTGTCTGAGGAAAGTCAGTATGCCTGCGCCCGACCCTCACAAGTAGTCGCTAGAGGGCAATGGGACCAGGACATCCCAGCCAGCCAAACCCTCCACTAACCTGGTCGACGCTGGGCCAATTGTGCACCGCCTCATGGGTCTCCCAGTCAGCTGTGATACAGCCCGGGAACGAACCCTGATCTGTGGTGATTCCTGAAAGCAATGCAGTGTCTTAGACCACTGCGCCACTCGGGAGGCCCGCACAGATTATTCTGAAACGGTCCTCTTTCTTCTTTGTATGCGTTAGCCTACCTATTGTCTTTAAAGCACATATTTTTTGCATTATTCACCCACTCAGAACCTCTCCTAGTTGGGCGTGACAGTTCAAGTGCTCCTAGTATGTGAGGTTACATTGAAATAAATTAGGCTGCCTACATGGGCGGAGAATCATGTTGAAGTTAACTTGAATATGAAATTAACTTAAATATGATTAGACTGTAGTTTACTAGAGTGTTTGTAAATAAATATTGATAATGAAAAGAAGTGGAGGGCGGACAACCAAAGTGGGGGGAAAAATGTAATCATCATTGAAAAGGAAAAGACACAACACACACAGGTTAGGCTACTATGGTGAGCGAGCATTGCGCCTTTTCATTTTCAGTAAGTATGGATTAGCCATTAATTTGTTTCTGCCTGCAAATCGTCCTCCTAAATGGTAGGCTATATCCTATAGGTCGATGCAAAACGTAAGAGGTGTCACTGTCAAGATTCTTGCCTCATCCAGTTCAGTAGCCATACCAGGCCAAATTGAGCAATCAGGGGAGAAGAGCCTTGGTTAGGGAGGTGACCAAGAACCCGATGGTCACTCTGACCGAGCTCCAGAGTTCGTCTGTGGAGATGGGAGAACCTGCCGGAAGGACAACCCTCTCCGCAGCACTCCACCAATCAGGCCTTTATGGTAGAGTGGCCAGACGGAAGCAAGTCCTCCGTAAAAGGCACATGACAGCCCGCTTGGAGTTTGCCAAAATGTACCTAAAGGACTCTCAGACCATGAGAAACAAGATTCTCTGGTCTGATGAAATGAAGATTGACCTGAATGCCAAGGGTCATGTCTAGAGGAAACCTGGCACCATCCCAATGGTGAAGCATGCTTGTGGCAGCATCATGCTGTGGGGATGTTTTTCAACGGCAGGGATTGGGAGACTAGTCAGGATCGAGGGAAAGATGAATGGAGCAAAGTACAGAGAGATACTTGATGAAAACCTGCTCCAAAGCACTCAGGACCTCAGACTGGGGCGAAGGTTCACCTTCCAGCAGGACAACGATCCTAAGCACACAGCCAAAACAACGCAGGAGTGGCTTCGGGGACAAGTCTCTGAATGTCCTTTAGTGGCCCAGCCAGAGCCCGGACTTGAAAATACCTGAAAATAGCTGTGGAGCGTTGTTCCCCATCCAACCAGACAGAGCTTGAGAGGATATAAAACTTTTTTTTTTAAAATGTAACCTTTATTTAACTAGTCAAGTCGTATATGAACAAATTCTTATTTATAATGACAGCCTACTCCGGCCAATTGTGCACAGTCCACAGCTGGATGTGATTACTTAAAAATCATACAATGTGATTTTCTGGATTTTTGTTTTAGATTCCGTCTCTCACAGTTGAAGTGTACCTATGATAAAAATGACAGACGTCTACATGCTTTGTAAGTAGGAAAACCTGCAAAATCGGCAGTGTATCAAATACTTGTTCTCCCCACTGTTTGTTCAGTTTGGGTTGAAAGGGAGAGTTGAAAAGACTTATTTTTTGTGTCGTTGAAAAGACACCTATAAAAAGATGTTAATCTACGGCCCATTTCGGTTGAAAGTGAAAGTTGAAAAGATGTCTTTTTCAGGTCGTTGTTTTATTGACTTGCAAAGAACATAATGTCAATGTAACCTATACACATGGAAGCAATAACCCCCAAAGAATTCTGTAATTTGTATTTATTTATTAGCAATCACGCTATTCATTACACTACTCCAGTATTTGCATGAAACATTCAGTCAAATAATGCTATCTAGTACAGAGATAACAGACAAAATATATTTAAGTTAAAATGAATAGAATGTATTATAGTCATTGAATAATCATCCATCAAAATGACAGATATTGTTTTGCTGCATTAGCAACGGCCCTGTGTGGTGGTGACGTGGAAACCACCACCCACGGCTCAACCAGGAGCATGCTTGAGGTGGTCTGCCCCGCACCTCGAACATAATGGTCAGAGGTCTTGCTGTTCCATTTCTTGACTGCAGCTGTAACACCAAAATTAACACAGTAAGTTATAGAAAAGACTAATGGATATGGAGCATCTTACAGGTTCCCCACGGCACTTAAATCAGCATTCACACTTTTTTTGTGTCGCGTAGTAATAATGATAATGTATTACATTCATTCTGAATCAATTAGAAGTGGATAAAAGTGTTGAAAAGACGACGCAAGCTGTATCTTTCACTCCTCCCTAATAGACTTTTATAATCACATTCATTGGTAAACTCTGTCAGTACGCAGAGATCGCAAGTAAAAAAATTATACTTGAAATGGGGGAATGTTGGGCCGACTGGTTGCGCAGGAGACCATGGCAATGTCAAACGTATGGAAGATATTTGGCTCGAGCTCATTTATCATAACTGCTCTCACCTTGTCTGGTAGAGTAACAGGATGGATGTGGGGAATGTCTGTGCTCTCTGCTCTGGAGGTGGGACTGACTAGTAGAAGCCCTGGATGATTCTGCAACATTCAAAACCAATGAATCAACCTATCTTCACGACTTGACCGGTTAGCTGATTAAGATTATCTGGACTTGTATGGCAAGCTGAACTCTTGACCCACCGTGTGTGAAGTGAGATGCGGAAGGACAGCATCTGGAACGGCCAGCTGAATCCCTGGATTGTGCAAATCTCTCCAACTCTGCTCTCTTCAAACTACATCTAGCATATTGGCTGATATAGCCCAGTAATACAATGTAAGGATCATGTTAGAATCTCTGGTAATTTAACCTATTTTGCCCAATAGGGCAAAAAAATTGCTGAGACCATGGCTGGCAAGTGAGCAGCGTCACATACGCCTAAAATAACATTACAAGACTGGGGTTGGAATTCAGACCAGCTCTTGCCATACATCTTGCGGTAGTGGGTGGGAGTCAGACAGAAAGCCAATCAGTTTCCACATCATTTCAACCAAGAAAATCGTTGTGACGACATTGAATATAACGTGGAAAACATTTCCCCATTGTCCTGGTTGATTATTGTTCCCTGTTTGTCTTGTGAGTACCTGTGCTCTGTTGTTATCGGCTTTCGTGTTAGTGTGCACTTGTTATTACGGGTCTTGTCCTGTGTATTGTTATTACGGGTCTCGTCCCGTGTATTTATTAGAGGTTTACACCTCGTGCTTTGTTTGTGTAACAGCTCTGTGTTACAGTATGTGTGTATATATATACGTGTTTGTTTTGGGCTTCGTCCCCAACATGTTCATGACATACTCTATTTTGGATGGAGGAAAAAATATATATATTTCGTATTACTGCACCTGTCTCCTATCATTATACAACGTTAGGGCATGATTTTGTCTTTTTTTCACCCAACTTTTAACCTAAATCCAATGACATGGTGACATTTTGTTGATTTCACATATAATTTACGTTAGTTGACAGCTCAACCAAATGTAAATCAAAACTAGATGTTAAACTGACATTTGTGGGCTGTGTCTAAACAGTTAATTAGACATTAACATGGTGAGGGTGAGTGGGTGTAGCTCCCTTTTTAGGTGTGAGAGTGAAACTGACTACGGAAGGAAGCAAAAAACCACACCGCACACTTCCTGTTTATTGAGTTGTACGATGAACACCTGTTCAGAAGTTATCTGGTTTGAATATACTGTTTTTCCATGGCAAGAAGAATCAACTTTCGGGCCCACTTTTTATATAATAACTTGGAAAAAGATATTCATAATTTCCTGGCTGATATTGACTCATAGGTGCTTAATTTAGAAAATGATCTTTCCTAAATCTAAATATAATTTAGGACCCTAGCAGGTCCGGTTCCTAAATTTAGACTTGTCTCGGCTCTGGGTCGGGTCTGATATAACAGCCACGGTTCTCAAGTATGTGCAATTAAAATGTATTTACAGGCTGGACCCGTTTATAGACATTTTCATTGGCTAAACGTATTTAGTTGTAAAATAAATTGTTAGCCTATTGCTTTCCTTTGTTGGGTAGGCCTAAAGGAGACACTCACCTTTTGTTGCTAGGTCTAATTGCTGCAATATAAGCCTGTTCAAAACTTTGAATGTTTAAACCAGTTCTTTTAAATATGCAGCAAGTGTTTTGTTTCATTCTGTTGACATGTTCTTTGGTCAAATTAAGTTCCAACTGTAATGTTTGTGGCATACAATTACCAGTAGTTCTACTATGCTACTCGAACTCAAACCATGAAAAGGAAAAACCAGAGGATCAGATACAAAACCTAATTTAATGGCGCAATATAACTTTTCACTAAAACAACGACTTGACTGACTTTTGATATTGCCCTAAAGAAGTTAAGAATATTTTGTGAAGGTTTATGGTACATGTATGGCTATTATTAAACTTAGCTACTGCAGGGCTGTGAAGGCAGTGCACACCAGCTCTCCAACTGACTGACTGTTGAACTTGAGGTGAGGAAGAATGCTTTAGGCCTACCAGAGTTAGTCCTTTAATCTAATAATATAATGCTTATCGAAATTAACAAATTAGCCTCCTGTACGCCTATACCTTTTATTGTAGTAGTAGCAGCCATTTGACAATTATCTTTCTCTAGGGCTACACTGTAAAACATTTCCTGTACAATTTACAGTAACTTTCAGCAATTGGCCAGTAGTTACTGTAATCCATTTTACAGTAACAATCTAATCTACAATAGTCAGTTACTGTCATCTATTTTACAGTAACAATTACAGCATATTACTGTAATTACCTAGTGACATATTACCTGGTGTTCTTTGCAAGTTTTCATTTTCACATTTGTTTGAAAAAAATAAGATATCAGTAATAGAAAGTACGTTTCTGTAACCTTTATAGAAAATGTTGTAGTTAAGGATACACTGGTCTTCAAAATTACTGTAATTACAACAAGATACCTTATGGTATACATTACATGGCCAAAAGTATTTTGGACCCTTTCAAATTAGTGGATTTGGTTATTTCAGCTGACAGGTGTATAGAATCGACCACACCACCATGCAATCTCCATAGCAAAAACATTGACAGTAGAATGGCCTTACTGAAGCACTCAATGGCTGATGCCACCTATTTTTGTTCATTTAAAAAAGAGTTTATCCCCCAAAAAAATTTAGAAGGTAGATCAGCTTTAATATTGCAGATAAATTGTGGCTTCCATCAATGTAATTGTCTACATCATTTCCAACCCCTCATATATTTAAAAAATGTTTATTTTCCCCTAACCCTACCACCTCTTCCCTAATTGGAGTAAACTAATGGACAACAACTCTGAGGCTTGTAGTTCCAGCTTATACATACTATATGTATTTTACGGACACAGTATATTTTACAATGGTTATCTTTAGTTTGTTTCTAGTCCCATCCTTCAGCTCCACTCAACCCCTCCCATCTATCTCTGAACACCATCCAGTTTTGATTTTGCTTTGCCATATGGTTTTCAACTGAAATTCGTTGTGTAAACTGGGCATAAGCAGATAACGTCGAAGCAGTGTGCTGATCCATGTATCACTTTATCAGAAGTTCGTCATCAATGACATCCGAAGCTTCATTTGATCACGTGCTTTTTCAAACCGTGTGTTGCAAAATTTGAGATCCCACTGATTTTGCCGTGGTTATGGTGCTTTCATCAATTCCAAACTGCTTTCAAACACCAACCTCTACTGGACACTGTACATTAAATCAAATTTTATGTCACATACACATGGTTAGCTGATGTTAATGCAAGTGTAGCGAAATGCTTGTGCTTCTAGTTCCGACAATGCAGTAATAACCAACGAGTAATCTAACCTAACAATTTCACAACTACCTTATACACACAAGTGTAAAGGGATAAAGAATATGTACATAAAGATGAGTGATGGTACAGAACGGCATAGGCAAGATGCAGTGTAAGGTATAGAGTACAGTATATACATATGAGATCAGTAATGTAGGGTATGTAAACATAAAAGTGGCATTGTTAAAAGTGGCTAGTGATACATTACATCAAGATGGCAAGATGCAGTAGATGGTCTAGATTACAGTATATACATGTGAGATGAGTAATGTAGGGTATGTAAACATTATATTAAGTGGCATTGTTTAAAGTGGCTAGTGATACATCTTTTACATCAATTTTCCATTATTAAAGGGGTTGGAGTTGAGTCAGTATGTTGGCAGCAGCCACTCAATGTTAGTGGTGGCTGTTTAATAGTCTGATGGCCTTGAGATAGAAGCTGTTTTTCAGTCTCTCGGTTCCCTGCTTTGATGCACCTGTACTGACCTCGCCTTCTGGATGATAGCGGTGTGAACAGATATAGTTACAAATATAGTTAGGATTTTATACAAACGTTTCACCTGACCGGTAGCTTATTAGGTAGAGTATGGAACATTCAGGGACATGAGGTCGAGTCCCGTTGAAGGCACACTATTTTAAAATGTGTTTTGTGTCTTAAGCATCCTAAATTAATGCCATAGATTCCATTTTTGAATAGTCAACTTAAAGACAAAAAATGGAAGCATGAAGTAAGATGCATACCTGGTATTTCAACTGTTTATAGGCTACTAAAGCCAACGACTTACCGCTGCACCCTAGAGTTTTGATATAAAGTATATCTGATTATGTACTGCTGGCAAGAAGATATCACTGATAATGAAGCTGTGAGTAATGAACCGTTTTTGAGGCACAATTTGGTGAAAGCGCCGAAGCCTTCAGGAAGCCTCAGTTTCCCATCACTACAATACACGACTGAATTGTATTACAAAAACTTTTCAGCAATTGCTAATAGTGAATATGTAATTATATATTACAGCATAAAACTGATATTTGGTGTTTTACATCACTTGATTTAAGGCCTTAAAGGCTTCTAAACTGACAGTGACTACAGTGAAAAACCGATGAAAAGGACATGTCTAGCCATTCAACCATTTAAAGGTTTTAGACTTGATGCTACTGATCTGTCCCCTGTATAAATTAAATTGTTAGGGAACTACTACCACATATCAGTTAAATTCTGTAACGGTTCTCTAACCACAGACGCTGGGAGACGGGAAGCATGTACAGGGCGAGGATTTAATAGTAAATAGACATGAAACTAAACAAGAACAGCATGTGGACAAGCGAAACAGGAATGAAACAGTGACAGATATAGGGGAGGCAATCAATGACGTGATGGAGTCCAGGTGAATCTGGGTGCGCGTAACGATGGTGACGGGTGTGCGTAATGATGAGCAGCCTGGTGACCTCGAGCGCGTGAGAGGGGGAGTGGGAGCAGACGTGACAAAATTCGTACAGCATTCTCACTAAGGAGTGCAACAAATGTAGCCTATTACAAGACACACCTCATATGTTGTTTTTTTCTTTCTGGGGGATAGATCCGCTGTAATATTGCAGATAGATTGTAGGTTCATTTTAATTGTTTGCATCATTTATAATCCCCCTTATTTGATTTTTTTTTTCTATACCTGACCATCCCTACCGTGATTGAAGTAAACTAATGGACAACAATTGCTAGTGCTACTTACAACTCTTTTCGCTCACATCTACTGTACCTGTAGTTAAATAACTATTCATATATTCCTAATTTCCTTTTTCTTCAAGTGCTAAATTTTCACCCACAGCTGCCGATCCACCATTCATTGCTATCTTAACTCCTGCCCTCCAGTGTCACAGATTAACCTTAATCTTTCCCAGTTTAACGCTATTTTGTTATTTCCTTTTGCAATACATTTCGACATATGTTAATGAGTCAGAAACAACAATACCATTCACCCACTAGTGTTCTAAAGGTTTTTGGTGCTCCTCTAAGATGTCGCCTCACTGGATGGCCACCGTTTTGCAAGCTCCAACCCAACTTAGCATTTTTGTGATTCTTTTTTAGTTTATTTTTACTTTCTTTTCATGAAACTTTTGAACATCAGATCGGCAGTTACTTACCTCAATTCCGGCTTCAACTTTGACTTTGACTTTGACTCCCAACTCATCTGCCCTGGGCTCTTTCTGTAATTTCGACCCAATTTTCAGGCTACCCAAGAGGAAACGCCAATGTTACACAGGCAAGAGAGGGTGGATACTGGCAAGATTAAGGTGAAGGGAGAACCGGAAACCTCTTCCCTACACTCTACTGGCCAATGTACAGTCACTTGATAATAAGATGGAGGACCTCCGATCGCGGATTTGCTACCAATGGGACTCTCAAAACTGCAATATTCTCTGCTTTTCTAAAACATTGCTCTCGGACAAGACCCCTCATGGCTATCCAAGTCGATGGATTCTCCATACATGTTGTAGACAGGACAGTAGAGTCAGGAAATTGACTTGAGCGCGGTGGAAGTGTTGACCCATTGTTCACCCATCTTGGAATACCTGATGGTAGCAAAAACATACATCCAGAGGCTGCTTTTCTGGTTGCTGTCGATTTCAACTCCTCGTCATTAAGACACGTGATGCCCAATTTCCATCAACACAAATCGCCACTAGGGACAGAACAGCTGGCAGGAATAGTCACAGTCATTTTTAACCTCTCCTTGTCCCAGTCTGTAATCCCTGCGTGTTTTAAGATGACCACCATCATTCTTGTCCCCAAGAACTCTAAGGCTTCAAGCCACAATGATTACTGCCCTGTAGCACTCACATTTATAATCATGAAGGGCTTTGAGAGGCTGGTTATGGCAGACATCAGTTCCATCATCCAAGACACCATAGAGCCACTCCAATATGCATACCGCCCCAACAGTTCCATAGACGAAGCAATCTCAATTGCACTCCACACTGCCCTCACCCACCTAGATAAAAAATCATATCTATGTGAGAATGCCGTTCTCACATAGGTATTTACTGTGCATTCTACAGTGTTTTACTGTAGAACTTACAGAAAAGTATTTCAGTGTGCTGTAAGATACATTTACAGTATTCTACTGTTTTTTTACTACTGTTGAAATTACAGTAAAGTCTTCCATTGTAGGCCTAAGCTTCTCTTCCTTTATATATTCTTTTTAAATATCAGTCATACAGTGGACGCCTACTGTAGGCCCATATGCATGCAATGCCCTGATGCATTTACCACAGTTGAACCGTGAGGTGGACAATATTTGTTTTACGAAGGGTAAAAACAATAGGCTATAAAGTTTTCAATATGCTACGCATCGAAGAAGAAAAAAAACTGTAATTTGTTATTGCCAGTTTTTTAAGGACGCATAACGTTGGATTCTTCCTTCATGTGGTTTTCGGGCAGACTAGACGCTTTGTTGCGTCTTGCTGCTTTTCACTGTCCAGAAACTGCATTGCACATTTGTTTATACATACATACATACATACATACATACATACATACATACATACATACATACATACATACATACATACATACATACATACATACATACATACATACATACATACATACATACATGCATACATTCTCTGCTGATGCTGCTACCAATTCAATCTTCTGGGATTTCCTTACCATCTGCGTGGTACAATTAATGATAGCAATAAACGCCAATAAGCCAACCTTACTAAAATGTTCGGGTCACTCTGTACTGGCCTACTACTCACAAGGATCCTTTCAGTCTCCCTCACCTTTTGCCTACCATCCTCTACTTTCCTCACTCCCTCAGCATATGACAGTTTCTGCATTGCTCTCAACCTGGAAACTTCCACCTGTCTCACTCGCACAGGACGTTTCTGATCCCAAACAACATGGCCACCCCCACGATTGAAACACTCTACTTTTTCCACCGAAAGGTCACACTCCTTTGTCGCATGCCCTCCTGCACACTTCTCACACCTTGGAATCTCCCTCCTGCATACTTTTGTAACATGACCATAAACCTTAAACACCGTAGTGTGTGTTCAGAACAACAACTTATACACCCTAGCATGACTTTATCGGCAAACAATCTGCATCAAACTCAGAAGGACAGACGGGGTCTTCTCAGTTTTGCGCTCAACGCCAGGCCTGCATTTAAAATAAATAAATGAGGGACAACAGGATGATGTTGCGGAACATTTGCGGGACAGTCTAGCCTACATGAAAAACAATGTTAGGCACATTCTGCATAATGGCACGGGCAGTTGAGTTTTGGCCGCATGGGCAGTTGAGACAGGCCAGGTGTATTCGGAATGCTTTGAACATTAAATTAACCCAAAATTCGAAGACTTAAAATTTAAAGTATGCTAATATCTTGTTCAACATATTTTTGGGGTGGTTTGACACTATTCAGAAAATAATGAAATTAGATGGGGAGACAGGCAAATGTGAGAACAGTGGGAATGTCAGAGGGAATACTCCGCACAAGAAACTCATGTTGATGGCAGTGGATAACCAAATCATAGATTACAGTATCCTTGTCCATAGACTGCTTTCAAACATTTTGTAATCTCTTTAAAATAGGGCTGAAATATCACATTTACATAAGTATTCAGACCCTTTACTCAGTACTTTGTTGAATCATCTTTGGAAGTGATTACAGCCTCGAGTCTTCTTGGGTATGACGCTACAAGCTTGGAACACCTGTATTTGGGGAGTTTCTCCCATTCTTCTCTGCAGATCCTCTCAAGCTGTCAGGTTGGATGGGGAGTGTCACTGTGCAACTATTTTCAGGTCTCTCCAGAGATGTTCAATCGGGCTCTGGCTGGGCCACTTCAGGCCAGAGTTCAATCTTAGTTTCATCAGACCAGAGAATCTTGTTTCTCATGGTCAGAGTCCTTCAGGTGCCTTTTGGCAAACTCCAAGAGGGCTGTCATGTGCCTTTTTACTGCGGAGTAGCTTCCGTTTGGCCATTCTACCATAACGGCCTGATTGGTTGAGTGCTACAGAGATGGTAATCCTTCTGGAAGGTTCTCCCATCTCCACAGAGGAACTCTGGAGCTCTGTCAGAATGACCATTGAACCTGAACCAGGCCATTCTCCCCCAATTGCTCAGTTTGGCTGGGCGGCCAGCTCTAGTAAGAGTTTTGGTGGTTACAAACTTCTTCCAATGATGGAGGCCAATGATGGAGGCCACTGTGTTCTTGGGGACCTTCAATGCTGCAGAAATGTTTTGGTACCCTTCCCCAGATCTGTGCCTCGTCACAATCCTGTTTCGTTGCTCTATGGACAATTCCTTCGACCTCATGGCTTGGTTTTTGCTCTGACCATGCACTGTCAACTGTGGGACCTTTATATAGACAGATGTGTGCTTTTCCAAATCATGTTCAATCAATTGAATTTACTACAGGTGGACTCCAACAAGTCAATGTGTCTGATTACTTCCAAATGTACTGTATATCAATATTCAGGTGGTTTATTCATACTAGCTGAAAACTCATGCCATCCTCTTACACTACATAGACAAAATATATGTGTTTGTGAGTCCTCCTCTACCATCGTTGCCTGGCATGTGCACTATACTAAATTGTCCTGGAACATTTAATATCCAATGTGTATTTGTAGGAGTTATTCAAAACTGTCCATGAATGGCTGAAAAAATACATAGTCACATATAAATAATTTTCAAAGACACAAGTAGGCATGTCAGACACTAGCAAAATTGTGAAGAAGCGGAATAATCAAATACTGTAAGTTTGGGGAATAACAGTAGGGTTCTTGCTGGCAAGTTATTAATTACACTTTGGATGGTGTATCAATACACCCAGTCACTACAAAGATACAGGCGCCCTTCCTAACTCGGTTGCCGTAGAGGAAGCAAACCGCTCAGGGATTTCAACATGGGGCCAATCACTGGTCACTTTCACATGGCGGTGATAAGGGAAAACGAAGAATGAATCAACAACATTGTAGTTACTCCACAATACTGACCTAATTAAACAAAATGAAAATAAAGAAGCCTTTATAGAATAATAACATGCATCCTGTTTGCAACAAGGCACTAAAGTAATACTGCAAAAAATGTGGCAAAGCAATGAACTTTTTTGCCCTGAATACAAAGTTTTATGTTTTGGGCAAATCCTATACAACACATTACTGAGTGCCACTGACCAATTTTAGTGGTGGCTGCATTATGTTATGGCTATGCTTGGAATCGTTAAGGACTGGGGAGTTTTTCACGATAAAAAGAAACGTAATGGAGCTAAGCACAGGTAAAATCCTACAGGAACACCTGGTTCCGTCCGCTTCCACCAGGCACTGGGAGATGCATTCACCTTTCAGCAGGACAATAACCTAAAACACAAGGCCAAATCTACATTGGAGTTGCTTGCCAAGAAGACAGTGAATGTTTCTGTGTGGCTGAGTTACAGTTTTGACTTAAATCTACTTGAAGATCTATTGCAAGAACTGAAAATGATCAACCAATTTGACTGAGCTTGAAGAATTTAGAAAATAATAATGTGCAAATGTTGCACAAACCAGGTGTAGAAAGCTGTTAGACTTATCCAGAAAGACTCACAGCTGTATTCACTGCCAAAGGTGTTCTACAAAGTATGGACTCAGGGGTGTGAATACTAGATATTTTGTATTTAATTTTCAATACATTTACACCAATTTCAAAAACACACTTTTTACATTATCATTATCGGGTATTGTGTGTAGATGGCTGAGAAATGTATTTGATATATTTTCTCTATTCAAGCTACAACACAACAAAATGTGGATTAAGTCCAGAGGTATGAATACCTTCTAAAGGAACTGTATTTGCTATTCTGTGAGGGCCTACGTTCCGAACCCACTTCGGTGCTTTAGGTGCCAAGGATTGTAACGTGTGTAGAAGGGAGATATCACGATGTGAGAAATGTGCAGGAGGGCATAGTCAGATCAAGTGTACAGTTGGGATAGAGAAAGCACTGTGTCAACTATGGGGGTGCCCATGCAGCCTGGTGTAAGATTGTTTAGGACCAAGTAGTGTGATGGGGTGGGGTTTTGTTGGGGATAGTGTACAGGTGCAGGGTTAGATGGTGGTGCAATTTTAAGGTTTTCTCATTCTCCTTTTCCCTTTTTTTATAATACTTCCTTTAGGGGAACTGAGAAAGGCAGAAATATCATAAGCGTCTAGTCTGCTGGAAATTCACAAGAAGTCCTTCACCATAGCAGTCATTCTGAGTGCAGGTTTTGGGTGATAAAAGATTCAAATAGTTGGCTATTCATTTTCTGGCTGGATTTCCGATAGGAATTACTAATCACTTCACGAACCAGCGTGTTGTGACTCGCAGGTCTGATGTGGTCCATGAGCCAGGATCAGACTATAGTGTCGATGATAACTAAGCCATAACTAAAGGCCTTATGTATAAATGTATCATTTGTGGTCACACAGCGCTTGGTGAAGGCTTCTTTGAATTGCAACAACCATTTCACTGTCACTAACAAATACAGTCATGGGTGGGTATTTCTCACATTCACTCAAAAGACATGCTGGGTTGTACAGTATGCAAATAGGACAGTGTTCATACGCCTTGTGCTGAATAAACGTGTTTATGTGACTAAAAAGTGTTACATGCGAACAAAAATGTTGCGCCGTTTACAATCTAAACACTGTGCCGTGTTTTCATCTGAATTATTTGACTCGTTTAAATCCAAATCCTAAACACTTTGTTTTACGGTGTAGGGTGATGTTCCATTATTAGAGATGGGCCCTGGCCTGGCAACACATTATAAACAATCACAGACATGGGGCACGTTCAGCAGGACATAGCATATACAAAATATTCTATGTAAAACAAACAGCTCTGTGTGACATGTAGAATAAGGAATCAGGTCAGCTCTATTCGTGGTATTTCTATCTGCAACGTTCGACAACGTTTGGCTACTTAATGTGGCCCTGATGAACCAAACCCTCTGACCTACACGGCTCTGACAGGCATTATAAAATACATTTACTGGCACCATAGAAAAGGATGTCAATATCCTCTGAATGGTAATGCTAATGATATCATAGTAGAGAGGAGTTGGTGTAATGTACTGTCGTGGCCAAAAGTTTTGAGAATGACACATATTAATTTCCACAAAGTTTGCTGCTTCAGTGTTTTTAGATATTTTTGTCAGATGTTACTATGGAATACTGAAGTATAATTACAAGCATTTCATAAGTGTCAAAGGCTTTTATTGACAATTACATGAAGTTGATGCAAATAGTCAATATTTGCAGTGTTGACCCTTCTTTTTCAAGACCTCTGCAATCTGCCCTGGCATGCTGTCAATTAACTTCTGGGCCACATCCTGACTGATGCAGCCCATTCTTGCATAATCAATTCTTGGAGTTTGTCAGAATCTGGGTTTTTGTTTGTTCACCCACCTCTTGAGGATTGACCACAAGTTCTCAATGGGATTAAGGTCTGGGGAGATTCCTGGCCATGGACCCAAAACATTGATGTTTTGTTCCCTGAGCCACTTAGTTATCACGTTTGCCTCAAACTGTTCATGGATGGTTGGGAGAAGTTGCTCTCGGAGGATGTGTTGGTACCATTCTTGATTCATGGCTGTGTTCTTAGGCAAAATTGTGTGTGAGCCCACTCCCTTGGCTGAGAAGCTTTACAGTTGGCATGACACAGGACTGATGGTAGTGCCCACCTTGTCTTTTCCAGGTGCCCCAAACAATTGGAAAGGGGATTCATCAGAGAAAATGACTTTACCCCAGTCCTCAGCAGTCCAATCCCTATACCTTTTGCAGAATATCAGTCTGTCCCTGATGGTTTTTTTTGGCTTCTTTGCTGCCCTTCTTGACACCAGGCTATCCTCCAAAAGGCTTCACCTCACTGTGCATGCAGATGCACTCACACCTGCCTGCTGCCATTCCTGAGCAAGCTCTGTACTGGTGGTGCCCTGATCCCGCAGCTGAATCAACTGTAGGAGACATTTCTGGCGCTTGCTGGACTTTCTTGGGTGCCCTGAAGCCTTCTTCACAACCATTGATCTGCTCTCCTTGAAGTTCTTTATGATCCGATAAATGGTTGATTTAGGTGCAATCTTACTGGCAGCAATATCCTTGCCTGTGAAGAAGCCCTTTTTGTGGAAAGCAATGATGACGGCATGTGTTTCCTTGCAACAAACCATGGTTGACGAAGGAAGAACAATGATTCCAAGCAACACCCTCCTTTTGAAGCTTTCCAGTCTGTTAATCGAACTAAATCAGCATGACAGAGTGATCTCCAGCCTTGTCCTCGTCAACACTCACACCTGTGTTAATGAGAGAATCACTGACATGTCAGCTGGTCCTTTTGTGGCAGGGCTGAAATGCAGTGGAAATGTTTTTTTTTGGTGTTCAGTTCATTTGCATGGCAAAGAGGGACTTTGCAATTAATTGCAATTCATCCGATCACCCTTCATAACGTTCTGGAGTATATGCAAATTGCCATCATACAAACTGAGGCAGCAGACTGTGAAAATGTATATTTGTGTCATTCTCAAAACTTTTGGCCACGACTGTACTGTAAAAATGACATTGACATATCAAAAGGCATAAGTGTTCAGGTTTTGAAGTGCATTATGAATAAGAAGTACATACACATTCAGAATTGCACTCACATTGACTCATATAAACATGCTTGCACACACACGCACACAGACACACACACAGCGCATGAAATTAGGAAGTTAGTCCCATTACTCTCCATTGTGTAAAGTACAATTTTCCACCAAGTTAAAGTGCTTTTAGTATTGTTAACATACATCTTCAATGCATATATTCCAGTGAAAAGAAAACATAAAAGAACAAACTCTGAACATCAGGGTTGGTGTCAATTCCATTTCAATGCCAGACAATTGAGGATGTACACTGAAATTACAATTATTTTCAATGCTTTTCAAGAAGGACCATTTGGATTTGGAATTTGGTTTACTTTACTTTTTTGACTGGAATTGAAACGTAATTTACCCCAGCCCTGCTAAACATATATTCAGAAGAATGAGTACTGGCATTGTTCGCATCGATAGGGACAAATACACATACATACAATATGATATATTCAGTCAAAATCCTTCAAGAAAAATAGTTTGTTTTCCAGTGCTTCCACTCCCAGTACCTTTTTGTGTAAAAAACAGACAGTACCATGATTCTGTGATTATGTCCAAGTAAACCATGTTATGTTCACATAAACCAGTCAACCTTTATAGTTACACAAGTACTTTCATTAAACAAATACAGACATATGAAGTTTAAAAAGCCCCTTTAGTCCATCTTTGATTACAGTACAGTAAACCCAGATCGGATGTACAGTTTGTTGTCCCTTTCCAGGTTATTGCTTGCGGAATCCTCATCAACCACAAGGGGTGATACATTCCCATCAAATCCAAAACACAAGCGCATGTGTGTGTAAGTGTGTGTGTTTTGTGTTCACGTTTCCCAACAGGGGAGCAGCTCTTCTCTATTGCATTCAATAATGTTTTCTCACTTGATAATTGTTCGATGTCCATACATATCTCCTATCATATCTCCTTGCTCTCTCATTGCATCCTACTAGTGCTCTCTCTCTCTCTCTCTCTAGACATTGCTGATACGGACACTGAGAAGACTACTATCTCGCCCCCTGCCCCTCCCCCTCTCCTCCCCTCTATAGCCCTCCTCCAGTTTGATCTTCTCCAGGTCTGCCCCTTCCTCCGCGCCCCCTCTGTTGCTGCAATGGTAAAGGGAGGAGCGCATGGCTGGGCTTGGGGGCGAGACCTGTTTGACGAGGGGGATGGTCTTTGTTTTGGCCACCTTGTCAAAGAAGGCGAAGTCGGCCACATACTTCCCAGAGGGGGACAGGGAGACCACGGGGGGGAACTCGTACCCCCACAGGATCTCGTCAGGCAGGTAGGAGGTGCGCACCTGGCAGGTGGCGGAGGTGGGCTCCACCGTGGCACTCATGATCACCAGCAGCTCAAAGTCTGCCAGATCCGGATCCGTCCATCCCCCTCCTACGACAGAGAGAATGAAAGAAAGATACAAAACTCTTTAGCACTAAATATGCATGAGCCAGAATGGGCTGTAACAATAACAGGCTAAATGTTATATCTTGACTTACCAGCTGGTTTCTCTGCTGAATCCAGATCACAAAATGAATGGACTAAATGGCGTGGGACTTCCTTGCGTAAAACCAAAGCTAAAGTTGCACCATGGCGACTGAGCTATAAACACAGTCCATTGAGAGAAGTTAGTGTGTGGCCTCTTACCATACACACACTCTCTTTCCACAAGCCTGCCCCAAAACCCACACAGCTACTCACAAAAACACACACTTACTGTAAACACAAATGACTATACTCATAAAGGACATCAATCACACTGTTCAAGCGGTTGTTCCTGAAATCCGATCACACATTCGTACAAAGACCCATGAAAGAAAACTTATACATAATGATACCATTAACATGCGCATCACCTTTCACTAACACACGGCCACCATTACACAAATAATACGCTACAAGGCATATACACTCCAACAAGCACACACCTGCGTCAACAGCCCACACTCAGAGATGTTCCGTCATCTGTGAAAACAGCCCTTATCCTAACCTGAACCCAGTACTGCTCTCACTGAGGCAAAAACAGTGTTTCGTAACACACACACATGCCCATGCACGAACGCACAAGCACACACACACACGTATGCATGCACCAGTGGAGGCTGCTGAGGGGAGGATGGCTCATAATAATGGCTGAAAACCATGTATTTGATACCATTCCACTCCAGCCATTACCACAAGCCCATCCTCCCCAATTAAGGTGCCAGCACGCACGCACACATACACACATACATACATACATACATATAGTACAAAATGCATGGTATGTGCTAGACAGTCTAGTTAGTCAGAGGAGCTTTTTCTTCAGAACCTGCCCCAGTTCCTACGCCGGTTCCTACGCCAACACCATAACACCACTCTCTCAAACGGCTAAGTCCACCCTCTCTTGGCACAGGCCTGAGGCCTGAGAAGTGAAACAAATTACCCCAGCTCGGAGCCGTTTCACTAGAGAAGTAGGCAAAACTTGAGACGCTGCTGACGGTGTTTGCAATTCCCCCAAACAAACAAAAAAACAACTCTCGGAGAATGAGTGCACAACTGGTAGTCATTAAACTAGTTTTTTAACCACTCCACAAATGTCTTGTTAACAAACTATAGTTTTGGCAAGTCGGTTAGGACATCTACTTTGTACATGACACAAGTCATTTTTCCAACCACTGTTTACAGACCGATTATTTCACTTATAATTCACTGTATCACAATTCCAGTGGGTCAGAAGTTTACATACACTAAGTTGACTGTGCCTTTAAACAGCTTGGAAAATTCTAGAAAATAGTCATGGCTTTAGATGCTTCTGATAGGCTAATTGACATCATTTGAGTCAATTGAAGGATGACGGATGTATTTCAAGGCCTATTTCAAGGCCTACCTTCAAACTCAGTGCCTCTTTGCTTGACATCATGGGAAAATCTAAAGAAATCACCCAAGACCTCAGGAAAAAAATTGTAGACCTCCACAAGTCTGGTTCATCCTTGGGAGCAATTTCCAAATGCCTGACGGTACCACCATACAAACAGTACGCAAATATAAACACCATGTGACCATGTGACCATGCAGCCGTCATACCGCTCAGGAAGGAGACGCGTTCTGTCTCCTAGAGATGAACATACTTTGGTACGAAAAGTGCAAATAAATCCCAGAACAACAGCAAGGGGCCTTGTGAAGATGCTGGAGGAAACAGGTACAAAAGTATCTATTTTCACAGTAAAATGAGTCCCATATCGACATAACCTGAAAGGCCGCTCAGCAAGGAAGAAGCCACTGCTCCAAAACCGCCATAAAAAAAGCCAGACTACGGTTTGCAACTGCACATGGGGACAAAGATTGTACTTTTTGGAGAAATGTCCTCTGGTCTGATGAAACAAAAATAGAACTGTTTGGCCATAATGACCATCATTATGTTAGGAGGAAAAAAGGGGGAGCTTGCAAGCCAAAGAACACCATCCCAACCGTGAAGCACGGGGGTGGCAGCATCATGTTGTGGGGGTGCTTTGCTGCAGGAGGGACTGGTGCACTTCACATAATAGATGGCATCATGAGGTGGGACAATTATGTGGATATATTGAAGCAACATCTCAAGACATCAGTCAGGTTAAAGCTTGGTTGCAGTGGATCTTCCAAATGGATAATGACCCCAAGCAAACTTCAAAAGTTGTGGCAAAATGGCTTAAGGACAACAAATGAAGGTATTGGAGTGGCCACAAAGCCCTGACCTCAATATAGAAAATGTGTGGGCAGAACTGAAAAGGCGTGTGCTAGCACGGAGGCCTACAAACCTGACTCAGTTACACCAGCTCTGTCAGGAGGAATGGGCCAAAAGTCACCGAACTTATTGTGGGAAGCTTGTGGAAGGCTACCTGAAACGTTTGACCCAAGTTAAACAATTTAAAGGCAATGCTACCGAATACTAATTGAGTGTATGTAAACATCTGACCCACTGGGAATGTGATGATGGAAATAAAAGCTGAGAAATCATTCTCTCTACTATTATTCTGACATTTCACATTCTTAAAATAAAGTGGTGAGCCTAACTGAACTAAAACAGGGAATTGCTACTAGGATTAAATGTCAGGAATTGTGAAACTGAGTTGAAATGTATTTGGCTAAGGTGTATGTAAACCTCCGACTTCAACTGTATGTCATTCAGATGGCTAGCTGCCCGGCAACTAGCCGGGCAGCTAGCAAGAGATCCCAAAATGCCCGGTTCGCAGCCATGGACAACGTGAACGGAACCTTGGTAGAGGTGAGGGCAGACAGGGGGGAAGCCAGGGTGCTGTAACCCCAGATAAAAGGGTGATAAAAGTTGGCGAACCCTAGGAAGTGTTGCAGCTGCACCCTGGACATAGGCTGAGGCCAATCCACCACCGCTTTCACCTTCTTGGGATCCATCTTGACACACCCAGCAAAGATTATGTAGCCCAGAAAGGGAATGGTGGAGCTATGAAACTCACACTTTTCCGCCTTAACGAACAACTGGTTCTTCAGATGGCGCTGGAGAACCTGCTGGACACGGAGCACGTGCTCTTTGAGGGAGTGGGAGAAGACGAGGAGGTCATCAATGTAGACAAAGATGAAATGGTTCACCGTGTTGCGGAGAACATCATTCACCAGAGCCTGGAACACGGCAGGGGTGCTGGTGAGGCTTAAGGGCATGGCCAGATATTTGTAGTGCCCGCTGGCTGTGTTGAACGCGGTCTTCCACTCATCCCCCTCTCGTATTCGCACCAGGTGCTAGGCGTTACGTAGATCCAGCTTGGAGAACACAGTGGAGCGGGGATGTTCAGCTTAGAAGCCATTGTGGTGTCCAAAAAGCTCTCATCAGCCCCGGAGTCAATAAGGACCCGAAGAGATTCTGACTGGTTTCCCCACAGCAGAATGACAGGGTACGAGTAAGGGAAGCAGAAAACTTCCCCATATGGCCCACCAGAGTACTCGCTCCTACCCATGAGCCTGGTCTTTTACCAGGTAGAAAGACAAAATGACTATACAGACAGCTCCTTGTGCTGAACCGGTGTTGCCGTTCCGCTGGCGACAGCCCTGCCTAGTTGCACGGGCTCGGGATACAGTGCCTCGGCCCTCCTCGGTGACTCTTGAGGAAGGTCAGAAAATCTTGGGTGCTCTTGGCCACAGGACCATCGGGGACTTTAGGGATGACTCGGAGGCGAGGTGGAATCCCTGGACATGGGATTCCCGAATTTCCTCTCCATCCGTCGTTCCCGCAATCGCTCATCGATGCAGATGGTCAAAGCGATGAGGGTGGTTAACATCTGTGGGTATCTCCCGAGCCTCAAGCTCATCTTTAACCTCCTCGAGACGCTGTGCAGGAACATGACAAACAGTGCTTCCGAGTTCCACACACTCTCCGCTGCCAAAGTACGGAAACCCACCACATAGTCGGCCACAGTGCAGGCATCCTGACAGAGCTGGATTTGCTTCCAGGCATTTTCTCTCCCAGAGAACGGGGCATCACAGCCTTTCCTCACCACTCCCACGAACCCCTCCAGGCTTGCACATATAGCCGGCATATAGCCGGTTCCCATATGGACGGTAGCCCAGGTGAGAGCCCTTCCAGACATCAACGTGATGAGGTAGGCTATTTTGGAGCGATCCGAGGGGAAGGAGGAGGGCAGAAGCTCTAAATTGCAGGCACACTGAGCTTGAAACGCCCGACAGGTGCTCGGCTCTCTTTTAAAGCGTTCCGGAGGAGGTAACTGAGGCTCCCGGGAAGGTGGAGTGGCCGGTGGGGTGGCGCTGCTAACCACCGAGTTGCTGAGGGGTGGTGGGGTTACCACCGTGGCAGGCCGCCACCCAGACGACCTACGGAATTGCTCCAGCATCATGTCCAACGCCAGGTCATGGCGGTCAGCCAACGTTTGGACCCCCTCCATCAGCCCACGAAGAAATTCCTCGTGCCTACCAATGGAGGCTCCTTGGGAGGAGATGGCGCTGCGCAGCTGGTCCGGGTCTGCTGGGTCAGTCATGGCCAGTTCGTATGATCAGGTATGAAGGTAAGACCCAGATGTAGACCACATCGAATAAACAATAGTTTAATATTCCAACAGGGGCATGCAATACACAGGTCAAGGCAGGCAGGGGTCAGTAAACCAGAGGTGGGGCAACGGTACCAGACGGCAGGCAGGCTCAGGGTCAGGGTAAGGCAGAGCTCGATAATCCAGGGGGGGCAAAGGTACAGGTCGGCAGGCAGGCTCAGGGGCTGGCAGAGTGGTCAGGCAGGCGAGCTCGGAGTCAGGACAGGCAAGGGTCAAAAGGAGAATTTTACTTGCCACCGAGCTGCCTGAAAATTACTGTCAAATTTATGGTAACCCCTTTCCATTGCAAAGAGGTCCAGATATATCTACAGAAATCCATCATGAGGAGTTGCGAGCAGAGCTACTGTGAGAGGAGGCCGTATTAGAAGCTAGATCCATAGATACTGCAGGGGAAATGACTGTAGTATTATGTACTATTAGTATTATGCTACTTCTAATAGTAGTATTATGCATGCTACTTTTATACAGTATTAAGATTTGATCAGATATTACTTACATTTTCAAGGTACACCGCATGAAGCCAAAGCAAAATGGAGTGTTATCTGGGATCAGGCATCATTTAAAAGCCTTATTATGTGTACAGTAATACAATACCATATAATCTGAGCACAGTCAATTTAACAGGAGGAGTCTGGCGGCTCAACTAGACAGAAATTCATGATAGACAGGAAATAGAGAGAGAAAGAGAACTGCTTCGGTGAGTAGAGAACGATGGGGTGCACAGGAAGAGAGATGTAGAGAGATAAGCATACATACATACCACACAGTGATGCAGATAAAACAGAGGAGTGAGCGTCAGTATCAGAGAGGAGTGGAGATGTAGAGCAGTGAAGAAGTGGAGAGATAGGAAGGAGTCAGTATCAGAGAGGAGTGGAGAGGTAGAGCAGTGGAGGAGTGGAGAGGAGTGAGAGTCAGTATCAGAGAGGAGTGGAGAGGTAGGAGTGAGAGTCAGTATCAGAGAGGAGTGGAGAGGTAGAGCAGTGAAGAAGTGGAGAGATAGGAATGAGAGTCAGTATCAGAGAAGAGTGGAGAGGTAGAGCAGTGAAGAAGTGGAGAGATAGGAAGGAGAGTCCGTATCAGAGAGGTGTGGAGAGGTGGAGCAGTGAAGGAGTGGAGAGATAGGAAGGAAAGTCAGTATCAGAGAGGAGTGGAGGGGCAGCAAAGGAGTGGAAAAATAGAAGTAGGGCAGTGAAGGAGTAGAGAGTTAGAAGCAAAGGAGCGAAGCAATAGAGCAGCAAAGGAATTGAGAGATACACTCTTAGAAAAGGGGTTTCTAAAGGGTTCTTCAGGTGTCCCCATAGAATAACATATTTTGGTTCCAGTTAGAACCAAAACTCCTCTGTGGAAAGGGTTCTACCTGGAACCAAAACTAGTTCTTCAAAGGGTGTGGGACAGCCAAAGAACCCTTTTAGGTTCTAGATAGCACCTTTTTTCTAAGGGTGTAGAGCAGTGAAGGAGTGGAGAGGTAGAGCAGCGTAGTAGTGGAGAGGTAGAGCAGCGTAGTAGTGGAGAGGTAGAGCAGCGTAGTAGTTGAGAGGTAGAGCAGCGTAGTAGTGGAGAGGTAGAGCAGCGTAGTAGTGGAGAGGTAGAGCAGCGTAGTAGTGGAGAGGTAGAGCAGCGTAGTAGTGGAGAGGTAGAGCAGCGTAGTAGTTGAGAGGTAGAGCAGCGTAGTAGTGGAGAGGTAGAGCAGCGTAGTAGTGGAGAGGTAGAGCAGCGTAGTAGTGGAGAGGTAGAGCAGCGTAGTAGTGGAGAGGTAGAGCAGTGTAGAGGTAGATCAGCATTCAGAGTGGGTCGGTAATAACCCTGTGGTTAGTGGTGATGAGAGGCCTGTCCTCCTGTAACAGGATCCCCCACCCCTCACTGCATCGGACTGTACCCCATTGTCTTCTAAGGAGACACCCTGGCACCCACTTACACACACATTCCACAAACACACACACACACACAGAGCGAGAGAAAGAGCCCTCTCCTGGTGCGGTCCCTCAAAACACACACATAGTATGTAAGAATACACACATAAACATTCAGTACGCATATATACACATACAGAATGCATGCGCACACACAGACACACACACAAACATGCTCCCCCATCCCTCTACTGCCAATGTCCCTTCTCTCCATCACAACACTCATCTCGAACCTCCCTAAATGCACCCTTCTCTTTCTTTCCACACAGATTGGTTTCAGTCCCCACACCCCATCCCATTGAGGATCAAGATATGTGAGGTGTAAACGATAGCAACAACTTCACCTACTTTACACGGACTGTACAGTACCGTAGTTCACTAAACCCCAAAAACCACTGCTACAACAGCACCTTGGGAAGGAGAACACTACACTGTACCTGAACAGTACACTGTACCTGTAACTACACTATGCCTGCCTACTATATTACTCCCATGTGAAGACATGGCTTTCAGGTCACTTGACATAAAATGGGGCCTATAGAACAAGAATACACAACTCCAATGACTCTTCAGGTGTCAGGCAAGGTTACTCATCATACAAAACATAATGGTAGCCTTTTCCGGCAGTCAATGACCAAAAGCGCACTCTTTGGCTTTGTGTGTGGAATGTTATTCATATTTTTCATTTTTCATTTTTTTTTTTTTTTTTTAAACGTCTAAAGTCTTGTGTTTCTATGTCAAACTGTTTTGTTATATTTCAGTCTTCTGCGATGTGTATAGAAAGTGTAATATTGGGATGCAAACTCAAAATTGAATACATTTTAACTCTATATCTGACAGGTGTCTTCTTTTTTTTAAAGCCCGTAACCATGTGTGTGAGGCGTATACTTTTGTTTCACAGTAGATTTGTTTAAGACTACCAATCATCTCTCTGTGTGACCCTGATTTTTCCCACTGCAATAAAAGTGTCAACGTTATTGAGACGCGTACCCTTGATGGCCCAGGCTCTGAGTGGGCTGCTGTCATCAATAACGTGGTAGAAGGTGAGTGGGAGGATGAGGAAGGGGCTGTCGCTGGACATGTCCACCTGGAAGGGAACGTTCCTCTGGTCCAGTCGCACCGTCTCCCCCTCCTTGGTCTGGGATGTCTGGAGCAACTTCCCTGTTACCTGGTAGCCAAAATGGAGTCATATTAAATTGTATGGCGGTACATGAGTGAGAATCCTGAAGAAGCTTGACAACATGACAACAACCTATATCTACCATGGTGATCCATTTTTTCAGGAAATATTTTTTTATTTTTGTAATACTCAATCACTAACACACACAGAGACACACACACACTATCTCTACCGAGCAGCCCAGTAACAGGCTCTTGCGCATGTTGGCCACTCGGATCATGAGGCAGGGTCGGCCCTCGTGATTGGACACCACGGCGTGCCGGCTGAACTTCACTGTCTCGCCTCTCTTCTTGGGCCGCGCCACCTGAGGAAGACAGGGGGAGAGTGTGTCAGAGCCACACAATGTAGCATGGTGAACTACACTACCCACAATGCTACAGGTAACATGTCCTGTTTATTTGTTAGGCTGTTAACAACCTGCTGTCCGTCTCCTTATCAATACATACAGTACAGTACATGGCATGCACTTCCTATCATCTTAACCTCCAGCCCCAACACACACACACACACACACACACACATAACTGAGTGAAAAATAAAGAAAGGGCTTGTAAGTCTTATTATTAAGGGGCCAGAATGATAACCCTGACCCTCGAAGATAAGAGGGGAGAGGGGAGGATAATTAACACTGTTGTTTCCACAGGAGTCCTGTGCTGAGTAGGGCCAGTGCTGAGTAGGGCCAGTGCATATAGTTGTACTGTTGTGTGTTGGACGTATGGATGCAGTGCATATGGTGGCCAGACTATATTACCGGACATTGGTCATGTGTGTCGATCCAAAGTTCAAATGTTTCATAGTATTGGGCACTGAGTGTACAAAATATTAGGAACCCCTAATATTGAGTTGCACCCCATTTTGCCCTCAGAACAGCCTCAATTCGTCTGGGGGCACGGACTACAAGGTGTCGAAAGCGTTCGACAGGGAATGCCGGCCCATGTTGACTCCAATGCGTCCCACGGTTGTGTCAAGTTGGCTGGATGTCCTTTGGATGGTGGACCATTCCTGATGTACACAAGAATCTGTTGAGTGTAGTGTGGTGCTAGGCTTTATTAATGAATGGGATGGTAATAGTAACCATGATATTGATATGCCCAGGACACGGTGAGGTACCTTGGCGAGGAAGGTTCCTGTGATGAAGATCTCCAGAACCATGGTAATGACAAGCTGGAGGATGAGGAGGATGATGGCGGCAGGACATTCCTCTGTGATGCAACGAAAGCCGTAGCCAATGGTGGTCTGGGACTCCAGCGAGAAGAGGAACGCCCCCGTTAGGGTCTGCACCTGCATCACACACGGGGTGTGGTTGGACGGCGGGTCAAACTCTGGAAGGAGGGAGAGCAGAGATACAGGGAAAGAGGCAAGGTTCTGAGCAGATTGTTTGACATGCCAGGCGGTTGAAGAACAAATTGCGGATATGACCCGAAAAAGGGCTATACTAAGGAAGGCACATTCTTACACCTCTCTCATTCTCCCTCTTCTTGACTTACGTTCTCTGTCGCCTTCTCTCTTTTTCTCCGCCCCTGCCCTCTCCACCCTCTGCTCCCCCTTTCCCCTCCCTCCATCCTCACCTAGCAGGTCTCCATGCACCAGCGCCACCAGGTACCACAGAACCCCGAACAGGAACCAGGTCCCGGCGAAGGTGGCCGAGAACAGGAAGAGCTTGTAGCGCCACTGCATGTCCAGGAAGGTCGTCCAGATGTCACGCAGGTACAGCGCCCCGCGCCCGCTCACATGCTCGATGCGCACGTTGCTGTGCCCGTCCTTGGAGAGAACGCGTCGTCTCCGTCGGAGCGCACAGACCGTTGCCGCTGCCTCCCCCACCGCCCCCAGCAGCGGCTTCAGAACCTCCGTCTGGGTCATTGAGTGACACACCTTTTCGGGGGAGGGGCCACGTGAGGACGGGGGAGTGGCCGAGGTCATGGCTGCAGCTTTATGGGAGGAGAGGGATCGAAAACCAGGGTTGAGGGGGAGATTGAGTGGATAAGCGGGAGGAAAAGGAGTGTGAGGGAGAGGGGTGAAGAGGGCGAGGGGGTCAGAAAGACGAAGAGCTAAAGTTGATGAAAAACAAGTTGAAAAGATGGGGTTTGTGAGAAAGGAGAGAATAGGAAAGGAATAGAGGAGAAAAGTTGATAAGGGGATGAATGAAAGAGATGACAGGAGTGCAAAATTTTTTTTGGGGGGGGAGGACATGGGGAGAGAAAGATAGGGAGATTATAAATGTGACACACAATAACATTTTCCAAGTGGACAGAGGCAGGCCTGTTGCTGTCCAAGGTGGTCCATTTAAAACTCTCTCTTACTCGTTCTCTTCGTCCCTCTCTTTTCAGATGGAGCAGCAGCTCCCCTTTCAAAGTAAAAATCCCCCTTTCAGAGTGAAGTTGCAGCTGTCTTTTCACGTTAAAAAAAACCTCTATAATGCTAAGGGACTCCTGTGTCTGCAGCACATCAGGCTGGCTCGATCGAGATGGACAGAAACAAGGCTCACTTATTCCCCATTCAAACACTGGAATAGAAAAGCAACATGGAGTATCAAATCAAATCAAATCAAATAGTATTTGTCACATGCGCCAAATACAACAGGTCTAGACCTTACTTACAAACCCTAACCCACAACGCAGTTGGGGAAAAAAATATAGACCAAAAAAATTAATAAGAATAAGACAATAAAAGTAGCAAATAAAGACAAAGAAATATCTGTGAATGAGAGATGCTGGATCAACCGTTTTACAAATGTGCTTTAATCCCTAACATGGTCTGACATCTCTTTCATTATCCCTTCATCCCTAAACGATTAAAATTTTAAAAAGGTGGAATCGTCTTACTGCTTTTTACACATTTAGTGGTTGTGGACTTTCATAAGACCTCAAACTACTACCCTATAAAAGTTGATTACGTTGATGATTAGACCCACACTACCCCAGGGGTTTACTACCACGTGCAGCTTCAAATGGGACATTCATCGGGTCCTTATACAGCTGTCACTTATTGAGCTTATTTTCACCTCCCAATAAATGTGTTTCTGTGTCTGAGAATGAATTACGTGGTGTGGTTTGTGGAGGCAGGATAGCCTGGAGAATATAGCTTGTGTGTTATCGGGGCTAGTAAGAGGCCTGTTTCTCTCCTTTGTGGATATGGATACTTGTTGTTTGTGTGTGACTTTGGCCCGAGCATCCTTCTGGATGTCCTTCTGCATCCTCTCTCTCTCTCTCTCTCTTTCCCTCTCTCTCTCTCTCTCTCTCTCTAGCCTTCTTTCTTTCGCTCTCACACTCTCGCCCTCTTTCTTGGCTAAACGGTCCCATTTGTCTCTTCTTGCCTCTGCTTTCCGGACCCAGTAAAAAATAACCAACCGTAGCAAAGCCAGAGAACTAGGCACTCTGATACACACTCTCCTTTCTGGCCTTTCTCTCTGTGTCGCCACTCGCTTGCTCTATTCCTTCCTCTCTCTCTCTAGTGCTGGAGCTCACTGTGAGTATGAATAGGGATCTGTTTAAATGTCTGTGCTCAGAATACTAAGATGCGGCACTTGTGACTTGTGATAGGCTAAGTGCATTCACAGCTGACCTCTGAACCTTACTGAGGCCCCTCCCACACATACAGTAAACACACATTCACATATACGGGGACATACACGACAATGTTATACCAATGTTAACTTTTCCTGAAACAATGTTTGTGACACTTTATCATTGTCATAGACCAAACTGTTACAATTATTTCCGCTCAATTCAGTATTCCTTTTAACACTTCTGTGTCTTCCTCTCGACTATAGTCTTTCTTCATCCCTTTCTCCCTCTCTCTATCTCCCTCTGTCCTGTGTTCACAAGAATCCTTTGTTTAGAGAGTAGTTGAAAGGGACAAAAGCCACCATTGAAAAATACGAGAGGGAGAAAGTGTGTGTGTGTGTGACCATATGTGTGTGGTCATATGTGAGTATATGTTGGAGAGTGTGAGGGGGCAGCGAAAGGGGAAGGGAGGATTGAGAGAGGGAGCAAGAGTGAGAATCCAAAGGAGGGAAAGATGTGTGGAGAGAGAGATAGAAGGTGTATTAAAACAGATTGGTGACAAAAAAAAGATGCTCATTAGTATTCCTGAGCGTTGTACTTCACCACACTCCTTCCTTCCCCTGTGTGTTCACCCTACCAAAATCCCCAATCTCTATACAACACTCCAACGACCTCCGAGCATTTTATTTCCCCCCACGCTGCTGACAACTATTTTTGTCTGCTCATACAGGAGTAATACAGGCCCAGTACACTAATATTGTGAAAAATAAAGCCGTTTTTATTCTGATTTGTCAGCACCCCTACTTCCATGTACATGAACAGTATAAGGTGTAAAAAAAAAAATCCCCACACAGCCTCACCAAACACTGAGACAAGTAATCCATACAAATTCTAAAACAACTTCTTAGCCAAAACTATTTGTGTTTCAAGTACTCAAACTACCCACACACTGGCCCTTATCTAACATCTCCAAATAACCCTTTCAGTATGTCTTCCACACTGTACCCTTACCAGTCTACTGAGGGCAACAGTGTCAGTTTGACACATTGGTAGACTTGACTTGTCGACTGCAGCCTGGGAGTGAGTGGTCTGGAATGTCCAATTCAAATGTCATGGGGTCAGGTTGTCTTCCTACAGGTGTGATTTAGAACACTCGCCATGGCCAATACAGTATCTACAGTATAATATACAGTATAATATACACTAAACGACAGTATCTAAACACTTTTCTCTTCCACTTTAGACATGAGGCTGTTACTGTTACTGTGTTTAAACAGAAACTCCAGAAACAGCCGTGCCTCCAGCAAAGTGAGGAATGATTCCTAAACAGACTCAACCAAGTCGCCAGAAATGTTTCATAAACACCTGTAGGATCCATTCAGATCAAGTACTGTCACTAAATACATCGTTTTATTGATTGACTGTGTAGTCAATGCTGTAAAGGTGACTAGAAAAATGGACAGACTTATTATTAAGGGTTGATGGAGAGAAGGAAGAAAAATGATTCCAGCATCCAAATGGTCATTTTAGATATAGTACAAGCAGGTGTTCACAAACTGTAGCCCCTGTTATAAATGCCACAGACACAGCGGGCTACTGTAAAAAACACTCACCTGTAGCCTACATAGTACAGATGTAGGATCTTAATTTGATCACTCTTTTGATTGCTGAGAATTTTCCTGCACTGCCGGAAATGCAAACTTGTAGTGTATTCAATGTTTACAAAAAGCTTCTCAATATTTTGATTTGCCCCAACAAAAAAGTATCTACCTCTACAAAAAAATGCCCATGAATTATAATCCACATAATAATTCACATTTACTGTTCCTGCAGGATTTTTTTCCTTCTGTAACAAACTGGCTCATATTAAGATTCTACATATGTAGCACTCATCCTGTTCTCTCTGTGTGGATGCACCTGTGCTCTCTCTGCTTATGTTCTCTTTGCAATACCAAGCCAAAGTAGCATTCAAATGATTTCTTTATTCTATGGTTATTACTCATGAAGAGGGTGGAACATGCATAAATATTTTTTTTTCATCAAGTGAGTGCTGGCCTTTATATATAGGCCATATATCTAACCATCCCCGCTGTCGCTCATGTGAGAAGTCACCACATCCTGTTGCTCTGTCGCTATCATAACAACGTGGAGATGCATTAAGTTATGGGAATGGTGATCTAGTAGTTAAAACAAATTGAATTCACGCCTATTGATTCATGTGCTGGTCATCACTCACCTTTTGTTGCAATTGTTGAATGCAATTTTGAAACTTGGAAAAAGTCGTTTGTATCGCCCAAAAACCATGAAAAGAAATTGATGTCGCGGAAAGAGCAAGTTGACTATTTGCCTTTTTGGTTGATCAGTGCGACCTCGTGTATTTGAAGCAATGCGCACTTGTTGACAGTTCTCTCACACGGATGTTCACAAAACCCAACTTTCATTGTCTACAGATTTTGATCCTCATTATAGTTCTACATATTTCCGTTGTAATTCTAATAGGCCTAACAACATGACAGTTCAAATCAACCAGGTTTCAGTAGCTAAGACCGAATTTAGGCTACCAAACACAAATCAGTGGTTGCACTGAAGCTGAAGTGTCAGTCGGTACAGGTTCCGATTGACTGTTACAGAGTTATTATGTAATAAAATAGTTTCAATGTCCCCGTTGAATCTAAAGCTGTGATGGTTCTCGGATTCATGTAGAAGTTGGAGTGTCTCTCTTCTCTGACATTTTCTCTTGTCTCTCTTTATAAATGGAAAAAGTAGCCTATTCAGTCACTCAACTGGACTCAGGACATTTTAATTCATTAATTCAACTCTCCTCCCAGTTTCTCCTCCCACCCTCTCGCTCTATCGCTCTCTCTCTCTTTCCTTCCCTGACTGTACACTGTAAATGGGTCCCTTGTTGAGGGTTCCTCGACTGTTCAGCCTTTGTCAACTTTCTCATGTAAATTCCTGATGGTTAAGATACAAACCTGGAAGTTATTTCACTATTAGAAAGCATGTAGGTAGTTACAAATCAGAAGTAACAAAATACACTTTATTGAGGCCTTGGCTCCTCGCAATTTTGCGTCGGCAAAGTTGGCCAATGGTTTGACTGAAAAATGTTGGCTTTGCTCTGTGAGGCCATGTCATGTCCGCCTGCAAGGAGAGAAACTCTAACCTACACGTGCTCCTACTGCGAGGACATCATAGCAAATAAGACAACTGGACACTTATGCCTACCCAGAACAGTGAAATATCTATTACATGTTCATATTGATCTCCTCTCTTATAGAATCCTGCTTCTTGGAAAAATTAAAGGACAACCTTTGAAGTTTGTTTTGGCGAGAGCTAAATTTACCGCGTGCCCCAGCTGAGCGTCCCTGGCTGGACCTTTTTCACATACGCATCAATCTCATGGATCCATTGTTCCATCCTGTAGTCTACATCCCGCTGAGTGCGGTTCCCTCATCCAGCACGGCCCCTAAAGAGAGTGCTTGTGTGTACAGATGATGTCTGAAGTTTACATACACTTAGGTTGAAGTCATTAAAACTCGTTTTTCAAACACTCCACAAATTTCTTGTTAACAAACTATAGTTTTGGCAAGTTGGTTAGGACATCTACTTTGTTCATGACACAAGTCATTTTTCCAACAATTGTTTACAGACTGATTATTTCACTTATAATTCACTGTATCACAATTCCAGTGGGTCAGAAGTTTACATACGCTAAGTTGACTATGCCTTTAAACAGCTTGAAAAATTCCAGAAAATGATGTCATGGCTTTCGAAGCTTCTGAAAGGCTATTTTTTACAATTATTTTTATTATTTATTTATAAAAAATATAAAAAACTACCTTTATTTTACTAGGCAAGTCAGTTAAGAACAAATTCTTATTTTCAATGACAGCCTAGGAACAGTGGGTTAACTGCCTGTTCAGGGGTAGAATGACAGATTTGTACCTTGTCAGCTCAGGGATTTGAACTTGCAAACCTTCCGGTTACTAGTCCAACGCTCTAACCACTAGGCTACCCTGCCACCCCAGACATGATTTGAGTCAATTGGAGGTGTACCTGTGGATGTATTGTGCAAGCATTTGAGAATGGAAAAAGGAATTTGCTCGTGATTACAACCTGTAGGCCTATCAGGGTGTCAGAGTCACATTGCCAATACCTGTGTTTCCATTCTATTTCTTGTTTCTGTGTCTTTTATAATCAATAAAACTGAGTCGTCTAAGTAACAGTCCTCTAAGGAGTGAGATGATGTCACTCAGTTCGTCCAGGCTCTCCTGGACGCTGTCTGTCTGATCGTCTGGATGAACTTCATGGTCTCTGACTTGACCTCAGCCTTTGGTTCTTCACATGCAGGGTTCAGCTCAGTGATGGAGTCTGTGTCCATCCCTTCTAACATACTGGTATCACCCGGCTGCTCATTCGCCTTCGCCTGTAGGATGTTGTGGTCTCTTTGGCATCCATAGCGATGAGGAAGATATCAACAGATACAAAATATCTGAAAATATTCCTGTCGCCACCTAAGCCACACGAACTGTACTGGAAGTTGCCAATGGTGGCCACCCGGAGAAACTGTACCACATTGCCAATGGTGGCCACCCTGAGAAATCGGAAGAGCTCTGGTATGCACCCCCAGGCCCCTCCCAAACCTTGCCCCAGCATTTACCCCAGCATTTGCATTGAAATTGTAATTTCCTATGTTGAAAGAGCTACTTGCCCTCAGTGTCTCCAAATCCTCAGCGATGTCTTGTAGAGATGTCACCACAGAGTTCATCTTCTCCTGGAACTCCTTGATGATGTTCTTGATGGCTAGGCGGTCGGTGGACTGATTGACCATATTGGTAATGTTTGATATTGGCTCCACCACCTACAGCCACCCCAATACCAACCCCAGTGATGATCAGGGAGGAGCCCAGAGTGAAGGGAGCCAGGATGAGCCCCACTATAGAGGTGATTCCTCCAGCTGCTCCAATAACACCTCCCGTGAGACTGCCTATGGTGGTTCCTTTGTGCATACTCTCCAAGCCATCTGCCAGAGTTCTCAGCTTGTCTAAGGTGGTCTGGAGTTCCTCCACAGTTCTCACTCTATAGAAAATTTATTTAGACAGATAATTTGATTGAATGAATGAACTTGTGGATGAATGGACTAATTAATGAACAAACAAATTATATGAATTGATCATATGATCTTGTATAACAAACCTTTTTTTGTGAGGAAACTGATAATGAAGGGTTTGGCCACGATGTCACCAGCTGAAGGCCTAATGGTCGGGTCTTGGTGGAAGATGTCACACAGGAGGTCGCGGAGCTCAGATGAGAAGCTCTCTGGGAGAGATGGGTAAGAACCTTCCAACGTTTGGGGGATGAGCTTGATTATGCTTGCTGCAGCAAACTGTCAAGAAAGACCGGTTAATATTACACCGCATTTTGCATTACCAGGAGGCAAGTTTGGAGATAGAGGTGTTACCTATTGCACACCGAAGCGTGTTTAGGATTTTCTCAGGTGAAGAACATGAACATCAAATCAAAATCAAATCAAATTTATTTATATAGCCCTTCGTACATCAGCTGATATCTCAAAGTGCTGTACAGAAACCCAGCCTAAAACCCCAAACAGCAAGCAATGCAGGTGTAGAAGCACGGTGGCTAGGAAAAACTCCCTAGAAAGGCCAATACCTAGGAAGAAACCTAGAGAGGAACCAGGCTATGTGGGGTGGCCAGTCCTCTTCTGGCTGTGCCGGGTGGAGATTATAACAGAACATGGCCAAGATGTTCAAATGTTCATAAATGACCAGCATGGTCGAATAATAATAAGGCAGAACAGTTGAAACTGGAGCAGCAGCACAGTCAGGTGGAAGTTGAAACTGGAGCAGCAGCATGGCCAGGTGGACTGGGGACAGCAAGGAGTCATCATGTCAGGTAGTCCTGGGGCATGGTCCTAGGGCTCAGGTCAGTTGAAACTGGAACAGCAGCATGGCCAGGTGGACTGGGGACAGCAAGGAGTCATCATGTCAGGTAGTCCTGGGGCATGGTCCTAGGGCTCAGGTCCTCCGACAGAGAGAAAGAAAGAGAGAAGGAGAGAATTAGAGAACGCACACTTAGATTCACACAGGACACCGAATAGGACAGGAGAAGTACTCCAGATATAACAAACTGACCCCAGCCCCCCGACACATAAACTACTGCAGCATAAATACTGGAGGCTGAGACAGGAGGGGTCAGGAGACACTGTGGCCCCATCCGAGGACACCCCCGGACAGGGCCAAACAGGAAGGATATAACCCCACCCACTTTGCCAAAGCACAGCCCCCGCACCACTAGAGGGATATCTTCAACCACCAACTTACCATCCTGAGACAAGGCTGAGTATAGCCCACAAAGATCTCCGCCACGGCACAACCCAAGGGGGGGGGCGCCAACCCAGACAGGATGACCACAACAGTGAATCAACCCACTCAGGTGACGCACCCCCTCCAGGGACGGCATGAGAGAGCCCCAGCAAGCCAGTGACTCAGCTCCTGTAATAGGGTTAGAGGCAGAGAATCCCAGTGGAAAGAGGGGAACCGGCCAGGCAGAGACAGCAAGGGCGGTTCGTTGCTCCATAGCCTTTCCGTTCACCTTCCCACTCCTGGGCCAGACTACACTCAATCATATGACCCACTGATGAGATGAGTCTTCAGTAAAGACTTAAAGGTTGAGACCGAGTTTGCGTCTCTGACATGGGTAGGCAGACCGTTCCATAAAAATGGAGCTCTATAGGAGAAAGCCCTGCCTCCAGCTGTTTGCTTAGAAATTCTAGGGACAATTAGGAGGCCTGCGTCTTGTGACCGTAGCGTACGTGTAGGTATGTACGGCAGGACCAAATCAGAGAGATAGGTAGGAGCAAGCCCATGTAATGCTTTGTAGGTTAGCAGTAAAACCTTGAAATCAGCCCTTGCTTTGACAGGAAGCCAGTGTAGAGAGGCTAGCACTGGAGTAATATGATCAATTTTTTTGGTTCTAGTCAGGATTCTAGCAGCCGTATTTAGCACTAACTGAAGTTTATTTAGTGCTTTATCCGGGTAGCCGGAAAATAGAGCATTGCAGTAGTCTAACCTAGAAGTGACAAAAGCATGGATACATTTTTCTGCATCATTTTTGGACAGAAAGTTTCTGATTTTTGCAATGTTACGTAGATGGAAAAAAGCTGTCCTCGAAATGGTCTTGATATGTTCTTCAAAAGAGAGATCAGGGTCCAGAGTAACGCCGAGGTCCTTCACAGTTTTATTTGAGATGACTGTACAACCATTAAGATTAATTGTCAGATTCAACAGAAGATCTCTTTGTTTCTTGGGACCTAGAACAAGCATCTCTGTTTTGTCCGAGTTTAATAGTAGAAAGTTTGCAGCCATCCACTTCCTTATGTCTGAAACACATGCTTCTAGCGAGGGCAATTTTGGGGCTTCACCATGTTTCATTGAAATGTACAGCTGTGTGTCATCCGCATAGCAGTGAAAGTTTACATTATGTTTTCGAATAACATCCCCAAGAGGTAAAATATATAGTGAAAACAATAGTGGTCCTAAAACGGAACCTTGAGGAACACTGAAATTTACAGTTGATTTGTCAGAGGACAAACCATTCACAGAGACAAACTGATATCTTTCCGACAGATAAGATCTAAACCAGGCCAGAACATGTCCGTGTAGACCAATTTGGGTTTCCAATCTCTCCAAAAGAATGTGGTGATCGATGGTATCAAAAGCAGCACTAAGGTCTAGGAGCACGAGGACAGATGCAGAGCCTCGGTCCGATGCCATTAAAATGTCATTTACCACCTTCACAAGTGCCATCTCAGTGCTATGATGGGGTCTAAAACCAGACTGAAGCATTTCGTATACATTGTTTGTCTTCAGGAAGGCAGTGAGTTGCTGCGCAACAGCCTTCTCTAAAATTTTTGAGAGGAATGGAAGATTCGATATAGGCCGATAGTTTTTTATATTTTCTGGGTCAAGGTTTGGCTTTTTCAAGAGAGGCTTTATTACTGCCACTTTTAGTGAGTTTGGTACACATCCAGTGGATAGAGAGCCGTTTATTATGTTCAACATAGGAGGGCAAAGCACAGGAAGCAGCTCTTTCAGTAGTTTAGTTGGAATAGGGTCCAGTATGCAGCTTGAAGGTTTAGAGGCCATGATTATTTTCATCATTGTGTCAAGAGATATAGTACTAAAACACTTGAGCGTCTCTCTTGATCCTAGGTCCTGGCAGAGTTGTGCAGACTCAGGACAACTGAGGTTTGGAGGAATACGCAGGTTTAAAGAGGAGTCCGTAATTTGCTTTCTAATAATCATAATCTTTTCCTCAAAGAAGTTCATGAATTTATCACTGCTAAAGTGAAAGCATGATTATTATTTTTTCGCCGGTGGTTGATAGCAGATGTATTGTTGTGTCATTGTATAAAATAATGTTCTCTCTCTCCTTAGCAAGTTATTTTTTGGAACGATTAGATTCGAATTTTAATGATCACATGTACAGAAGTTTCAGGTGTAATTATATGGTACAGTGAAAATGTTCAAATTAGAGCTCCAACAATGCAGGTCAAAGTGAAATAAAACAATAAAGGAAATAATAAAGAATATACATAAATATACAAAATATATATATACACACATGTTAAAAAAATTTAAGAAAGGAGTAAAAGAATGAGCGAGACCGGGGGAGAGGGAGGTATAGAGAGGAGGGAGGACACAGAGGAGTAGAAGGGAGAGTGGTATGAGGATCAGAGAGAGAGAGAGAACCAAACAAGAATTCACAAAATGGGCCAAACACCAAATAGAGACTCTGCATGCAGAATTCTGCAAAAATATCCCCCATGTTCAACGTAGAACACTAAATATTGCATATAGAGCAGAATTAGGCCGATCCACGCTAATTATCAAAATCCAGAAAAGAGCCGTTAGATTTTACAAACACCTAAAAGGAAGCGATTCCCAATCCTTCCATAACAAAGCCATCACCTACAGAGAGATGAACCTGGAGATGAGTCCCCTTTTTTTTTTATTTTTTTTTATTTTACCTTTATTTAACCAGGTAGGCAAGTTGAGAACAAGTTCTCATTTACAATTGCGACCTGGCCAAGATAAAGCAAAGCAGTTCGACAGATAAAACGACACAGAGTTACACATGGAGTAAAAACAAACATACAGTCAATAATGCAGTATAAACAAGTCTATATACAATGTGAGCAAATGAGGTGAGAAGGGAGGTAAAGGCAAAAAAAGGCCATGATGGCAAAGTAAATACAATATAGCAAGTAAAATACTGGAATGGTAGTTTTGCAATGGAAGAATGTGCAAAGTAGAAATAAAAAAGATAATGGGGTGCAAAGGAGCAAAATAAATAAATAAATAAAAATTAAATACAGTTGGGAAAGAGGTAGTTGTTTGGGCTAAATTTTAGGTGGGCTATGTACAGGTGCAGTAATCTGTGAGCTGCTCTGACAGTTGGTGCTTAAAGCTAGTGAGGGAGATAAGTGTTTCCAGTTTCAGAGATTTTTGTAGTTCGTTCCAGTCATTGGCAGCAGAGAACTGGAAGGAGAGGCGGCCAAAGAAAGAATTGGTCTTGGGGGTGACTAGAGAGATATACCTGCTGGAGCGTGTGCTACAGGTGGGAGATGCTATGGTGACCAGCGAGCTGAGATAAGGGGGGACTTTACCTAGCAGGGTCTTGTAGATGACATGGAGCCAGTGGGTTTGGCGACGAGTATGAAGCGAGGGCCAGCCAACGAGAGCGTACAGGTCGCAATGGTGGGTAGTATATGGGGCTTTGGTGATAAAACGGATTGCACTGTGATAGACTGCATCCAATTTGTTGAGTAGGGTATTGGAGGCTATTTTGTAAATGACATCGCCAAAGTCGAGGATTGGTAGGATGGTCAGTTTTACAAGGGTATGTTTGGCAGCATGAGTGAAGGATGCTTTGTTGCGAAGTAGGAAGCCAATTCTAGATTTAACTTTGGATTGGAGATGTTTGATATGGGTCTGGAAGGAGAGTTTACAGTCTAACCAGACACCTAAGTATTTGTAGTTGTCCACGTATTCTAAGTCAGAGCCGTCCAGAGTAGTGATGTTGGACAGGCGGGTAGGTGCAGGTAGCGATCGGTTGAAGAGCATGCATTTAGTTTTACTTGTATTTAAGAGCAATTGGAGGCCACGGAAGGAGAGTTGTATGGCATTGAAGCTTGCCTGGAGGGTTGTTAACACAGTGTCCAAAGAAGGGCCGGAAGTATACAGAATGGTGTCGTCTGCGTAGAGGTGGATCAGGGACTCACCAGCAGCAAGAGCGACCTCATTGATGTATACAGAGAAGAGAGTCGGTCCAAGAATTGAACCCTGTGGCACCCCCATAGAGACTGCCAGAGGTCCGGACAGCAGACCCTCCGACTTGACACACTGAACTCTATCAGAGAAGTAGTTGGTGAACCAGGCGAGGCAATCATTTGAGAAACCAAGGCTGTCGAGTCTGCCGATGAGGATATGGTGATTGACAGAGTCGAAAGCCTTGGCCAGATCAATGAATACGGCTGCACAGTAATGTTTCTTATCGATGGCGGTTAAGATATCGTTTAGGACCTTGAGCGTGGCTGAGGTGCACCCATGACCAGCTCTGAAACCAGATTGCATAGCAGAGAAGGTATGGTGAGATTCGAAATGGTCGGTAATCTGTTTGTTGACTTGGCTTTCGAAGACCTTAGAAAGGCACGGTAGGATAGATATAGGTCTGTAGCAGTTTGGGTCAAGAGTGTCCCCCCCTTTGAAGAGGGGGATGACCGCAGCTGCTTTCCAATCTTTGGGAATCTCAGATGACACGAAAGAGAGGTTGAACAGGCTAGTAATAGGGGTGGCAACAATTTCGGCAGATAATTTTAGAAAGAAAGGGTCCAGATTGTCTAGCCCGGCTGATTTGTAGGGGTCCAGATTTTGCAGCTCTTTCAGAACATCAGCTGAATGGATTTGGGAGAAGGAGAAATGGGGAAGGCTTGGGCGAGTTGCTGTTGGGGGTGCAGTGCTGTTGTCCGGGGTAGGAGTAGCCAGGTGGAAAGCATGGCCAGCCGTAGAAAAATGCTTATTGAAATTCTCAATTATGGTGGATTTATCAGTGGTGACAGTGTTTCCTATCTTCAGTGCAGTGGGCAGCTGGGAGGAGGTGTTCTTATTCTCCATGGACTTTACAGTGTCCCAGAACTTTTTTGAGTTAGTGTTGCAGGAAGCAAATTTCTGCTTGAAAAAGCTAGCCTTGGCTTTTCTAACTGCCTGTGTATAATGATTTCTAGCTTCCCTGAACAGCTGCATATCACGGGGGCTGTTCGATGCTAATGCAGAACGCCATAGGATGTTTTTGTGTTGGTTAAGGGCAGTCAGGTCTGGGGAGAACCAAGGGCTATATCTGTTCCTGGTTCTAAATTTCTTGAATGGGGCATGTTTATTTAAGATGGTTAGGAAGGCATTTTTAAAAAATATCCAGGCATCCTCTACTGACGGGATGAGATCAATATCCTTCCAGGATACCCCGGCCAGGTCGATTAGAAAGGCCTGCTCGCAGAAGTGTTTCAGGGAGCGTTTTACAGTGATGAGTGGAGGTCGTTTGACCGCTGACCCATTACGGATGCAGGCAATGAGGCAGTGATCGCTGAGATCTTGGTTGAAGACAGCAGAGGTGTATTTAGAGGGGAAGTTGGTTAGGATGATATCTATGAGGGTGCCCGTGTTTAAGGTTTTGGGGAGGTACCTGGTAGGTTCATTGATTATTTGTGTGAGATTGAGGGCATCAAGTTTAGATTGTAGGATGGCTGGGGTGTTAAGCATGTTCCAGTTTAGGTCGCCTAGCAGCACGAACTCTGAAGATAGATGGGGGGCAATCAGTTCACATATGGTGTCCAGAGCACAGCTGGGGGCAGAGGGTGGTCTATAGCAGGCGGCAACGGTGAGAGACTTGTTTTTAGAGAGGTGGATTTTTAAAAGTAGAAGTTCAAATTGTTTGGGTACAGACCTGGATAGTAGGACAGAACTCTGCAGGCTATCTTTGCAGTAGATTGCAACACCGCCCCCTTTGGCAGTTCTATCTTGTCTGAAAATGTTGTAGTTTGGAATTAAAACTTCAGAATTTTTGGTGGTCTTCCTAAGCCAGGATTCAGACACAGCTAGAACATCCGGGTTGGCAGAGTGTGCTAAAGCAGTGAATAGAACAAACTTAGGGAGGAGGCTTCTAATGTTAACATGCATGAAACCAAGGCTATTACGGTTACAGAAGTCGTCAAAAGAGAGCGCCTGGGGAATAGGAGTGGAGCTAGGCACTGCAGGGCCTGGATTCACCTCTACATCGCCAGAGGAACATAGGAGGAGTAGAATAAGGGTACGGCTAAAAGCTATGAGAATTGGTCGTCTAGAACGTCTGGAACATAGAGTAAAAGGAGGTTTCTGGGGGCGATAAAATAGCATCAAGGTATAATGTACAGACAAATGTATGGCAGGATGTGAATACAGTGGAGGTAAACCTAGGTATTGAGTGATGAAGAGAGAGATATTGTCTCTAGAAACATCGTTGAAACCAGGAGATGTCATTGCATGTGTGGGTGGTGGAACTAATAGGTTGGATAAGGTATAGTGAGCAGGACTAGAGGCTCTACAGTGAAATAAGCCAATAAACACTAACCAGAACAGAAATGGACAAGACATATTGACATTAAGGATAGGCATGCTTAGTCGAGTGATCAAAAGGGTCCGGTGAGTGGAGAGGTTGGTTGGTGATTTAGACAGCTAGCCAGGGCATCGGTAGCAAGCTAGCATAGGATGGAGGTCTGTTAGCCACCCCTTACGTTCCGTCAGTAGATTAGTGGGGTTCCGTGTGGTAGAGGGGATTAATCCAAATCACACAACAACAACAAAAATAAAAACAATAGATATAGTTATAGAGGCCCAAGAAGAAAATATAATAATAATAATTTAAAAAATAATTTAAAAAAAAAATAATAATAAAAAAATTGTCCGATTGTCTATTCAGATAGCAGCCGGTAAGACAGCTAACGGTTAGCAGGCCGCAGATGGGCGTTCAGGTAACGTCGCGACGGAGTAGCCGGCCGAATAACTCCTTCGGGTAGATAACGTCGGCAGTCCAGTTGTGAAGGCCCGGTGGGGCTCCGCTAAGGCAGTAAAACGGGTCCGGATAGGTGACTGCAGCCCAGGTGTGATTGATGGAACTCAGGAGTGATTGACGGAGCTTGCTAGCTCCGATGGTCACACGGATAGCAGCTAGCTAGCTGTGAGATCCGGGTATGAATGTCCAGGGACATGGAGAGAAAAATTGGTCCGGTATGTTCCGTTCCGAGCCGCGCTGCGCCGTACAGAACTGGCGATAGATTTTCGAGCTAAAGGATAGCTGATGACCACAAACCGTGGTTAGCTGAATATTAACGATTTGCCAGTAAAGGAGCTAACTAGCTTCTGAACTAGCTTCTGGATTAGCTTCTGGCTAGTTTCAGGCTAGCTTCTTGGAGTTTCTGGCTAGCTTCTTGGAGGATTACAGATCTGAGGTAAATAATACTTTTTTATAAATATACATTGGTGAGGCGGGTTGCAGGAGAGTGTTTTGAAGATGAGTTGATGGAAAATAAAAATAAAATGTATGTGAAAAAGTTGTAAATATATATATATACAGGACACGACAAGACGAGGACAAAAGACGTCTGAACTGCTATGCCACCTTGGAGACACTAAGCAAGCTGGTCCTGGGGCTCTGTTCACAAACACACCCCACAATGCCCCAGGACACAATTAGACCCAACCAAATCATGAGAAAACAAAAAGAGAAATACTTGACACATTGGAAAGAATTAACAAAAAAACTGAGCAAACCAGAATGCTATTTGTCCCTAAACAGAGTACACAGTGGCAGAATACTTGACCACTGTGACTGACCCAAACTTAAGGAAAGCTTTGACTATATACAGACTCAGTGAGCATAGCCTTGCTATTGAGAAAGGCCACCGTAGGCAGACCTGGCTCTCAAGAGAAGACAGGCTATGTGCACACTGCCCACAAAATGAGGTGGAGACTGAGCTGCACTTCCAAACCTCCTGCCAAATGTATGACCATATTAGAGACGCATATTTCCCTCAGATTACACAAATCCACAAATAATTCGAAAACAAACCCAATTTTGATAAACTCCCACATCTACTGGGTGAAATACCAGTGTGCCATCACAGCAGCAAAATTTGTGACCTGTTGCCACAAGAAAAGGTCAACCAGTGAAGAACAAACACCATTGTAAATACAACCCATATTTATGCTTATTTATTTCCCCTTTTGTACTTTAATTTGCACATCGTTTCAACACTGTATATATACCATACATAATGACATTTGTAATGTCTTTATTCTTTTGGAACTTCTGTGAGTAATGTTTACTGTTCATTTTTATTGTTTATTTCACTTTTGTATATTATCTACTTCACTTGCTTTGACACTGTTAACATATGTTGCCCGTGCCAATAAAGCCCCTTGAATTGAATTGAGAGAAAGAGAGAGGAGGGGGGTAGGAGAAGAGGGTGAAGGAGAGAGAGGGAGGGAGAGGGGGATGAAGATGGAGAGAGCAGGGAAGAAGGAAGGTGAGAGGGAGGGAGGGAGAGAGAGAGCAGGAAGAAGATGGGAGAGAGGGAGAGAGAGGGGAACGGGGAGAAGATGAGGGTGAAGAAGAGAGAGAAACAGGGAGACGATGAGAGAGAAACGGGGAGGAGAGGAGGGTGAAGAAGAGAGAAACAGAGAAGATGAGGGTGAAGAAGAGAGAGAAACAGGGGGAGGAGAGGAAGAAGTGAGAGAAACGGAGAAGATGAGGGTGAAGAAGAGAGAGAAACAGGGGGAGGAGAGGAGGGGGAAGAAGAGAGAGAAACAGGGGGAGGAGAGGAGGGGGAAGAAGTGAGTGAAACAGGGGGAGGAGAGGAGGGGGAAGAAGTGAGTGGGCAGGTCAGACCACTTGTTGGCTTATTGCTGGTCCATCGGAAGGATGGAAGGATTGTTTTCTCCTTTTCTTGCTTTGTTTTGTCTGGCGATGCATTCGGTTGGTTTTCCCGTCGTATGGCTCCCCCTTCTCTTTCTCTCTCTCTCTCTCTCTTTCTCTCTCTCTCTTTCTCTCTCTCCACTTTCTTACATCTCTACCTCTTGACACCTCTTTCTGTGTTGTTGGTTTAAAGGATCAATGGAAAAGCCCCCTGTGGTTCTCGCCCACCCACCCACTCACAACCACACACACACAAACACAAGCACGCACACAAACACACACAGACACACATACTCTCTCTTCCTTTCAATTAAATTCAAAGGGCTTTATTGGCATGGGAAACATATGTTTACATTGCAATAGCAAGTGAAATGCATAATCAACAAAAGTAAAATAAACCCCAAAAAATGTACAGTAAACATTTCAAATGTCATTCTCTCACTCTCTCTCAATTCAGTTCAATTCAAAGGGCTTTATTGGCATGGGAAACAAATGTTTACATATGTTTTCTCTTTCTTTCCCCCTCTCATCCATGTCTCCTTTCTTATTTCACTGGCTTCACTGCTCACTTGAAAATAGAGTGAAAGGAGAAAGGTGTAGTAGCCTGGAGAGTCCTTAATGACCTTGTCAGTGGGGATTTTAGCATGTAAATCTTGGTGGGGCAAACTCCCCCAATTTGTAGATATATGCCAGCAAAGCCACTACACAACACTAAACAATACATTAGTTGCTCTATAAAGGTGACAAACGGTGACCACAAACTGTTAGGGCCTACATAAAGCTGTTCCAACAGCAGAGCTTTCTTTTCAGCACCATGGAGTGAATCCTTACCACCGCTACACCTGGCTATCAGCGGAACTTGTCTGGCAGCGAAACAGTTCATTCAGCCTCATTTACTGCCTTTAAAAAAAACATTGCTGATATGGCTGACTTGCTTAAACAAATGTGGTTTCTACTGACAATTGACATGTACAAACTATGGCACAAGGGAACGACGAGCGGATGAGAGGCCATCCGTAATTTAGATGAAGACATTCATGAGCGAGCTAGGTCTGACGTAGTCAATATAACCATTTGTCCAGCACTTTTTAAATGTGCAGCCACAGGATTCAGAACATGGGCCATTCTTACAGTGTTCTCCCTGTACACCAAGTCAGAACTGAAGGAAAAATAAAGGGGTATATAAGCAGACAATGAAAGCTTTTACAATATTCAATGATTACATTTTTCTAAAACAGCCTATAGGCTACATGTGCACCACCAAGTCAGAACAGTAGGCTAAGTTATGAGGGGGAAAGGGACCACAATATTAGGGTGAGGCACATTGGCTACTAACAGCTTACTACACAACATAAACTTTATTTTAAGAATGTGAAATGTCAGAAAAATAGTAGAGAGAATTATTTATTTAAGTTTTCATTTCTTTCATCACATTCCCAGTGGGTCAGAAGTTTACATACACCCAATTACTATTTGGTAGCATTGCCTTTAAATTGTTTAACTTGGGTCAAACGTTTTGGGTAGCCTTCCACAAGCTTCCCACAATGAGTTGTGTGACTTTGGTCCATTCCTCGTGACAGGGTTGGTGTAACTGAGTCAGGTTTGTAAGCCTCCTTGCTCGCACATGCTTTTTCAGTCCTGCCCCAAAATGTTCTATAGGATTGAGGTCAGGGCTATGTGATGGCCACTCCAATACCTTGACTTTATAGTCTTTTAAGCCATTTTGCCACAACTTTGGAAGTATGCTTGGGGTCATTGTCCATTTGGAAGACCAATTTGCAACCAAGCTTTAACTTCCTAACGGATGTCTTGAGATGTTGCTTCAATATATCCACATAATTGTCCCTCCTCATGATGCCGTCTATTTTGTGAAGTGCACCAGTCCCTCCTGCAGCAAAGCACCCCCACAACATGATGCTGCCACCCCCGTGCTTCATGGTTGTGGGATGGTGTTCTTCAGATTGCAAGCATCCCCCTTTTGCCTCCAAACATAATGATAGTCATTATGGCTAAACAGTTCTATTTTTGTTTCATCAGACCAGAGGACATTTGTCCAAAAAGTGCAGTTGCAAACCATAGTCTGGCTTTTTTTATGGCGGTTTTGGAGCAGTGGCTTCTTCCTTGCTGAGCGGCCTTTCAGGTTATGTCAATATAGGACTCGTTTTACTGTGGATTTAGATACTTTTGTACCTGTTTCTTCCAGCATCTTCACAAGGTCCTTTGCTGTTGTTAAGGGATTGATTTGCACTTCCCTCACTAAAGTACGTTCATCTCTAGGAGACAGAGCGTGTCTCCTTCCTGAGCGGTATGACGGCTGCATGGGCCCATGGTGTTTATACTTGCGTACTATTGTTTGTACAGATGAATGTGGTACCTTCAGGCATTTGGAAATTGCTCCCAGGGATGCACCAGACTTGTGGAGGTCTACAATAGTTTTTTGAGGTCTTGGCTGATTTCTTTAGATTTTCCCATGATGTCAAGCAGAGGCACTGAGTTTGAAGGTAGGCCTTGAAATACATCAACAAGTACATCGCCAATTGACTCAAATTATGTCAATTAGCCTTTCAGAAGCTTCTAAGAAAGACCATGGCATAATTTTCTGGAATTTTCCAAGCTGTTTAAAGGCACAGACAACTTAGTGTATGTAAACTTCTGACCCACTGGAATTGTGATACAGTGAAGATATAAGTGAAATAATTTGTCTGTTAACAACTGTTGGAATCATGCTGTTGGAGTCATGCACAAAGTAGTTGTCCTAACCAACTTGCCAAAACTATAGTTTGTTGTACTTCAACTGTATATATATATACATACATATATATATATATATGTGGGTCTCAAAACAGGTTCCTGCCCATAATGACTGGTTGTCACTGGACCTTAAAAAGGAAGACAACAAACATAGACACGCACATATTCACTTTTCACAATTTTTACATACGTTTTGCGCTCTGAGGTAACATTCTTAAATAAATAATAATATGTTTATAGCAGAATACACACATGAATTCTTGTTTTCAGTCAAGTATTTTGGTACTGGATTATATTTAGTGTCGGCATCATTCCGAGGTCTGAAACGTCTATTCCAGTCAACAGCTAAGCTCCATCGCCATCTAGCGGTCATCAATAGCAAACCTCCACAGTGGTAGACAATGCCGGTTGAATTTAATGTGCGTGCTCAAGTTGATGTTTTTTGGTTACATTAAAATCAATGATATAAGCAGACCAGACCCAGCTTCTGTTGCATGGGTGTCTATGGGAGATCCCCCGTTAAGAAGACATGGAACTGACAATTTTTTTCAAAGGTAAACGGCCTGAGTGAACCATCTTCATTTTTCCATCATCTTTGGTTGAAGTGTTTGAAGTCGGCTCTGAGTTCTCAGTTCTAGCAGTAAGGGGACTCAGAGGTTTGCGTGAAGAAATCTTCACATGTTTATGTCAGCCTCTAGACCACGGTTTCCCAAACTCGTTCCTGGCCCCCACTTACCCTAGCACTACACAGCTGACTCAAATAATCTAAGCATGATGATGAGTTGGTTGTTTGAATCCGCTGTGTAGTGCTACGGCAAAAACCCTAGCACTGCAAGGAGCGAGTCTGGGAAACCCTGCCCAACTCTTACCCTACGAGGTCCGGAGCCTGCTGCTACTCTGTTCTACCTGATAATTAATTGCACACACCTGGTGTCCCAGGTCTGAATCAGTCCCTGATTGGAGGGGAACAATGAAAAAAAGCAGTGGGACTGGCTTCGAGGTCCAGAGTGGAATTTGAAGGCTCTAGACATCTAAGGTAAAATAAGTATTTTTTCCCCTGATGGTTAAGGCTGGCATTGGGAGATACACAACTGATCCTAGATACATTATGTGCTTAAGGACAGCTACCCAAAGCTGTCAATACTATCTAACATAGTTCATGGAAACCTTGAAGCTAAGGGATCATTTTAAAGGGGTCATGCCTGAAAGTATGTCCCCCCCCCCTGTGTGTGGTTGATCCTGTGTATGCCACAACGTAGCTCTATTCTGCACTCCTTAATTGTCAATGAGAGGCAGCATGTCTTTAAGAGACTTCTGGAAATAGATCATTTGATTTTCCTTTTCACGAGGTCTGCACATAACCAACCTCAAACTGTGGGTCCAATGAACGTGACCTTCACATCTACACATTGCCGCGTGATTCGTCTCGGACTCAAAGGCCTCATGTGCCCTCCGGCCTAGGAGAATACAGAGCCATTTGGGATGCAGACCTGGTCTACTACACTGTTAGAACACAAAAGAAGCCTTATAGAACACTGACTTCCAGAGCCAGGTTGCCTGGCAACATCACGAATACTGACGCACGTGCATCACAGGGGAAGAAGGGTCGTGCGTTGTTGTGATTCTGAATTGTCAGATAGCTATCAACAATGACAAGCTGCCAGACGGGGAATCGTAGGCAGCTTGTTTCCGCTAGTTGTCCTTGATACAATGTCTTGTTTTGACTTATACCACATCCATAATAATATGGCAAAAATTTGAACTACAACTGTAACAATGTATTCCAGAGACAACAAGTGCTCATTGTGAAAATGTACTTGATTTCAATAAGCATTTGGAGGCTAAATATAGTTTAGATGTTGTCAACAGTCCTATGATTCTAAGCCAACCCGTCTGTTTCGCCCTGATGATGTGCACTCATCTGTTTTGTTGCTAGACAACACACCCGTCTATGGAGAAGGTTCTATATGGAAAAAGGTACTGTGTAGAACCCTTGTACTTGTAGAATAACACTTTTAGACGCCTTTTTTCAGAGTGTAGACCGTATAGTCGTTGTTGACTTTGTGTGACCTGGTCTCCTTGACTTGAGGGGGTAGCTATTCACCAATACAAAAGCTTATATGCATTAGGTACACAGCACTGTTTGTTACAGTAGATTTCACAGAATCCAAAGGGTAGTTGTTATGTAATTATTATATAATTACTGCATAACCATGTTATTTTAAAGTAACAATACCTGGTAAATAGTAGACTTTGTGTGTGCGTTTGTGTGTGTGTGTGTGTACATGATTGTGCCTGTGCATGTTTGTATATGCACATTCAGTGCCTTCTGAAAGTATTCAAACCCCTTGACTGATTCCACATTTTGTTGTGTTACAGCCTGAATTCGGAATTGATTAAATAAATAAAAAATCTCACCCATCTACACACAATACCCCATAATGACAAAGTGAAAACATGTTTTTTTTAACACCCCTGAGTCAATACATGTTAGAAGTATCTTTGGCAGAGATTACAGCTGTGAGCCTTTCTGGGTAAGTCTCTAAGAGCTTTGCACACCTGGATTGTACAATATTTACACATTATTGATTTTTTTTAAATCTGCCAGTTGGTTGTTGATCATTGCTTAGACAGCCATTTTCAAGTATTTTCATAGATTTTCAAGCCGTTTCAAGTCAAAGCCACTCAGGAACATTAAATGTTGTCTTGGTAAGCCATTGCATATTTGGCCTTGTGTTTTAGGTTATTGTCCTGCTGAAAGGTTCATTTGTCCCCCAGTGTCTGTTGGAAAGCAGACTGGATCTGGTTTTCCTCTAGGATTCTGCCTGTGCTTAGCTTAATTCCATTTCTTTTTATCCTAAAAAAAAACCTCCCCAGTCCTTGCCGATGACAAGCATACCCATAGCATGATGCAGCCACCACCATGGTTGAAAATATGAAGAGTGGTACTCAGTGATGTGTTGTGTTGGATTTGCCGTTTTACTTGTCTTATTCCTTCTTTTCACTCTGTCATTTAGGTTAGTATTGTTCTTTATCCATCCTTAATTTTCGGCTCTCAAGTCATTCAACTTTTTAATGTCACCATTGGTCTCATGGTGAAATCCCTGAGCGGTTTCCTTCCTCTCCGGCAACTGAGTTAGGAAGGACACCTGTGTCTTTGTAGTGCCTGCGTGTATTGATACACCATCCAAAGTGTCACCTGTCCTGTCCTTGTGGTTGTCTCCACCACCTCCAGGTGTCGCTTATTATCCCCGGGATATTTATCCCTGTGTTTCCTGTCTCTCTGTTCAAGTTTGTCTTGTTTGCCAAGTCAACCAGCGTTTTTCCTTGCTCCTATTTTTCCCAGTCTCAGTTTGTTTCTATTCCTCCTGGTTTCGACCCTTGCCTGTCCAGACTCCGAACCCGACTGCCTTTTCTGACTACCAGCCTGCCTATCCGCTTGTACTCTTTTGTACTCTGATCTGGTTTCTGACCCCTGCCTGGCCTGACCTCGAGACTCCCTATCGTCTGGTACTGTTTTGGCTCTGACCTGGTTTATGAACTCTCGCCTGACCCCGACCTGCCTTTGCCTACTCCCTTTGATACAACAAATATCGGCGCTCTACCATCTGCCTCCTGTGTCTGCATGTAGGTCTTTCCTTGTGTCCTTATAGTATGCTGCTTTTTTTATGTGGTATTGTAAAACCTCCCAGGTCTTTGTGGTTGAATCTGTGTTTGAAAGTCACTGCTCGACTGAGGTACCTTACATATATTTGTATGTGTGGGGTACAGAGATGAAAAAATAATGTTAAACACTATTAATGCACAAAGAGTGAGTCCATTTAACTTATTATGTGACTGACTTGTTGAGTACATTTTTACTCTTGAACTAATTTAGGCTTGCCATAACAAAGGGGTTGAATACTTATTGACTCAAGACATTTCAGCTTTAAATTGTTTATTCATTTGTAAGCAATTTGAAAAATATAATTCAACTTTGACATTATGGGGTTATTTTGTAGGCCAGTGACACAAAATCTCAATAAAATGTTTAATTCAGGCTGTAACACAAAAAAAATGTCAAGGGGTGTGAATACTTTCTGAAGGCACTGTACATACTGTGCTTAGCCTATGGCTGTACAGGCCTGTGTGAGCTCCAGACAGAGCCCAACAGCAGGTCAGTGCCAGATGACTTGCAGAAAGAAAGAACAGGGCACTGTGTTGTTATATAATAGAACAGGGGAATGAGTTGGAGTTTAATAACCGGGCTGGCTGGCTGGCAGGCTCAGGGAGGGAGAAGGGGTGTCCTCCAGTCATAGTCCAGTAAACACACATGCACGCAAGATGCGCGCAAGGACAAACATTCACGCAAGAACGTGCACACTTGCACACACACACACACACACGTAACAAAGTAAAACTGTTGATATTGTGAGCGTACCCTTGCTGGTCTGCCAGTACCAGTTGTGTCTCATTTGAAAGGCAAGAGCTCCAGTTTGAAGGAGCTATAGTTCCGGTCTTTCTTCGTTGTTGGATGCATGTTGTAGCTGGCGTAAGTAATTGCTCGCTCTTGGCGATCTTGAACTTGTGCATCTTGAACCAGCCCAACGTCTTGAACCAGCCCCCAGCTCTTCAAGGTTGGCACCTGTGTACAGTCGGAAGGGGAGCGAGAAGTCTGCTTAGGCCAGGAAAGGGCCACTCAACAAGGCTCTTCAATTTGGAGAAGCCTGGATGAGATGCCGGTAATAACTAGCAAAGCCAAGAAAGGACCGTACTTGCTTCACAGTCTGGAGAACTGGCCACTCCCTCGTCAATTTAGCCTTGGATGGATCTGTATCCACCCCCTTCTAGCTGATGACGTGGTCAAGGTATGGAGTTCCAACCCATGGTCATGCAGCTTCTGGAAAACCTGTTCCAGAAAGGCCAGATGGCCTCCGAAATCCGGCGAGTCCACAATGATGCCGTTGAGGTAAATCAGCAGGGAATCCCCCAGACACCACTGCATGAGCCTCTGAAGCGTGGTGGGGGCATTGGTCAAACCGAAACCCAGGGACGTGGTAAAGGTAGTTTTCTCACGGTCCACTGAGCTTTCTTTAGCCTCGTTAGTGACTCCGCTAGGCGTCTTTGTGAGTGGCCTCGTTCAACTTCATGTAATCGACTCATTGCTTGGAGGAGAGCCCTCAACTTGGGTTACAAGCTCGGGGACAGGCCCAATACCGCTGTCCACACACACACACACACACAATCTTCCAGTCATATCCTAGTTCCACAATCCTGTGCACCTGTAAGGAATGGGAGGAGGTAGGTCTGGGATCTCCACCTGAGAACTCACACATCCTTGTCTACATCATACATAAAGTATGGTGACAGGTCTGTAACACTGTAGGATAGCCCCCTGCTAACTCTCTCTCTCTCTCTCTCTCTCTCTGTCCCCCTCTCTCTGCTTGCTCATTTACTGTAAATACACTGAGTGTACAAAACATTCGTTTATTTAAAAAAAAAACATTTTAACCTTTATTTAACTAGGCAAGTCAGCTAAGAAGTAATTCTTATTTAAAAGGATGGCCTACCCCTGCCAAACACTAACCCGGACGACGATGGGTCAATTGTGCGCCACCCTATCGGACTCCCAATCACGGCCGGTTGTGATACAGCCTGGAATTGAACCAGGGTCTGCAATGACGCCTCTACCACTGAGATGCAGTGCCTTGGACCGCTGCGCCTCTCAGGAGGTTGCTATTGTTCTTTTCATGACATAGCATTCAGCTGGATTCACCTGGTCAGTCTATGATCCCTTATTGATGTCACCTGTTAAATCCACTCCATTTTGTAGTAGGTGCCAGGCGCAGCGGTTTGTGTCAAGAACTGCAAACGTTTTGTGTGTGTATCAAGAATGGTCCACCACCCAAAGGACTAGTAGCTGGCACAGCCACAAAGTCTGATTTTAAACCTAACCTTAACCACGCAGCTAACTCGAATGCCTTACCCTAACCTTAATTTTTGTTTTCATTAACCTTTACAATATAGCACATTTAGACTTTGCAGCTGGCCTATTTAGTGGAAATCACTCAGTTCTGCCTCAAGGACCAGACTCATCCTAAGAAAGCTCAACCTGCTTAATTAAGAGGCATGAGAAGAAGAAAAATGTATATTACAAATTGAACATCTATTGCAGGATAAATCAATGTTAGAGTTTGCATAGCTTGCCATAAATGAATGTTGCATTTTACTGTATGTGTTGGTTATGTAGGCTTCATTGCTTTCTACTACAGATAATAATATGATTAGGCTATATCTTTACTTTTGTCATTCTACTTCATTTAACTAGATTTTTTTTTAAATAATAGGACTTGGAAATATGGAAATATAGATTAGCCAAATTGTTTTACCTAAGAATAACCCCAAAATTAAGGACTATTTAACCTACTCTGTCGTTCATGATTTGTTGTCATGGAGGACTGATTGGGCTCATTGCTTCGAGTTGAAACTTAAATGCAGCTCTCGGAATTATATACTTTGAGCACTACTTTGAGCACTATTGAAAAATTCATTCCATATGCTACATTTGCTATAGGCCTATTGTTTACGTTTTTGGTTGGTGGCACTTTGATATCTAGATCATTTGCAGCTGTTAAGTCTTTCAAACATGCGCGAGTTTGAGCATGTGTCCGTTAGGCCTATGGAATTTTTTTTTTTTAAATCAGCACGACTTTGACTGTACAATAAAAGCCCCGCTCGTTGTCTTATTAAATTAAACTCGGGGTGCATTTTTCACAAGCTGTCCACTGGGGCATATTCTGTTGCAAAACGTTTCTTAAACGTAAGCAAGCGGAAAGAAACGGGGAGGGAGATACCTGAATTTGTTTTAAATAGAAACGTTCTGCTCTGTTTGCTTCTGGTTGGAACTTAAACGTTTTTTCATAAGGAATAGACCATTGGTTGCAAAAACAATGATTGATAGGCTTCTAAACCCCTGGGTAGATATTGATTTAATGGTTATGATCAAGCCTGACCTTTGACTTTTCAGCCTCGAAAACGTGAAAGTGTTTCCGTTCTTATCTTCTCATTTCTCACATCTCTTTCCCTCTGTATGGCTGTATGGCTGTCTCATCTTGTTCAGTAGATCTTCAGGTTACAAAAACCTCTCTCTCTCTCTCTCCATTAAATTCAATTCAAAGGGCTTTATTGACATGTGAAACATATGTTTACATTGCCAAAGCAAGCTAAAAAGAAAATATACTAAAGTAAAATAAACAATCAGAAGTTAAACTGTGAACTCTCTCTCTCTCTCTCTCCCTCTCCTTCTAGAAAGTTCACAATCCTATGTTATGTACTGCTGGTTTGATGCAAGGTTCTGGTCTGTGTGGCATAATAACGGCTTGTCAACGTTCTGTGACTCCATCCCGTTGGATCAGCCAGAGGCACACAGGAATGCCTCTGTTCTTATAAAGACCCATCTCACGTCCACGCTATAACTAACACTGTTTAGCCATGGCTATGCAAGGCACGGAAATAACTGTCTACAGCACAGCGACATACTTCATATCCAGACAGTGTGTTATGTGTAACTACTTTTTTATAGGCCTGGCACAGTTTCAAGTTTCAGTTTCAAGTTTTATTAGTCATGTGTACAGGATACAGGTGGTACTGTATACACCGTCCAATGAAATGCTTACTTGCAGGTTCCTTCTCGACCATGCAAGAACGATCAAATACTAAAAATAAGAATACTAACATAATGTAAATGGCTCAGTAGAATTTTTAATTTTTTTAGCATAAGTACAATGCAGGAATGCACAATTTAAAGTCCAATATTTAGTGAGAGTCAGCAGCCCACACTATTTATTTGATCCATACTGTACGTAACACGCTATTGTCTCCTAGCAGCTTCCAAACTTTCTCGTCCGAGGCCCAAAAATGTATTAAATCCAATCAGATATGCCCCCAATCATTTTCATCTAAAAGGCCACAGTGACTTTTTTTAACGCAACAAAATACACATCAAAACACACGAGTGCATTTTCATTAGGTGCAATCACTGGGCTCTGTGAAATATTCAGATTTTACTACGTGGCTATGTGTTTTACAACTCAAATAGGATCAGGTCCAACAGCAATGTGTGCAATGACTTTTACCTCTAATGTCTTAGTCTCTGTTTTGAAACGTGTCTGTATGTCCTGTCTGCTGTTTTTAAAATGTCTGATGTACATATGTTGTCCTTTAGTATGTCATGTGTTACATTTGACATGTTCACCTGCTCCAGGGACTGTCACAACTTCTGCCGAAAGTCGGTTCCTCTCCTTGTTCGGGCGGTGTTCGGCGGTTGACGCCACCCGTCTTCTAGCCGTCATCGATCTATTTTTCACGTTCCATTTGTTTTGTCTTGTTTTCACACTCACCTGGTTTCAGTTTCCTAATTATATGTTGTATATGTTCCCTCTGTTTCCCCCATGTCCTTGTTGGGAATTGTTTAGTATAAGTACTTGTGCTTTATGTGACTGGTGCGTCATGGGTTTTGTGTTTTTTTTTATTTTTGTAAACCGGTAGTTATGTACATTAAACGGCTCCGGCCATTTACCAAGTTCTGCTCTCCTTCGTTTGACTTCCATGCCACCAGCTACGCACCCCTGACAGGGACAGAAGATGTAGATGAACGCATCACTTCTGTGTTGCATGTTTTTGTTGTACACTGTCCCTGTCCAAATAAACGTAATAAATAAATAAAATGTCTTTGAAGGAGCGAGTCAGGAGGTCACCTTTTACAGCACAGGACAGTGAGGTCAGGGAGGTCGGGAGTAGCCTATGACCGTACAGTAGTTGGAATAATAGCATAGATACTCCTTTGCTTTGGACCTAATTTGACCTAATTTTACATACGTCCAGTGATAATGTGCTTATCGTAGTGGTGATCTTGTGTCACATTGAGCCCTTCATATGACTGGTGTTTATGCATGCTCTGAGGATTCCTGTGAAGTTCTACTTTCAATGCTTGATACCTCAACACCCAAGCAAACACCAGGATGGCTTGTCCTCCTGTTTGAAAGCTATGTCGCTAAGTTAAGGCAACACATGTTTGAGACCAATGTCTCTAAGCTAAGCTAAGGTAATTCTGAACATTCTGCTCCACTTTGAGTAGACTGAAATGTCCGGAAGTGGTGGCGGTAACCCTGAAGGACAGGAGAAAGGAGCCCGTAACCCTGGCCTGGTTTGGCTGGCTAAATACCAAACACAACAGCTGTGTCTGAAATGCACCATTTTTACAATATAGTGCACCACGTTTGACAGGCCTCGTAAGACTCTGGTCAAAAGTAGTGCACTAACCTCTCTCGATTGGCTCTCGGCCTCAGCCTTGTCTGAGTCAACATGACCACAGCACAGCACACATTGATGGGCCAGCAGCCCACCCTGTCTGTCCACATCACCGCTGCTGGGCTGACCATCTGTTTCACACATCGACAACACATAAAATGACAAAACACTGACCACCGGTATCTCTGTCTAATCTATGGCCTACCTCTCTCCCTGACACATGTGCCTACATGGGATGCTCACAATCCTGTCTTGGAACAAAGGATCTGAATACTTATGTAAATAAAACCATTCTGAAAACCTGTTTTCGCATTTGTCATTATAGGGTATTTATTGTAAATTGATGAGGGGGGGGGGGGTACAATTTAATCCATTTAAGAATACGGCTGTAACGTAACAAAAAGTGGAAAGAGGGACGGGGTCTGAATTACCTTCCAAATGCAAATGCATCCAGGGGCCAAAACAAACACACCCCAACCTTGACCAATTCCCGGAAGGATGTGTACGGCCACCCTGATAAGAGCCATCTGCATGAGTAGAGATCTGGCTCTGAACAGACAGAACAGATATTGTTACACCAGGTTAGCTACCAGGCCTATCATTTGGGTGCTGTGGTAAGATTGAATTAGTACATCTAGTGGAACCATGGTACTTGGGATGTGGCATGTGACTTCATCAGATGATAGACCTGCTTGAAAAAATCTGGTACCATGTGAGATATACTAGTGTGGTGTATGCAGGACTAATACTGTTTCAGCACATTATCAGACACAGAAAACATTGTTTTTATATTCACATGGTGGGCATGCAATCAGGTTACAACCAGCACGTTTGGTAAACACCTACTGCAGAAACGTACAGAGACATACAGACAGACAGACAAGCAGTCTGACAGACAGATGGACGGAGAGACAGACAGACAGACAAGCAGTCCGACAGACAAACAGACGGAGAGACAGAGAGACAGACACACAGACACACACACTACCACATGCACGCAATGACAGTTGACCCGGGATGGCATTGGTCCACATCATGAAGTGTGTGTCCTCAGCAGGCACATTCCTCCGCTGGATAACAGTATTATGTGGTCTTTAACCCTGTTAGACTACATCCCCCTTTCATAATTCCTGCTGTGTGTGTCTGTCTACTAGTATTTTACCAGGCATTAGCCTACATCTAAGGATGCACTTTGAGAAGCAAGGTAGGACAAATATTAAGCAAAAAAAAACACAATAACACGCATGCTAACTGGATAATATCACATTAATATCATATTATTCACTGGTATCTGTCTCGTCTATGATGATTCACCTCCACCCGCCCATCCCCGCAACACACACACACAACACCATCATTCCTGTTCCCAAGAACTCTAAGGCTTCATGCCACAATGACTACCGCCCTCTAGTACTCTCATCTGTAATCATGAAGTGCATTGAGAAGCTGGTTATGGCACACATTAACTCCATCATCCCAGACATCCTAGACCAAGACCCACTCCAATTAGCATACCGCCCCAACAGATCCATAGACGACGCAATCTAAATTGCATTCCACACTGCCCTCACCCACCTAGACAAGAGGAATACCTACAGTGCATTCGGAAAGTATTCAGACCCCTTGACTTTTTCAACATTTTGTTACATTACAGCCTTATTCTAAAGTGGATGACATTTTTTATTTCCCCCCTCGTCAATCAACACGCAATACCTCATAATGGCAAAGCAAAAACAGTTGTTTTTTTATGTTTGCAAATGTATAATAAAACAAAAACAGAAATACCTTATTTCCTTAAGTATTCAGACCCTTTGCTATGAGACTCGAAATTGAGCTCAGGTGCATCCTGTCCACCTGTGGCAAATTCAATTGATTGGACATGATTTGGAAAGGCCTACATAAGGTCTCACAGTTGACAGTGCATGTCAGCGCAAAAACCAAGCAATACCAAGCCAAAAACCAAGCCATGATGTCGAAGGAATTGTCCGGCGAGGCATGGATCTGGAGAAGGGTACCAAAAAATGTGTTCAGCATTGAAGGTCCCCCAAAAACACAGTGGCCACCAAATTTGGAACTACCACGATTCTTCCTGGAGCTGGCCGCCCGGCCAAACTGTGCAATCGGGGAAGAAGGGCCTTGATCAAGGAGGTGACCAAGAACCAGATGGTCTCTCTGACAGAGCTCCAGAGTTCCTCTGTGGAGATGGGAGAACCTTCCAGAAGGACAACAATCTCTGCAGCACTCTACCAATCAGGCCTTTATGGTGGAGTGGCCAGACAGATGCCACTCCTCAGTAAAAGGAACATGGAGTTTGCCAAAAGGCACCTAAAGCACTCTCAGACCATGAGAAAGAAGATTATCTGATTATCTGAACCCGATCAAACATCTCTGGAGAGACCTGAAAATAGCTGTGCACTGACGTTCCCCATCAAACCTGACAGAGCTTGAGTGGATCTACAGAGAAGAATGGTAGAAACTCCCCAAATACAGGTGTGCCAAGCGTGTAGCCTCATACCCAAGAAGACTTGAGTCTGTAATCGCTATCAAAGGTGCTTCAATAAAGTACTGAGTAAAGGTACTGAATACTTTTGTAAATGTCATATTTCAGTGTTCATTTTTTGTAAATTTCAAAAAACCTGTTTTTGCTTTGTCATTATGGGGTATTGTGTGTAGATTGATGAGGGGGGGGGGGGGAACAATTAAATTCATTTTAGAATAAGCCTGTAATGTGACAAAATGTGGAAAACGTCAAGGGGTCTGAATGCTTTCCGAATGCACTGCATGTGAGAATGATGTTCATTGACTACAGCTCAGCGTTCAATACCCTTGTCCCCTCTAAGATCGTCACCAAGCTTAAGACCTTGAGACTGAACACTTCTCTCTGCAACTGGATCCTGGACTTCCTGACGGACCGATTCCAGGTGGTGAGGGTAGGCAACATCACCTCCGCCACGCTGACCCTCAACACGTGGGCCCCACAGGGGTGTGTGCTAAGTCCCCTCCTTAACTCCCTGTTCACCCATGACTGCGTAGCCACGCACGACTCCAACACCATCATCAAGTTTGCTGATGACACGATGGTGGTAGGCCTGATCACCAGCAATGATGAGACAGCCTACAGGGAGGAGGTCAGTCACCCGGCAATGTGGGGTTGAAACAACAACCTCTCCCTCAACATCAGTAAGACCAAGGAGATGATTGTGGACTACAGGAAATGGGGGGGGGGGGGTTCGAGCACGCCCCCATCCACATCGATGGGGCTGTAGTGGAGTGGGTCGAGAGCTTCAAGTTCCTCGGTGTCCAAATCACTTAGAACTTTAAATGGACCACACACACGCACAGTCGTGAAGAAGAGCCTTTCCCCTTCAGGAGGTTGAAAAGGTTTGGCATGGGCCCTCAAATCCTCAAAAAGTTCTAGAGCTGTACCACTGAGAGCATGTTGACAGGCTGCATCACTGATTGGTATGGCGATAGCACCGCCCTCGATCACATGGCGCTACAGAGGGTGGTGGGGACAGCCCATTACATCACTGGGGCCGAGCTCCCTGCCATCCAGGACCTCGATATCAGGTGGTGTGAAAGGAAGGCCCGGAAAACCGTTAAAGACTCCAACCACCCAAACCATAGACTGTTCTCTCCGCTTCTGCACGACAAGCAGTACTGATGCGTCAAGTCTGACACCAACAGGCTCCTGAAAGACTGCTAAATAGCTAACTAAATAGCTAACAAAATGGCTACAAGGACTATCTGAGTTGACCTTATTTTTGCACCGTCTCTATGCACACTCATAGTGCCCTACACACCACACACACTGATACTCCAAACACTCACTCCATCACACACACATAACTGCTGCTACTCTGTTTATTGTATATCCTGATGCCTAGTCACCTCACCCCTATACATATCTACCTCTATCAATCCAGTATCCCTGCACATAGTAAATATGCTACTGGAACTGACCCTGTACATAATATGCTTGCTTACTTTATCACGTTCTTCTGATTTTTATATCTTGTGTGTTTTTGCTTTGCCTTGCTATTTTTAGTATTACATTGTTATTGATTGCCGCAAGAAAGGAATGTCACTGTACTTGTGCATTAAATCTTGAAACTTGAAAACACACACAACCGTCGTCAGCCGGGCCGGTTGTTATCTAAATATTGTGCTGATCTTTTATCCCGTCTGAGGTCTGATGCAACAAGGGAACAGAAGAGGGGCAAGGTGACAGGTGCTTTAGAAGGCTCTAGAACATTTCTATTGATCTTTATCGGGCTGTAAACACTGGCAAACGGGGGAAAAGAACAAACAGGTCAGACTGTGATATCACAGCAGGTCAGCTCACTGAGCTCTCTTATTGGTCAAGTGAAAGGCGAGTCCTGTGTAGTTAGAATCTGTCTGTATGTATTTTAGAGCAGGTGACTCTCTTCCTCCCCTCAAAAAAGCAATAACAGATATGGAAAAGCACCCAAACAGCTCAGGGTGGGGCGGCAGGGTAGCCTAGTGGTTAGAGCGGTGGACTAGTAACCGGAAGGTTGCAAGTTCAAATCTGCCGAGCTGACAAGGTACAAGGTATCTGTCATTCTGCCCCTGAACAGGCAGATAACCCACTGTTCCTAGGCCATCGTTGAAAATAAGAATTTGTTCTTAACTGACTTGCCTAATTAAATGAAGGTTAATCTCTGTCTGAGCAACATAATACAGTACTTCGTGATGGGTGTCAAAGCCAAACAACCTCACAAGGCCAATGTATGTTAGAGCCTCACCACTCTGTTGTGTTGTGGTGTTTACTGTGTTCAAGACTAGTTACTGGAACTAGTCTCGTGACTTCTCCCTGAGATTCTTGGCACTAAGTTTTTAATGCTAAAATCATAAAAAAGAGAGACCAAATACATTTTGGGATTCTGATCATGTTCTATAATGTCAAAGGCAATTTAGGCCTAGGTAAGCCTTGTTTAATCAATCAATCAAACAAATGTATTTATAAAGCCTTTTTAACATCATTATAAAGCCTTTTTAACATCAGCTGATAGTGCCAGCCTAAAACACCAAACAGCAAGCAATGCAGATGTAGAAGCACGGTGGCTAGGAAATACTCCCTAGAAAGGCAGGAACCCAGGGAAGAAACATAGAGAGGAACCAGGCTCTGAGGGGTGGCCAGTCCTCCTCCGGCTGTGCCGGGTGGAGATTATAAGAGTCCATTTAGGTCAGATTGGTCTTCAAGATGTTCAAACATTCATACATACCAGCACTGTCAAATAATAATCAGAGTGGTTGTAGAGGGTGCAACAGGTCAGCACCTCAGGATTAAATGTCAGTTGGCATTTCATAGCCGATCATTCAGAGGTCGAGACAGCAGGTGCGGTAGAGTGAGAGAAAGAGAGGGCAAGTCAAAAACAGCAGGTCTGGGACAAGGTAGCACGTCCAGTGAAACAGTTCAGGGTTCCATAGCCAGAGGCAGAACAGTTGAAACGGGGAGCAGCAGCACAATCAGGTGGAATGGAAGCAGCCAGGAGTCATCAGGCCAGGTAGTCCTGAGGCATGATCCTAGGGCTCAGGTCCTCTGGGAGGGGAGGGAGAGAAGGAGAGAGAATTAGAGGGAGCATACTTAAATTCACACAGGACACCAGATAAAACAGGAGAATTATACCAGATATAACAGACTGACCCTAGCCCCCGACACATAGACTATTGCAGCATAGATACTGGAGTCTGAGACAGGGGTGAGTCGGGGGACACTGTGGCCCTGTCCGAAGATACCCATGGACAGGGCCAACCAAGCAGGATATAACCCCACCCACTTTGTCAAAGCACAGCCCCCACACACCACTAGAGGGATATCAACAGACCACCAACTTACTACCCTGAAACAAGGCTGAGTATAGCCCATGAAGATCTCCTCCTCCTCCTCCACGAGCCCGAAGGGGCGCAAAACCAGACAGGAAGAGCATGTCTGTGACTCAACCCACTCAAGTGACGCATATGGAAGAGCACCAGTATGGAAGAGCACCAGTAAGCCAGTGACTAAGCCTCCGTAATAGGGTCAGAGGCAGAGAATCCCAGTGGAGAGAGGGGAGCCGGCCAGGCAGAGACAGCAAGGGCGGTTCGTTGCTCCAGTGCCTTGCCGTTCACCTTCGCACCCCTGGCCCAGACTACAATAAATCATAGGACCTACTGAAGAGATGAGTCTTCAGTAAAGATTTAAAGGTCAAGAGTGAGTCTGCATCTCTCACATGGATAGGCAGACCATTCCATAAGTATGGATCTCTATAGGAGAAAGCCCTGCCTCCAGCTGTTTGCTTAGAAATTCTATTGACAATAAGCAGGCCTGCATCTTGTGACCGTAGCGTATGCGTAGGTATGTATGGCAGGACCAAATAGGAGAGATAGGTAAGAGCAAGCCCATGAAATGATTTGTAGTTTAGCAGTAAAACCTTGTAATCAGCCCGAGCCTTAACAGGAAGCCAGTGTAGAGAAGCTAACATTGCAGTAATGTGATCAAATTTTTGGGTTCTAGTCAAGATTCAAGCAGCCATCTTTAGCACTAACTGAATGTTTTTTTTATTTTATTTTATTTTTTTAACCTTTATTTAACTAGGCAAGTCAGTTAAGAACCAATTCTTATTTACAATGACGGCCTACCAAAAGGCAAAAAGTCTCCTGCGGGGACGGGGTACTGGGATATTTTTTTAATAAAAATGCCATATAAACAAAACACACATCACAAAAAGAGAGACAACACTACATAAAGAGAGACCTAAGACAACAAAATAGCAAGACAGCAACACATGACAACACAGCATGGAAGAAACACAACATAACAACAACATCGTAGCAACATGACACGGTAGCAGCGTAAAACATGGTACAAACATGATTGGGCACAGATAACAGCACAAAGGGCAAGAAGGTAGTGTCGTGACATTGTATTAGTTAATGTGACAACTGTTGCTCATCGAATTATTAAAGGTTTCTAATTAAGTGATTAACTGAATCAAGCAATTATTAGCTCATTAACCTGGGGCACCATGGGAAAATTAGTTTTATTGAGTTTCTATTTCCCAAATTAACTCAAAGAATATCAGAATATCGATTTTACAACAGCCGCTAATTAATCAGTTACCTCTACAGTCTCGTTCTGAACGACGCATAATCTGGGAATCTGCACGGACCCGGGTCTCACCAATGAGTTCGTACCACACCAATACATTCTAGGCTATTGATTAGAACTTAGTATAACGGGCCAACACACTATGGCGCGTATGAACCAAAATGGGGATTTAAAAGAGAGAGAAAAAGAGAAAGTACACGAGAGAAATATACATTTGGGTGAATTTGTCAGCTATGCTTATTCTAAACCTAGCCTTGCCCCAAACCGCCGCTCTTATGGGTCAGAATATAATGATGTAATTACGTGGGGAAGGTCTCCGTGGATTCTCCGCGTGGACCGTTCAGGCTGCTCAATGACGCACTTCTCCGGCGCAACTCTTTGGTTGTCCTCACGATGTCAGTGTCCTTTTGGCTTAGGAGTCTGTTCCCTCGCCCTTGCTCTGGAAGGGCTCTTCTGAGGACAGACAGCTCTGTAGCTCAGAGCTCACAGCGTAGGAATGAAACAGTGTAGATACCACGATTCGATGGGGAGTGGAGGCTAGGTATTTCGACTTGAATTCACCCGCTTAGACACAGCTATTCATCCGTAGCTTGGGTAGAAAGAGATTTCTTTGTCTTCAAACTTGTGTTGCGTTTTTTACTTTTTAGACCTCGGCTGCAGCTTGGGTCACTTAGTCCGATCTGTTAATTATTCAATCACAGGTTTTATACCCTTGGGTCAGAAGTGGGCGTAACCACCTTTAGGGCAATTCTCTGGGCGTACCAAGTTAAAAGGCAAGGTTTAGATTTGACTAAAATCCAATTTTAGACAACTAATCTCACATTTCGTCTTTACCAAAACATTCTGTTTGATTTGGACATTTTCCATACAACGTACAATGTATAAACATCAAACATATACTAAGTAAACTGTTGACGTTACAATGTTTTCGTAATAACGTCATCTATGGCATACATTTTCATATTCCATCTATCGTCGTGACCACCATTGTGGCTGACGGAAACCATTGTTCCAAAGTCCCATTATTTCATGTTTATTGTTCTGAGACTGGTTCTCCATAGTAACAGGACAAAAGGAATTTGTCTGTGGCCTAAGATTTACCATGGGAGTGAGGGGTCATAAAAAAACCACATCTTCAGACCCCTAGATCTCTCCTCCTCTGTTGGGGTTGAGAGATAATCTGTAGGGTTGTGGTCTCCTGTAACCTGACCTGATCAGGACAGACATGACAGTAGAGATAACAATACATCACGCAAAGCAGACACAACTGTCAGTAAAAGTGTATATGATTGAGTCTTTGAATGAAGAGATTGAGATAAAACTGTCCAGTTTGAGTGTTTGTTGCAGCTCGTTCCAGTTTATTTAGTGCTTTATCTGGGTAGCTGGAGAGGAAGGCATTGCAGTAGTCTAATCTAGAAGTGACAAACGCATGGATTAGCATTTCTGCATCAATTTTAGACAAAAAGGTTCTGATTTGTGAAATGTTTCGAAAATGGAAAAGAATTGTCCTTGAAATATTCTTGATATGTTTGTCAGGGTCCAAAGTAACACCGAGGTCCCTCACAGTTTTATTTGAGACGACTGTACAACCAAGATTAATTGTCAGATCCAACAGCCGATATCTTTGTTTCATGGGACCTAGAACTAGCATCTCTGTTTTGTCGATGTTTGAAAGTTTAAAAAAATCTGCCATCCACTTCCTTATGTCTGAAACACAGGCTTCCACAGAAGTCAATTTTGGGGCTTCACTATATTTCATCAAAATGTACAGCTGTGTGTTGTCTGCATATCAGTGAAAGTTGACATTGTGTTTCCGAATGACATCACCAAGAGGTAGAATATAGTGAGAACAATAATGGTCCTAAAACGTAACCTTGAGGAATGCCAAAACGTACAATTGATTTGTCAGAGGACAAACAATCCATAGAGAAACTGATATATTTCCGACAGATAAGATCTAAACCAGGCAAGAACTTGTCCGTGTAGATTTGGGTTTCTAATCTCTCCAAAATAATGTGATGATTGATGGTGTCAAAAGCACTAAGGTCTAGGAGCATGACAGATGCAGAGCCTTGGTCTGACGCCATTAAAAGGTCATTTACCACATTCACAAGTGCAGCCTCCGTGCTATGATGGGCTCTAAAACCAGACTGAAGCATTTAGTATATGAGCAACAGGTATTTTTAAAATGTACGCTGCTCAAAAAAATAAGGGGAACACTAAAATAACACATCCTAGATCAGAATGAATTAAATATTCTTATTAAATACTTTTTTCTTTACATAGTTGAATGTGCTGACAACAAAATCACACAAAAATTATCAATGGAAATCAAATTTATCAACCCATGGAGGTCTGGATTTGGAGTCAAAATTAAAGTGGAAAACCTTAAAACAAGTCAAAATGAGGCTTAGTAGTGTGTGTGGCCTCCATGTGCCTGTATGACCTCCATACAACGCCTGGGCATGCTCCTGATGAGGTGGCGGATGGTCTCCTGAGGGATCTCCTCCCAGACCTGGATTAAAGTCTGTGGTTCCACGTGGCGTTGGTGGATGGAGCGAGACATGATGTCCCAGATGTGCTCAATTGGATTCAGGTCTGGGGAACGGGTGGGCCAGGCCATAGCATCAATGCCTTCCTCTTGCAGGAACTGCTGCCACACTCCAGCCATATGAGGTCTAGCATTGTCTTGCATCAGGAGGAACCCAGGGCCAACCGCACCAGCATATGGTCTCACAAGGGGTCTGAGGATCTCATCTCAGTATCTAATGGCAGTCAGGCTACCTCTGGCGAGCACATGGAGGGCTGTGCGGCCCCCCAAAGAAATGCCACCCCACACCATGACTGACCCACCGCCAACCAGTCATGCTGGAGGATGTTGCAGGCAGCAGAACGTTCTCCACGGTGTCTCCAGACTCTGTCATGTGCTCAGTGTGAACCTGCTTTCATTTGTGAAGAGCACAGGGCGCCAGTGGCGAATTTGCCAATCTTGGTGTTCTCTGGCAAATGCCAAACGTCCTGCACGGTGTTGGGCTGTAAGCACAACCCCCACCTGTGGACGTCGGGCCCTCATACCACCCTCATGGAGTCTGTTTCTGACCGTTTGAGCAGACACATGCACATTTGTGGCATGCTGGAGGTCATTTTGCAGGGCTCTGGCAGTTCTCCTCCTGCTCCTCCTTGCACAAAGGTAACGGTCCTGCTGCTGGGTTGTTGCCCTCCTACGGCCTCCTCCACGTCTCCTGATGTACTGGCCTGTCTCCTGGTAGCGCCTCCATGCTCTGGACACTACGGTGTCAGACACAGCAAACCTTCTTGCCACAGCTCGCATTGATGTGCCATCCTGGATGAGCTGCACTACCTGAGCCACTTGTGTGGGTTGTAGACTCCGTCTCATGCTACCACTAGAGTGAAAGCACCGCCAGCATTCAAAAGTGACCAAAACATCAGCCAGGAAGCATAGGAACTGAGAAGTGGTCTGTGGTCACCACCTGCAGAACCACTCCTTTATTGTTGTTGTCTTGCTAATTGCCTATAATTTCCACCTGTTGCCTATTCCATTTGCACAACAACATGTGAAATTTATTGTCAATCAGTGTTGCTTCCTAAGTGGACAACTTGATTTCACAGAAGTGTGATTGACTTGGAGTTACATTGTGTTGTTTAAGTGTTCCCTTTTTTTTTGAGCAGTGTATTTTAGGAATGGGATATTTGATATAGGCCAACAGTTTTTTTTACATTTTCAGGGTTAAGGTTTGGATTTCTCTAGAGAAGCTTTATTACTGCCACTTTTAGTGAGTTTGTTACACATCCGGTGGATAGGGAGCCATTTATTATGTTCAACATAGGAGGGCCAAGCACAATAGTTTAGCTGGAATAGGGTCCAGTATGCAGCTTGAGGGTTTAGAGGCCCTAACTATTTTTATGAATGTGTCAAGATATACAGGATTATAAAACTTGAGTGTCTCCGTTAATCCTAGGTCCTGGCAGTTCTGTGCAGACTCAGAACAACTGAGCTTTGGAGAAATACCCAGGCTCAAGCAGGAGTCCGTAATTTGTTTCCTAATGATCATGATCTATTTATCAAAGAAGTTCATGAATTCATCACCTCTGAAGTGAAAGCCATCCTCTCTTGTTGAATGCTGCTTATTAAGTTAGCTTTGCAACAGTATCAAAAATACATTTTGGATTGTTCTTCTTCTCCTCAATTAGGTTGGAAAAAAATAGATGATCGAGCAGCTGTGAGGGCTCTTCAAAATTGCATGGTACTGTCTTTCCAAGCTAGTCGGAAGAATTCCAGTTTGGTGGAGCCCCAGTTCCATTCCAATTTTCTGGAAGCTAGCTTCAGGGCTTGGATATTTTCTGTATACCAGGGAGCAAATTTCTTGTGACAAAGGTTTTTCGTTTTAGGGGTGCGACTGCATCTAGGCTATTATGCAAGGTTAAATTTAGATCCTCAGTTAATGACTAACCAATTGTTGTACTCCAACATCCTTGGGTAGGTGGAGGGAGTCTGAAAGGGCATCTCGGAATCTTTGGATTGTCCCGGGAATTTATAACACAGCTTTTGATGATCCTTGGTTGGTGTCTATGCAGATTATTTGTTGCGATTACAAACGTAACAAGATGGCGGTCCGATAGTCTAGGATTATGAGGAAAAACATTTAAATCCACAATATTTATTCCACACAGGACAAAACTAGATCCAGGGTATGACTGTGGCAATCAGTACAGTATGTCCGGAGACAAAGATCCGGACATCCACGATACATCTTACAACATTTACACACACTATACATAGATTATTCTATTGTGTTATTGACTGTACTTTCGTTTATCCCATGTGTAACCGTGTGTTGTTTTTCTCGCACTACTTTGCTTTATCTTGGACAGGTCGCAGTTGTAAATGAGAACTTGTTCTCAACTGGCCTACCTGGTTAACCTTTCTAGCGCAGGGGTTCCGCTAGCGGAACACCTCGACAACATTCCGCTGAAAAGGCAGCGTGTGAAATTCAAATTATTTTTTTGAAATATGTAACTTTCACACATTAACAAGTCCAATACAGCAAATGAAAGATAAACATCTTGTTAATCTACCCATAATGTCCGATTTCAAAAATGCTTCACAGCTAAAGCACAACATATGATTATGTTAGATCACCGCCAAGTCGAAAAAACACACAGCCATTTTTCCAGCCAAAGATAGGAGTCACAAAAAGCAGAAATATAGATCAAATTAATCACTAACCTTTGATGATCTTCATCAGATGACACTCATAGGACATCATGTTACACAATACATGTATGTTTTGTTGGATAATGTGCATATTTATATCCAAATATCTCAGTTTACATTGGCACCTTACGTGCAGTAATGTTTTGATTCCAAAATATCCGGTGATTTTGCAGAAATACTAATAATAAACATTGATAAAAGATACTAGTGTTATTCACAGAATTAAGGATAGACTTAATGCAACCGCTGTGTCAGATGTTTAATGTCAAACGATGTTTGGAATCAATCGTTAGGATGTTTTTAACATAAAACATCAATAATGTTCCAACCGGAGAATTCCTTTGTCTTCAGAAAGGCACTGGAACGAGAGGTAACTCTGTCGGGAACGCGCGTCATGAGACCGAGGCACTATGCCAGACCACTGATTCAAACAGGTCTCATGAGCCCCTCCTTTATAGTAGAATCCTCATTCAAGTTTCAAAAGACGGTTGACATCTAGTGGAAGCCCTAGGAAGTGCAACCTCATCCATATCTCAATGTGTACTCGGTAGGCCAAGCTTTGAAAAACTACAGACCTCAGATGTCCCACTTCCTGGCTGGATTTTTCTCAGGTTTTCGCCTGCCATATGAGTTCTGTTATACTCAAAGACATCATTCAAACCGTTGTAGAAACTTCAGAGTGTTTTTTATACAATACTAATACTAATAATATGCATATATTAGCATCTGGGACAGAGTAGGAGGCAGTTCACTCTGGGCACGCTATTCATCCAAAAGTGAAAATGCTGCCCCCTATCCCAAAAAGGTGAAATAAAAGGTGAAATAAATCAAATGAATAAATAAAAACATGTTGGATAAAATCTACTGAGTCAATGATAACTCCGAAAGCCTTTTGGAGTGGGTATGTGGACTTTACCATGTGAATATTAAAGACACCAAAAATGTGAATATTATCTGCCATGATTACTCAGTGAGGAACGCTGTATATGGCCCAGGAGGCCTGTAAACAGTAGCTACAAAAATGATTTAGTAGGCTGCATAGATTTAATGACCAGAAGCTCAAAAGACGAAAATCCAGTCAATTTTGGGGGGGAGAAATTTAAATTTGCTGTCGTAAATGTTAGCAACACCTCCGCCTTTGTGGGATGCGTAGGGGATATGGTCACTAGTGTAACCAGGAGGAGAGGCCTCATTTAACACAGTAAATTCATCTGGCTTGAGCTATTTTTCAGTCAGGCCAATCACATCAAGATTATGATCAGTGATTAGTTAATTGACTATGACTGCCTTGGAAGTGAGGGATCTAACATTAAGTAGCCCTATTTTGAGATGTGAGATATCACAATCTCTTTCAATAATGACAGGAATGGAGGAGGTCTTTATTCCAGTGAGATTGCTAAAGCAAACACCACCATGTTTAGTTTTGCTCAACCTAGATTGAGGCACAGACACGGTATCAATGAGGATAGCTGAGCTGACTACACTGACTGTGCTAGTGGCAGACTCTACTGAACTTGTTATCATCCTGCTGCCTGGCCTGCACCCTATCTCATTGTGGATTTAGAGGAGTTCGAGCCCTGTCTATGTTGATAGATAAGATGAGAGCACCCCTCCAGCTAGGATGGAGTCCATCATTCCTCAGCAGGCCAGGCTTGGTCCTGTTTGTTGGTGAGTCCCAGAAAGAGGGACAATTATCTACAAATTCTATCTATTGGGAGGGGCAGAAAACAGTTTTCAACCAGCGATTGAGTTGTGAGACTCTGCTGTAGAGCTCATCGCTTCCCCTAACTGGGAGGTGGCCAGAGACAATTACTTGATGCCGACACATCTTCTAGCTAATTTACACGCTGAAGCTATGTTGCTCTTGGTGACCTCTGACAGTTTCCTTCTAACATCGTTGGTGCCCATGTGGATAACAATATCCCTAAACTTTCCGCACTTGCCAGTTTTAGCCTTAGCCAGCACCATCTTCAGATTAGCCTTTACGTCGGTAGCCCTGCCCCCTGGTAAACAGTGAATGATCGCTGGATGATTCTTTTTAATTCTAATATTGCGGGTAATGGAGTCGCCAATGACTAGGGTTTTCAATTTGTCAGAGCTAATGGTGGGAGGCCTTGGTGGCTCAGACCCCTTAATGGGTGGAGGAGAGACCTGAGAAAGCTTGGCCTCTGACTCCGACTCGTTGCTTAATGGGGAGAACCGGTTGAAAGTTTCTGTTCGCTGAATGATCAACACCGGTTGAGCACTCAAACAGCATTTCTTTCCAGAAGCCTTGAGAAAATTGTCCGGTGGCGGGGACTGTGCGGGGGGGGGGGGATTTATACTACTATCTGTACTTACTGGTGGCACAGACGCTGTTTCATCCTTTCCTACACTTAAATTGCCCTTGCCTAATGATTGCATCTGAAGCTGTGCTTGCAACACGGCTATCCTCACCATACAGCGATAGTTCTCCTGTATATTATGAGTACAGCCACTGCAATTGGGTTGCATAGTGTTAATGTTACTGCTAAATTCTTTCAGCTGGTGGAGGTCCTGTAGAACCATGTCCAGATAAAGCATCGGGGATGAAAAAGTCTAATAAAAAAAGTATAGCGAGGAAAAAACGAAGGCATTGGTAAATGTGTTAAAAGTAAAAAAAAATGTTTAAAAAAGTTTGGCAGACAGCCAAGTAGCAACAAACAGCACAGCAGCACGGAGGGAAGTCCTTAAATTGAGGGCAGAGCTAGATTGTAGTGGCAGATTGCACACAGAATGTGTTCCTTTGAGTTATTCTCAAGAAGATATCCCACTCTACATAAAGTGTTCCTTTGGAGAACATAGTTGTTTTGAAGAGAGGCATTCGTTTGAGAGGCTTGGTTGAAGATTTTGTTGGCAACTACAAGTACATGAATAATAATCCAGCTATAATACAACAGTAATAGTTATAATAGTAAGATGGTCCCGACAGATATAGCAGCTCTGCTTCTAGCTCCTAAGCAACTTTGCAGTATTTTGTTTTTTTGTGTTCTTACATTATTATCCCAGAATTTTTGTTGGTGTTATTACATATAGCCGGAAATAACTTTTGGATATCAGAGCAGCATTACGACCAGGAATACGACTTCCAGAATTGGATCCTTTGTTTGTACCCCCAAAAGCAATTTATTTTATTTCAGAGGCTGCTCCAAAACATGGCTCTCTGGGGATATACTGTCCCCGTCCATACAGCCAGCTGGGTTCTCAGTACATTGCGCAGACAGGAATAAAGAACTCTCCGGGAAGAAGAAAGGCGGGGGTGTATGTTTCATGACTACCTACTCATGGTGTGATTGTGATAACATACAAAAACTCAAGTCCTTTTGTTCACCCAATCTATAATGCCTCACAATCAAATGCCGACCGCATTAACTCCCACTCCTTCTCTTTGGTCATAGTCACACGATGTCCCTCAAAGAACAACACTGGACTTTATGCATACTAGAAACCACATATCCTAGACTGCATTTATTGTAGCTGGGATTTTACCTAAGCAAATTTGAGGAAAATGCTTCCGAAGTTCTACCAACACATTGACTGTAGTACTCGCGCTGAAAAAACATTTGATCAAGTGCTACTCAACTTTTCGAAATACCCACAAGGCCCTCCCCCACCCTTCCTTTGGCAAATCTGATCACGACTCCATTTTGCTCCTCCCTTCCTATAGGCAGAAACTCAAACAGGAAGTACCCTTGCTAAGGTCTATTCAATGCTGGTCTGACCAATCGGAATCCATGCTTCAAGATTATTTTGATCACGCAGACTGGGATATGTTCTGGGTAGCCTCTGAGAACAACATTGACGAATACACGGATACAGTGACTGAGTTTATCAGGAAGCATATAGCAGATGTTGTACCCATTGTGACTACTAAAACCTACCCAAACCAGATACCGTGGATAGATGGCAGCATTTGCGCAAAACTGAAAGCACAAACCACCGCATTTAACCATGACAAGGTGACTAGGAATTCAGCCAAATACAAACAGTGTAGTTATTCCCCCAGTAAGGCAGTCAATCAGGCAAAATGCCAGTACAGAGACAAAGTGGAGTCACAATTCAACGGCTCAGACATGAGACGTATGTGGCATGGCCTAGAGAAAATCACGGACTACAAAGGGAAAACTAGCCATGTCTCAGACACCAACGTCTTGCTCTCAGATGAATTAAACACCTGACTCGCCCCCTGACTCGCTACCAAGGACTGTGGGCTCTCCTCCGTGGCCGACGTGAGTAAGATATTTGAGCGTGTTAACACTCGCAAGGGGGGCATCCCTAGCCGCATCCTCAGAGCTGGAGTGTTTACGGACAAATTCAATCTCTCCCTATCCCAGTCTGCTGTCCCCACTTGCTTCAAGATGTCCACCAATGTTCCTGTATCCAAGAAAGCAAAGGTAACTGAACTAAATAACTATCGCCACATAGCACTCACTTCTGTCATCATGCTGTCATCAAGTGCTTTGAGAGGCTAAAAAAGGATCATATCCCTTCTACATTACCTGACATCCTAGACCCACTTCAATTTGCTTACCGCCCCAATAGATCGACAGACGATGCCATCGCCATCACACTGCCGTATCCCAAATTTGACAAGAGGAATACCTATGTAAGAATGCTGTTCATTGACTATAGCTCAGCATTCAACACCATAATACCCTCCAAGCGCATCATTAAGCTTGGGGCCCTAGGTCTGAACCATGCCCTGTGCAACTGGGTCCTGGACTTCCTGACGCACTGCCCCCAGGTGGTGAAGGTAGGAAACACCACTTCGTTGATCCTCAACACAGGGGCCCTGGGAGAGTGGTGCCAGGAAAATAACCTCTCACTCGACGTCAACAAAACAAAGAAGCTGATCGTGGACTTCAGGAAACAGTAGAGGGAGCACACCCCTATCTACATTGACACAACAGCACCTCTTCAACCTAAGGAGGCTGAAGACATGTGGCTTGCCCCTAAAACCCTAAAACTTTTACAGCTGCATATTTAAGAGCATCCTATCGGGCTGTATCCCCGCCTTGTACGGCAACTGCCCAACGCATCACCAGGGGAAAACTACCTGCCCTCCAGGACACCTACAGCACCCGATGTCACAGAAAGGCCAAAAAGATCATTAAGGACATCAACCACATGAAGCCACCCAGCAATCATCCAGAAGGCGAGGTCAGTAAAGGTGCATCAAAGCTGGGACCGAGAGACTGAAAAACAGCTTCTATCTCAAGGCCATCAGACTGTTAAATAGCCATCACTAGCTGGCTTCCACCCTGTTACACAACCCTGCATCTTAGAGGCTTCTGCCCTATATACATAGACTTGGAATCACTGGACACTTTAATAATGGAACACTGGTCACTTTAATAATGTTGAAAACTTCTTATGGCTGGGGGGCAGTATTGAGTAGCTTGGATGAATAAGGTGCCCAATGTAAACGGCCTGCTCCTCAGTCTCAGTTGCTAATATATGCATATTATTATTAGTATTGGATAGAAAAACACTGAAGTTTCTAAAACTGTTTGAATGATGTCTGTGAGTATAACAGAACTCATATCGCAGGCAGAAACCCGGGGAGAAATCAAAACAGGAAGTAAGACATCTGAGGCTGGTGTGTACTCAACACAGTTGCCATTGAAATCCCCTTGAGATATTAATGATGTTGCACTTCCTAGGGTTTCCACTAGATGTCAACCTTCTATAGAACTTTGAATGAGGCTTCTACTGTGTTGTGGGACTGAATGACAGCAGAATGAATCAGGTGTCTGGCAGTCAGCCATTTTCTGGTCATGCGCATTGCACATGATAGCGACCTGCGTTCCATGGCTCTTGAAGACACAAAGGAATACTCCGGTTGGAACTTTATTGAAGATTAATGTTAAAAACATCCTAATGATTGATTCTGTACTTAGTTTGAAATGTTTCCTCGACCTGTAATATAACTTTTAAAAGTTTTTGTCCGACGTAACACTGACCAGAACGAGCATTTGGATATGTATACCAAACGCGCTAACAAAAGTAGCTAATTGGACATGAATAACGGACATTATCGAATAAATCAAGCCTTTATTGTGGACCTGGGATTCCTTGGAGTGCATTCTGATGAAGATCAAAGGTAAGGGAATATTTAGCATGTAATTTATGATATATTTTGACTACAACATGGCGGCTATTTTGACTTGATTGTTCTGAGCGCCTTCTCAGATAAATGCATGGTTTGCTTTTTCCGTAAATTTTTTTAAAAAATCTGACACAGCGGTTGCATTAAGGACAGTTATATCTATAATTCCATGTGTATAACTTGTATTATCATCTACATTTATGATGAGTATTTCTGTTGAATCGAAGTGGCTATGAAAAATCACTGGATGTTTTTGGAACTAGTGAATGTAATGCGCCAATGTAAACTCCGATTTTTTTATTGAAATATGAACTTTATCAAACAAAACATACATGTATTGTGTAACATGAAGTCCTATGAGTGTCATCTGATGAAGATCATCAAAGGTTAGTGATTCATTTTACCTCTATTTGTGCTTTTTGTGACTCCTCTCTTTGGCTGGGAAAATGGCTGTGTTTTTCTGTGGCTTGGTGGTGACCTAACATAATCGTTTGTGGTGCTTTCGCCGTAAATCCTATTTGAAATCGGACACTGTGGTGGGATTAAAAACAAGAATACCTTTAAAATTGTAAAAGATACCTGTATGTTTGAGGAATATTTATTATGAGATTTCTGTTGTTTTGAATTTGGCGCCCTGCACTTTCACTGGCTGTTGTCATATCATCCCGTTAACTGGATTGCAGCCCAAAGAGGTTTAAATCATGTTTACATACTGCTTTAATCATCTCATATGAGGAATGTATACTAATGTACTGTATTTTAGTCAATGCCACTCCGACATTGCTCAATCTAATATTTATATATTTCTTAATTCCATTCTTTTTCTTTTAGACCTAGTAGACCATTGTCATCTTTCATGTTGACTATAGTAGAGCCAGGAACATGTAACAGTGTGTCATAAGTACATTTTAAAAAGTATTCAGACCTCTACACTTTTTCCACATTTTGTTAGGTTACATCCTTATTCTAAAATGTATTAAATCTACACACAATACCTCAAATTGGCAAAACAAAAACAGGTTTTTAGACATTTTTGCAAATGTATAAAATAAAAAAACTGAAATATCACATTTGCATAAATGTTCAGACCCTTACTAAGTACTTTGTTGAAAGACCTTTGGCAGCGATTACAGCCTCGAGTCATCTTGGGTATGGCGCTACAAGCTAGGCACACCTGTATTTGGGGAGTAACACGAACACAAACCGGCTGCGCGCGTGCGCTAACGTGCATACATTTATTTTGTCCCCCTACACCAAACGCGTTCATGACACGCAGGTTAAAATAGCAAAACAAACTCTGAACCAATGACACTAATTTGGGGACAGGTCGAAAAGCATTAAACATGTGTGGCAATTTAGCTAGTTAGCTTGCACTTGCTCGCTAATTTGTCCTGGGATATAAACATTGAGTTGTTATTTTACCTGAAATGCACAAGCTCCTCTACTCCGCCAATTAATCCACACATAAAATGGCCAACCGAATCGTTTTTAGTCATCTCTCCTCCTTCCAGGCTTTTTCATCTTTGAACTTATATGGTGATTGGCATCTAAACTTTCATAGTATTACCACGACTACTGGCAAAACAGTTCATCTTTCAATCACCCACGTGGGTATAACCAATGAGGAGATGGCACATGGGTACCTGCTTCTATAAACCAATGAAGAGATGGGAGAGGCAGGACTTCGGGCGCGATCTGTGTCAGAAATAGAAAGGAGTTATATTTTAGCCCTTGGCATCGCAGACGCTAGTTGGCGCGCGCCAATAATTGAATAACATGGATTTCTAAATGTATTTTGCGACGCTCGCGCACGCGACGTGTCCGGTCTGGTCAGCATGTTACTCCCATTCTTCTCTGCAGATCCTCTCAAGCTCTGTTAGGTTGGATGGGAGCGTCGTTGAACAGCTATTTTCAGGTCTCTCCAGAGATGTTTAAATCGGGTTCAAGTCCGAGCTCTGGCTGGACCACTCAAGGACATTCAGAGACTTGTCCTGAAGCCACTCCTGCGTTGTCTTCGTTGTGTGCTTAGGGTCGTGGTCCTGTTGGAAGGTGAATCTTCACCCCAGTCTGAGGTCCTGAATGCTCTGGAGCAGGTTTTCATCAAGGATCTCTCAACATCTGCACAGCAGGATGCTGCCACCGCCATGCTTCACCATAGTGATGGTGCCAGGTTTCCTCCAGACGTGACGCTTGGCATTCAAGAGATCAATCTTGGTTTCATCAGACCAGAGAATCTTGTTTCTCATGGTCTGAGAGTCTTTAGGTGCCTTTTGGTAAACTCCAAGCTGGTTGTCATGTGCCTTTTACTGAGGAGTGGCTTCCATCTGGTAAAGGACTACCATAAAGTCCTGATTGGTGGAGTGCTGCAGAGTGACCATCGGGTCACTCCCTAACCAAGACCCTTCTCCCCCGATTGCTCAGTGTGACCAGTCGAACAGCTCTAGGAACAGTCTTGGTAGTTTTTCACTCCGGACGCTTTATCTGGACACGATTCGTCAGGACCTCCAACAGCCGAAGCTATGTAGTAACATTAACATGATGCCTTCTAATTGCAGCCGCTGTACTCGCCTTACGGCGAGGATAGCTGTGCTGCAAGCCCAGCTTCAGACGCAATCGTTAGGCAAGGGTAATTTCAGTATAGGAAAGGATGAAACAGCGTCTGTGGCACCAGTAAGTACAGATAGTAGTGTAAATCCCCTGGCACAGTCCCCGCAGCCGGACAACTTTCTCACGGTTTCTGGAAGGAAATGCTGTAGGAACGCTCAACCGGTGTCGCTCATTCAGCCGGCAGACACTTTCAACCGGTTTTCCCCATTAAGCAGCGGGTCGGAGTCAGAGGCCGATTCTTCTCTGGTCTCTACTCCTCCCGTTACGGGGTCTGAGACGCCGAAGCTTCCCACCATTAGCTCTGACAAATTGAAAACTCTAGTCATTGGCGACTCCATTACCCGCAGTATTAGACTTAAAGCGAATCATCCAGCGATCATACACTGTTTACCCGGGGGCAGGGCTACCGACGTTAAGGATAATCTGAAGATGGTGCTGGCTAAAGCTAAAACTGGCGAGTGTAGAGAGTATAGAGATATTGTTATCCACGTCGGCACCAACGATGTTAGGATGAAACAGTCAGAAATCACCAAGCGCAACATAGCTTCTGCGTGCATATCAGCTAGAAAGATGTGTCGGCATCGAGTAATTGTCTCTGACCCCCTCCCAGTTAGGGGGAGTGATGAGCTCTACAGCAGAGTCTCACAACTCAATCGCTGGTTGAAAACTGTTTTCTGCCCCTCCCAAAAGTTAGAATTTGTAGATAATTGGCCCTCTTTCTGGGACTCACCCACAAACAGGACCAAGCCTGACCTGCTGAGGAGTGACGGACTCCATACTAGCTGGAGGGGTGCTCTCATCTTATCTACCAACATAGACAGGGCTCTAACTCCTCTAGCTCCACAATGAAATAGGGTGCAGGCCAGGCAGCAGGCTGTTAGCCAGCCTGCCAGCATAGTGGAGTCTGCCATTAGCACAGTCAGTGTAGTCAGCTCAGCTATCACCATTGAGACCGTGTCTGTGCCTCGACCTAGGTTGGGCAAAACTAAACATGGCGGTGTTCGCCTTAGCAATCTCACTAGGATAAAGACCACCTCCATTCCTGTCATTACTGAAAGAGATCATGATACCTCACATCTCAAAATAGGGCTACTTAATGTTAGATCCCTTACTTCAAAGGCAATTATAGTCAATGAACTAATCACTGATCATAATCTTGATGTGATTGGCCTGACTGAAACATGGCTTAAGCCTGATGAATTTACTGTTTTAAATGAGGCCTCACCTCCTGGCTACACTAGTGACCATATCCCCCGTGCATCCCGCAAAGGCGGAGGTGTTGCTAACATTTACGATAGCAAATTTCAATTTACAAAAAAAAGAAGACATTTTCGTCTTTTGAGCTTCTAGTCATGAAATCTATGCAGCCTACTCAATCACTTTTTATAGCTACTGTTTACAGGCCTCCTGGGCCATATACACCGTTTCTCACTGAGTTCCCTGAATTCCTATCGGACCTTGTAGTCATAGCAGATAATATTCTAATCTTTGGTGACTTTAATATTCACATGGAAAAGTCCACAGACCCACTCCAAAAGGCTTTCGGAGCCATCATCGACTCAGTGGGTTTTGTCCAACATGTCTCTGGACCCACTCACTGTCACAGTCATACGCTGGACCTAGTTTTGTCCCATGGAATAAATGTGGTGGATCTTAATGTTTTTCCTCATAATCCTGGACTATCGGACCACCATTTTATTACGTTTGCAATTGCAACAAATAATCTGCTTAGACCCCAACCAAGGAACATCAAAAGTCGTGCTATAAATTCACAGACAACACAAAGATTCCTTGATGCCCTTCCAGACTCCCTCTGCCTACCCAAGGACGCCAGAGGACAAAAATCAGTTAACCACCTAACTGAGGATCTCAATTTAACCTTGCGCAATACCCTAGATGCAGTTGCACCCCTAAAAACTAAAAAAAGGTCTCATAAGAAACTAGCTCCCTGGTACACAGAAAATACCCGAGCTCTGAAGCAAGCTTCCAGAAAATTGGAACGGAAATGGCGCCACACCAAACTGGAAGTCTTCCGACTAGCTTGGAAGGACGGTACTGCAGTAGAGCCCTTACTGCTGCTCGATCATCCTATTTTTCTAACTTAATTGAGGAAAATAAGAACAATCCGAAATTCCTTTTTAATACTGTCGCAAAGCTAACTAAAAAGCAGCATTCCCCAAGAGAGGATGACTTTCACTTTAGCAGTGATAAATTCATGAACTTCTTTGAGGAAAAGATTATGATTATTAGAAAGCAAATTACAGACTCCTCTTTAAACCTGCGTATTCCTCCAAACCTCAGTTGTCCTGAGTCTGCACAACTCTGCCAGGACCTAGGATCAAGAGAGACGCTCAAGTGTTTTAGTACTATATCTCTTGACACAATGATGAAAATAATCATGGCCTCTAAACCTTCAAGCTGCATACTGGAGCCTATTCCAACTAAACTACTGAAAGAGCTGCTTCCTGTGCTTGGCCCTCCTATGTTGAACATAATAAACGGCTCTCTATCCACTGGATGTGTACCAAACTCACTAAAAGTGGCAGTAATAAAGCCTCTCTTGAAAAAGCCAAACCTTGACCCAGAAAATATAAAAACTATCGGCCTATATCGAATCTTCCATTCCTCTCAAAAAATTTTGAGAAGGCTGTTGCGCAGCAACTCACTGCCTTCCTGAAGACAATCAATGTATACGAAATGCTTCAGTCTGGTTTTAGATCCCATCATAGCACTGAGACGGCACTTGTGAAGGTGGTAAATGACATTTTAATGGCATCGGACCGAGGCTCTGCATCTGTCCTCGTGCTCCTAGACCTTAGTGCTGCTTTTGATACCATCGATCACCACATTCTTTTGGAGAGATTGGAAACCCAAATTGGTCTACACGGACATGTTCTGGCCTGGTTTAGATCTTATCTGTCGGAAAGATATCAGTTTGTCTCTGTGAATGGTTTGTCCTCTGACAAATCAACTGTAAATTTCGGTGTTCCTCAAGGTTCCGTTTTAGGACCACTATTGTTTTCACTATATATTTTACCTCTTGGGGATGTTATTCGAAAACATAATGTAAACTTTCACTGCTATGCGGATGACACACAGCTGTACATTTCAATGAAACATGGTGAAGCCCCAAAATTGCCCTCGCTAGAAGCATGTGTTTCAGACATAAGGAAGTGGATGGCTGCAAACTTTCTACTATTAAACTCGGACAAAACAGAGATGCTTGTTCTAGGTCCCAAGAAACAAAGAGATCTTCTGTTGAATCTGACAATTAATCTTAATGGTTGTACAGTCGTCTCAAATAAAACTGTGAAGGACCTCGGCGTTACTCTGGACCCTGATCTCTCTTTTGAAGAACATATCAAGACCATTTCGAGGACAGCTTTTTTCCATCTACGTAACATTGCAAAAATCAGAAACGTTCTGTCCAAAAATGATGCAGAAAAATTAATCCATGCTTTTGTTACTTCTAGGTTAGACTACTGCAATGCTCTATTTTCCGGCTACCCGGATAAAGCACTAAATAAACTTCAGTTAGTGCTAAATACGGCTGCTAGAATCCTGACTAGAACCAAAAAATGTGATCATATTACTCCAGTGCTAGCCTCTCTACACTGGCTTCCTGTCAAAGCAAGGGCTGATTTCAAGGTTTTACTGCTAACCTACAAAGCATTACATGGGCTTGCTCCTACCTATCTCTCTGATTTGGTCCTGCCGTACATACCTACACGTACGCTACGGTCACAAGATGCAGGCCTCCTAATTGTCCCTAGAATTTCTAAGCAAACAGCTGGAGGCAGGGCTTTCTCCTATAGAGCTCCATTTTTATGGAACGGTCTGCCTACCCATGTCAGAGACGCAAACTCGGTCTCAACCTTTAAGTCTTTACTGAAGACTCATCTCTTCAGTGGGTCATATGATTGAGTGTAGTCTGGCCCAGGAGTGGGAAGGTGAACGGAAAGGCTCTGGAGCAACGAACCGCCCTTGCTGTCTCTGCCTGGCCGGTTCCCCTCTTTCCACCGGGATTCTCTGCATCTAACCCTATTACAGGGGCTGAGTCACTGGCTTGCTGGGGCTCTCTCATGCCGTCCCTGGAGGGGGTGCGTCACCTGAGTGGGTTGATTCACTGTTGTGGTCATCCTGTCTGGGTTGGCGCCCCCCCCTTGGGTTGTGCCGTGGCGGAGATCTTTGTGGGCTATACTCAGCCTTGTCTCAGGATGGTAAGTTGGCGGTTGAAGATATCCCTCTAGTGGTGTGGGGGCTGTGCTTTGGCAAAGTGGGTGGGGTTATATCCTTCCTGTTTGGCCCTGTCCGGGGGTGTCCTCGGATGGGGCCACAGTGTCTCCTGACCCCTCCTGTCTCAGCCTCCAGTATTTATGCTGCAGTAGTTTGTGTCGGGGGGCTGGGGTCAGTTTGTTATATCTGGAGTACTTCTCCTGTCCTATTCGGTGTCCTGTGTGAATCTAAGTGTGCGTTCTCTAATTCTCTCCTTCTCTCTTTCTTTCTCTCTCTCGGAGGACCTGAGCCCTAGGACCATGCCCCAGGACTACCTGACATGATGACTCCTTGCTGTCCCCAGTCCACCTGGCCATGCTGCTGTTCCAGTTTCAACTGACCTGAGCCCTAGGACCATGCCCCAGGACTACCTGACATGACTCCTTGCTGTCCCCAGTCCACCTGGCCATGCTGCTGCTCCAGTTTCAACTTCCACCTGACTGTGCTGCTGCTCCAGTTTCAACTGTTCTGCCTTATTATTATTCGACCATGCTGGTCATTTATGAACATTTGAACATCTTGGCCATGTTCTGTTATAATCTCCACCCGGCACAGCCAGAAGAGGACTGGCCACCCCACATAGCCTGGTTCCTCTCTAGGTTTCTTCCTAGGTATTGGCCTTTCTAGGGAGTTTTTCCTAGCCACCGTGCTTCTACACCTGCATTGCTTGCTGTTTGGGGTTTTAGGCTGGGTTTCTGTACAGCACTTTGAGATATCAGCTGATGTACGAAGGGCTATATAAATACATTTTATTTGATTTGATTTAGTTCCAAACTTCTTCCATTTAAAAATGATGGAGGCCACTGTGTTCTTGGGGACCTTCAATGCCGCAGAAATGTTTTGGTACCCTTCCCCAGATCTGTGCCTCGATACGATTCTGTCTCGGAGCTCTACAAACATTTCCTTCGACCTCATGGCTTGGTTTTTGTTCTGACATGCACTGTCGACTGTGTGACCTTATATAGACAGGTGTGTACCTTTCCAATTCATATCAAATCAAATTAATTGAACACAGGTGGACTCCAATCAAGTAGTAGAAACGTCTCAAGGATGACCAATGGAAACAAGATGCATCTGAGCTCAATTTCAAGTCTCATAGCAGAGTCTGACTACTTATGTAAATAAGGTATTTCTGTTCTTTATTTGTAAACATGTGCAAACATTTCTAAAAAGCTGTTTTCGCTTTGTCATTATGTGTAGACTGCTGAGGATTGCTGAGCATTTTTAAGAATGTAATCCATTTTAGAATAACAAAACGTAGAGGCACTATTTTATTTCTTAACCATTATTTACCTATGCCAGTCAGGTAAGAACAAATTCTCATTAACAATGACAGCCAACCAGGGAACAGTGGGTTAACTGCCTTGACGTATCTTTACTTTGTCAACTCAGGGGTTCTATCCAGCAATCTTTCAAGGTTACTGGCCCAACGCTCTAATTACTAAGCTGTCAAGTGTCAAATAGCTATGTTTATTTCCCTACACAAAAAATGGAGGCAAGAGGGATGTGGTGTCCATCACACATGGACCATTTCACTCGTTTTAGAGCTTCTTTCTTATATTTGGAAGAACTGGTAGATCCAAAGATTTAAAAAATATTGAGCAACTTTTCTGTCTTTGCTAATTTCTGCCAAAGATCAGGCTGCAACATTTTTACATGGGTTTTGCGCGCGCTTCCATGTGTTTTCTTTGAGTGTGTCGGTGCCTATTACCCAAATAATGCAATAATCATCGGTGGGTTGTGATGAGAGAAGTATATCGAGTCACGCGTGATATTCAAAACAAAAGCATAATTCATGTCCGGGCTGTTGAGTCACTTCCTTATGTGAATCCCCATCATCATAGTATATCTTGTCGATACATAAAATGCTGAAAAATAAGCCACATACGTTTTTTAAAAAACTTTCGCTTTTTCATGTGATCAACAGCAGATGGTTCGTATGAAATAGGCGTGGTACAATCAGTAGCCTAGGCCCTAGGCTACACCCCATTGTTGATAAATATTTATTTGAAGCTTCTGATGTGCTGACCATTCTGAAGAGGCGTCTCGGGATTTGCCCTAGAATAAACTCAAACTGATGTACTACATATTTCCACCAGTCACAGTGCATTATTTCTGTCCATAATTGCGCAGTTTAAAGGAGGTGTGCTGTGCAGACCAATCCAAACCTCGGGATCTATTTGCGTCACTCAGGGGGAGGGATAACAGAGAGGGGCTCGGTCTATAATTACACCGCTGACTAAACACTGATCAGCGAATCGAGCGCCAAAGCATTTTAACAGTTAACTGAAAGGCTACTAAACAGCTCAACGGTTTTCAACTGAAGATTTTGACCGTTTAAATGTTATAACATTATTATAAATAGGCCTATCACTTTAATGTATTTATTTTAATTTTACATTTGTAAGGATTTTTTTCCGCTTGACGTTTTGCCGTCAGACAAGTCTATCTGCTGCAGTTGCATTAAGCCAATTGATAAACCGCTGCTTTTGAGAGGATTCAAGAGACATTACATTACTTTATCATGTTTCCAGACTCAAGCACCGGGTGAGTAGCATAGACTATTAGCTAAATTTCATTAATTCCTTTCGTGTTCTGGACGTGCTTCTCACATTGTTATGCGGGCAAGTGCGTAGCCTAATATGGAATTGCATCATTATATCATTGTATTTACTAACAGTACTCATCCGCAACTTGTATTCAATGTGGTGCTACTGTAGGTCTACCACACATGGTCAACTGTGCAAGTGGAGGATATAGGTGTGTGTGTGTGTGTGTAATTTTAGATGAAACACTAGAAATGGATTTGTGTGGATCGGACGAGTCACATGCGATTGGGGCAGCAGAAAGAATTTGATATTTTCAGTGAGATTAAATGATAGTTGAAATCATGTTATCGAATAAGAAAAAAAAAATCCTCTCATGTGTGTGTGTTTGTGTCCTTGGGAGATTCGACACTATGGAGCCTCACACTCATTAACACACAGACTTAGATTATTGCTCAGAAAACATATGTTTATTAAGGACACACACACACTTCAACTTCCCATAGACACTCTGAAACACCCGGTGGCACATCAGCTATGTGTCGTGATCGCATTGACCACGACATCCATTTGTTTTTATTATAAAGTATTACTATAAGTAAATTATATTCTAACGTCTATCTCTCTTATTTCTGTGAGTTTCAGGTACAGCTTCGAGGACTGCAAGGCCACAGCAGACTGGCTGTTGGCCCAGACCTCCGTTCGCCCCGTGGTTGGCATCGTGTGTGGTTCAGGAATGGGAGGACTGGCTGACATGCTGAAAGACCAAGTGGCATTCAACTACAAGGACATCCCCAACTTCCCCCAGAGCACAGGCATGTAGTAGTAGTGTATATCTGTCTACTTGTTTTCTTATTTGGTGAATCTGCATTGCAGATGTATAGGGCAAGGTATATGGGGTCTACGTTGGCCATGTTACCTAACTAGGAAGAATTCTGGGCTCAGATTATAGCCTATGAAAAACAGCTGCACTCTTAGGAAAAAAGGGGTTCCAAAAGAGTTATTTGGCTGTCCCCATAGGAGAACCCTTTTTGTTTCCAAAAGGGTTCTCCATAGAAATCACCTTTTTCTTCTAAGTGTGGTTCTATAAGATGTTTTCTGATTGGTTGCTGTGCGTCGTCAGTGCATTCTAATTGGTTGTTGTATGTTACAGTGCATGGCCATGCTGGACGCTTGGTGTTTGGGACACTGAAGGGAAGGCCATGCGTGTGCATGCAGGGACGCTTCCACCTGTACGAGGGATACGCCATCCAGAAGGTATGTCTGTCTTACCAACATACCATGTAGAAACTGTAGGATTCAGACATATGGTGTTCTTCTGCATTACTTTAAATGATAGGTAGAGAAGATGGATTCATTATTATGCCTTTCGTGACAACAAGATGAGTCAGTCAAATACACAGGTAAAATATACCATACATAGAAGTAAAGAGAATAAAAACACATAGTATTAAATCAACTAGCCCAGGTATTCCCAAAGTGGGGTATGCGCAATGCTGTCGGGGGTACATCAAATATATATATATATATATATATATATATTTATTTTTTCCCCCACATTTTTAAACAGAACATTTATATTTTCCAACGGGGTTATACATTTGGGTGATTTTTAAATTTTTTATTCTTCCCTGTGTAGCCTCATTTCACTGCCCAAAATAAAATTAAACCATCTAGTGTTCAGCGAAATAACAACACAATAGTCAAATACAGGTATCCTAGCCAAATAATTAACATCCAATCACGTTACTCTCTCACGGGAAACCTTCACTCTTGCGCAGACATTTAGAAACGAAACATAACCATTTGAAAAATAAGCCACCGGAGGTTTTGGAGTGAAAATAAAGACGACTTTCGAGTAGTAAGATGTGTTTAAAAGCAACAGATACCATTAATAAGAAAGGGCTAGAAGATTCTTATATGGTGAGCTACCGAGTGGCGAGGACAGGCAAGCCCCATACTATTGTGGAGGACAGTCAAAAGTTTATAGTAGCCACCCTTTGCCTTGATGACAGCTTTGCACACTCTTGCCTTCTGTCAATCAGCTTCATGAGGTAGTCACCTGGAATGCATTTCAATTAAGAGGTGTGCCTTGTTAAACGTACATTTGTGGAATTTCTTTATCTTATTGCGTTTGAGCCAATCAGTTGTGTTGTGACAACGTAGGGGTGGTATATAGAAGATGACCCTAATTGGTAAAAGACCAAGTCCATTTTATGGCAAGAACAGCTCAAATGAACAAAGAGAAATGACAGTCCATCATTACTTTAAGACATGAAGGTCAGTCAATGCGGGAAATTTCAAGAACTTTGAAAGTTTCTTCAAGTGCAATCGTAAAAACCATCAAGCGCTGTGATGAAACTGGCTCTCATGAGGAGCGCCACAGGAAAGGAAGACCCAGAGTTACTTCTGCTGCAGAGGATAAGTGCATTAGTTACCAGCCTCAGAAATTGCAGCCCAAATAAATGCTTCAGAGTTCAAGTAACAGACACATCTCAACATCAACTGTTCGGAGGAGACTGCGTGAATCAGGCCTTCATGGTCGAATTAGTACAAAGAAACCATGGACACCAATAAGAAGTAGAGACTTGCTTGGGCCAAGAAACACGAGCAATGGACATTAGACCAGTGGAAATCTGTCCTTTGTGAGATGCAAAGTAGGTGAACAGATTATCTCCGCATGCGTAGTTCCCACCGTGAAGCATGGAGAAGGAGATGTGATGGTGTGGGGATGCTTTGCTGGTGACACTGTCAGTGGTAAAAATGGTAAAAAATGAATTCAAGGCACACTTAACCAGCATTGCTACAACAGCATTCTGCAGTGATACGCCATCCCATCTGGTATGTGCTTAGTGGGACTATCATTAGTTTTTCAACAGGACAATCACACAACACACCTCCAGGATGTGTAAGGGCTATTTGACCAAGAAGGAGAGTGATGGAGTGCTGCATCAGATGACCTGGCCTCCACAATCACCCGACCTCAACCCAATTGAGATGATTTGGGATGAGTTGTGCCGCAGAAAAAACATCCAACAAGTGAAGAAAAAGCATCCAACAAGTGCTCAGCATATGTGGGAACTCCTTCAAGACTGTTGGAAAAGCATTCCAGGTGAAGCTAGTTGAGAGAGGTGTGTTGAGTGTGCAAGGGTGGCTACTTTGAAGAATCTAAAATATATTTTGATTTGTTTCACACTTTTATTTGGTTACTACATGATTCCAAATAATGAAAAACCCTTGAATGAGTAGGTGTGTCCAAACTTTTGACTGGGAATGTATGCGTGTTCCAGATCACCCTTCCTATGCGTATCTTCAGCTTGCTGGGTGTAGAGACGGTCATGCTGACCAACGCTGCTGGCGGTCTCAACCAGGACTTCAAAGTGGGAGACATCATGATCATGAAAGACCACATCAACATGCCCGGCTTTGCTGGCAGCAACCCACTTGCTGGAGTAAACGACGACAGGTAGGCTTGGCGTGTGTGTGTGTGTGTGCATGACAGAGAGAATTTTGTTTAACTTCTTTACGCTCACAATAGTTATGTGTAGGGATACACTGATATGACATTTTTGGCCGATACCGAGATCTAATATTTTCCTTGCCAAAAAACCTGATACCGCTATTTAATACTTTAGTGGCCTTTTAAGCATTCTAGTACAGTTAAATAGTTGAAACATACACACATACACGCGCGCACACACACACACACATACACTAACCAAAAAGTTATTTTGTTGGCATTTACGTATGTCCCCATTACCAGTAAAACATAATCAAAACCTATTTCTTTCACTTACTTGCTGTGCTGTTTCGTTGTTAGTTTGTTCTGTCGTTTCATTCTCAACCAGGATTTCATCGTACATGTCAAGCAGTGAAGTTTCAGCTCAGTCTGTCCGTCCGTGGCCTCTCTTCCTCGGTGGACAATGTCACTGTGTCCGTTTCCATCTTGTCCAGCTGTGTATGTAACATTTCACGTAAACCCCATTTCTTGTCTGCGTCGAAGTAGCGGTACTTGTACCTAGCATCGAGCATGGTGGCGACACAGTGAAGAGGCTCAGAGAGAATGACACCTAATCGCTTGTTCACAGCCTCAAGTTTGCATCCCACGGTCTGTCTGCAGTTTTGTGGAGCAGGAGTTTCAATGCCATGACATCACGTCTGCTGCAGACGCAGTTGATGAGCTTATTTCTCGAGTCAGTTGTTCGAATGGAGCTAGGAGTGTGTTCATGATTCCAAGTTTCAAACATGTTCTCAAATGCCATTGAAATGACAACAGAGGTAGAGAACCAGGACATTCTTGAGAATGCAATACGGCTTTGCTCAGTACGAAATCCTCATTGACCCACTGTGCTGTCAGACTCAGCATGCTCGTGGGGCTGACATCGCTCGTCCAAATGTCGGTAGTGAAGCTAATAAGAGTGACGCTCATAGCAAGTAGCTCACGGAGGTGAGTTTCAACAATACTGTGTAACTCCGGTAGGGCAACATCTGAAAAATAGTGGCTACTTGGTAGTGTGTACCGGGGCTGTCAAGGACAATGAATTCCATTATCTTGGCATTAATGGATTTCACCTTTGAGTTGTCTCGCTGAAATGTTCTTGCTCTTTCAAATGACTGCTCGACTTCAACTTGTTTAGTTGTTGGAAGTGTGCACTTTTGTTTTTATTCAGCTTTTTTTTCCTAAGTAGTCGCTGAACGTCTGGGGGGGGTGATGCACTTTCAAATGAGTAATTAGGTTTGTGGTATTGAAAGATTTCACTTTCTCTCCTCCTCGGGAAATAACAGCAGCACAAACGTTGCAGATGGCCTTTTTGTTATCTTCCTTCGAAACACCAAAATAGATCCACACGGCAGACATTGATGGGCTCGGTTAGGAACGCCGTGTTGCACATGTAGCGCTGTGTTTTTCGTGGCGTCATTACGTCATCTACCTACGTTGTATAGGTATGCACGTCATATACCTACGTTGTATAGGTATGCACGTCATCTACCTGCGTTGTATAGGTATGCACGTCATCTACCTGCGTTGTATAGGTATGCACGTCATCTACCTGTGTTGTATAGGTATGCACGTCAGCTTTGACATCGGTTTTGCACATCGGCGTTAAACTAGATTTTCCAATGTTGGCATTTTTAGCTAATATCGGCCCATTCCCATATGCTTACCTATTTATCGTGCATCTCTAGTTTTGTGGCATTGAGGTGTAACCATCTCTCCCTTCCTCCCTCCCTCTCTCACTTTCCTAGGTTCGGTGTGCGATTCCCCTGTATGTCTGACGCGTACAACAGAGAGCTGCAGCAGCTGGCTGTGGATGTGGGACAGGAACTAGGCTACGGTGACTTCCTGCGCGAGGGCGTATACTGCGTCCTGGGCGGGCCCTCATTCGAGACCATCGCGGAGTGTCGCATGCTGCACAAACTGGGAGCTGACGCTGTCGGTAAGTCTCATCTCCACCGTGCCTTCCCCTAGTCTTAATCACAAGACCGTCACAATGCTCCATTCATTGCATTTGACATATTGAACTCAAAATCTTCCCTTATATTGAGGAAACATAACTGATGCGGTTATCAAACGTATTTTCCCTATGTCTGTACTGCTCTAACGTTCTTTCTCTCCCTCTCTCTCAGGCATGAGCACGGCTCACGAGGTGATCGCCGCGCGTCACTGCGGCATGCGTGTGTTCGCCCTATCCCTGATAACCAACAGGGCTGTGATGGACTACGACAGTGAGGAGAAGGCCAACCATGAGGAAGTCCTTGAGACAGGCCAGCACCGCGCCATCCAGCTGGAGAAACTGATCTCTACCATGGTCACCCGCATGGAATACAACAACACCAACGCCTAAATGAATGAATGGAACCAACCACCAAACTCATCGAAATAGAATTCCTACAATGGGAATCCCATTTAAGACAATGGGTGGACTGGCGGCCATTTTGAGTGTACCAATGAAGTGTAAGTGAGATTGCCTTGGTCTGAGGTGCAAAACCCATTCTAGGAATTAAATTTCTATGGTAAAACTGGCTCTGGATCAGTAGAAACCGACCGCCTTGAAGTTCTGAAACCCAATGACCTGCTTTTGACACAAGATTGCCTGCTCTTAGAGCTGTGTGGAACAGTCACTTACTGGCTGACCTCTCACGCTCACAGTCCCTCTTTTTAAAACATTCTTCCCATTTTCAAGACGATGGTGTACATTCCTGTCATGCGCGACTCTACAGGCTGTCTCAAAAATGTTTATCGTTATTATTATTGTCTATTATAAGTTGATAATGTTAACTTACTATTGAGCTGCATGTGTAAATGTCTTGATTTAACTTAACAATGAGAAAGCTATGGATCTGCTGTACATGTATTTTAGCGTATGTATCCTGTCTAATGTACATTAGTTGTTGACATAGTGTTATTTTTGCTCTTGTTCTTTTTTTTAATATGAATGTGCTTACTAAAGTTTATATTTATTCATGTGATCAAGTCGATTGGAGGATTTATTGGTTAATGATACCGAAGATTGTCTATTATAGTGACTAGATAGTCAAATGACCGCTCTAACAATGGAAATAAATGTTCTCAAAGATGGAAGGCAGACGGGAGGAGGTGAGATCAGGTGGGGCCATTCTAGCCAATGAGAGGGCATATACGCATGTGAACAACAGTAGTTTTCACATTCAGTACATTATGAAACTTCTATTCGATCAAATACGCTTAATGTAAATCGACACACTCTCATAGACCTCCCCACTTGGGACACACTCTCACAGACAAATTGTGGGCTGAGTAAATCCTCTCGCTTCGCCTTTTTCCCCCTCTAATACTCACTTGTGTGAATTATAAATTCAGAAAAGTTTGAGGAAAAAACTTGGGAGTATTCTTCGTGGGTTTATACATTTACAATGGGACACATTCCATGAGTCTGATATTGATTTTTGGAAGAGATGTTAGCTTTGCTCAAAACCCAAATTATGACATAACCACATGAATATAATTGTGTTCCGGAAAGGTTTATTGAAGTTTTGTATAGATAGAAATGGAAAAGGTACATAATTCCATAATAAGAGCGAGCATAACACAATTCCAGAGTGCGCACTGTAAACAACAGTCGTGATTGCATACTGCATATAAGACATTTTATTATCAATCTACACAGAAAAATGGCAACTATAGAATTGAATGTCATGGCAATAAGAGTGTCATACTGTTTCTGGTTCCCTCAGTCTATTTGGCAAAATGTCTCCAACTGTACTTTACCCTCCTCCATCCATGAATACATCTGACATTACATGCGATCGGGTTGATGCCTGCTATTCCAATCAAAAATCAGTCATCGCTTATAACCTACATCACAAATACTAAAATACAAATAGCCACTGGGCACACACTGGTTGAATCAATGTTGTTCCCATGTCATTTCAATGAAATGACGTTGAATAGACGTTGACTTGACGTCTGTGCCCAGTGGGTAGTTTCATGTTCCCCTTGGAACACTAAACTTTTTTTTTTTTAATAAAAAGCTGGGATATCCTTGAAGTGTCTTTGGCATCCATTAAAAATGAGGATATCAAGTTTTGAGTATGCGGCATTACAAGGATATTGTGGTTTTCCCACTGAAAAGTACTGACATACACGACTTCTAAAACAAATTGTCATGCGGGTGATTCGATCCTCTAAGGATGATGAAGTACTTCCAAATTACAATAGCTCTTTGCCTTCTTTCTCAGCAGAGAAAATCCTTTTGACCCAAACGCCATGCCAACACTCCCATTGCCTATTCCTGAAACACAGGTCACAAAATGGCTTCCAAAAGGAACGTTGAAAATATGACAAGGCAATTGTGAAAATTGGCACAAGATGTAAAACAAAAACTTTAGGAAGTTTCCTTCCTATCCAATAGGAGGCAGTATCAAAATTCCCTGCCGTCTTCCTCTATGTTGTGGCGCCATGTGAGTAGAGTTGTCTCCCTCTGTTTCTAAGGTAACAGGCAATGTTTTGGCACATGATCCCCATATTAAATGTTGTAAACATTACTCAAGTTTTTAAAAGTTTTTTTTATCCATGGATCCCTGCAGTGCAGAGAGGAAGAGCCAGAGAAAGGCACTTCTGAAATTACATTAGTGTAGTCTGGTGCAATAACATCAGTGAGTCCATCATCTTTAGGCAAACATGGTCAGGGTGATCCACTGTAGACAGAGAGGAGGGGGAGAGGTAGCGAGGGAGAGAGCACATAGTCACTTTAATAACTCTACCTACATGTACATATTACCTCAACTAACCGGTGCCCCTGCACATTGCGTCTGTACCGGTACCCCCCTGTATATAGTCTCACTGTTGTTATTTTACTGCTGCTCTTTAATTACTTGTTACTTTTATTTCTTATCTGTATTTTTTTTAAACGGCATTGTTGGTTAGGGGCTCGTAAGTAAGCATTTCACTGTAAGTTCTACACCTGTTGTATTCGGCGCATGTGACTAATAACATTTGATATGATTTGATTTGACTTTTACATCATCAGAACTTTGCTCATTATGAATAGTGACATAAGAATCACATAACAAGGAACCCCTTTCAACTGTGTAGGCTAGCTATGACTGAGACAACACTCTTATACTCCGATCAACTGAACAACAAAAACGTAACAGAGAGATAGAAATTTGAGATCAGACCTGGAAGAAGTTGAGTTCTATGACTCCATCAGAATCTGCGTCCATCGTCTTGAAGGTTTCTGTAGGTACAGTAGTGTTACGAAAGTCAGTTAAAAATGTAAAGCACCCATACGAATATGACATTCACTATTCTGAACATTTGGATCAAGATCATACATCATTGGCCAATCTGAAACATCAGTGTAAAATATACCTTATACAGGACATCGTATGGATGATGAATATCATCTATCTATAAGTTGACTCGGTGAGTTTAGTTTATAAGGAAGTGCATTGGAGATGTACCCACTGTGACTATTAAAACCTACCCTAACCAGAAACCATGGATGGATGGCGGCATTTGCGCAAAACTGAAAGCGCGAACCAACGTATTTAACCATGGAGGTCTGGGAATATGGACGAATATAAACATTGACATTTTTCCCTCCGTAAGGCAATCAAACAAGTGAAATGCCAGTACAGGGACAAAGTAGTGTCGCAATTCAACGGCTCAGACACAAGACGTAGTCTCACGGACTACAAAAAGAAAACCAGCCTCGTCACGGACACTGACGTCACGCTTCCACACAAACTAAACACCTTCTTTGCCCGCTTTGAGGATAATACAGTGCACCGTCGTGGCCCGCTAACAAGGACTGCACCCCCCCCCCCCCCTCCTTATCCGTGGCCGACATGATTAAAACATTTAAACATGTTAACCCTCGCAAGGCTACTGGCCCAGACGGCATCCCTAGCCGCGTCCTCAGAGCATGCTCAGACCAGCTGGCTGGTGTATTTACGGACATATTCAATCGCTCCCTATCCCAGTCTGCTGCCCCCACATGCTTCAAGATGGCCACCATTGTTCCGAAGAAGTAAATGACTAGTAGCACCCGTAGCACTCACTTCTGTCATCATGAAGTGCTTTGAGAGACTGGTCAAGAATAATATCACCTCCACCATACCGGCCACCCTAGACTCACTTCAGTTTGCATACTGCCCTAATAGGTCCACAGACGATGAAATCGCCATCACACTGCACACTGCCATATCCCATCTGGAGAAGAGGATTACCTATGTAAGAATGCTGTTCATTGACTACAGCTCACCATTCAACATCCTAGTACCCTCCAAGCTCATCATCAAGCTGGAGACCCTGGGTCTCAACTCCGCCCTGTGCAATTGGGTCCTGGACTTTCTGACGGGCTGCTCCCAGGTCGTGAAGGTAGGAAACAACATCTCTACTTCATTGACCCTCAACACTGGGGCCCCACCAGAGTGGGTGCTCAGCCCCCTCCTATACTCCATGTTCACCCACGACTGCACGCCTCTAACTCAATCATCAAGTTTGCAGATGATACAACAGTAGTGGGCTTTATTACCAACAACGATGAGACAGTCTACAGGAAGGAGGTGTGGGCACTCGGAATGTGGTGTCAGGAAAACAACCTCTCACTCAATGTCTACAAAACAAAGGAGATGATCGTGGACTTCAGGAAACAGCAGAGGGAGCACCCCCCTATCCACATCGAAGGGACAGCAGTGGAGAAGGTGGAAAGTTTTAAGTTCTTCAGCATACAAATCACAGACAAACTGAAATGGTCCACCCACACAGATAGTGTGGTGAACCTCAGGAGGCTAAATAAATTTGGCTTGGCACACAAAACCATGACAAACTTTTACAGATGCATAATCGAGAGCATCCCGTCGGGCTGTATCACAGCCTAGGGTGGTGCGGTCTGCACAACGCATCTCCGGGGGCAAACTACCTGCCCTCCATGACACCTACAGCACCCGATGTCACAGGAAGGACAAAAAGATCATCAAGGACAACAACCACCTGAGCCACTACCTGTTCACCCCGCTATCATCCAGAAGGCGAGGTCAGTACAGGTGCATCAAAGCTGGGACAGAGTGACTGAAAAACAGCTTCTATCTCACGGCCATCAGACTGCTAAACAGCCATCACTATCACTGGCCACTTTAATAAATGGATCACGAGTCACTTTAAACAATGCCACTTTAAATAATGCTACTTTAATAATGTTTACATATCTTACATTACTCATATCATATGTATATGCTGTATTTTATACCATCTACTGCACCTTGCCTATGCCGCTCGGCCATCACTCATCCATATATTTATATGTAAATATTCTCATTCACCCCTTTAGATTTGTGTGTAGTAGGTCGTTTTTGGGGAATTGTTAGATTACTTGTTAGATATTATGGCATTGCACTGTCACAACTGGAAGCACAAGGATTTCGCTACACTCGCATTAAACATCTGATAGCCATGTGTATGTGACCAATAAAATGTGATTTGATTTGACTGTACTCACTGAACATGGTCTCCAGCCTAACCAGGCAGGTAACAAAGTTGTCAAAGTCAACTGTCAGGTCGGCCTCAGTGTAGCGCAGAATGATCAGCTGGAACAGGTGGTTCTTCAGCTTGAAGCCTGATGACACAGACAGAAAATTTACAAAGGCAGGAACCATTTAAAATGGGTTTAAACCCACCAGATATGCTTTCATAGGGAACAATGGGTGAAACGTATGCATTTCTATTTTCAGTTATTGTCGGTTCGCCATGTGTCCGTACTGTGGCTAAATAAAAGTAGTGATGATGCACTACAGAAGAAAAAAAACAGATTGAGGTTTAAGGGAAAGAGCTACTGGACCTGCTGCCTCCAGAGCCATCCTCATCTCATAGGAACTCATGGTGCCTGACTTGTCCAGGTCAAACTGACGGAATACAGTCTGGTGGAGGGTTGGAGGGAGAGAGAGAGAGAGAGAGAGAGAGAGAGGCAAAGGCAGAGAGGGACAGAGATTGAGAGAGAAACGAGGGCAAATGCTCTACGGAGACTGGACAAGGAACTAATGACGAGAGCGAAGGCTCAGTTCAAGTGAATTAAGCAAGTGAATAGGAGAACAGGATTTTCAGCTCGGCTCACCAGGTATCGTTTAATCTTCTCCCACAGCACGTGGAACTCTGCCAGTCCCAGTTTACCACTACCATCAGTCTGAAGGACACGGTCAAGGAACCCTGTTTATACAGACAGTCACAGAGAGAGACCAGACAGAGACACCAGAAAAAAGACGAAAGACCAGACAGATGGGACTAGTACTGTATAAAGAATTGATTGAAGTACACCAAGGATACATCCATCAGGTTGATCATAGTGCGACAAGCTTCCGGTCCAAATCCATCTGTCTTCAGATCTTTGTCTGTATGTGTGTGTGTGTGTGTGAGAGACAGAGAGACAGAGAAAAAGAGATTTATACGCATCTGTAAAATCCAAATCTGCCTGGAAGGACCGACAGTGTGGGTCTCCGTTCGAAGGATTGTGAAAGATCTCGAGTAGGCTCACATATACAGAGATACAGTGCATTCAGAATGTATTCAGACGTTTCTATAAATTATTTGCAAATGTTTTTTTTTTTTAATTACCTTGCCTAAAAAAATACCTTCCCTACTTAAATAAAAGGTTAAATAAAAAACGTAAGTATTCAGACCTTTTGCTATTAGACTCTAAATTGAGCTCAGGCGCATCCTGTTTCCATTGATCATCCTTGAGATGTTTCTACAACTTGATTGTTGTCCACCTGTGGTACATGTAATTGGTTGGATATTATTTGGAAAGGCACACACCTGTCTATATAAGGTCCCACAGTTGACAGTACATGTCAGAGCAAAAACCAAGCCATGAGGTCGAAGGAATTGTCCATAGAGCTCCGAGACAGGATTGTGTCAAGGCACGGATCTGTAGAAGAGTACCAAAAAATGTGTGCAGCATTGAAGGTCCCCAAGAACACAGTGGCCTCCATCATTCTTAAATGGAAGAAGTTTGGAACCACCAAGACTTTTCCTAGAGCTGGCTGCCCGGCCAAACTGAGCAATCGGGGAAGAAGGACCTTGGTCAGGGAGGTGACCAAGAACCAAATGGTCACTCTGACAGAGCTCCAGAGTGCCTCTGTGGTGATGGGAGAACCTTGCAGGACAACCATCTCTTCAGCACTCCACCAATCAGGCCTTTATGGTAGAGTGGCCAGGCAGAAGCCACTCCTCAGTAAAAGGCACATGACAGCCCGCTTGGAGTTTACCAAAAGGCACCTAAATACTCTCAGAACACGAGAAGCACGATTCTCTGGTCTGATGAAACCAAGATTGAACTCTTTGGCATGAATGCCAAGCATCACGTCTAGAGGAAATCTGGCACCATTCCTACGGTGAAGCATGGTGGTGTTAACATGTTGTGGGGATGTTTTTCAGTGGCAGGGACGGGGAGACTAGTCAGGATGGAGGGAAAGATGGACAGAGCAAAGTACAGAGAGATCGTTAATGAAAAGCTGCTCCAGAGCGCTCAGGACCTTAGACTGGAGCGAAGGTTCACCTTCCAACAGGACAACAACCCTAAGCACACAGCCAAGACAACGCAGGAGTGGCTTCAGGACAAGTCTCTGAATGTCTGTAAATGTGATTTTTCCGATTTCTTTTATTTATAATAAAAGTGCAAAAAAAAAAGAGAAAAAACTGTTTTTGCTTTGTCATTATGGGGTATTTTGTGTAGATTTGTGAGGAGAAAAAAAAACAATTTAATAAATTTTAGAGTAAGGTTGTAACGTAACAAAATGTGGAAAGTGTCAAGAGGTCTGAATACTTTCCGAATGCGCTGTATAAAGCACAATACTCTAATTCTATTCCTAGGCACTCACGCTTGCTGATGATCCTGTTGAGTATTGTCTGCAGCTCTGTGGCACTGATCTCCATGTCCTGTAGACACAGAAACAGAACATGAGGAAATACTACAGTTCCCATCAGCCCATTCGCCCTGCTGTCCCCTCACTTCCCCTCCCGAGTCTCCTCACCTCCCCAGCCAGCTGTCGGAACAGACTCTTGAAGCCAGCGTCAATCTGGCTCTCGTCCAGCTGAGACTGAAACAGAGATACAGAGGAACGTCAACTCTTCTTTCTTGTTGGTAGTACTGGTGTTGGCATGTTACAGTATGGGCTTGTTAATCAAACAGGATTCTCCATGGTCTGCATCTGAAATGGAACCCTATTCCCCACACAGTGCACTACTTTTGACCAGAGCCCTAGTCAAACGTAACTCACTATATAGGGAACAGGGTGCCATTTCAGCCCTTGTCTCTTCCCCTCACCTCTGCAGGAAGTTCAGCTGTGACGTCATCATCCAGCTCTCTAACACAGACAGAAAAGAACACTATTATCAATGTCCTTACATTAAATTAATTGCCTGTCTATCGTCCATAATCTCCTCATATGTCCTGTTCACCACTCTGTTTCCATATTACTCACTCTGAGTTAGCTGGTTTCTCAGAGAAAACCCTGAGGACAAAGTCTCCCTCCTTCTGGGGTTCGAAGGTGGAAGGGACGATGATGTACTCCCCGGCGGGCAGCTGGAAACGAGAGCTCACCTCTCTCAGGTTGATGAAGAGCTCAGAGCGGGCGCTGGAACCGTGCGTCAGGAAGAAATCTCTCTTCAGGTGGATGCCTGATCTACCCACGTACTGAGAGGACAGAGAGAGCAGGGGGAAAATGAACTCCCTGACCTCTAACCCCTGATCTGCCCACATACTAAGGACAGAGGGCAGGGGAAAGCAGTATGAGTGAGTTAGTTAAACTAGATTAACCTAACCCATGTACTGATAGGATGGCGAGAAGGGAAAGCTCTATGTGTGAATTTGTTTAATGACCTCTAACCCCTGTCCCGCCCGCATACTGAGACAAACGGAAAGCACCCCTGACCTCTAATCCCTGACATTATGTCTATGCTATCATAGGAATTAGGAGAATGCTACCATGCATCTCCATATGAGACAATTGGATGTGAGCCTAAGCACAAGCCACATTGACCTTTGAGACATGCAGGTCAATATAGGCCTTTTGGCCACATTCCACTTCAGCTATGAAACACTGTCCAACAGGTTCTTAATGCACTGTCCAACAGGTTTTTAATGCACTGTCCAACAGGTTTTTAATGCACTGTCCAACAGGTTTTTAATTCACTGTCCAACAGGTTCTTAATGCACTGTCCAACAGGTTCTTAAAACCTCTTTGGGCTAGGGGGCAGTATTTTCACGTCCGGATGAAAAGAGTGCCCAAAGTAAACTGCTTGCTACTCAAGCCCAGAAGCTAGGATATGCATATTATTAGTCGATTTGGATAGAAACACTCTGACGTTTCTAAAACTGTTTGAATAATGTCTGTGAGTATAACAGAACTGATTTGGCAGGCGAAACCCCAAGCATCCACCCAGGTAAAAAATAATTTGAGCTCAATGTGTTTTCCATTAGTTTTCTATGGTAATCCCTTTTTAATAGAAATATGCTTGCAGTTCCTATGGCTTCCACTACATGTCAACAGTCTTTAGAAATTTGTTTTTCCTTTGAGAAATTAAGAAGTATTCCTTTCCTTTCCATGTGTGACACAAAGGGACTCAAGTCTTTTGGAGCGTTACATTTTTTTTGATAATTTAGGTTTTAGGATACATAAATTTGGATTAGGAACGTTGTTTGAAATGTTTGGACCAAGTTTACAGGTAATTTATTAGATACTTTGTAGTCATGTTGGGCGAGTTGGAACCGGTGTATTTCTGAATCAAACGCGCCAAATAAATGGACATTTTGGGGATATAAAGAAGGAATTTATCGAACAAAAGGAACATTTGTGATGTTTCTGGGGCATTTTGGAGTGCCAACAGACGAAGATCTTCAAAGGTAAGGCATGAATTATATCATTATTTCTGAATTTTGTGTAGCACCTGGCTGGTTGCAATATGATTTGTTTGTGTTTGTATGCGGGGTATTGTCCTCAGCATGGTTTGCTTTCGCCATAAAGCCTTTTGAAATCTGACATGGCAGCTGGATTAACAACAAGTTAAGCTTTATTTTGATGTATGTTTTGTACATTTTATTATGAGTATTTCTGTTTTTGAATTTGGCAAGCTGCAATTTCACTGGATGTTGTCAAATCAATCCCGTTACCGGGATTCGAGCGGGAATGGGGGTGAAGGGAACCCTAAGAGGTTTTAATGCACTCTCCAACAGATTTTTAATGCACTAAATATCTCTCAAATACAGTTATGCTGTCCAACAAGTGTTTCAATTATTACACAGTTACATCACAACCCAATGTAAAATAATACTGGCCAGCAGAAAATACATACCTCATTAGGAACCTGTAGAAAGACACAGAAAGACAAGAGTTAGATAGAAACATACAGTCAATCCTACTGCCTTGCAAAATATAGAAAAATAAGAAAACGTCTCTTGCCTCTGTTGGGGTCAAATTGGGGTGAAAGAGATAAGAGACTAGTCAGACATACCACTATAAATCAACTTGGGGACATTTACTGCTGAGCCTTTAGATAACACTGAAACTATGTTTGTATAGCTGTGGATGCATGGGCTTGGTCTCATGAGTAGAAGGTAATGACTAAGGCAGTTCCATCACAGGGGGTTGACTACAAGCACGATAAAAGCATGATAAAAGCTACTTGGACTTTTCCTATTTTGCAGAACTCAGGAGAGACATCAGTTGTATGTGTGATGTTTGATCTTCTGTCTACAGCTGTATTTGGATTTTTTTTTAAATTGTGCACATTTTGAGTGTTCCTTATTTGTTAATTAAAAAACGGAGCACAGAAAAACAGAGCCAACATTTGGCGAGCTTGCCAGGAGGGAGTGAGTGCAACGCCACTGCACGGAACCTGAACCACCTTCTCTGATCACCAAATTGTATGGTAAGCAGACACCTGTTATATCGAAGTCCGTAATTTAAAAGAAGTGGGTATTCAGTGTTTCGCTGGTATGTAAAAGCGCCGCCTCCCTCTTGTAATTATAAAAACAAAGGAACCTAAAAATGTGCCTGTATAAGTCAATGAATGTGTGGTAATTGTTGTATGTCAATGTGTGTTATATGTTATATGTATTAAGAACAGTAGCTCGCCTTCTTGGGGGTGCTGGGGTAACTTCCGGAAGGGTACTCAAAAGTAGTTAGGGAGCAGAAGCTGTATCTAGCGTGAAAGTTCTGAAACAGGCGATAACCTATGGGGCACCTGGAAGATAGAAATAAACTGTTGTCTGTCCTTATGTGTTTGTTTGGTGTGAGTGAAATGTGCAGTGGGGGGGGGGGGGAGAACGAATCGAGAATTGGTTATTTGGTCTGAGGACTGAGAGCTGTTTTAAGTGGATTTTTGATAAAGAGGAGGATGAGGAACAGCATGTAGATAAAGGCATGACATTGGAATAGTATAAGAAGGGAATTTTTGGAAGTGAGGACGACAGGAAGGAGTTATGTCATTGTATAAGAAAAGGAGGGTATGATAAAGATAATACCTATAAGACGTATATTACCCTACACCCTGAGGAACTAGTAAAACCCTCAACATATTTTGTATTAGTTGAAATACGATCTATAATTACTTGTAGAAGGATAGTTAAGGAGCCTTTTAAGTGGAATTGACATTTTGTTTTATGGGCATATGAGAAGACAGTGGAGGAAATAGAGTTCAATCTGATACAACACCCACTGAAATTATTGCAAGTTAGATAATAGGTAGGAAAGGCTAACATAGCGCACCTACACCATTATCATTACACGGCTGACTGTCAAATAAAACCAAGCTAATGCTCACCGTGTCTGCAAAGGCCTGTATAGGGTTTTTTATTAGGTAATGGCCCAATGGTGGAATAAAACGTTAGGAGTAGGACATAAGTTATTTGAATAAAAGGTTGAACATATTTGTTAGTGACACTTTCCTACCATAGGATAGTATAGGAAATGTACAACCCTTAGTATACTTGTCAAATTATTACAAGGAATTTGAGTTCTGTAGAGATTTCCATAGAAAATTGAAGTCGAGCATGCAGTTGTCTATGTGAGGCCCGTGTGTGAAATATATTTGAGTTTAGTAGAACCATTTACTATAGTAGAATAGAATTCGGATTTCAGTATCACCCACTGTTGTTTAACACACACTGAAAGGAGATAGAGAATAATTGATCTAGGCATATTCATACATGTTACACCTCAACACCTCGTAAATGGCAAATCCGATGGTCTCCATGTCCTTGCCCTCCTTGCGTTTCTTTCTCCGGTCCTTCTGCATCAGCGCCACCAGGAAGCTGCAATCTGATTGGCCGGCTGTGTCGGGGTGCTGCAAGTCGATCTTGAATTGTGGGTTGATCCAGAATGTGGCTAAGTATTGTGGGGGAGGGGGGGGGGGGAGTTATCAGAAGACATTTTCTAATCAACTGTGTACCACTTCTTTATATCCTCCCTCCCTCCTCACCAGGGAAGTTCCTGCAGCCCCCGGCCGTGCTGCCCCTCCTCCACTCCCCCTGGTAGACGGCTGAGCTCCACTTCTTCTGCTGGTTGGCCTCCAGGGCGTCTGCTGTGAGGTTACAGATCTCCAGACGCGTAAACTCACGCAGGAAGTCGCTGAATGACATCCTGAGAGGAGGGATTTAGAGAGCGAGAGGTGCAAGGCAGGGGAGGGGGAAGGGGAGAGGAAGGGACAGTCTGTCGTGTATATGACGCAACAACTCACACATTCTCTCAAGTATCGTACCCAGAGGCCATCCGACTTGGTGACACAAATACACACTCACCAGAACTCTCCGTCCTCACTGCGGTTCTGGAGTCGCCCTCTGACTGACCGGTCCACACTCTCCCACTCTCTGGAGCTAAAATATTCGCAAATGAAAATACATTACCGAATGTATTCCATATCAAAAGGGATAGAAAACCATTCTCACTAGTTACACAGTATGATATGTAATATGACACCTGCAGTATAAATCTATTCTCACTAGTTACACAGTAGGATATGTAATATGACACCTGCAGTATAAATCCATTCTCACTAGTTACACAGTATGATATGTAATATGACACCTGCAGTATAAAACCACTCTCACTAGTTACACAGTATGATATGTAATATGACACCTGCAGTATAAAACCACTCTCACTAGTTATATGATAGGTAATATGACACAGTGTTTCCTTCTCTTACTTGTCACTCCAGGCACCAGTCCACTCTATCTCTCCCCAGGGGTTGCGGATGCGGACCAGTTTGGTCATATTCCCCCTGTACACCACCTGATGGAGAGGGATACTGCATTACACAGATGTATCGTAGCTGGGGAAATGGCCACCCTTCTGTCAATTCCAATGTGGTTGATGTACAGGTAAAGGTAGAGACGTTTTGTATTCGTTTTAATGCTGTCTTTTGTGTCTGTCTGTTCCCGGAACTCCACTAACACATGATGCAATTGGGGGAATTGACCCCTGAGTGCCACTCGAACCAGAGCAGTCATTGGCTCACCTCGTCGACCCCGGTCACTGAGTAGGCGTGACCTTTCACCAGCTTCTTAAAGGTCACAGCCTCCATGTCCTGACTACCGGTGATCTGGGGACAGAAGACAGAGTCCGAGTAAGCGTTTCACTGTGCTGTTTACACCTGCTGTATCCTGGTGCACGTGACATCCTTTGACTTGATTTGAGAGGATACACACACAGGGACTCTTGACACACTGTTACATGTTCCAGTCAGGGACATGATATGACAAAGTCTGCGAAAATGATGACATCATGCGAAACATCCTGGTTCTTAGCACCGCGTTAAGCTGATTAAAATAGGCAGTGTTTTCTATGACATAATCGAAGAAATGAACATAACAAATCTGAGTACTGACGTCTATGGAGCAGCCCAGCAGCGATCCTCTCTCCACGGCCCGGCTGATGATACTGTAGAGGTCAGAGGGCGCTTTCCTCAGCTCATACATCTCCGTTACCCCTCCTGTGAAGTCCTCAAAACCCTCTGACGTGCTGCCTCCCGACAGGGCCTCGTAACAGCCATGCAGCCTGCAACGAGGGTGGACAATTCTGTATCACAAGACTATTTAAAAACAGACATTTCTGTACAATATACACACACAGGACGTATGCATATAGACATATCATTTTACATCATTTGTATTTACATTTTGGTCATTTAGCAGACGCTCTTATTCAGAGCGACTTACAGATATCATAACCCATACCAACATATACAGAGTGAAATAAATGCAAAGCCCATGTATACAATCCTTCTAACCACCCTCTTCTCTCCTTTTTCTAAACTCCTCCCATCCCTCATCCCTCCTTACTTGGCGTAGGCTTTCTCCAGCAGGGCGCTCCAGAATTCTCCTCCCTCGGCAGAGTGGACAAAGAGTAGCTTCCCATCCTTCACCGGCAGCCTGTCATCGATCACCACCTCCACCCACTCCCCATACTGCCAGAACTACAAAACACAGACAGTAGGGAGACTATCAGAACTACAAGACGCAGACAGTTGAACTACAAAACAGACAGTAGACCTACAACACACAGACAGTAGAAATACAACACACACATTAGGGAGACTACCAGAACTACAAAACAGACAGTAGAACTACAACACACAGACAGTAGAAATACAATACACAGATAGTAGGGAGGTCAATATCACTACCTTTACCCACTCTCCAACCTGCCACTGCAATCTGAATAGGGATAGGATGAAGTGAGATGCAGCTAAGCACTGATTTAAGGTCAGTTTTACACGTAGTGTATTAGTAATGTATTCGTTCTTGGTGCTTGTGCAAAGTAGCACAAGCACCAAGAACGAATACATTTAACATTGAAGACAAGCTCTGATTTCCCCTCTAGTGGTGAGGGTGAGCTGATCGCAGAACTGTGCCCAGGGGGTAACTTCTAACCAGAGCGGAGCTTTTAGTCACTTACACCCAATGACCATCAGGTGGCAGAAGTGGCATTAGAACAATATCATCATCGGGCTCAACAGGGAAGAGGGAGGAACTAAGACCGAGGTAACAACCACAGGAATTTATGGCAAGATCTTGAGCAATCACGCTATCTTCCTTCCAATACACATGGGTTCCATGTAGCCTGCCTACACCACTGTGATATTAGTATGCTTTTAGAGGGAGAAATACAGGCTGTCCAATAATGTATGTACCATTCTCCTCAGCTGCACGTAGCTAACTGATGCAGACCTACGGCAAGGCAATATAGCTCCACCACCACAAAATCACATCAGGGCCACCAGAACATTATATAGAGTTTGAGGTATGTGGCTCTGGGATACATGAATGTAACAATACTGAAGTGTCAAAACCAGCAGTGACAATGACACCTAATTAGATTCAAACTGTTTTGACTCGTGACTTCCAAACAGTGGCAGGAGGAGGGGATGTAGAGCATAGAGTCACAGTTGAGCTGTTATTGTGTGTGTGTGTGTGTGGGTGTGGGTTGGTGGTGGTGGTGGTGGTGGTGGTGGTGGTGGGGGGGGGGGGGGTGATAGAGACAGAGAGAGATAAATGGTTAATTTTGCATGCTCTGCAGGGCTAAAGTGACTGCTGGGACTGTACGGTCGACTGCAGAACAGGATCACATGATCGGCTGGGTTGACACAGAAGTATTACAACACCCCCTACGCCCACCAACACACACAGAGGGGGAACCAAACCATGAGCCACTGTCTACCCTGTTAGCCTTTATGGGGCAAATCCTAACTTCCACGTTAAGTAGAAAAGTGAACATTTGATGTAGGTGGAAGTTAGTATTCAACCCTATCAAAACTATCTCTTACAGTATCTATTTAGCAGAGTAGAGGTCTGTTCCATATAAATACCAATCAATTTGGGAACTGAATTGCATACTAGTTCAACGGACAGGAGAATTGAACTAAAATTGACCCCAACGCTATCACAACGCTATCTGATGTAAACACACCAGTGCTGGCTACAAGGAAAGTAAACCAAATATCCACATCTGCGTAGCAAGCTTGAGGGAGTGTAGTTTGTCCTAGAGCCGCAGCACTTCAACTGTGCAGTTCCTTTCACCTTCTGATAATAATATCCTATCAGCAACCTAGAGATTTTCAAACTGAAAATTACAGGCATACTGTAGTCTGTTTTACAATACAGGATTTGTTGAGTCTCACAGCTCATCTCTGCGCCTAGCTAAGCACATACCGCATTCCCAGAATCTGCAGCACAGCTCCCCCTTTGTCTGGCTAAACCAATTAGAACATCCAATTACATTTGGGAGGATGAGTCACCCAGGCGTACGAGATCTGGCACAGGATCAGGAGATCTCAACAAAACACTATTATTGGGTTTAGACGGTGTGTGTTTCTTAGTATCTTTGTGGGGACCAGAAGTCCTCACAAGGATAGTGGAACCCGGGAGAAATCGGAAAAATCAGGACATTTTGCCGGGTCCCCACAGAGAAAAAGGCTATTTTAGGCTAAGGGGTTAGGTTTACGGTTAAGGTTACAATCAGGGTTAGGGTTAGAATTAGCAATAGGGGTTAGGTTTAGGAGGTGGTGATAGGTTTAGGGTGGTTAGGGTTAAGGTTAGGTTAAGGGAAAATAGGATTTTGAATGGGAATACATGTTTCGGTCCCCACAGGGATAGTAAAACAAAGTGTGTGTGTGTGTAGAGGGTGATCTCAACAGAACAACGTATTACTGGGTTTAAACCTTCAACTGTTAACTAACACACAGGCCACACAATGGAGGAAGGGATATATGGTGAATTAGATCACATGCACATAGAGTTGAAGTCGGAAGTTTACATACACCTTAGCCAAATACATTTAAACTCAGTTTTTCACAATTCCTGACATTTAATCCTGACATTTAATCCTGACATTTAATCCTGACATTTAATCCTGACATTTAATCCTGACATTTAATCCTGACATTTAATCTAAATAAAAAATTCCCCACTATATTTTAAGACCTCCAATTGACTCAAATTATGTAAATTAGCCTATCAGAAGCTTCTAAAGCCACGACATAATTCTCTGGAATTTTCCAAGCTGTTTAAAGGCACAGTCAACTTAGTGTATGTAAACTTCTGACCCACTGGAATTGTGATACAGTGAATTATAAGTGAAATAATCTGTCTGTACACAATTGTTGGAAAAATGACTTGTGTCATGCACAAAGTAGATGTTCTAACCGACTTGCCAAAACTGTAGTTTGTTAACAAGAAATTTGTGGAGTGGATGAAAAACGAGTTTTAATGACTCCAACCTGAGTGTATGTAAACTTCCAACTTCAACTGTATTTAAGGCATGAATGAGTTTATATGCCAGTAGGTTCATAGACACATAGCTATGTTATTTACTCTCATGCCAGCAAGGAAACTGTTTAGGACATAAATAAGTAGGCTATGACTGTGGAAATAAATGTGACAATGAAAACATGTTGCAAGGTCCCTCTCCTTGTTCAGGCAGCGTTCGGTGGTTGACGTCACCGGCCTTCTAGCCACCGCCGATCCCCTTTTCATTTTCCATTTGTTTTGTCTTAGTCTTACACACCTGGTTTCACTCACCCAATTGCCTGTTTATTATTTAACCATCTGTTCCCCATGTTTTTTTGTGAGTGATTGTTCTTTGTAAATCGGTCCGTGGGCTCGAAAATATTTGCCTTGTATTTTTTGTATTTTGAGTAATGTACGTTGATTACTCATCTCTGCTGTCCTGCGCCTGACTCTCTACACCAGCTACACACAGGACGCTATTACAATGTAATAGTACTGTGTTTGCATTAATGAATGTGTTCATGATGGATGTGCTGTGTTTAGCTTGGCTGCCTGCTGCTCAGTGTAGCAGCAGTAATGGTTACTCTGAATGACTGGGCAGTGGTCAGCACTAGGCTAGCAGGCTCCGTATTGGCTCCTGTCTCTGTGTGTGTCTCTCCGTCTCTGTCCTGGCACCCTGGCCCCCAACTGAGTCGGACTCTATTAATGTGGGCAGCTGGCTGCCATCAAAGGGTTCGGTGAGAGGAAAGCTGAGTGAAAAGTGAGGGCCGCTACAGTGGGCACTGGACACGGACACGGACACGCAAGCACCACCTGGTCGCCCATGCATGGAGACGTCCATTTAGAGGGCAACTGTGGTGTCGCTTTAAGGTCCTATACAGAGAATGATAGGTGTGTCTGTGTGTCAGAGGACTGGTTTTGTGTACAAAGCAAAGGTCATCGTGATAAGGCCTGGCAAGAAGCAGGAAGCGTGCCTTGGAGTGAATTAAGGTACATTTCTTGTTTTTATTAGCCCACATGAGATGGAAAATTGTCTTCTGCTTTTATCCAACCCCCCCATCCATCCACCCACCCCTCCCTCCCGATATACATACGAACACATATTAGGTTGAAGATGCTGGAGCAGAGGGCAGCCGCATGTGCTGCATCCAATGAGCAGTTTAGGGGGTGAAGTTCCTTGCACGAGGGAACATCGGCAGTTGCTGGCACCTGAGATTGCCTCCGGTTGCCAGCTCACTCCCCGCCACAACTTCGAGTTCACTTCAAGAGTAGCTGAATATCTGTATTACTGTATATTAGTATATATTATCGTATAGATGGATATACAGTCAAATCAGAAAGAGGAAGTGAGTGTGTGGTGACCTGGAAGTGGAAGATGCCAGCGTACTGGCCTCCGAAGTCCTGTCCATGAGGCACCACTCTGTGGAGGAGGTTGTCGTTCAGAGTCAACGAGGCTATGGCTGCCAGCAACCAGCAGTCACCTGAAACACACACACGTACACACACACACACACGTACACAGACAGGAACACACACAACATAATACATCAGTCATAGGTAGACTATGTTAATGATAGCAATGCATTGTATCAGTCCCTTAAAAAGAAGTCACCAAACATTCATCAGTCGGTAGTGTTTGTTTTGACCACCTGGAAATACTCTGGCCGTTAGTCATAGCATACAAGTAACGCCCAGAGTTTTTTCTGATCTCGTAACACAGTAAGACAAAACTCCTGGCCCTGTTCATCATTCACCTCTTCAAAAGTTCCCAACTGTTCTTCCTTTGAATCATTCTGAGCCTCAAGGCTAGGTGAAGCTAACTGACTAAACTCTCCACTCTGGTTAGACAGATACTGCTGTCTGTTTCTCACTGCTGTGGGAACGGAGCACTTCAGGCTTAAGTGGTGAAAACCTTGTAATACTGGAATGCACCTTATAAGGAAAGCGTAACGAGAGAGAGGTCCGAGAATCTGTTCACACACACTTCATGCTGACCCTATGTAACCTCCAAGGAGTGTGTTCGAATTTGAACTGTCTGGACCTACAGTATGCTGATTAAATAGCTTGATCTACTGTAACTCTAACAGAAGAGGTCATACAATACAATGCCCATGCAGGGTAGAGGCATAGGCTGAAAAGCCCACAGAAGACGCCACAGTTGGGTTCGGCGTGCTGAAAAAAAGATAGTAGTACTGCTTCCTTCTAATGTGACATGATCTATAAATAGGGGTGAACGCCTATTGTTATCCAAACGCAGACGAAGGCTGTATGCTACTGCTAAAAATACATTCAAACTTAAAGACTACTCCAGCGAGGGCAGGTTTTATGTATGCCTTTTAAACCCCGGCACCCAAATACTCTTTGCTACTACACACTTTAGAGTTGAGCACGCTACTTCCTCTTTCTGTGCTCGGCATGCCGCATATTTAAGAGAGGGGTAGGCAGCTCTCTCCCAGCATTTGATTCAGTACCAAGTTATGAGAAGACTTTCAAATCAACCATTTGGCTCAGAGTTAGTATGCGATACAGTACCAGGCAACGTGTATACCTGCCCTATGTTTACTGTAGTGGCGGTATAGTACCAGTGCATCTCAGCCAGAGGGAGGTTGTTACTTTGTTTATAGATGTGAGATAGCAGAGCAGAGTGTAAATTATGCATCGCACACAGTGTTTGTAGAGGAATACACAAGAGTACCAAGATTGCAATCAAATCAAATCTCTGCGCACGCGCTCTCTCTCGCTCTCCTGACTTAGTGGTTGTTCCATCGGGCTCTCAGGCTCTCCACCAACCCTCCTTCTGAGACCTGGACTCACCTAAAGCTCCCTGGCAGATATCCGTGCGAGTGGCTCCATCCACTATGAACTGGGGACGGGTACAGATCTCCTGTAGACAGAAAGAGAGAGGGGGAGAAAGAAAGAAAAAGAGAGATAGCGAGAGAAAGGGGGAGAGAGGAAGAAAGAGAGAGGTAAGATATGCCAGATTGGTGTTGTTGTTGCTCACAAACACGCACACACACACACACACACACACACACACACACACACACACACAGGTAGGCTGACATTTCTCTTTTCCTTTCACCACAGTGTTGACACTGCACTGCAGCACTGGTAAAGCCTGTCGTCCTTGTTGTCATGGCGAACGGCGTCCCCGTCAGTCACACAAGTGCCTCATAGAATACATAAAAAACTGGCTGAGACATTCCTGCTAAACTACCGAGTACTGCATCTCCTCTCTCTGCCTCCCAACCGCCCCTCATCCACAGATAACTCAAGACACGAGCAGCGTGAGAGCTAGCTAGCTAAGCTATAAAAAGCTCTTCCCGCATTTTGAGCTGAGGAGCGAAGCAGCATGGTGTGTGTTCTCTCCGGGGATGTCGATATTGCAGTTCTGAGGGGCGAGGTGCTGGAGGAGATGCATTATGAAAGGGAATGAGGAGAGACGGAGTGTGAAGAGCATTAGGATAGACATGCACGCCAGCTAGGACACACACACACACGGGATAAGACACACACACACAAACTATTGCCAAAGACAATATATAATTATATAATACTTATAGGGGGCCTTTAAGGATCGGGTCTAAGAATCATCTCAGTAAGGCTCAGATGCAGTCCCAGCCGCAGTATCATCTCACCGTAGGTCTCATCCAGCGTACTCCTTGGGTCTTGGAGGAGCGTGGTCCCAACTCATTGAACCCCAGAGAAGAGGAGGCGCATGGGAACAGGCTGTCCTCAAACAGGCTGCGGCTCTGGAGGCACCGGGCCCTCAGCGACTCATAGTCCTGGCCCTGGAACTTGACTGCGTTGTGGTTCTGGCCCAGACCCTCGTCCCGGTCCCACTGGCTGCGCAACTTGGCGGCCATCCCCGAAGCATACACCTGCTCCATTCTCACCTGGCCGTAGTCGTATTTGGCTGTGGCCGAGGTCAAAGGTCAAAGCTAATCCAGGGAGCCAGTCAGGGAGGAGGTTAAAGGCTGACGTTCAATTAGGAATCAGACATAGAACAGCAACAGACAAATATGAGGCTAGAATTGTAGATGAGGTGGTGATAATAGGCTGTGACAGGCAGGCGGCTTAATGGAGAGCAGTGACAGTCCTAGTCATGTAAAAAGTGGTAGAGTGGGGACTGGAGGATGGGCTCAGAAGGAAAACATCTTCTTCACAGCACCAGGCAGATCTCAGAGTCACGGCAACAATTCACTGATTGGCTGGCTGTACCTTTAGCAGACAGGGCTTAGAAGCCAATAGAATGAGGTGAGACTCAGCGAGTTGGCTGTACCTTGTTGTCCCACCAAAAGCCCCTGGAGAAGGAAGCGAGAGAGAGAAGGAAATTAGTGAAATTCAAAACACATAAATATCTGTTTAACTCATGTAAGAATGTATACTTAATTCAAATACAGCCTGTACAGCTCTGTGCAGCACAGACAAAAGAAACAAGATACAGATAGCATGAGAGAGTTAGCAAATAGCACTTTGCCCCCCCCCCCCCCCCCCCCCCGACTCCTATAAATTGTCAACCCGCCATGCACGCTAGCTAGCAGAGGATTGCACTGGGATTACTCACAATAATAGTCAAACTGACTTCAGTTCAGTTCTCAGGTGAATAACATAGTTACTCATTGTGAACAAAGTTGAGTCATAAGTGCTTGACTTGGGGAGTCCCAGCTAGCATATAACATTCTGAGAACCATAGGTTTCTTAGGTGGGAATTACAGTACTTCAACATAACGTTTCCTACAGGTTTCCTTAAGGTTCTATTTCAAGTAATGTTCTCAAATTGTTCAGAAACTGTTTAGAAACAACGTTCTTCTGTGGCAATTTCAATACTTTGTTATAACACTTTCACAGGTTTCCTCATGGTTCTATTTAAAGTCATGTTCTCAGAACGTTCAGAGAACGTTAAGAAACAACGCTCTTCAGTGTGAATTTTAGTACTTCAGCATAACGTTTCCTACAGGTTTCCTCATGGTTCTATCTAAAGTAATGTTCTCCAATTGTTCAGAGAACATTAAAAAAACGACGTTTTTCTGTACGAATTTCACTACTTCATGATAACGTTTTGTACTTGTTTCCTCATGGTTCTAAGTCATGTTCTCAGAACGTTCAAAAACAATGTTCTTCTTTGAGAATTTCAGAACTTCAGCATAATTTTTTCCCTACAGGTTTCATCGTGGTTCTATTTAAAGTCATGTTCTCAAAACATTCAGAGAATGTTCAGAAACAATGTTCTTCTCGATCCTGTTAAGTGTGTTCAGGTGTGTTGTCTGCGCCCACTAACTAGCCACACCTGATCTTAATGAGTGCTTGTTTACATTGAAATGGGGTTTGAATTGACTAATTAAATAGCTTTGTGTTAGTAAAAAAAAAACATGCCATGCTAGTTCCATCCTGGTGGCACAGTGGACTAATTCCATGGATAGAGAACATTACAGGTTTGAATCTCTGCCAGAATAAAAAACATTTTTGTGTCTTTATATAATTAATGCCTAAGCAAATTCATTTCTTTGTGCCCTATCTGTGCTTGGAGTTCAAAACAGTTAACCAAACTAAGCTACCAGTGTTATTACAAGTCTTATTAAAACATTCTCAGAACGGTATTTAATTACCTTCAAATAACCTATCATTTCTGTTTTCAGAACGTTTATAAAACCTCCCACGGAAAAACTTCAAGGAACCATAGTAAAATGTTCTCATAACCTCCCTGCAACCTAAAAATGAACGTTCCCAGAAAGGCAAAAATTTCACTTCTGTTCTAAAATTAAAAAAAATATATATGGCTTCGTTCCCAGAACCAAATGTTTCAAGAAACTAAATGTGCTATCTGAGTTCTATTCTGCAAATGTAAAACTCTCTGAATGTTTTGCATGGACTTTGTACCACAGAAGGTTGGTGGCACCTTAATTGGGGAGAACGGGCTTGTGGTAATGACTGGAGTGGAATGGTATCAAATACATCAAACAAGGCCGTTCCATATAATCCGTTCCAGCCATTATTATGAGCTGTCCGCCCCACAGCAGCCTCCACTGATCTGTACTGAAGAGACAGCTACTAATCATGAGCAGAGACTAAGGTAAAGTTGTAGCTGGTATGTGTGTGTGTGTGTGTGTGTGTGTGTGTGTGTGTGTGTGTGTGTGTGTGTGTGTGTGTGTGTGTGTGTGTGTGTGTGTGTGTGTGTGTGTGTGTGTGTGTGTGTGTGTGTGTGTGACACAGTGTAGACAGCGCATAATGGGAGGGAACACAGCCAAGAACATGCAAAAGACTCTCAGGCTCTCTGTTTGACTCTTCTTTCATAGTTCCACAGCCTCTCTATCTTTCCCGTTTCCTCACATCACAATCACTCTATTTTTTTCTCTGTCCCGCTTTCCCACTCATGCTCTCCCACAACAAACAAAACAATGAGAGAGAGAGAGAGAGAGAGAGAGAGAAAGTCTGAGGCACATAATTGCTTCTAATCTATTTTAAACCTTTACTCACATTCTGTAGTTAAGTTTGCCTCACCTCTTTCTCACTCTTTTTCAGCCTGTCACTTTCACGCACTCACACAGGCAGAGGCTTATTCACACTGAGCTCTCTTCTTGTTCTACCTCTCAACTGTCAGTAAAAACAAAACCTAAGCCTTGTCTGTTTCTCATTGGTGCAGAAAGAGAGCCCGGTCAGGCACAGCTGCCACCCACTACTCTGCCACACCCATCGCTATTGCCTGTTGTTCCCTGACTCAAAGATTTTTCCCACTGGTCAGAGTTGACTTTCTAACTGACTCTCACCACTCCTTTAGAGTCTCGAGGGTAATATTATGGGGAAAGATAATGGAATGAAGTTACACCATCTTAGACGGAAGAGAATCAAGTGGAAATTGAACACATCTCTTTTAGTAGAAAATATTTTGGGACAGTTTCAGCACGTACCGAATACCTACTCAACCCCTATACATGCATGTCAGTTACCTACACATCGTCTGGGTAGAAACGTTCACATTTCTGTGACTGTGGTGGGTTGACAGACAGCGGAGTGTGGGTGTAGTCAGGAGTCTTCTCACCAAGTAGGGTTTTCAACTCAAATGAACATTTGATGTTCCTCACCTGGAATATTTCTCTGTTTTGCACCTCACTGCAAATAGTTTCACTAACGTGAAATTACAGATTAGTAGTCCAGACACATCATGATCAGCCCCACTGGTGTGCCCAATTCAAGACATATTGTTTCTTACTGATCTGTAGCCTATCACTATTGTATGATTACTGCTAATCAAATAGCCTAAAACTTAAAACAATTAAGCAATGAAGTGACAATTTGTCACTATTGACATCTGTATCACATGGGAGATAGCCTTATCCCCAGGCTAACTGCTACCGCATATAGAGAGCAATAGTAATGGCCTCTTTTTGTAGACACTAATTTAGGCCAACTCTGACATGGCTCGTTGACCAAAGCCTATGGGGGAAATGAATGGTGAACTCCTGACTGGCTGAGTAGGTGGGTAGCTGAGTAGGTGGGGCGGGGTCGACTGCGGTGGAGTTTACCAAATTCAACAACAGACTTGTATCGCATTAACCGGCCTGATAATAGCTCATTTCCAATTCGATTACTTTCTCTAAATATAAATTAATAGAATAGGAATGGAGTTACATGCCTACTCAGGCTGGTTATAGGCAGACAATCACATTCAACATATACCGTAGCCCATATAGCCCATCTATCCTACTTAAACAGGACTGATGACATGGACAGTGGGGTACATCGCAAATTCAGAACCGCTGTTGGGTACAAATTCAGAAATTCAGGACAGCAACATATTAAACTAAAGCACGGATCATTGGGAACAAGATCGGTGTGACTGCTAAGGCTTGATCCATAAATGAAATAAGGAAATAGGTAGCCTAGCCTACAAAACTAAAACTATCCATGTTCAAATCAAAAGGCCTGATTAACATGATATAAATAACGCAGCCACATCCTGAGACCCCGGTGCAGACACATTCAGTAATCAAAAGGCCTGATTAACATGATATAAATAACGCAGCCACATCCCGAGACCCCGGTGCAGACACATTCAGTAATCAAAAGGCCTGATTAACATGATATAAATAACGCAGCCACATCCCGAGACCCCGGTGCAGACACATTCAGTAATCAAAAGGCCTGATTAACATGATATAAATAACGCAGCCACATCCCGAGACCCCGGTGCAGACACATTCAGTAATCAAAAGGCCTGATTAACATGATATAAATAACGCAGCCACATCCCGAGACCCCGGTGCAGACACATTCAGTAATCAAAAGGCCTGATTAACATGATATAAATAACGCAGCCACATCCCGAGACCCCGGTGCAGACACATTCAGTAATCAAAAGGCCTGATTAACATGATATAAATAACGCAGCCACATCCCGAGACCCCGGTGCAGACACATTCAGTAATCAAAAGATGGTTTAAGTATTTCGTTTTAAAGCTCTGACGAAGGCCAAGCGAACAACAAACACTTTTCAGAATCATTCAAAATACTTCACCAGAGAGCATGACTTAGCCACAGATGATCATGTGCTTCTTGTATCTGTGGATTGTTTGAAATCACAAGCGTGGAGGCTAATATGCCAAGCTGGGAAGCCCGCAATTTGGTCTGAGCACGTGGCAATAGGCCTAGCTTATTATTGAGATGCGGCAGGCAGTGAAAAGCAATGCATCTAAAAATATGTGTGAAGATAAAATGTCTAATCACACTCAAGACACATTGAGACGAGAAGAAGGGGAGGGGTGTGTGGCGAAGATGTTGGCACTTCTCTCTACCGAATGTGCTCAGCTCTCCAGAATGCAACCAATTCTTGCGCATTCGTTGCTTTATTGTGTTAATAGTTTGCCCTGTTTATATATAGTACCTGTCAAAAGTTTGGACACATCTACTCATTCAAGGGTTTTTCTTTATTTTGACTATTTTCTACATTGTAGAATAATAGTGAAGACATCAAAACTATGAAATAAATAACATTGAATTGTTGTAACCAAAAAAGTGTTAAACATATCAAAATATATTTGAGATTCTTCAAAGTAGCCACCCTTTGCCTTGATGACAGCTTTGCACACTCTTGGCATTCTCTCAACCAGCTTCATGGGGTAGTCACCTGGAATGCATTTCAATTAACAGGTGTGCCTTCTTAAAAGTTAATTTGCGGAATTTATTTTCTTCTTAATGCATTTGAGCCAATCAGTTGTGTTGTGACTAGGTAGGGGTGGTATACAGAAGATATCCCTATTTGGTAAAAGACCAATTTCATACTGTGGCAAGAACAGCTCAAATAAGCAAAGAGAAATGACAGTCCATCATTACTTTAAGACATGAAGGTCAGTCAATGCGGAAAACATTGAAAGTTTCTTCAAGTGCAGTCGCAAAAACCATCAAGCGCTAAGATGAAACTGGCTCTCATGAGGACCGCCACAGGAATGGAAGACCCAGAGTTACCTCTAAGGCAAAGGATAAGTTCATTAGAGTTGGGTGGTCTCCCGAGTGGCGCAGTGGTCTAAGGCACCAGGTTCTGTCACACCGGCTGCGACCGGGAGACCCATGAGGTGGCACACAATTGACCCAGCATTGTCTGGGTTAGGGGACATTGGTGCGGCTTGCTCCGGGTTAAGTGGGCATTGTGTCAAGAAGCTGTGCGGCTTAGTTGGGTCGACCTTCGTCTCTCCCGAGTCCGTACGGGAGTTGCAGCGATGAGACAAGACTGTAACTACTAGAGGTCGACCGATTATGATTTTTCAATGCCGATACCGATTATTAGAGGACCAAAAAAAGCCGATACCGATTTTTTTATTTTATTTGTAATAATGACAATTACAACAATACTGAATGAACACTTATTTTAACTTAATATAATACATAAATAAAATCCATTTATCCTCAAATAAATAATGAAACATGTTCAATTTGGTTTAAATAATGCAAAAACAAAGTGTTGGAGAAGAAAGTAAAAGTGCAATATGTGCCATGTAAGAAAGCTAAAGTTTAAGTTCCTTGCTCAGAACATGAGAACATATGAAAGCTGGTGGTTCCCTTTAACATGAGTCTTCAATATTCCCAGGTAAGAAGTTTTAGGTTGTAGTTATTATAGGAATTATAGGACTATTCCTCTCTATACCATTTGTATTTCATATACCTTTGACTATTGGATGCTCTTATAGGTACTTTAGTATTGCCAGTGTAACAGTATAGCTTCCGTCCCTCTCCTCGCTCCTACCTGGGCTCGAACCAGGAACACATTGACAACAGCCACCCTCGAAGCAGCGTTACCCATGCAGAGCAAGGGGAACAACTACTCCAAGTCTCAGAGCGAGTGACGTTTGAAACGCTATTAGCGCGCAGCCCGCTAACTAGCTAGCGATTTCACATCGGTTACACCAGCCTAATCTCGGGAGTTGATAGGCTTGAAGTAATAAACAACGCAATGCATTGCGAAGAGCTGCTGGCAAAACGCACGAAAGTGCTGTTTGAATGAATGCTTACGAGCCTGCTGCTGCCTACCATCGCTCAGTCAGACTGCTCTACCAAATCATAGACTTAATTATAACATAATAACACACAGAAATACGAGCCTTAGGCCATTAATATGGTCGAATCCGGAAACTATCATCTCGAAAACAAAACGTTTATTCTTTCAGTGAAATACAGAACGGTTCCATATTTTATCTAACGGGTGGACTCCATAAGTCTAAATATTCCTGTTACATTGCACAACCTTCAATGTTATGTCATAATTACGTAAAATTCTGGCAAATTAGTTTGCGACGAGCCAGGCGGCCCAAACTGTTGGATATACCCTGACTCTGAGCGCAATGAACTGAAGAGAAGTGACACAATTTCACCTGGTTAATATTGCCTGCTAACCTGGATTGCTTTTAGCTAAATATGCAGGTTTAAAAATATATACTTCTGTGTATTGAATTTAAGAAAGGCATTGATGTTTATGGTTAGGTACAGTCGTGCAAACATTGTGCTTTTTTCGCAAATGCGCTTTTGTTAAATCATCCCCCGTTTGACGAAGTTGACTGTCTTTGTTAGGAAGAAATAGTCTTCACACAGTTCGCAACGAGCCAGGCGGCCCAAACTGCTGCATATACCCTGACAGAGAAGTGACACAATTTCCCTAGTTAAAATAACTTAATGTTAGCAGGTTTAAAAATAAATACTTGTGTATTGATTTTAAGAAAGGCAATGATGTTTATGGTTAGGTACACTTTAGAGCAACGACAGTCCTTTTTCGCAAATGCACACCGCATCGATTATATGCAACGCAGAACACGCTAGATAAACTAGTAATATCATCAACCATGTGTAGTTAACTAGTGATTATGATTGATTGATTGATTGATTGTTTTTTATAAGATAAGTTTAATGCTAGCTAGCAACTTACCTTGGCTTCTTACTGCATTCGCGCAACAGGCAGGCTCCTCGTGGAGGGCAATGTAAGGCAGGTGGTTAGAGCGTTGGACTAGTTAACCGTAAGGTTGCAAGATTGAATCCCCGAGTTGACAAGGTAAAAATCTGTCGTTCTGCCCCTGAACAAGGCAGTTAACCCACCGTTCCTCGGCCATCATTGAAAATAAGAATGTGTTCTTAACTGACTTGCCTAGTTAAATAAAGGTGTAAAAAAGTAAATCGGTGTCCAAAAATAAAGATTTCCGATTGTTATGAAAACTTGAAATCGGCCCTAATTAATCGGCCATTCCGATTAATCGGTCAACCTCTGGTAACTACCAATTGGATACCATGAAATTGGGAGAAAAAGTTCATTAGAGTTACCAGCCTCAGAAATTGAAGCCCAAATAAATGCTTCATGGAGTTCAAATAACAGACACATCTCAACATCAACTGTTCAGAGGAGACTGTGTGAATCTGGCCTTCATGGTCAAATTGCTGCAAAGAAACCACCACTAAAGACACTAATAATAAGAAGAGACTTGCTTGGGCCAAGAAACACGAGCAATGAACATTAGACCGGTAGAAATGTATCCTTTGGTCTGATGAGTCCACATTTGAGATTTTTGGTTCCAACCACTGTCTTTGTGAGATGCGGTGCGGGTGAACGGATGAACTCTGCATGTATATTTCCCACCGTAAAGAATGGAGGAGGAGGTGTTACGGTGTGGGGGTGCTTAGCTTGTAACACTGTCTGTGATTAATTTAGAATTCAAGGCACACTTAACCAGCATGACTACCACAGCATTCTGCAGCGATACGCCATCCCATCTGGTTTGGGCTTAGTGAGAATATAATTTGTTTTTCAACAGGACAATGACCCAACAAACCTCCAGGCTTTGTAAGGGCCATTTTACCAAGAAGTAGAGTGCTGCGTCAGATGACCTGGCCTCCACAATCCCCCGACCTAAACCAAATTGAGATGTTGGGATGATTCACGGCAGAGTGAAGGAAAAGCAGCCAACAAGTGCTTAGCATATGTGGGAACTCATTCAAGACTTTTGGATAAGCATTCCAGGTGAAGCTGGTTGAGAGAATGTGAAGAGTGTGCAAAGATGCCATCAAGGAAAAGGGTAGCTACTTTGAAGAATCTCTTTGAATACTTAGAAGAATGACGGAGGCCACTGTGATTTTCGAGACCTTCAATGCTGCAGAATTGTTTTGTTACCCTTCCCCAGATCTGTGCCTCGACACAATCCTGTCTCGGAGCTCTACGGACAATTCCATCGACCTCATGCCTTGGTTTTGTCTCTGACATGCACTGTCAACTTATGGGCTATTGTGTTTAGATGGATTAAATAAATAAAAAACAAATACATTTTTAGATCCAAGGCTGTTATGTAACAAAATGATGAAAAAGTCAAGGGGTCTGAATACTTTCCGAATGCACTGTACTACCATATACCTACAGTAGGTTTTCTTAACTCAGCTACTAGGAAGCTAACTACGTGAATAGTGAAGACATCAAAACTATGAAATAACACATATGGAATCATGTAGTAACCAAAAGTGATAAACAAATCAAAATATAATTGATATTTTAGATTCTTCAACGTAGCCACCCTTTGCTTTGACGACAGCTTTGCACATTCTTGGTATTCTCTGAACTAGCTTCATGAGGAATGGTTTTCCAACATTCTTGAGTTCCCACATATGCTGAGCCCTTGTTGGCTGCTTTTTCTTCACTCTGCTGTCCAACTCATCCCAAATCATCTCAATTGGGTTGAGGTCGGTTGATTGTGGAGGCCAGGTCATCTGATGCAGCAAAATTAACTTTTAACAAGGCACACCTGTTAATTGAAATGCATTCCAGGTGACTACCTCATGAAGCTGGTTGAGAGAATGTCAAGAGTGTGCAAAGCTGTCATCAAGGCAAAGGGTGGCTTCTTTGAAGAATCCAAAATATCAAATATATTTTGATTTGTTAAACACTTTTTTGGTTAATACATGATTCCATGTGTGTTATTTCATAGTTTTGATGTCTTCACTATTATTCTACAATGTAGAAAATAGTAAAAATAAAGAAAAACCTTGGAATGAGTAGGTGTGTCCAAACTTTTGACTGGTACTGTATAAATATTTCTAAACATATTGTTTTTCTTATAATATTACATTTCAGGGAGCTGTCTTCTAAAGACAACCTACAATGCTGCTTAGTACTGTAAAATAATTGTATTTTACTGTAGTTTCTTTCCCTATAAATGTACAGTATTATACTGGCACCACAGTCACCAGCTTAATACTGTAATTTTGCTTTACAGCAGAGATGCTGTAATATAGTTTACAGTACTATTTTCCTCACTGTAAATCATATTACAGCATCCTTGGTGTGGTGCCAGTATAAGGCTGTAAATGTACAGGGAAAGCTTTTACAGTGTCAGCTATAAACAGACATAAACAGGAAAAACTACATTCTGAAGGTAAGGAAAGTTTCCCCCAAAAAACAACTGATGGGCTGGCCAGCTGTCAAAGGCATGCTCTCATCGAGGTGACACAGTGAACAGCTGGACAAGCAGAGTCCTCTCATCTCGCCGCACATGTCTTTCACACAATTGACAGTTACCACATTTGGATTTAGTTGTGGCTTTTGAATAAACAAGCGACAAGTCCGACCATAGTAGTCTTTTTTGTTGAGTATCTGAGAGGACAGAGAGGCTACTAGACGCTAAGCTATTAAGTAAATTAATTCGAAATGTGCTTAACACCCGCTTGCCTTCAGAAGAAACGGAATAATTGGTCGGTCTAAAACAAATATAAAAGTAGCCTAACACACATGAAATCCTCACGGGAACAGGAAGATGTCAAAACACTGTTACAACACTGCTTGCTACAGCCATACAACTACTACATGATGTTACATGGTTTCAAAACCAGATCAGAGCCAAATCCAGAACATTTAATTACAGTATTAAGCTGGTGACTGTGGTGCCAGTATAATGCTGTACATTTACAGGAAAATACAATTATTTTACAGTACTAAGCAGCATTGTAGGTTGTCTTTAGAAGACAGCTCCGATGTAATGACGTCGCCCTTCTTCATAGTAAACTAGTAATTGCCCTAATGAGTAAAAATAAGTTACACGTGTGACTTATTTTAAGAAAAGTTAAAGAAATATCCTACCTTTTGGTGGTTGTTTAGCGGTTCAATATGTTGTTTTGTTTTCTCTGTTCTCTAGTCCGTTATGTCAAGCCCGGTTCCATCCACAGCCCAGCGTGAAGCGCATGGGTATAACCAGTGGGTGGATTCGATTATGCTTAGCCGTTGGTCACCGGGAAAAGACCCGTCACGTCATCGGAAGAAAGCGGGGAGGGAGGAGCGCAATTCTGAAATCTGTGGCGCTCGGCCATTTTGTCAACAAGGTAGCATGGTGCAGTCCAGAAATATCAATTTTCGATTAAATAAATGTTTGAATTTTCAAACTAGTTTTCATTCATCACATTTTTATTGTGATTATACACTAATGGTTCTTCTGTTATTTTAATGTAATAGATGTATCATGGGATGACACAGAGACCTCCCAGGAGATATCATCTAGCCCCTCCCAACTGCATCAAACAGCAGATATGCTGTTCCAAAAGGACCCAAATGTAGGCCAGGCCTATACTTTAAACTACACATTTTAGTCAGCAGCTGTTAGTATCTAATCTTGTGGATCCCTGAATTATACCTTTCATATTAACTGCCACTCAAAATAATGCGTAGAGGTCATCGAGAGTCTGATGACTCTCACAACAAGGGTAATCACAACCAGGGTAAGAAGACATAGCTAATCATGACCCTCTCAAAGAGAAAAAGATGAATGCTTCTGGCAATGCTAAGTACACAAGCCACTAGAACAAAGTTTTTGAGGGCTTAGCTGAGATGGTGCAACGTGAAATAATAAGAGAAGTAAAAGAGATGGAAGTTTTTAGTGTATTTTTTGTGATTTAAAGAAAAAATAACAAATGTCTTTAATTGTGAGGTACTATTACAACAAGGGCCATCCATGAAAACTTTTTACACCTTCAGTCAGCTGAAAGCTTAGATGCAGCAGGTCTCACAAAAATGATAATTGATTGCCTTGAAAAACATGGTCTGGGTTACAAATAATATTGTGGGGCAAGTCTATGACGGTGCATCCGTCATGAGCGGAAAGCATTCTGGTGTGTCTCCAAGGATTAAAAACAGTGAAAGATTTGCATTTTATTGCAGATCACTGCAAAATAAGTGTACAAACAGCATGTAAAAGACAGCCTAAAACAAGCTTAAGATTTCACAACTCATTGATGATGAGCACTGTAGGACAGAGCAATAGTGACCAAAGTGATGTTGAGAGTTTCCAAAGAGCTATCTTTTATCAGGTGCTCGACAGTCTCACAGCTGAGCTGCAATGGCGTTATTCAAAGAAGAATTGCGAGATAATGCAAGGGGTCCAGTCTTTCAACCCCAAGAGGACCACATTCTGGAATTAGGAGCCTTTGCTCAGACCTTTTAGTAAGATTTAGAGGACCTCAAACATGAGGTTCATCAAACCAAGCGGCTTCTTGATAGGAGAGAGAAAAGTGGAAGGGACACACCGTCTACTCTCCTTGACTTTGTTGTGTATCTAGAACCTTATAAAGAGGTCTTCCATAACCTATTTCGACTTTGTAAGATTTCTGTTGTTTACACCAGTCAGCAGTGCTTCTTGCGGGAGAAGCTTCTCAGATTTAAAACTGATTAAAACCCACCTTAGGACAACAATGGTTGATGACAGGTTAAGTCACCTCGGAATTCTCAGTGTTGAGTCAAGGAGGGCACGCTCCCTCAACATGGATGAGTTTGTGAAACATTTTGTCAGTTCTCACCAGAACTGCAGAATTATGCTGTTTTAAATCTACCGAGGATAATTTGGCACTTAGGCGGTCCCTCTGGTCATGATTAAAACCTGCACTGTGTACTAGCTAGTACACTGACATTCTAGAATGATATCATGTATCATGTCACACATATTTAATTTGGTCTTGATTAGGCCAATTCCAAAACTTTTCTTTGCTATTAGTTAACATAATATATATGAGCATAAATATGATACTGTAAATTTGTAATATTGACGGGCACCAAAATTATTTTTATTTTTCAAGTCCATTTCTGCTTGATACCCGGTATGTCAAATTGCAGTGTTTTTTTGTAAATGTACTATTTTGTAAATAAACTATGCAAATGCTATCTTATGTCCTTGGTGCTTGAGCTTTGTTTTCTGAAAACATTTAGGATGTTCCACACTTACAGACCCAGATTATATATTCATGAAAACAGAGTGGCCTAAGTCTCTCCAGTATGTGAGTACAGTTTGTGTGTGTGTGTGTGTGTGTGTGTGAAAGGTATTGAGCTGCAGTTCCGAGGTAGAGACACTGACTATTCATAGTATGTTAAATAATTCTAATGAAGTAACTCTTTTGGACCACACCATCTGCCACATTGAAGAACTCCGGGTTAAGGGAATTGTCACTTTTACCTCTAATCAGCAATCATAGGATTCATTCATGCTCATTAGATGCCAGGTTAGGGTTACACACACATTTTCTGTCATGGTCAATGGACCACTGAAGTAGCCTTGGCCACCCCATGTATAAAACTCTAGTTCCGCAACTGCATTTGGGTACACTGCAGCATCCACCGAGAGGATCTTGCTGCCAAGGGAATGCCTGACAGCTTGAAAGACGTTTTGGACACTACAGTGAAAATGGTTAACTTTGTTAAAGCAAGGCCCCTGAACTACCATATATTTTCTGCACTATTCAATGATATGGGCAGCGACCATGTAACGCTTTTACAACATACAGAAGTGCGCTGGTGATCAAGGAGCAAAGTATTGACACGTTTTTGTGAATTGAGAGATGAATTTAAAGTTTTCTTTACTGACCATAATTTTCATTTTTCTGACCGCTTGCATGATGATGAGTTTCTCACACGACTGGCCTATCTGGGTGATGTTTTTTCTCGCCTGAATGATCTGAATCTAGGATTACAGGGACTCTCCGCAACTCTCCGCAAAATGTGCGGGACAAAATTGAAAAGCTCTTCTCTATCTGCATTAACAAGGACAACACACGGGTCTTTCCATCATTGTATGATTTTTTGATATTGGCAGAAAGCTTAAATTCTTGTTAATCTAACTGCACTTTTCAATTTACAGTAGCAATTACAGTTAAAGAATATCATACAATTGTTTGAGGAGAGTGCACAATTTTGAACATGAAAAGTTATTAATAAACAAATTAGGCACATTTGGGCAGTCTTGATACAAAATTTTGAACAGAAATGCACTGGTTCATTGGATCAGTCTAAAACTTTGCACATGCACTGCTGCCATCTATTGGCCAAAAACAAAATTTCACCTGGGATGGAATAATACATTGTGGCCTTTCTCTTGCATTTCAAAGATGAGGGTACAAAAAAAATACAAAAGAACAGTTGGTTTTTCTGTGTAATATCTTTTACCAGATCTAATGTGTTATATTCTCCTACATTAATTTCACATTTCCACAAAATTCAAAGTGTTTCCTTTCAAATTGTATCAATAATATGCATATCCTTGCTTCAGGTCCTGAGCTACAGGCAGTTAGATTTGGGTATGCCATTTTCGGTGAAAATTGGGAAAAAAAGGGGCGGATCCTTGAGAGGCATTGGGTAAAATGTGGAAGACACATTTCGGTTGAATGCATTCTGTTGTACTACTAGCCTAAACTTAAATGATGACAAAAAAGCTCATTTTTGTTTTCATGAATCATTACGATATAGCCAATTGTGACTTTGTGGCTGTGGTAACTAGTGACAATCCAGTTTCTTCAGCGAAACTGGAGATTAGTCTGAAGAATTGCATGACGAGATGAGCTTCAAGACCATCCTGCCGCTGTTCATCCACTCAGCATCATCTATCATGAGCAAGAAGCCCCCAGCAAAAGCTGTTTTAAGAGCGTAATGGTGCTGTTCCTCTCTCTCAGTGGCTTTGGACTCACACATGTTTTGTTTGCTTGGGCCCAAAACACACCAGGGACAGCATCCAGGAACCCTGCAGTGTGTCAGCTGCGCCCTGCTGTTCTCCAAGGGGACGCTTGCGGGAACGCGCGCCGTTTTTCGGGTGTGGAGGTCCCCCTCGAAATCGTTATCTCCACAATCTCAGGTTCTGGGGGTTCTTCCAGAGATGATGACATTGAAGGGGACGACAATGGGGATATGGAGGACTCTCTTTTCGAAAAGCCAACTTCACTGACACAAAAATTCAGGGCCCCCCTTACCTCAGGGTGAGTGTGGCGGTGACAACGAGGAAAGGGAAGAGTATTTCGACCTCTCCTTGGGACAATCATCCACTCTGTCAGCTTCCCTATGCTCTGACTTCCCGGGGCTTATTAAGGGAGCTGCCAGATGTCTCGGAACCCCCCTTCTCTCCTTCTCTCCTGACCCCCGGCCAGAGGTCATGACATGAGGTAATTGGCATGATGGTGGGTGGGCCTTGGGCTCAACAACGAAAAGTGGCGGAACCTATGGCTCCCGCCATACCTCGCTGGACAAGTATGCAAGGGTTATGGGTGTTTTCTGTTCAGAGAATGTGTTTCTTGTTAAAAACCTGAATAGCACTAAGTAAGCAAAGGCACTATGTGTAATCATGGGATTGTAATCCTTATAATTGCCTGTAGTGATCTACTTATTATTTTGGGGAAATAATGTATAGGCGCACCACCAATATAATTGAATCAAGGAATTAGGGGGGGGGGACCTCCCCCCGAGGAAAGAACTTAGATTTGGAAACAATGAAACAATGGTGGAGTAAGGCCAAGGGGATATGGTTATTAGCATAAAGTGGGGGGACTATGAAACTTGTATAAGCTTGAAACTGTATAAAAGGAGTGGGCTGAGAATGTGTCCGGCAGTTGCTCCATGTGGACCAACTCGGCTTGTTACTTTGTAATAAAGTCTATTTGAATTCCCAGGCTCCGGTATCTGAGAGATATTATTGAACCAATATTTCCACAACAGGTGCTCATGGGACGAAGGGCAAGGGCACCGACAAAATCATATTTGTCCTTTACCACAGTGCATGGATGGCAAGAACCCACCACTAGTGGTATCCCTCGGGTGGAGAAGACGCTGGCTGCCCACTTCGTTCCAGGTTGCAGCCAATGGAATGCAAAGAAGCCTTCTCTGCTCCCCTTCAAAGACCGCTTCACTGCACAACTGGCAGACACAAGCTATACCCTCGGCTGGCAAGCTGTGGCAGCGGCTAACAATGTCACTTTGCTTACTGCGGCCTTGTCCCGAATGTCAAACTGTCAAACTTCCTTCTCCGAGGCCGAAGTCAAGGAGGTGTCACATCTGTCTGGCGACGTGCTCCACCTTTACCAGGCATTGGCTGTGTGCTCGGTACGAGTTATGGCAATCTCTGTAGTTACACAGAGGCACCTTAGGCTTTCTTTGACAGCCATCAAAGAAGCTGACATAACGCTCCTACTGAATGCTCCCATCTCTCGTCGTGGAGGCTACGGAGAGCTTTTAGAAGATGGAGGAAGATATGTGACAGCTGTCTAAGCACCTTCCTCTAGCCAGAGCTGTAGCTGCCCACCGAGACTCGGCTCCCAACGCCTCCACCTCATTGCGGGTCCAACCTGGAGCGGTGGCACGTCGTCGTCCTACCTGTGAAAACCTCTACTCTTACTCCGGCGCCACCAGCCGCCTCTACGGCCAAGCCCACAGTCAACTCATAGCTGGTTGCGGTCCCTACATGGCAGAATGCACCTCAAAGTTCCTACAACAGGAGACGCCGAGATGTGGGAGTGTGTGTCAAGGACCAACTGTTCTGTCATTATGCCTACTCTCTGCACGCTCCCCCCTCTGTTGAAGGGAGGAGAGACTTGTTTGTTTATTGGTTGTCAAATAAAGATTTTCTAATTCTTGCTCAAGGGCACGTCGGCAGGGTTTTCATCTAGTCGGCTCGGGGATTTGAACCAGTGATCTGTCTGTTACTGGCACAACGCTCTTAACCAGTATGCTACCTGCCAATACCACATACGTATAATGCTCTCGTGTCATATGCTCTACGGCCCCTGCACTACAGGTTTCAACCATGCAAAGTAAGGGCATGGGGCCTACACACAGGCTCAAACGCTACAAATGTAACCATCGCGGCGATGCCTCCGGTTCACACAGAGTGTAACACACTTTGCTCTCCCTTTCAAGAGGGGCCCCCTTGGGCGAACAGGGCCATAGAGGACTAAAGACGTTTTGGACGGAATGCTCCTCGACTTTGCACTCAGAGCATTATTGGGGATGGCATCGAAGCTGTTCTATGCCCACCGGGTTAGACTGGAAGCTGAGGCGGGGTGGAAGTTGAGATCTCCTGCTCTTCTCTCATTGACGGCACGCCACATTCCAGGCCACCTCAATGTGGGGGCAGACCTCATATCCCGTGGAGGCCCTCTAGATGACGAGTGGCGCCTACACCCTGGATGCGTTTGCTCACCACTCATGACGACGGGTTCTCCTGTATGCTTTCCCCCAATAATGGGGGGGCCTTGCAGTCGGAGGCCGAGCAGTTGCCATACCAGACATTGATGCAACTCGTCAGGATGCTCTCGATGGTGCAGCTGTAAAACCTTTTGAGGATCTGAGGACACAAATACCTGGGATTGCAAGGTTTTATTGCAGAACAGTTGCAGGGGGTGTTGAGTGGTGGTGTTATGTCTTCTCAGACCGTTGGTCTGCAGTAGGATTAGATAGGGTAAATAGTGAAATGGAGTGATGTTGTTTTTGATTATATATATTTTTTTTAGAGAGGACTAATAGTTGGCAGGGTAATATACCCCAATTTAATAGTACCGTATCACAAATCATTTAATGTATGTAGGTAGGCTGTGAATGGCCTCACACTCCAGTAGAGTAGGTGGTGGTGTATGCACCTTAAGATTGGACGCGATCCGTCAACAATCCCAAAGAAGCCAAATTGAGCTTAGCATCGCCTTGCGCCTCTCAAATTTAGTAAAAATGCGGAGGGTTCCATATAGCTCCGCATTGACATGATTGATTGACGGTAGGTGAGGGCGGGAGGTCCTGTATAAACACAAACTGACTTCTTTAGCAACTTGCTTCACAACAGCTCTGCGCTGCTCAGCGAAGCACAAGAAGTAGGAATGCCTTGACATCTGCAGAGGCAGTATCACCATAACACTTACAAAAAAAAGATTGCTGTTTTGAAACTGGTATTTTGGATGCAGTAATTGCAGTTATACTCCACTGACTGAAATCTTTTTTCGTAAGGGAAATGCTGCAAGGCCCATGCAGGTGACAGATTAACCATACAGCGCCCTGTATGGAGCTCAATTTGGCCTCTGGAGGCTTCACAATTAAGTCACACCATCCATACAGCGCCTCTAACCACATTTCTCAGATCAAGCATACATTGCCTCTTACTTCACATTGGCACGTCATTTTGGCAATGAATCAGGATCGTGTTTTTCTTAATTAAATACTGCGACCTAGTGGTTGTAATTTGGAAACCAATTAATAATATTATTCCTCCTACCACAAACTACATTACCCAGAAATCTCCAACTGCTTTTTCCGGTTTGCAAGATTTGTCAGGTTTTCGTTTCTGTTGTTTCTGTAGAGTCCCATTGCTCTGTTGAATTTCAACATGGCTTCCGACGGACCGCCGGGGACTGAACCCATGCCTTCTGACTTGGGGAGCTCTGTAGCGGCCCTGAATACATGGAGCAATCCGGAGCTTCAAGCCAAGCTAGGCGAGCTAGGCGCTCCTAACATGGGTATGATTAGAAGCAAGCTTTGAATTGAATGAATTGTGTGTAGCAGTAGCTAGCCGCTAACATGCTATCCATACATATGTACTTCCGCGGCAAAGTTAGCTAGCAGGCCCTCATGAAAGTAATGGAGAGTGCAAACTAACGGTATCATTACTCGCTCGCTATCTACACAAACAATACATATTAGCTACAAGTTCATGTTCAACACCTCTACGCATAGTATTTTGCTTAACGTTAGTGAGTCATCATGGTTGATAGCTAACAGCTAATCTTAACCTGCTGTTTTGGTTGGGTGTTTGATTGATAAAAGGCACATTTAAAGCCAATTTATGCTTGATTCGAAAAAATGGTCGGAGGCGCCGTAAGGATAATGTGACGCAATAGCGATGGCCCAGAGGTATGCAGAGCCCAAAAATGAGCTCAGTATTGCATTGCCATGCCCCCTCAACATTTGTAACAATGTGGAGGGCTCAATATAGGTCCGGCATTGACATGATTGGTTGAGGGTAGGTGAGGGCGGGAGGTCCTGTATAAACACAAACTCACTTCCTCGACAACTTTCTTCACACTAGCTCTGCGCCGCTCAGCGAAGTGCAAGAAGTATGAATTCCCTGACTTCTACAGAGGCTGTATCACTGTAAATGCTGCATGGCCAATGCAAATATCGGATTGACCATGCAGCAGAGCTGCTGTGAAGGAAGTTGTCAAAGTTTGTGTTTATACAAAACCTACTGTATTGAGCCCGCCGCATTGACGCGGTACCAAACTCAAGTTGGCCTCCTGAGGCTCCGTATCATCAATTCGGCGCCTCCAACCACAGCCGCGGGAAGTAGGGCTGATGAGGTACAGCAGCCCCTGAAAAAAATGAATACAAAAAAATATCAAACGGGTAGAAATGTATTCTTATTGCACTGGGCCTTTAATAGTCCTGTATTATAGGACCTATATAGCCATCTGCAGCACGGGAGAAAACCTCCCCCCTCCAAGAAAACAAATTGCTGCACCCCCAAACCTTCAGACCACATTTTCAGATCAAGGATAAATGATCTATTAGCAAGTCACGCATGCGCAGATGCTTTCCTCGAAGTGGCTGATTTAACTACACAGCAATATAAATTAACCTTTAATTTCATCCATTTGTAATGAAATCATTGTTGTCCCAGCTGTATTGTTCATTGTTTGTTTACAGTTGTCTTTTCCTCCTTCCTTAGGCCCCAGAGAGGAGATGCTGGACAGGCTCAAGGGATACATGATGCAGGTCAGTGTGTGCTAGTGAGGAGGAGAGTGGAAGAGTGTATTGCATCTTATGCGTTTATCGATCCATTTATCTTTGTGTGCATCTGTGTTTTTCCACTCAGACTGGCATGATGCTCAGCAAGCCCAACCAAGGGGGTGATGACAAACCTATGACCACGCAGGTCAGCACCAACCGACCCTATAAGGTTATTAGACAGTCCGATCTAATTCCTCTCATTCTTACATTTACTGTGATTGTTTAGCCATACACTCTGCAGCATGTGATCAATCTGTCATGAACAGGACCTGGAGTTTTACCTTTACCATATGATCTGACCAGTAAAAAATAAGGGGAGTTTTCCTGGTTAGGGTACATGGTGCCGGAATAACTACTTACCCAAATCAAAAACAACCTTACCAACAACCACCCTTCCCTCCTCCTCTATCTTTGTCCCCCAGATGCCAGGCATCCCCCCCATGCCCCCAATGCCCATGCCGCCCATGCCACCTGGTATGGGTATGCTCCAGGCGATGAGCATGATGGCGGGTGGACCCCCTCCACCAGGGATGCATATGGGCATGGAGCCTCCAGGCATGCCCCCTGGCCTCTCCCAGGAGGACCAGCTGAAGATGGTGCAGCAGAGGGCTGCCATGATGATGCAGCATGAGGAGAGGGCCAAGCAGCAGGTAAGACCAAACCACCGGAGAGGGTTTTATCTAGGCCCCTGAGTTTTACCTGACTAGGAAATACTCTAGGCCCTAGTTGTAAAGTAGTCTGTCTTCTCTTGCATGGGATGGAAGCAGTGGCTGTAGAGGGGTTCTGGTATTGTTCAGTTGGTGATGAATAGTTTCAAAAGTTTACCTTTTGTGTGTGTGTGTGTTCAGGGGGATTCCCGTGCTATGGAAGAGCACATGAAGGAGCAGGAGCTTCTGGAGCAGCAGAAGAGGGTGAGGGCTGGAGGCTGTTCATGTCTTTCTCCCATCTAAATTATTTTGTTGTTATTGATCAGTAGTTTTGTGTCACAACCAATCACATTGTAATGGTACCGTCCCTTCCTTGAAATATATCACGTCTTCTAATTCTCGCTCTTCTCTACCTCTCTTCTCTTCATCCATCTCTCCCCTCCCTTCTCTCTCTCCTTTCCCTACTCTCTTCCTTCCCTGCTCTCTTCCTTCCCTCCTCCTCATCTCTCCTCCCTCTGTCAGGCGGCAGTGATGATGGAGCATGAGAGGCAGCAAGAGCTCGCTAAGATGCAACATGGAGGACCAGGGCCCAGGATGTCTGACCCGGGGCCACGACCCCCTGGCATGATGCCCCCCATGATGAGAGGTCAGTAGTGCACACCGCTAGAGAACGACTCGTAATTGGTCGGGCCGATATTAACCCTTAGTTACCGGCCGATCGGCTAAGCCGATATTCCCCTTTATAGCATGTTAACGCACTTGCCTCTTGTGTGAAACTCCTGTAATCCGGCGCCACTGCTAACTAGTTAGCCTGTCCTCGAGGAACCTCTGGGCTGCTTGCTAGCTACCCACTCTAGACCTTTCATGCTGCATATACATTTTGCACACTTTAATAATGCCACACAGAATGTAGACATTTCTAAGGTGATAATTGATTAACTGTTAGGCAAGACAATGTCCATACAGGCTGCAGCCCTTACAAAGCAACCAGGGGTTTCCGGTAGAATATTTTTGGGGGAATGCGATATAATGCTTTTTATTCATTGAGGGCAAAATTGGCGACGGTTGTGTTGATTATCTCTGTGTTCAGTGTGCCCACCGAGGGGATTCTTTCTCCAAAACAGTAAAGAATGCCTCAAGATTTCACTTTTTTCGAGGAGAAAGTAACAAGGCTAATGCACATCACACGCTGCTCCAAGGAGTTGTAACAGTTTTGACTTCCCAACAGCAGCGGCTCACTTTGAGCAGGTCACGGGCCACCTCAATCAAACGCAAATAAATTAGAGGCAAATTGCGTTCGTCAGGCCCAGTCCTAACAGTTCTGCTGCTGCCCTATGCAAGATCAACATATCCCGCCCTTGTGTCATGTATAGTATACAGATTTGGAATGGACTGAGAGAGGAGGGTAATTATGTGTAGGCTTATCATATGAAATTGGTGCATTTCATTTGAGCTTATTCAGTAGCTCTTGGAAACGAAACATCGTTGCCAACTATTCACATCGGAGAGTTGCAATCATTAGTCAGCCGACGGCATATAATAGTTGTTTATCAATGAGCCACGTATATCACACATGGCGAGTCACGACCCCCACGATAGTTCAAATTCTAACATAACATTTATTAACATCCAGTAGAAGTGTAAAAATAGATCATTTTGGTTATGGTAACCAGTGCTTTCATAAATGCATGGCGTGGGCCTTGTTTTACAGGACCATTGTAAAATAAGCTTTCTCTCCATGGGCCAGCCTTTCCTTAATGTTGTTTATTTACATATATCGAATTTGATTGTCCAATATCAGGTTGTTAATTTCTTAATTTCATGGCCTCCTAGAGTGGCCTCTTTAGCATCGGGAGTGGGGCGGGCTAGCCCTGGTGTTCATAGACTGCCATGTTGTGTTATTTATTAGGCCTAATTAAAATGTTCAGGCCTAGATTGTATTTTAAAACAGCTGTGTTTTGTTATTTATTAATAAAAAATATTCATACAAATAGTGTATAGGACAGGTCGTTCGCACGTTATATTATACACATTATATTTTGAAGTTTTATTGCTGTGTAGGCAGCTTGTTCTTCTAGGCGTAATGTTTTTTAAAATATATATATATTAATTTATGATTTATAGCAGGGAGGAAGACGCAAGGGCAATGTTTTGCTTTTCAATAAAATCTGTCATGTTGTTATAAGAACATCGTTCTACTTTGTTTTACTACCTTTACAGGCACATTTCTATTCTGTTAAGATGAATTACAATCCTCTAAATGTGATTTTGTTCACCGTGGGTGGACACCATAATGCGTTAGTGTTCAGGTCAATTGCAATCTTTCCGGTCACACTGTCCGGCGGAAAATATTGACGAAACCCCTGAACGCAACATAGCAGTAGCTAGCTAGGTAAACAACATTCAGCATAGAGATCACTTTTGCTAGCTAATCAAATCAAATTTTATTAGTCACGTGCCGAATACAACAACCTTAGTGAAATGCTTACTTACAAGCCCCTAACCAACAGTGCAGTTTCAACCAAAAAATATGGCTAAGAGACAAAAGTAACAAGTAATTAAAGAGCAGCATTGAAAAATAACAATATATACAGCAGTTGCCATACCAGGCAGTGATGCAACCATGATGCTCCCCTCGATGGTGCAGCTGTAGAACCCTCTTGAGGATCTGAGGACCCATGCCAAATCTTTTCAGTCTCCTGAGGGGGAATAGGTTTTGTCGTGCCCGCTTCACGACTGTCATGGTGTGCTTGGACCATGTTAGTTTGATGGTGATGTGGACACCAAGGAACTTGAAGCTCTTAACCTGCTCCACTACAGCCCCGTCGATGAGAATGGGATGCTAGGTAACGTCAATTCACTACACTAACTTTATTTGTGATTGCTAATATGCAAACCCTAACGCAAGGTATGCTAACTTTAAAGCTGTGTTTTGTGCTGAGCGATTAACCAAAATGTAAGTTATTTCAGTTTTAAAAAACGAAGTGCGTCGTCGGTTCAATTATTTCAATTCCATTTAGTTCGTTTTTTTTCTTCTGTGAGCTCAATGCACACATTGCACAGTTTCTCTAGAGATGAATCGCATCCAGCCTGAACTGTGTGATGTAGTTGAGAGTTGTAGTTTCCAATAGGCCAATGTTCTACATAGTCTAGCGCATAAAACGTGGTAATTAACTACAATGATCATAATCCATTGCACATCTCTACTGAACAAAAATATAAATGCATCATTCAACAATTTCAGTGAATTTACAGTTACAGTTCACATGAGGAAATCAGTCAATTGAAATAAATAAATCAGGCCCTATTCTATGGATTTCACCTGACTGGAAATACAGATATGCATCACAGTGGGCCTCGGGATCTCGTCGCGATATTTTTGTGCAATCATATTGCCATCAATAAAATGCAATTGTGTTCGTTGTCCATAGTTTATGCCTGCCCATACCATAACCCCACCACCACCATAGGGCACTCTGTTTACAACATTCACATCAGAAGACCGCTGGCCCACATGATGCCATACAAGTGGTCTGCGGTTGTGAGGCCAGTTGCACGTATTGCGGAATTCTCTAAAACAACGTTGGTGGCGGCATATGGTAGAGAAATTAACATTCAATTCTCTGGCAACAGCTCTGGTGGACATTCCTGCAGTCAGCATGCGAATTGTACTCTACCTCAACTTGCGACAACTGTGGCATTGTGTTTGTGTAACAAAACTGCACATTTTAGAGTGGCATTTAATGTCCCCAGCACAAGGTTATCATGCTGTTTAGTCATCTTCTTGATATACCACACCTGTCAGGTGGATGAATTATCTTGCCAAAGAAGAAATGCTTGCTGACAGGGATGTCAAATTTCTGTTAACTTGAAACATGGGACCAACACTTTAAATATTGTTTCTATTTTTGTTCAGTGTGCTTGACCGGTCTGTTTATGCTCGTGAAGGGATATAGAGAGCAGCTGTTGCTTTGTGAGGTATCTCTAACTGAAAATACATGATCAAAGTTATTGATAGTGGGTATTCAGCAGTCATAAAAGTGTGCCTTATTTACTTTGAAGAACTACAAAATAGTAATTTTGTCAGACCGCATAGGCAACAGCTGATGATGACTTGGAATGAAATAATATGAATCAATAAAACAAATGTAATATACACGACTGAAATATTTTATTAAAGTACATTTTATAAATGATTACCACATTCAACTAAAAATAATCTAATCCGAGATTATTTTTAGTAATTCAACCGAAACTGAACCGACCTCAAAAGGCACTAATTGTTCTGCACTACCAGAAATGTTGTTAATTCACTGAGTTAGCTAAATGACTTGTCTTTCTCTTGCTGAGCCGACCTGAACTGCCTGACTACATGCAGAGTATGTGAGCGGAGTTGAGCACCGGAAATCCTGTTCATCGCTCACGGAGCGCTGCTTGCCGCTCTAGCGCTCCACATCTTTACGCGTTCAGCATTTAAACATTTAATTGTATTAAATCACCATAGTCTATAAATTGCGCATGTAGGCCGCGACTTAAAACTAAATAAAAATGAAATGAAAAAATGCCTTATTAGGCTCCTCATCTTAGTAATTAACTTTGATTTTGCACCTGTGTGCTTTTTCAGTTTATTTATGAAAAAATGTAGTGAACTCCATGACAGTGCCTTTTGAATTCACTTTTAGAAACACAAGTTTGGCCAGAGTCTGGCTTCAGGCTCATGTGGCGGTGCCTGCAGAGTAGGCCAGTAGCGGAGAATACCCTCTCTGCGATTGCAGAGCCACGGGATGCTGAACACCATTCGGCCCTCTCTTGCCAGGCTGGGCGGGGATGAGGAGTTTTTCTTTATGTAGGCGTAAAGTTTTCTTTTTTGGGGGGGAAAAATAACCCTATCAAAACAGAAAGCCTCTTGAAAGAGGTAATATGTCAGGCTTATTGAGCCAAAATCAAGGATAGCCTATTGTATAGATAATAGAACGAACCTGAAGGAAACTTTTAAGAGATCAGATTTTTTGTTTATGAATACTTGAATACAATGGCACACTTAGCTAGCTACCCATCTCGTTCCTTTCTGTTAGCATGCGCATGTAATACATCATCATGCTTTCGGGGTACGTGTCTTTTCAGATTCCACAGTGATTCTTTAGTGGACATTACATCACCGCACTCCCGCTCTTGCTCTTGGTCCTCATCGTTGTGAGTCTCCTTGATTTTGCACCTGTGTTTTTTTCAGTTTCTTTATGAACATATTTAGCGAACTCCATGACCGTAGCTAATGCAAAAGGGGCTATAGCAGCACACAAGTAGACTACAAATGCATGTCCTGATCTCGTGAAATAAGTGGAACTGTAGCGAAATTGGAGTGGCCGAGACAGCCGCTGCGCCATCATTTGGGAAACTGGCTCTGCGCTTCAGTCAAATTCGGCAAGCTCCTCTCTAGGCTCTGCTCACATACTTTGGTTACAGGACACAGGAGTGGTGTCATGTCTCTTAAAGAGACAACACATATTTTTGAAAATATATTTTTTTTAAGACAAAGGGCTACTTCTATAAAAAAAAAACGTGTTTATCAGTAGGCCTAACGTGGTCTCAAATGAAAGGGCAACAGATTGTCTTCTGTTGCCCCATAGACTACTGAAAAAGGCCCAAAAGAGTCAATAAATCAATCCATGAAGACAGTCCTCTTAAATATGAATTCACCTGTATTGTGACTAGGCCTATGCAATCTTGCTTCACCCAGTTTATCAAGAAATGTACCATTATGTTAAGTAGTTATAATGTTAAGAACATAGTCAAATTGATTGTATGGTTGTATAAACGATTTGTTGAAGCCATATATGGCTTTCTATGGGAATATTTATTCAAATGTTAATTAAATTATTGAAATGTTCAAATTATTAAAATGTTCACATTTTCAAGGTATTATCGCCATAAAATATTGGCCATTTTTTTATTTTTCTCCATATCGGCCCTTCAAAACCCATATCGGTCGTTCTCTACAGAAAATGATAACAAGCATTTCTTATTGGACATTTCCAGATAGTCCCTCCCTGTTTCTGTCCATTTTCTTTGTTTCGTGCTTACACGACGGCGGTACATCGACGTGGTTGGTGCAAATCAAAATGTGGGTCTTGTTGTGTTGTAGGTATGAACCCACCCCCTCCTGGTATAAATACTGGTGGAATGAACCCACCCCCTCCTGGTATGTCCATGATGCATACCCAGAGACAGAGAGTTCCCCCACCGCCAGGAGAGGACGCCAGAGAGGTACGACCCAACGTCAAGCTAATAGACATTGTCCTTGTAAATATGGTTTGTCGTGGTCTACTTTGTGCTTTTAAACACAAGGGACAAATACCCATGTAAATTGAACTGGATGCTTGTTTTCATTTAGTGAGTTATCTCAGGTAAGAATTCAGCTGCTATAGAAGTCTGCTCGGTGTAAGATTTAGAAGAAATGTATATGCGATATGTTTAGTATCAGGAGACACCTGACCTAAGAAAATCTAGTGTGTGTGTGTTTAACAGGTGTGGCAGGGAGAAGAGGTGGGCATTGGCCCTAAGATCCCTCAGGCCCTGGAGAAGATTCTCCAACTAAAGGAGATCAGACAGGAGCAGCTAAGCACCGCTCCCACAGGTCAGAACAGGGAGTGGGATTATGCATAAATCCTTAACAAATGACAAAATCATAACTTAAACAAATAAAGTAAGCTAACTCTATTTATAACATATATTTATTGAATGTTTCTTCATATCTTTCAGTAAGTTAACATCAACCAAACCTCTAACCCTGATGGTATCTTTTTTTTTCTAAGTACTGCAGTCCTAGTTCTTGTTATCTGGGTTCAGAGCCTTGTAGGAACTTGAACTGGTCAGTGAATGTTCTGTGTTTTCTATCCTTTTCCAGAAGAAGAAGAAGAGGAGGAGGAGAGCCAGGAGATGGAGATGAACAACTCCTCCGCCCCCGTCTTGTCTGAGACGGAAGAGGATGACAGTTCTCTCTCCAAGAAAGATGTGAGTATTGTTCTCATTCACAACTTCTCTCCTGCTGTCTGTGGGTGAATCTCAATTGTATTTTCTTGATTCCTCCCGTCCTCTCCTTGCCTCCTTTTCAAAAGGCAACAGAGGGGAAGAACCTTGGCGCTTCTCCAATGCGAATTCAGAATGATGCGACTCAGCAGGGAATTTAACTCACAACCTTAGAATTTTACGGCGGACACTAACCACAAGGCCACTGAGTTGGTGTGCGGATTAAGAAATGGTGCTATTTCCTGACATTTTCTCTCTTCCCTTCTCAGAAAAACCGCAAGCGCAGGAACCGCAAGAAGAAGAACAAGAAAAGGCGTGTGCAGGAGAAGAGGGAGCAGGCGGTGGAGAAGAAGGAGGAGGATGGAGGGAAGGAGAAAGAGCATGAGGTGGAGATCGAGTACGTCACTGAGGAACCGGAGATCTACGATCCTAACTTCATCTTCTTCAAGAGGATCTTTGAGGCCTTCAAGGTGAGAGCCTGCTCCGTTTTGATCATTTGTTTATTCATAACGAATTAACAAATGATCAGTCAAAACATCCTACACATTTGTCCGCAATCTTCTTGACCTTATTATTTACCATTTTGATGACCACTTATGAAATACAATATACTGTTGTTCAATTTGGATATTGGTTTTCTGTTTTGAGTGTTCAGTAAATTGCTTCACTTAACCGGCTTTGTCTCCGTCCCTCTCGCTGTTTTTTTTTTTTTTCATCCCTCAGCTGACTGACGATGTGAAGAAAGAGAAAGAGAAGGAGCCAGAGAAAAAGGAGGCTCCTACCATGTTGAAGAAGAAGGGGTTCGAGGAGGAGACAAAAGACAGCGATGACAGTGATGACGTTAGTATTCATCTATCCTATGGTTTCTTCATTCCTTGGCTTGGATGAAGAAGACAAAATCTCAAGCAGGACTGTTCAGTGTCTCAATTATCTAGCCTACTGCCCTAAGTAGTGCACTTTCAGGGAGAAAGTTAGAGGATTGGGACATGGGGGATTAGTGTCTTCCTGTTCATGTTGTCAATTACTCCTTCTTTGGAACTGTTGACCATGGAAGTCCTCCTTGCTCCTCTTTCTCCATCTATTGATCTCTCTCCATCTCTCTCTGTGTCTACAGGAGATCAGAACAGATGTTCCCAAGCTGTCTAAGAAGAAGCTGAGAAGGATGAACAGACTGACTGTGGCTGAACTCAAACAGGTAAACCACTTTCTTATAACATAGTGGTTATAAGATCTAGCTGGTGTCATTAATGCTGTGTTTCATGAATGTTATAAGTGCTGACTATATATACACACACACCGTACCAGTCCAAAGTTTGGACACACCTCCTCATTCAAGGGTTTTTCTTTATTTTTATTTTTCTACAGTGTAGAATAATAGTGAAGATATCAAAAACTATGAAATAACACATATGGAATCATGTAGTAACAAAAAAAGTGTTAAACTAATCAAAATATATTTTATATTTGAGATTCTTCAAAGTAGACACCCTTTGCCTTGATTACAGCTTTGCACACTCTTGGCATTCTCTCAACCAGCTTCATGAGGTAGTCACCTGGAATGCATTTTAATTCGCAGGTGTGCCTTGTTAAAAGTTAATTTGTGGATTTTCTTTCCTTCCTTCTTAGTGCATTTGTGCCAATCAGTTGTTTTGTGACAAGGTAGGGTTGGTATACAGAAGATAGCCCTATTTGGTAAAATACCAAGTCCATATTATGGCAAGAACAGTTCAAATAAGCAAAGAGAAACGACAGTCCATCATTACATTACTCTAATGTACCTGTCCTGACAGGTGTGGCATATCAAGAAGCTGATTAAAACAGCATGATCATTACAAAGATGCACTCTGAAATGTGCAGTTTTGTCACACAACACAATGCCACAGATATTACAAGATTCGAGGGAGCATGCAATTGGTATGCTGACTGCAGGAATGTCCTCCAAAAGCCGCCTCCAACATCGTTTTAGATCATTTGACAGTATGTCCAACCGGCCTCACAACCGCAGACCATGCGTAACCACGCCAGCCCAGGACCTCCACATCCGGCTTCTTCACCTGCGGGATTATCTAACATGCTGACCACACCATTTTTTTTTTACACATACATGTTATTCATTCATTTCAACCAAACCGCTCGCACACGTCAACGAGAATCTGCGTAGCCAGGTGCTAAAATAGTCCCGCCTCTCCCATCTTGTTATTGGTTTTTAGAAGCATATACCCACGTGGGTGATTGAAAGCTGAAATGAGGTCCACACTCAAGTCAGGGGTTATAATGCACCTTAAAGTTGGGGCGGCAGGTAGCCTAGTGGTTAGAGCGTTGGACTAGTAACCGAAAGGATGCAAGATCGAATCCTCGAGCTGACAAGGTAAAAATCTGTCTTTCTGCTCCTGAACAAGTCAGTTAACCCACTGTTCCTAGCCGTCATTGAAAATAAGAATTTGTTCTTAACTGACTTGCCTAGTTAAATAAAGGTACAAATTTAAAAATTCAAATAGAAGTTGGTTGCCAGCTGCCATATAAAGTCAGAAGAAGACTGAAGAATGAGAGATTACTAGAATCTTACTAGGTTTACCCTTTTCTCTGTGGATTGTTGGAGTAGAGGACCTTGTGTAAAATAGCAACCCAATGTTTATATCCCCAGACAAATTAGCTACAACTGCAAGCTAGCTAAATGGCCATGAATGTTTAATGCGTTTCGATCTGTCCCCAAACTTATATAGTTGGTTCAGAGTTAGTTTTGATATTTCCACCTGCGTGTCCTGATCGTGTCTGGTGTGGATGGACAAAATTAACATGCGAGCGATGGAGCATACGAGTCCCAAGTCTAGTCAGCATGTGACCTCCCAACTTTATTACCTCTCTTTTCGCTCACATCCTCCTCTCCAGTTGGTGGCGCGTCCTGACGTGGTGGAGATGCACGATGTGACGGCCCAGGAGCCCAAGCTGCTGGTACACCTGAAGGCAACCAGGAACACGGTCCCCGTCCCCCGACACTGGTGCTTCAAGAGGAAGTACCTCCAGGGCAAGAGGGGTATAGAGAAGCCCCCGTTTGAGCTGCCAGAGTTTATCAAGAGGACGGGCATCCAGGAGATGAGAGAGGCTCTGCAGGAGAAGGTGGGTGACTGGTTGGGGTTGAGTGGGTACAGGGGGCCACAAGCTGGTGGCAAGTGGGTCCATTTTGGGATGTACTCATGTTTGAATGCTTTCCTCTTTGAGGTTAATAAGGATCCATCATGACTAGATAGGTGTAAGAATGTGGTTGGGGCATTGCTTTTATCTGTGATTACTTAGTACGGAAGGACCATGTATTTCGGGGGTCATCAACTAGATTTTTCTTGAGCGGATGGTCAGGGGGCCGGAACATAATTACAAATTTGTTGACTGCAAGAAGCACAGATATAAAATTTGACTAAAACATAGTAATTTCAAACCTTGCTTGTGTTTGTATATGATCACGTAAAAAAAATAAGTATATTTTTCTGCACATCTAGGCATACCTCTTGAGCTGTCTGTATCCTCCTGATTGGTGGTTATTTTAATCTCTGCTAAAATCGGGGTAAAAGATTGAAAGGAATGCGAGTCTTATTCAGTACATTTAGTAATTAGTTGCTTTTCTAAAGTCTACCAACCTTGCCAGCAGGCATGCCAGCTAAGATAATTAGACAAGCTAGCTACTTTAACTTGATTGACAGCCTGAAATTGGCTTCTTGGTAGCTAATTGAGGTTGGGAGATTGGGAACCTGTCTGAAACCAACTTTATAAAATTGCTATGTGGCTAGTAGTATTACAGAAAAACAACAACATGACAAATCTGATGGGGCATGTGCCGCTTTTGATCACATACAGTATATCTCTCTATTATACTTTGGAACAGATTTCCAAAATGAAAATCAATTGGAGCTGATTTGCTAGTGTTTTTATAGTCTCCCCAAAAAGTAAAATAAACTCGAGGGGCCAAATAAAATCACCTGCGTGCCAAATTTGGCCCGCGGGCCTCCAGTTGGGGAACCCTAATGTATTTCTATTGTAGTAGGACACAATCTAATATGCATCTGTTTTATCCTGTGTAAACTCTTCAACACTATGTTCCCTGTTCACAGGAGGATGCCAAGACCATGAAGACCAAGATGAGGGAGAAGGTTCGTCCCAAGATGGGCAAGATCGACATTGACTACCAGAAGCTCCACGACGCCTTCTTCAAGTGGCAGATGAAGCCTAAACTCTCCATCCATGGAGACCTATACTACGAGGTAGATATACTACACCAAAAGTATGTGGGCACCTGCTTGTCGAACAACTCATTCCAAAATCATGGGCATTAATATGGAGTTGGTCCCTCCTTTGCTGCTATAACAGCCTCCACTCTTTTGGGGTGGCTTTCTACTAGATGTTGGAACATTGCTGCGGGGACTTGCTTCCATTCGGCCACGAGCATTAGTGAGGTCGGGCACTGATGTTGGGAGATTAGGCCTGGCTCGCAGTCTGCGTACCAATTCATCCCAAAGGTGTTTGTCTAGAATGTCAGTGTATGCTGTCACGTTAAGATTTCACTTCACTGGAACTAGGGGTCTAGCCCAAACCATGAGAACAACCCCAGATCATTATTCCTCCTCCACCAAACTTTACAGTTGGCACTATGCATTGGGGCAGGTAGCATTCCCAAGTTTAAACACATTTGATGAGTTTGACGTTGTTTAGCAACAAATCCGATGTGTGCGCAACTATGGGGAAAAACACACAGGGTTGGCTTAGATTGTTGACAACATGTAAACTATATTCTATGTTTATTGAAAACATAAATACATTTTCACAAAGAGCACTTCTTGTCTCAAATACATCATTACAGTTGTTGGTTAGCTAGCTAGCACATTTATTCCATATTAGCATTGACATGAAATCAGTCAAAACACCTCAAAACAAGACATGGTATCAAGAACAAGATGAAATGAGCTTTTATTTATTTATTGAACCTTTATTTAACTAGGTAAGTCAGTTATGAACAAATTCTTATTTACAATGAGGGCCTAGCTGAAACGAGTCACTTACGATTCCCCAGCATGACAGTTTCTTATCATTGTTGGTAGCCATCTGGCCATCCAGAATCATAACAACTCACGGACTTCTGTACCATTGAAGCATGCGCATCGTTTTTTGTGTGTGACATTGTCAGCTAACCCATCTCTTTCGACTATCTGGATATCCCCCCAAAATATCATGAAATTATTTGAATAGTGAATTATTTCAAATTCACTTCCCTAGCACATGAATGTTATAAACTTACCATTCTATTTATCAATATCACATACATTTAGGGAATTTATCGCGATATGGATTTTTGTCCATATGGCCCCAGCTCTCCTATGTGGTTGATTTTGGGTTTCCTTCAATAGTTCCTTGTTCTTGAATGAAATCCTGGTTGTCAGTGAACTGCTCTGGTAGGTTTCTGTTTCTCACACTGACATCTGTCTCTCTTTCAGGGTAAAGAGTTTGAGACGAGGCTGAAGGAGAAGAAACCAGGCGATCTGTCAGATGAACTGCGTATCGCTCTGGGCATGCCGGTTGGACCGGTGAGTTAATCTTCATCCTCATCACCACCACCGCTACTTCATGTTATTGTTATCTCGCCACTAACTTTATTGTTGCTGGGCAGCTTTATAGTTGTGCTTTATTTGATTTGACGAAAATAATTGTGTTGATGATCATCTTTTTGAGAGCAGAATGACACTGATACACAATGGTCTTGTCACTAAAATTGCTTCACCATCCCCTCTCTGTGCAGAACTCTCACAAGGTGCCCCCTCCCTGGCTGATCGCCATGCAGAGATACGGCCCCCCTCCCTCCTATCCCAACCTCAAGATCCCTGGACTCAACTCACCCATCCCAGAGGTAAGCCCGACTTTAACAGACACACTCTTTAACAATTTACCGACTTGTTACAAAAGTATTAACACTGTATTGAAATGTTGCAGTATCGTGAAGCTCATTTACAGACGATTAACTCCCCCTCTTCCGCTCTCGCTCTCTCCCTCCTCTCAGAGCTGTTCGTTTGGTTACCACGCTGGTGGTTGGGGGAAGCCTCCTGTAGATGAGACAGGCAAGCCTCTGTACGGTGATGTGTTCGGGACTAACGCAGGAGACTTCCAGGTTAGATCCTCCTCATACACTGATGGATAACCTACAATCGTGCCTCATACCCCTAATATTTAAAATACACCAAACTTCCCTACACTCACTACCACATATGCCTATGTCGTACAACCAGTCTGCTTTTAATCTATTGGTGTATTGACTGGTGCCCTAATGTGTGTCTCTCTCTCTCTCTCTCTCTGTGTAGGCTAAGGCTGAGGAGGAGGAGGTAGATCGTACGCCGTGGGGAGAGCTGGAGCCTTCTGATGAGGAGTCTTCAGAGGAAGAGGAGGAAGATGAGAGCGACGAGGAGAAACCAGACGAAACCGGCTTCTTCACACCGGCAGACAGGTAGACATTCACATGTTGTTTACTGGACGTTTGAAACACAAGTTGACATCGACTTGAAATGAACCAGTCTCTTTATACTGTTGGATCAATTGGCCTTTGATCGCACGGAATGACATTTGCATTTGGTTGACTTGAGTACCTTGATCAGTGTTCCAACTCCAGCCCTGTGTGTGTTTTGTATATGCCTCTCCCCCAGTGGTCTGATCACCCCAGGAGGCTTCTCGTCAGTGCCTGCTGGTATGGAGACTCCAGAGCTCATCGAGCTGAGGAAGAAGAAGATTGAGGAGGCCATGGACGGGTGAGTGTGTGGCCATACTTAAGCTGTGTGTGTATTCTCTATTGTATGTGTTGTGCTACCAAGGCTGTGAGTGTGTGGGTTTGTATCTTCTGGTGATTTATTTCTGCGGAACTATGTGTAGGAATGAGACTCCTCAGCTGTTCACGGTGCTCCCAGAGAGGAGAACGGGCTCTGGAGGGGCAGCCATGATGGCATCCACACACATCTACGACGTATCGGGGGTAAGAACCACGTCTGCTTTCATGCCAGTTTTGATACATACTGTACACTAATGCATTGCGTAGTCAACACATCTACATCCATCCTCAGGATCATACGCACACACACACACACTACGACTGCGCCCGAATCAGCACCCAATCTATAGTGATCGACTTTTGGCCAGGTCTCCAAACCATTTGGACCCAGTTGTACCACACACACACACTAGGGAATTAGGGTGCCACTGCCATTTCAGATTGTCTTTTGTTTGAACCCCCTTCTCGCTCTCTCTTTATCCCTCTCCAGGCGATGGCTGGTCGTAAGGGTGGAGGCCAGGAGTCCCAGGGGGTGGAGGTAGCCCTGGCCCCAGAAGAGTTGGAGCTGGACCCAATGGCCATGACCCAGAAGTACGAAGAGCATGTCAGGAACCAAGAGGCCCAGGTGGAGAAGGAGGACTTCAGCGACATGGTGGCCGAGCACGCCGCCAAACAGAAGGTGAGAGGTGGGAGCGACTGCAGGCTAGCGTACTGGAAATCTTATTCTCGGTTTTCGAAATGTATTAGACCACTAGAGCCTTGCTGAGGTTAAGAGTGTTTGTATTACCAGTTTTCAGTTCAAAAGGAAGCAAAAACAAACACACAAGATCACTCTACTGGTATGAGTGATTTCAACACCTAAATCCCTATTACAACTTTAGCTCCAGGAATCCAATGTTTTAAATTTTTTTTACTTTCAAATAACTAATATTGCAAGGCCTTGCTTTTAAAAAATGTTATCTCTATGCTTGTGAATATGGCCATCCTCCTGTAATATCAGTATTTGAAAGGGGCGTGCACATGCACAGCTATCTCCATCCTTCCTCTCTCCCTCCTATCAGCCCTGTAGAGATAATGAGAGAGAGACCCATGTCAACATGTTGTGCCGGGATAGGGGGTTAGTAGAAGGGGGGGAAAGTAGTGTTTTCACTGTTGTATGATGATATTGACAACTTATTTTTTTTCTCTTTCTCTCATTTCTCTTTCTCTCTCTCCCACAGCAAAAGAAGAGGAAGGCCCAGCCCCAAGACACACGAAGTGGTGCCAAGAAATACAAAGAGTTCAAGTTTTAGACCAACAAAATCACACAGAGAGGAAATGGTAAGGGAAGAGAGGACAGGCAGAACGAGACTAACAGGGCTCAGATTTTAAACCATGAGGAACCACTCTTTCACGACCACAAAACCATCAATTATCACGGTTGTTTTATTTTCCTTTAAATTATGATGTAAATAAGTGTCTGGCAGGTTTGGGGTCATTTCCATTTCAATTCCAGTCAATTCATAACGTAAACCAAATTCAATTTCCCAATGTTCCTTATTGAGCGTTGAAGATAATTGGAATTAGATGTTCAGTGTAATTCCTGAATTGAAATGAAATTGACCCCAAGACTGGTGTCCGGTAGAACCACTGCCAGGTCTCCTCCTCCATATGCAGCATTTGTATGACCCATCAATTCTATCCTGTGTGACTGTTATTTGTTCATGTAACTTCTTTTCTGTTTTTGTAAATAAACGACTCAAATCCATTCCATAGATTAATATGGTTAATATTTTCAGGGTTTATTGTTTTTTTCCTGGCCATGTGACCTGTCACCTGACCAGGAAAACTCCTGTCCCTAGTTAGTGATCGCCAATAACAAGTCGAGACACACGGTGCGGAAAAACTGGGCCCTACATTGCTATAGTCCTTACTTTTGTGATCTACACCTTTAACATTCTGTCAACATGCCTATGGCTCTATGAAGTCTAACCTAGCATGAAAAACCATGAGCTGGCCTCATGCCTTGCCGATATACCCCCTGACCAAGTCCTAAGGCTCTCTAGAGCCATAGAGCTGACTGATGTACTAACAAGGTGTAGTTCTAAACTTGTCCACCAGGGGCTGACAGAGGACCCAGTGTGACAGACACCTGACGTCCGGGTAGTCCGGGTAAACTTACCCTCATACGAACCATCCTGATCTCGCGAGCTTACATTCTGTTTCGCCTAACAGAATGTAAGCTCACGAGATCAGGACGATGCTAGGAAACACTCACTGTGACCTAAATAACTGCAGTAGCCGCATGCTGACTCGATCACTAGTACACACACATATACACACACACACACAGTAACACAATGCCTGTGAGGCCCCCTCCGCACCACACTGGCAGGCACTCTCCAATACCATTCCAGGATTTGTCAGCCAAGCGTATAGTAGCCTACTACAACCTCTCAGCCACATGCTAGAATAACTATTCCATGTATTTTTCTCATTAGCCTGCTTAAAGAGGTGTCTGCTACATAACCATATGATATACACTATCTCCCAAATATGGTTAAAGATATTGTGTCAAACCCAGATGAGAAAGACCAAATAAGTATTTTCCTGTGTGCGACGCGTCTTAACGTCTTCATGAAAGGTCAAGTGGACTCGAGACATTGCCTATTGCTGTGGAGATGGCGTGACATCATTTTAACAGCGTATGAATGATTTCCCGCACCACACTGGAGAAACCCTGGCAGGAATCATCCGGTCGAAGACACCACGTAGATGGGATCACACACAACGTGGGAGATTCAGAAACCGGTAAAGACACTCGCATTAATGAATGAATGTCATCCTGACTGCAAGTACTAGGCTTGGCCATTTATACCGTCATCAGCGATTCGCAATGGCACCTTCAATAGACATGTCCTTGTCTTCCATTCAGTTCTCGTTGATAAGATATATTCAAGACACTGTTTCTTTACCACTAATTGGCAGTCAAGCCAAAAGTTGCATCGTCACTGATAAGGTCATAAATGACATTGGATTTATTTATTTTTACCATAGCTGGTCTGAATAAGGTATCTTCTCCCCTTGACGTCTTGGGTTCAGGGTTGACGTCTTGGAACGCCTCTTTCTGGATGTCATCACAAGCAGCAGTGGCGGGAAGAAGGAAGCAAGCAACACCTTATGTGACTTGAGACAAATATAAATGGCCTGCCTGCACGCATATTATTCACGGGTGCAGGCATAGAAACGGGAAGTAGGGGTGCTGCAGCACCCCCTTGAAAAATCTGAATAAAAAAATATATGTTTTGAACAAATATATTTTTTCCCACAAAAGTAGTGCACTGGGCCTTTACTTGTATTAGCGGACCGATATCGATTTCTGCAGTTCTGGCCAAAGAAAATGTTCAGCATCTCTCTGCTTTGGCAAAAAAAAGAAGGTAGTTGTATAATTAAGAACGATGTCTAGCAGGATTCAATGGTTGGAATTGCATGAGTTGTTGCCCTGTCCCTTTCTCTGAGATTCATTGTAATGGAATCCAAAAGAACAAAACACTGTCCTCAAACATTTTCATCAAAGGGTGCCAAGTTATGGGCAAAAACACAAAACATCCACATCAAATGTAACATTTTTCTTGATCAAATAACATGGAAAACAACTTTTTTTTTGTGCAGTGTTAATTTACCATCCTTACAAACCACTTAATGTAAATGTACGTTACTGTATATAGGCTGGTCATCTAGGTTTGTACCTGTAGACTTTCCATCACCGTGAAGAAAAACAATGCACAATACAGTAATTGTGTACATTGAGACATCAAGTGGTATGTGATGATGTGGCTCATCTGGTGAAACATGGTGCTTGCAATGCTAGGGGGTTTGATTCCCACGGGGGACAAGTATAAAAATGTATGCACTCACTACTGTAAGTTGTTCTGGATACGAGTGTTTACTAAAATGGAAAATGAATTAATAGGCCATTTCAGCTTCCACATAGAAATAGGTTGCATTTGCAATTTATTTCCGCCAGTCAGCAATAAAATCGCAGCACTCCCAAACTATTTTCCAGCAGCTATGGGCGCAGGGTGTTTGTTTCAATAAACCGTTGCCTCCAGGGAGATGAAACATGCTATGTGAATACCGGTTATGACTAATTCATGACAAGTATGCATAGATTATCACCAGCCAAGTAACTAAACTCCTCCACGGAATTGAGTGTAGACGAGTTTTTTTTAATGAACCTCTGACTCCTTCGAGTCGTTATGCGTCGATAGGCCTACTTCAAACATGTACATTCTTAAACCGTATCATGTACCTATGTTTGTCATCTGTTGTTTCATGCCTTTCTTTGTTTGCTGAAATCCATTCTTTTTAATTCAGTTTTAAGAAAATACAACCACTGACTGTTTACACATTGCTGTTGCTCTAAAATGGCAACAAAGCACGAACGCGTTAGGCTATGTGCCAATTTAATCTCAACAAGGAAACAGTCGGTGGTTGTGTTTTATTCAGGCCATGTGACGTGTGTGTGATTATCAAATGACAACATCTAAGTGATTCATAGTCTAGCCAGACGGTAGCCAATCTATAAAATGCGCACCACTTCTCCTTTTGGCATTGGGCCTACAGCTAACCGCAGTAGCCTATTCACGTGCCCGTATCACATTGAAACCGGCCACGATAAGCCTAATTATTACTATCACCATGAAGAATCAGTTACTCGGTTATAGGCTGTGACTACCGAAAGTAGTAGAACCAATTGTAAATGAAAGGGAAAGCAACCCGTAGTCAACATGTGCACAGTCAAACATTTCCCCAAGGTCGTGTGACGCAACGAAGGTGAGCTCATATGCTAAATCAAACGTCTGACTGTAACCAGCTCTGCATCCTAATAAACTACCTTTACTCATGAGATAAAAAAAATCAAACGTCTGACTGTAACCAGCCCTGCATCCTAATAAGCTATCTTTACTCATGAACTAGATGAAACGGCTGACTGTAACCAGCTCTGCATCCTAATAAGCTATCTTTACTCATGAGCTAAATCAAACGGCTGACTGTAACCAGCCCTGCATCCTAATAAGCTATCTTTACTCATGAGCTAGATGAAACGGCTGACTGTAACCAGCTCTGCATCCTAATAAGCTATCTTTACTCATGAGCTAGATGAAATGGCTGACTGTAACCAGCCCTGCATCCTAATAAGCTATCTTTACTCAGGGTGAGAGATAAATGGTGGAAGACGGTGAGTCACACCGAACACAGACCGCATACTGTCAGAGGCAGGTAGGCTAGTAACCGGACCTGGGCCGATTAATTCCCTGTAGGGTTACAGCAACAATAACATGGCTGGAATTCCAAAACACCCTCTAACCCCCCCCCCCCCCCCCCCCCCCCCATGTCTGATGGATTTAAAAATCTCAAAATTAAATAATCACCTCTAATCATGTCACTTTGGGGAAATTCCTGGAATTCATCATCAGTCACACCAAATGACTTTTTGAAGCATGAGCTCGGAATGAGGTGCATTATGAGTACAAATCCATACACATTGATTGACTCATTGATTAATCCATTTAGTTTGTTTAACTCTAACAGCATAGCCTAGCATTTATTTATATAGCTTTACCTGAAATAGTTTCTTAATTAACCAACTTTTAACCTATAAAAAACAGAATGTTAAGGGGGCACATGTTGTCACACTGTTTTTATGATTTTCCCATCTCTCACTCTCTCTCCCGCTCATGTAAAATAATAACAAAAATAAAAGAAGCATACATCTTCTTTAACCCTTCAACCACATTCTCAACAGGCTTGTAGAGCAAGTTTTGACAATGGATTTAGAAGTGAATAGGAAACAAAATATTCACTTGAACTTGATTGGTTAACTAATACAAATAATGCCTATGATAGTAATAAAGAACGTCACTTTGTCATATATTTTCAAAATGGGAATATTTTTTGAGGGACTGCACTATACCTCCACCTGAAAACACATTCATTTCAATGTAACTGAATATTCATGTTTGGACATACAAAATGACCTTTATAGGTTAACATTTAACAGTCTTCAACAATACTTACCTACCAATAAAGGCAATTGAAGCAGACTTAAAGTATTTTTTAAATAATATTGAAATGAGTCAAAATGCTATGCAAATTGCCATTCTAATATGGCATTGCTGGTATGAGCTTATTTTACTATCTCAACTACCTGGTAGAACTCTGTTATTTCCAAATAAACATCAAGTTGAAAATAAACTATTGTAAGTTCTTATTTTAGTTGTTAGTAATAGGAATGTATGGTGCAAACATGTTTTCATATTTTTTTTAGAAACAATTAAAGGGTTAACAAGAGAAGAGGCACGTTGATCATGCATTGTGACCAAGATTTTCATTATATTGACAAGATAGTTGAGTGACTGCTGTTACAATGAAAATACTTGTCCTCAAGGATGGAAGACAGGCGCCAGGAGGCGAGATCAGTTGTGACCATTTTAGCCAATGAGAGGGCAGATACGCGTGTGACCACAGGGAACAACTCCGATAAAAAGTCTTATTTTTTCAAAGTGGCCGAAATGCCACGTGGTCCACTTATATCAGAGCATTTGTAACAACCCAACCAATACAAACCATATATTCGGTCAAAGAAGCCTCACGTAGAACATTTGCAATTATTTTTGTTGTTGACCAAATTCGAGACTCATTGACCTCCATACAAAAATTCCTCACTTCGTGGTCTTGTTTTCGTGGGCAGACTTTGGGGGGGGAGTAGAACCTCTCGCTTTGCCTCTTCTCTGATTGTGCGATTTGCCTTGGTGGAGAAATGTTCTGTTTCCTGCACCAGGCTAGAGACAAGTTGAGAGCGAGAAAGAGGGTTTGCTCGTTGTGCTCTCTGAAAGAAAGGAAATTCACGGTAAAGTTACAATTTAGTACGACCAAAATAATAGTTATTCAATTGTATAGAAGATACGGATTCACTTTTAATTGCACAGACGAAAATTTTAACGTGTAGCCTAGACAGGCACACCGAGGTTTTTGCAACGAAGAGGCAGAAGGGAAAGAAAGGCTATTATACCCCTTCGTTTGAAACCTTTTAAGCTAACCTACCTCCAGGATGTCGGAGCGAGGAGGGCTCCCGCGGACTGGAGGTGCCCCCTCCCCGCACTTGCAACCCTCCAAACCGGTCACGATCACCTCGAATCGCCCTGTCCACATGAACCTATACGCCACCTGGGAAGTGGACCGCTCTTCACCAAGCTGTGTGCCGAGGTAAGAGCCTTCGAGTAAGGGAAGTAACGTTAGTTCTATCCGTTGGTTCTTCTTGTCTGTTTTTTTTGTTCGTTTAAGACAAATATGTACTTGTTTGCAGACCATTTTAAAGACGTCCACTATGGGTTTTACGGGTCATACTTTGGGTTTACTACCAAAATGATCTTAAATTCTCTAACATAACTGTGGCAGACATAAAAGGCAGTGTTTGCATTGTTTTTAGTTACTGGGTAAATATCATAATAAGACATTCTCAACTTGCAATAACCTTTTATTGTTGTCTATCTGGTCAACCCAGACACGTAGCCTATAGGCTAGTCTACCACAATCTAATACAGAATCAACTTCTGTATCGTTCTTGTACACGTACCCCTCACGATAGTATCCTGTGCCTATGTTTCCGATAGAGCATTTTATCTCTCGGTCGGTCGCGGTATTTTGGGGGAGATCCATCATATCAAATGCAACCACTGGCCATTCAGATGGTGGCATACAGAAACCAGTTGTTCGTTCCACGACAGAATATTTCCCCATAGCTCAAGGCTCCACGGTTAGATTTGGATTCCAATGTTGCCAGGGTTTTTTAGCAACGTTCTACGATCATTAGTATATCAATTGATAGGTTAGATTTGCTGGGGGGGGGGGTTGTTAACTGGAAGGGAGTGTATTAATCCAATGTAATGGAGCAGTAGGTAGAGTAGCCAGGAAATCTCACACACCTGACATCCATCCATGGTCATTCTGAACAAAGGCTCTCAAGATCCCGTGTGTGTGTGTGCCATTTATTTTTCTATTCCACTTTTCCCCTTTCTCTGTTATATTATAATATACTGTATGCTCATATGCTATATGATACTGTATGTGTTTATGCTAAGTTTATTTCCGCTGCATTGGGAAAGTATTCAGACCCCTTGACTTTTTCCACATTTTGCTTTACGTTACAGCCTTATTCTAAAATTGATTACATTTTTCCTCATCAATCTACACACAATACCCTATAATGACAGAGAAAACAGGCTTTTAGAAATTTTAGCAAATGCATTAAATATAAAAAACAGATGTCTTATTTACATAAGTATTCAGACCCTTTGCTATGAGACTTGAAATTGGTCACTCTGACAGAGCTCCAGAGTTCCTCTGTGGAGATGGGAGAACCTTCCAGAAGCACAACGGTCTCTGCAGCACTCTGGCAAATCATGCTTTTATGATAGATTGGCCAGACGGAAGCCACTTCTCAGTAAAAGGAACATGACAGCCTGCTTGGAGTTTGCCAAAAGGCACCTAAAGGACTCAGATCACGAGAACTCTTTGGCCTGAATGCCAAGTGTCAGGTCTGGAGGAAACCTGGCACCATCCCTACGGGGACGCATGGTGGTGGCAGCATCATGCTGTGGGGATGTTTTTCAGGGACTGGGAGACTAGTCAGGATCGAGGCAAAGATGAACAGCGCAAAGTACAGAGAGCTCCTTGATGAAAACCTGCTCCAGACCTCAGGACCTCAGACTGGGGTGACGGTTCACCTTCCAACAGCACAATGACCCTAAGCACACAGCCAAGTCAATGCGGAGGAGTTGCTTCGGAACAAATCTCAATGTCCTTGAGTGGCCCAGCCAGAGCCCGGACTTGAACCCGATCGAACATCTCTGGAGAGACCTGAAAATAGCTGTTCAGCAATGCTCCCTATCCAACCTGACAGAGCTTGAGAGGATCTATAGAGAAGAATGGGAGAAACTCTCCAAATACAGGTGTGCCAAGCTTGTAGCGTCATACCCAAGAAGACTTGAGGCTGTAATCGCTGCCCCAGGTGCTTCAACAAAGTACTGAGTAGAGGGTCTGAATACTTATGTACATGTGATATTTCCATATTTTTTTTGCCACTTTCTCCCCAATTTCATGGTATCCAATTGTCTCATCGCTGCAACTACCGTACAGACTCGAGAGGCAAAGGTCGAACGGCGTGCATCCTCTGAAATGCAACCCAACCAAGCCGCACTGCTTCTTGACACAATGCCCACTTAACCCATGAAACCAGCCGCGCCAATGTGTCAGAGGAAACAAAGTACACCAGGCCACTGTGTCAGCGTGCACTGCGCCCGGCCGGTCACAGGAGTCGCAAGTGCGCAATGGGACAAGGACATCTCTGCCGGTCAAACCCTCCCCGAACCCAGACGACGCTGGGCCAATTGTGCGCCGCCCCATGGATCTCCCGGCACAGCCGGCAGCGACAGAGCCTGGACTTGAACCCAGAATCTCAAGTAAGCACAGCCTTAGACCACTGCGCCACTCAGGAGGCCATTTTCTAAAATGTATACTAACCTGTTTTTGCTTTGTCATTATGGGTTGTTGTGTGTAGATTGTAGGGGGAAAAAATATTGAATAGATTTTTTTTAATAAGTCTGTAACGTAACAAAATGTGGAAAAAGTCGAGGCGTCAGAATACTTTCCAAATGCACTGTATACCCCCCTCCAAATGGTGATAGATAGCTCAGCAGTATTTCAGTACTATGTTAATGCAACATTCACCTGTAGAAGTATCGTAGTAAATGGGTGTAGTGAAGCCGGAGGAGCGGTGCTCCCTCACATTTCTTCCAATATGACTCGAGAATACACTGAGCTGTGATACTATTTCTGTCAAATGGCTTCTGATAAATGATATTTAATTACAGCAATAATTCAATGACAAACCAAATATTTATAGCAACCTAGAGGTAAATGGTGTTTTCTTCTCTCTGGCGGTGGCAAGAATGATGAAGAACTATTAGGCTACCCGTGTGCACTGCGGAAGCCTGTCCGAGTTCTAATTGGCCAAAGTGGTCAGGACCTTTGAATTAGTCCTTGAGGATGTTCACGAAACTCCACGGAGCCCTCGTACACTGTGGAACCCAGAACGATATGTGACCACTTGGTTACGGCGGCACCGTTTTGCCCAGGACACCTAAACCATAGTGGCCACCGTGATGGTTTTGTTCACTGCAATTGATTTGATAACATTTTTTCATCTATGCACATCAATTCTATGTTTTGTTTTATTCTGTAATGGGGTATATCATCACCGTGTGTTCAAGCTAATCACGAACAGTTCAATGATATTAAGCTATATGCATGTGCATTCGGCTGTAGCCTAAAAACAGCTATACCACGTAGTCGTAGGCCTATTAGGTTAGTCCTACTGCAAATTATTCTTGTTCGTTCCTGAATTGGCCGAATGGCAGAGCTATCCTTCAACTGTTCTTTATCACCACAAGTTGGTTCAACTTCTTCAACCCCTCTAGGGTACGTGGGACGGTAGCGTCCCACCTGTCAACAGCCAGTGAAACTGCAGGGCGCCAAATTCAAAACAGAAATCCCATAATTAAAATTCCTCAAACGTACATGTATTTTACACCATTTTAACGATACTTGTTGTAAATCCAGCCACAGTGTCCGATTTCAAAAAGGCTTTACGACGAAAGCAAACCAAAAGGATTATGTTAGGTCAGAGCCAAGTCACAGAAAAACACAGCCATTTTTCCAGCCAAAGAGAGGAGTCACAAAAAGCAGAAATATAGATAAAATGAATCACTAACCTTTGATGATCTTCATCAGATGACACTCATAGGACTTCATGTTACACAATACATGTATGTTTTGTTCGGTATTTAAATATTTATTTATATTTTTTATATTTATATCCAAAAATCTGAGTTTACATTGGCACGTTATGTTCAGTAGTTCCAAAACATCCGGTGATTTTGCAGAGAGCCATATAAAAAATACTTATAATAAACATTGCTAAAAGATACAAGTGTTATGCATGAAATTTTAGATCCACTTCTCCTTAATACAACCGCTGTGTCAGACAACAAAATCAAGCCATACAGATATCCGCCATGTTGGAGTCAACAGAAGTCAGAAATGGCATTATAAATATTCACTTACTTTTGACGATCTTCATCAGAATGCACTCCCAGGAATCACAGTTCCACAATAAATGTTTGTATTGTTCGGTAATGTCCATCATTTATGTCCAAATTCTCCTCCTTGTTGTTAGCGCGTTCAGCACAGTAATCCAACTTCATGACGCACGAGCAGACAAAGTACAAAAGTTCCGTTACAGTCCGTAGAAACATGTCAAACGATGTATAGAATCACTTCGCAGGTCGCTCTCACGTGAACGCGCAAGACTGAGCTTGTGGCTGCTGGCAGACCTCTGACTCATTCGGCCCCACTTCACAGTAGAAGCATCAAACAACGTTCTAAAGACTGTTGACATCTAGTGGAAGCCTTAGGAAGTGCAACATGACACCATAGACACTTTTCACTTTGAAAAACTACAGATTTCCCACTTCCTGGTTGTATTTTGTTCTTAGGTTTTTGCCTACCATATGAGTTCTGTTATACTCACAGACATCATTCAAACAGTTTTTGAAACTTCAGAGTGTTTCCTATCCACATCTACTAATTATATGCATATTCTAGCTTTTATGGCTGAGTAGCAAAGCAGTTTAATTTGGGCACGCTTTTCATCCAAAATTCCCAACGCTGCCACCCTAGAGAAGTTAACCTCTCTAGGGTAGCGGGCAGCATTCTGAATTTTGGATGAAAAGCATGCCCAAATTAAACAGCCTGCTACTCGGGCCCAGAAGATGGTGCTTGTTTAGAAAAAGTGATCAATGTCTTGCCAGATCATATGATTAATTTGCATGTTACATAACAGAACCGAAATATAATAGCATAGTAGGGCTGTAACGTTACAGCTACAACCAAAAACACCTAATTTCTAATGAGATTTTAGGATGGTTAGCTGAAGCCGAATTGTCAAAGATAGGCGCTTTGATTGAAACAAAACACAAGAAGGGCTAATTGTTTAACCCAATCTTCTCTAAATACGCTCACGGAACAGTCCTTCAAGAAGACCTCTAAACGCATATTCCCGCGAAACTGACTGATCAATCAAATGGTCGGCGTGGACATGCAGCTGGGACTTTTCCCCGGGTAAAACATGAAGAACTATCCCTCACGATTTGACGGTGGCGATGGCCCGTTTTTTTTTTAAATGAGGTAGCCTATCCCTAACTTGAAGTTTTGAGGGTGTTAAAAATAGGCTCATGTCAAAAGGAAAATGGCTGCGTGAGCACAGGCGAATGTTACATTTTGGAGGATACGTTTTCTTTTGCACTTTGAGGAAAAGTTGACGTCATTTACATTTTTCTTTGTGCTCCCTCACCTAAATAAATAGAGCTACTAGCACCCGTAGTAAATGAATGACATTATTAAAATAATAACCATGCTATAGAATCAATGAATAAAGATACCACTGTATGAGACAAGGTGGGTAAAAGCATCATAATGGGCTTTAGTATTGTACGTCTTCTCCTGTTCAAAAAGCTTTAGAGCCTGGCTGGTTTAGTACTAAAGCCTTTGAGTGTGTTTTGACACATGCTTTTTAGTATTTTTGTCAAGTGCTTTGTTTGGGGTAAGTAAGTAGATTAGATATTTTTAGAGCACAACTCGTCTGTGTCCTGGACTCAGATCTCCGTTAGTTTGACGTCCTGTCTCTGATTACTAAGAATCTTTTTATTTGGGGGGGGTGGGGGGGGGTGGTGGGGGGGTGTGGGGGGGGGGGGGGAGGATAGTGATGTCACCTTGCTGGATCTGGACAGTTTCAGGGCTTTAGCAGAAGCCACGGTCAATCACCCCTTCTTCCATTTCACTGCAGAGAAACTGAGAACCAACCAGAACGCTGAGAAATACAGCCTTCCTTCCTGGAGACGATCACTGATCTGACACCATGTAGATTGTTAGACTGTGTTATAGAACCCAGAGTTTCGCCTGTCCAGTCGTGTCGGATGTGATCACTTCAAGGAAGGAAGTGGAGGAGGTGAGGAGGGATTTATTTTAGAAGCATCGTACCCAGCCCTCACATGTGTCTCAAGACATTGTGATGGCTGGGTATGATTCGAACAGGCCCAGGGTGTCTTATTGTTGTTGTTGCAGGAAGCTGACACGTGAACACCCTCCCTGTAGAGGTTTGTAGCTGTAACCTCTTCTACTTCCCGTCTACCCACAATGCTGTTGGTGTGTTTACATAGAGTGAGAGTGCCTCTGTAAGGTCAGTTCTTATGGACACTACCTTCATTAACTATTCTGTGGGCAGGAAACTGTCAGTATGCAGTAACCTACTTCCTCCAATTTACCATGTTTCTGCAGCATTGTCACCAACCGTCTCTTTCTCACAGTGACACCAGCAGGCCAACTACCTGTCTTTGGGTTATTTAAAAAGTGTCTTCAAAAGCTCTATTTAAGTGCATTCGGGAATCTATTCAAACCCCTTGACTTTTTCCTACATTTTATGTTACAGCCTTATTCTAAAATGGATTAAATCAATTTTTCCCTCATCAAGCTACACATACCTCATAATGACAAAGCAGAAACATTTTTTAGAATGTATATATATAAATATAATATATATAAATATAATATACACACACGCCCGGAAAGTATCACATAAATATTCAGACCCTTTACTAAGTACTTTGTTTAAGCACCTTTCGCAGCGATTACAGCCTTGAGTCTTCTTGGGTATGACGCTACAAAGCTTGGCACACCTTTATTTGGGGAGTTTCTCCCATTCTCCTCCGCAGATCCTCTCAAGCCCTGTCAGGCTGGATGGGGAGCGTCACTGAACAACAATTTCCAGGTCTCTCCAGAGATGTTTAACAGGGTTCTCGTCCGGCCTCTGGCTGGGCCACACGAGGACGTTCAAATCACATTTTATTTGTCACATGCCCTGAATGCACAGGTGTAGACCTTAAAGTGAAGTGCTTACTTACAAGCCCTTAACCAACAATGCAGTTTTAAGAAAATCCCTAAAAAGTAAGAGAAGAATAACAAATAATTAAAGAGCAGCAGTAAATAACAATAGCGGGGCTATATACAGAGGGTCAATGTGCGCGGGGCATTGGTTTCGAGGTAATCGAGGTAATTATGTACATGTAGGTAGAGTTATTAAAGTGGCTATGCATCGATAATAAGAGTAGCAGCAGTGTGGGGGGGGGGGAGTCTTAAGTCTTATGGCTTGGGGGTCGAAGCTGTTTAGAAACCTCTTGGACCTAGACTTGGCGCTCCGGTACTGCTTGCTGTGCGGTAGCAGAGAGAACAGTCTATGACTAGGGTGTCTGGAGTCTTTGACAATTTTTAGGGCCTTCCTCTGACACCGCCGGTATAGAGGTCCTGGATGGCAGGAAGCTTTGCCCCAGTGCTGTACTGGGCCGTACACACTACCCTCTGTAGTGCCTTGCAGTCGGAGGCCGAGGAGTTGCCATACCAGGCAGTGATGCAACCCGTCAGGATGCTCTCGATGGTGCAGCTGTAGAACCTTTTGAGGATCTGAGGACCCATGCCAAATCTTTTTAGTCTCCTGAGGTGGAATAGGTTTTGTCGTGCCCTCTTCACGACTGTCTTGTTGTGCTAAGGCCATGTTAGTTTGTTGATGTGGACACCAAGGAACTTGAGGCTCTCAACCTGCTCCACTACATCCCCGTCGATGAGAATGGGGGCGTGCTCTGTCTTCCTTTTCCTATAGTCCACAATCATCTCCTTTGTCTTGATCACGTTGGAGAAGAGGTTGTTGTCCTTGCACCACACGGTCAGGTCTCCTCGTTGTTCGGTGATCAGGCCTACCACTGTTGTGTTTTCAGCAAACTTAATGATGGTGCTGGAGTCGTGTCTGGCCGTGCAGTCATGTGTAAACAGGGAGTATAGGAGAGGACTGAGCACGCACCCCTGAGGGGCCCCCGTGTTGAGGCCCCGCGTGTCGGATGTGTTGTTACCTACTGGGGGTGGCCCGTCAGGAAGTCCAGGATCCAGTTGCAGAGGGAGGTGTTTAGTCCCAGGGTCCTTAGCTAAGTGATGAGCTTTGAGGGCACTAGGGTGTTGAACGACGAGCTGTTGTCAGTGAATGGCATTCTCACATAGGTGTTCCTTTTGTCCAGGTGGGAAACGGAAATCTGGAGCTGTTGGTGCGGTATGCAAATTGGAGTGGGTCTAGAGTTTCTGTGATAATGGTTTTGTGAGCCATGACCAGCCTTTCAAAGCACTTCATGGTTACAGACGTGAGTTCTACGGGTCGGTAGTCATTTAGGCAGGTTACCTTAGTGTTCTTGGGCACAGGGACTATGGTGGTCAGTTTGAAACATGTTGGTATTACAGACTCCGACAGGGAGAGGTTGAAAATGTCAGTGAAGACAATTGCCAGTTGGTCAGCCCATGCTCTGAGTACTGCGAGACCTTTCGGTGGCTTTTGCAAAATTCAAGTGGGCTGTGGTGCCTTTTTACTGAGGAGTGGCTTCATTCTGGCCATTCTCCCATAAAGGCCTGATTGATGGAGTGCTGCAGAGATAGTTGTCCTTCTGGAAGGTTCTCCCATATCCACAGAGGAACTCTGGAGCTCTTTCAGAGTGACCATTGGGTTATTGGTCACCTCCCTGACCAAGGCTCTTTTCACCCTATTTCTCATTTTGGCCGGGCGGCCAGCTCTAGGAGGAGTCTTGGTAGGGTCATACTACTTCCATTTTTTTTTAATGATGGAGGCCATTGTGTTCTTGGGGACCTTCAATGCTGCAGACATTTTTTTGGTACCATTACCCAGGTCTGTGCCTCAACACAATAGTGTCTTGGAGCTCGACAGCCATTTCCTTCGACCTCACGGCTTGGGTTTTGCTCTGACATGCACTGTCAACCGAGGGACCTTTTATATAGACAGGTTTGTGCCTTTCCAAATCATGTCCAATCAATTGAATTTACCACAGGTGGACGAATCAATGGAAACAGGATGCTCTTGAGCTCTATTTCAAGTCTCTTAGCAATGGGTCTGAACACTTATGTAAATAAGGTATTTCTGTTTTTGTTAGATTTAATAATTGCGCAAACATTTCTAAACTATTTTCACTTTGTAATTTATGGGTTATTGTGTGTAGATTGAAGATTATATATATATAAAATAAAAATGGTAGAATAAAGAAAGGGTCCTGAATACTTTCTGAATGCGCTGTGTAAGACTCATTATTATTATTATTATTATTATTTTCAATCTGCAATGCTTATCATCTGATCACTACCTCCCATTAAATATAGCTGCTAATATAATTCTGCTGTATGTGGCATTTCAATAATCAAACATTCCCGTTACTAAGCTTTTTAGTCAGTTGGAGTCAGTCTCGGGAGTAATGTGGAATGTTGGCGTGTTAAATGGTTGACAGTATGGGCCCTGGACTAAAAGTAGTGCACTATATAGGTCATAGAGGTCCATTTGGGAAACACCCTGAGAGTTGACAGAAGGGGATGGTTGGGATTCCTCCTCCTTCTGACTGTGTTGGAGCTTGAGGCCCGGGCAGGAACCAAACTGAAGTCCTGTGACTCTCCAGCCTAGAGGAACGGAATGGAATGGAACGTACGGTTGAATAAGTTCTAATCCTGAGCTATACTGGACTCTGTCCCTGGTTGTGGCTTCGGCCTTGGCCGGGGCCTTGAGTGGGTCTGGGTTGTCACTGTGTATGACGAGTGATGCATTATCCTTGTCTGAGCCAGAATGGCCCATGGGGCTGGAGCCTGAGGCAGCTTGATGTACACGTACTCCCACTGGACAGGACGTTAGTCTATCGCAGTGATATGCACCTCCTTAATGCCCACACCTGAGCTGTCAATGAGAAACACTAGCTATGAACGAAGGAAGGAAGCCCACAGATTGTAGGCTGTGTGCTGCTCTCGTGTGCTTTTAATCAATCCGCACCACAATAGGGTGTCACACTGCTACGCTATACCACATAGTCAGTCCTTGCCTAACCTGCCCTCTCCACACACACACAATCTCACGCTCATACTCGCCTGATTTAAGAAAGACTGGCACATGGATCGGGCCACTGCTCACTCTTCCGCTCAGTTGACTGGCTGAGAGGTCTGAAGCTTCCCTTCGCGCTCCGCTGCCAGGAGAAGTGATGGCAGACAGAGTGAGGTAGAGCAGGAGGGAGGGATGGAGGGACCCCATTCTGCACCCTTCTCACGTGCCCACACTCTCTACGCTTCTTCTCGAACGTGTGCACTCGTTCACTCCCCCCTCATGGATGTAAAATTAATGGACTCCCTAGTCCTGGCTGACACCAATTCAATGCGTTTCAGTACATCTATGGGGCGTAGTGAACAAGTGTACACGCCTAGGATAGAGAATAGGACCGTATCTCTGCTCTCTGTCGTCTGCCTCTGGAGAACAGTAGTATTGTGATGGGAGACTGTCTGAGTGACTTTGTTGAATGTGGATCTTAATGCTGCTGATTCCTGAGATGTTGGGTTGTCAATATAGGGTGTTTTGTGGTGGATCACTTCTGTTCTTGTCCTCACCAGAGTCTTTTGTGTGTGTGTGTTCACACAGTTAATTGGCCCTGACATCAATCTCATAGCTGTGGAATCCTATCCTCGCATCTGGCAGAGGACCAACACCGGGATGTGTGTATTACAGTGTGTATGTGGAAAGAGGATAGACATCCTGTTATGGCCACGGACGCTGTGAAATACACTGAGTGCAACAAAACATTAGGAGCCATCCGCTAACCCGGACGACGCTGGGCCAATTGTGTGCCTCCTCACGGGGCTCCCGGGTCGGCTGCGACACGGCCCGGGATCGAACCCGGATCTGCGGTGACACCTCTAGCGCTGCGACACAGTGCCTTAGACCGCTGCGCCGCTCGGGAGGCCCCTCCATTTGTATTATTTTTGTTATGTTATGATGCTGATAGGGGTTGACCTCGACACAGTGGGATACTGACACACTAAGTAGTAGTGACACTGAAGAAGAAGCACTGTGACACAGTCTGAGGGAACTGAGTTGTTACACTACCTCTCCGGCATGATATACAACACACACACACACACACCGTGCAGCCCTAAACAGGATTAGACGTGTGCTTTGGACATTAATCTCTAATCGCTTTAATGAAGGGCCAGAATCTTTCTCGTTCTGTCTCACTCTCCTCCCCTTATCTCTGTACCGCACATGAAGTAACATGGTGTCTCCAGGAACAAGGGGTTAAGGGTGAGCGAGCAAGGTGCTGGGTTGGATAACCGGGCGCTAACGCACGAGAGTGCCACTTAGCAAAGTTGTGATGCCCGATAAGTTCTATGATGTACAGTACTAGTCAAAAGTTTGGACACGCCTACTCATTCAAGTTTTTATTTATATATTTATATATATATATATTACAATTTTCTACATTGTAGAATAATAGTGAAGACATCAACTATGAAGTAACAAATATGGAATCATGTTGAAACCAATTTTTTTTTCAACAAAATCAAAAATATATTTTATATTTGAGATAGCCACCCTTTGCCTTGATGACCGCTTTGCACACTCTTGGAATTCTCTCAACCAGCTTCACCTGGAATGCTTTTCTGACAGTCTTGAAGGTGTTCCCACATATGCTCAGCACTTGTTTCCTTAATGTTTCCTTAACTCTGCCAGTCCAACTCATCCCAAACCATCTCAATTGATTTGTGGTCAGGTGATTGTGGAGGCCAGGTCATCTGATGCAGCACTCCATCACTCGCCTTCTTGATCAAATAGCCCTTATACAGCCTGGTGGTGTGTTGGGTCATTGTCCTGTTGAAAAACAAATGATAGTCCCGTTAAGCACAAACCAGATGGGATGGTAGATCACCCATTCACCTACTCTGTGTCTCACAAAGACACGGCGATTGGAAGTAAAAATCTCAAATTTGGACTCCTCGGTCCAAAGGACAGATTTTCACAGGTCTAATGTCCATTGCATGTGTTTCTTGGCCCAAGCAAGTCTCTTCTTTTTATTGGTGTCCCTTAGTAGTGGTTTCTTTGCAGCAATTCGACCATGAAGGCCTGATTCACGCAGTCCCCTCTGAACAGCTGATGTTGAGACGTGTCTGTTACTTGAACTCTGTGAAGCATTTATTTGGGCTGCAATTTCTGAGGCTGGTAACTTTTTAATGAACTTGTCCTCTGCAGCAGAGGTAACCTCTGGGTCTTCCTATCCTGTGGCGGTCCCCATGAGAGCCAGTTTCATCATAGCGCTTGATTGTTTTTGCGACTGTTCTTGACGAAACTTTCAAGAAGACACACCTGTTAATTGAAATGCATTCCAGGTGACTACCTCATGAAGTTGGTTGAGAGAATGCCAAGCGTGTGCAAAGCTGTCAAAGGCAAAAGGTGGCTACTTTGAAGAATCTCAAATAGAAAATATATTTTGATTTTGTTTATCACTTTTTCTGGTTACTACGTGATTCCACATGTGTTATTTCATAGTTTTGATGTCTTGACTATTATTCTACAATGTAGAAATAAATAATAAACCTGGAATGAGTCGGTGTCCAAACTTTTGAGTGGTCCTGTGGTTAGCTGTTGTGCTGCTGCTGCTAATGTTCTAACTTGAATTTAGTGAGAGACGTGCCCAACACTTACAGAGGGGTGTGCGTGCGTTTTAAGAGGGGGGGGGAGACTATATTCTTCAATCAGCTATTTTATTTAACCTATCTGTGTGTGTGTGTGTGAGAGATGACCTTGCTCGTGTCTGGTCATTCACGGAGTTGACATCTACGAGTGAAGGACCTACAATGCAATACATATTTTGCAGCACTTCATCCTGATAAAAAAAAAGATGTATCAGTGGTTGGAGAGAGCCTGTGTGTTGCCGTTTGTGTGTTCTTACTGCAGGTGTCGGCGCATGTCGCCAGGCGTCTGACTGCGCCCAACAGATTGAGCAAATACGGGCAATGGAGGGTGGCGGAAACGATTGTGGGGGGGGGGGGGGGGGGGTTGTAGAGTGTGAGAAAAAGCAATAATCGGCCTCCCTATCTCCCCGCAGAGAAAGCGAAAGGGGGAGGGAAGGTTCTTTCTTTCTCTGTAGACTAGTAGCTCAGAAAGCAGCACCTATTTATTTTTGCCTGCTCTCTGTCACACACCTGCTGTTGCCACCGCGGCTCTAGGTTGTTATTGCCACGGGCAGCATAACAACACCTCTCGCCGCCGCCACCACCACCACTGCACAAGACAAAGTGGGCTGTTCTGAAGCTGCTTTGCCACTTCTTCTCGCCACGTCACGGTCCAACCAAGGTGACGTGTGAAACCAGGAGTGAAGCAGTGCGAGGCTACGGAATATCGTCAAACAGCCGTGGAGAGAAATGGAATTCAGTAGCAAAGTATGTAAAAGGTGTTCAGGTTTAACAAGGCATCAGTAAACATGTCCGTCCCCCCCTTTGGGCCAATTCGTGGCAGCAATTTTAAGCTCAGTTTGGAATTTCAGTTGATTGCTGTAGCGTCCCGCTTCAGCCAATCAGTGTCATGTTGTAAATGCCAGATCTCTATGGCATGACTCATCATTCACCCAAGTTTAGTCAAAATGGGGCCAGTTGTCTCTGCGATATCTCCTGTGACTTACGCACGTGCTAACATGCGTACGTATGAACGGACCGAGACGGATCCATAGTCCCCCCTCCGATGTTCGTTGCGGGGGACAAAAACGAGCCCATTTCAGCTTGGCTAAGAAGTTCGACGCGGCCATTTTTAAGCGTTTTTCTGCCTCTTGTCAGAGGTGCAGTTTGGACAGAGCACAGCTCGACTATGGACACTGCCCTTTCACTTGATGTTTTCTCTTCTTTAGGAAGAATTAAAAAACAGAACGGGTCTGTTTTAAATGTATTCGCATCGTTCTCACACTGTCGCTATATAATTGATATTTTGTAAAGTTAAAGGAATAATCCACTCAAACTATGTTTTGGTATTTGTCTTCACTATTCCACCCTTCGCTGTTGATACAGTCCCACAGTGTTTTTAAGGTCTAGGAAGTTTCGGTTGTGTTGACGTCGGGACATTTTTAAATGAGAATTTCCCACCGAGATTAGAATTGGATAAGAGCTCTGTCTTTCTCCAGAAGTGGAGCGTACATCCACATGTACTGTGCAGACTAACTTCCTCCTCCAGGGACCCCTCTCTCTCTCGACTACCGCAGTTTCTCTACTGACTGTCTGTGACGAGCGCAGGAAGAGAAACGGAGGTTTGTCATGACCTTTTGTTAGACTTGCTGTGACGGAGGGAGAAACCCGTAGAAACGCACACCGTGGAGGACGTGCTTCTGCACTGCCTTCAGATTAACTATGAGCCAGAACACACACACACACACAGTCATACATTCATATTGTGGAAAGTGCACATGAATACGTATTACTTATAACCCACTTTGGAGGGTTGAGGGTGGAGGGTTGAGAGCAGGGGAGGAAGAGCATGGGAGATGGGTGTGGAGAGCAGTGGGGCAGAGTGAGCGGGGAAGAGAGGAAGGGGTGGAGAGGAGGGGGTGTGGAGAGCGGGGGAGCAGGGGAGGGGACGGAGAGAGCAGGTTGGAGAGAGGACGGAGAGAGCAGGTTGGAGAGAGGACGGAGAGAGCAGGTTGGAGAGAGGACGGAGAGAGCAGGTTGGAGAGAGGACGGAGAGAGCAGGGGGAGAGAGGACGGAGAGAGCAGGGGGAGAGAGGACGGAGAGAGCAGGGGGAGAGAGGACGGAGAGAGCAGGGGGAGAGAGGACGGAGAGAGCAGGGGGAGAGAGCAGGGGAGAGAGGATGGAGAGAGCAGGGGAGGGGATGGAGAGAGCAGGGGAGGGGATGGAGAGAGCAGGGGAGGGGACGGAGAGAGAAGGGGAGGGGGCGGAGAGAGCAGGGGGAGAGAGCGGGGGAGGGAGAGAGCAGAGGAGGAAGAGCATGGGAGATGGGTGTGAGAGAGTGGGGGAGATGGGGCAGGGGGAGCGTGGGAAGGAGAGAGCGGGGGTGATCGGGAGAGAGCGGGGGAAAATGGGGGGGGAGGCCTGGGGAGAGTTGGGGAGATGGGGGGAGGGAATGCGAGAGCGGGGAGAGGAGTGAGACAGCAGTGGAGAGAAGTTGAGGGGGGAGAGAGCGAGTGGGGGAGATGTGGGGGGGGGAGCGGATGAGATGGGAAAGGAGAGCATGGTAGATGGGGAGAGAGTGGTGGAGGGGTCGATGGGGGGGGAGAGAGAGCTGGGGAAATGGGGGGGGGTGAGAGACCTGGGGGGGAGAGTTGGGAAGATGAGAGAGCGAGTGGGGGGGAGCGTGGGAAGGAGAGAGCAGGAAAGATGGGGAGGAGGGAGAGAGAGCGTGGGGGAGATAAAGGGGGGGGGGGGGTGAGATGGGAAAGGAGAGCATGGTAAATGGGGAGAGAGAGCGGGGGGATCGATGGGGGGAAGGAGAGTGGGGAAAATGAGGGGGAGCGAGAGAGACCTGGAGGGAAAGAGTTGGGAAGATGAGAGAGCGAGTGGGGGAGATGGGGGAGCAGGGAAAATGGGGGGGGGTGGGAAGGAGAGCGCGGGGGAATTGGGAGGGTGTGGGAGACCTGGGTGAAGAAAGTTGGGGAGATGAGAGAGCAGGGAGAGGAGGGGGAAGAGTGCAGGGTAGAGGGTGGGGGAGATGGGGGGGCATGGGAAGGAGGGAGAGAGAGGGGGGGGGTGACAGCAGGGGAGAGAGGGGGGGAAAAGGAAGGAGGGAGGGGAGAGCATGGGAGGAGGGAGGGAGCAAGGGGCAGGGAGGGAGAGAGGGCTGGGAAGAGGGATTAGGGGAAAGGCTGGGGAAGAGAGGGAGGGATAGAGGGCATGAGGGAGATGAGAGGTGGAGGAAGTTGGATGGAGTGAAGCAGAGGCTCTATCGGATGAGACGGATTGGGAGGGAGAGAATTAAGGAATGCAAGTGTGGAATGAAAAAGCCTTGAGATGAAAGGAGAGAGGGAAGGAGAGAGAGGGAAGGAGAGAGATTGTCATTTTCATTGGCAGGCGGAGGCAGTGGTCCCCGGCTCATGTTGCCGTGGGCGATAAGAATTTGGGAAATGGAAAAAACATGACAATGACACCCGACGAGACAATAGGATGAGACATGAAGCCAGCCACATACAAACACACACTGTATGGACACTGCTGCTGGGCCTCGAGCTGCTGGGCCTCGAGCTGCTGGGCCTCGAGCTGCTGGGCCTCGAGCTGCTGGGCCTCGAGCTGCTGGGCCTCGAGCTGCTGGGCCGTTACACACAGACACACAAAATGGAGAAGCGAAATGCCACGGGAGGAAGAGAGACTGGCAGATCGGGTCGTCTTCGTTTGGCGCCTAATCTCCCTTGGCGGAGCGTATCATAATGTCTCTTTTGTCGTAGAATAGATTGAAATATCCACGGCGAGAATACACCAGCTGCTTTAACGGGAGCAATAACCCATAAGGCACTTGTCGTGCATAGCGCTCCAAGCGCTCTGAAAAAAATAATAATAATCATAATGGTTCCAACGTCAGACGAGACGATTTAGGATGACACGGAGGAAGATGCTTTCCCCAGAATGACATTGGAGACTTTTCATCATATTATGACACAATATCATTATGGTTTTATTGAAGTGATGTCATTCTGCATTTGGGGATACCTCAACTTTTATTGGGGCTGTGGGTTAACCTGGTCAGGATCCGTGAGCGGCGTTACGCGAGTACAGACAGAGGAGGGGGGGGGACAGAAAGCCAAGCAGACAGAACAGGAACATGCACTCACTCGGCATTAAGTTTTCAGAAGCTTCGGGATCATTTTAGGGGAACTGGGTGCGTTAGAGCAGATTTGAAAGGACCTCAACATCAGTCACTGTCGGCAGGCAGGCTCGGTAGAGGCAGACAGGTCAACAGACAGACAGAGAGACTGTAGACCGGCAGAAGGACACTCAGACGAGCAGTATAGTGGGTGGGCTCAGCAGTGTCTCTGTTAAAATGAATGAGAATCAGCTCGGATCGGATCAATACTGACTGACTGTGCTAAAAAGCTGCTGTTCTCTCTCCGTCTCTCTTCATCTTGTTGTCTCTCTTGTTCATCTCTCTCTCTCTTTCTCCTCTTTGTCTGCCTCTCTCTCTCATCTCTTTCTTTCCATATATTTGTCTGTCTGTCTGTCTCTGTCTTTCTGTAACCCTCTCTCCTCCATCTCCCCCTCTCTCATTCTCCTTACTCTCTATCCTCTCTCTCCTCCATCTCCCTCTCTCTCATTCTCATTCTCCTTACTCTCTATCCTCTCTCTCCTCCATCTCCCTCTCTCTCATTCTCATTCTCCTTACTCTCTATCCTCTCTCTCCTCCATCTCCCTCTCTCATTCTCATTCTCCTTACTCTCTATCCTCTCTCTCTCTCAAGCTCTCCATCTTTCTCTCCCGTCTCGTTCTCCCCTCTTTCCATCTTTCCCACCCGTCTCTCTCCATCTATTTCTCCATCTCTCACTGGGCTAACAGCAGAGTCACAACCCAGTCTGGGTGCAGCCAATGCGTACTTGCATACTGATCAGCACCGCTGTCATTATCTGCTTTGTATGTGTGTGTGTGTGTGTGGGGTGTCTCTGTGTTCATTTATTGGCTTGTAGCGATCCATACCAAGCAGAGAGGAAGCAGCCACCGTCTTTCCATACAGTACCAGTCAAAGGTTTGGACACACCTACTCACTGCAGGGTTTTTCTTAATTTTTTTACTATTTTCTACATTGTAGAATAATAGTGATGACATCACAACTATGAAATAACACATATGGAATCATGTAGTAACTAAAAAAGTGGTAAACAAATCCAAATATAATTTATATTTGAGATTCTTCCAAGTAGTCACCCTTTGCCATGATGACAGCTTTGCACACTCTTGGCATTCTCTCAACCAGCTTCATGAGCTAGTCACATGGAATGCATTTCAATTAACAGGTGTGCTTTGTTAACCTTATTTATGGAATTTCTCTCCTTATTGCGTTTGAGCCAATCAGTTGTGTTGTGACAAGGTAGGGGTGGTATACAGATAGCCCTATTTGGTAAAATACCATATTCCATATTATTGCAAGAACAGCTCAAATAAGCAAAGAGAAACGACAGTCCATCATTACTTTTAAGACATGAAGGTCAGTCAAGTGCATTTGCAAAAACCATCGAGTGCTATGATGAAACTGACTCTCATGAGGACCGCCACAGGAAAGGAAGACCCAGTGTTACCTCTGCTGCAGAGGATAAGTTCATTAGAGTTACCAGCCATCTTAATTTTTTTTATTTTACCTTTATTTAACTAGGAAAGTCAGTTAAGAATGGCCTAGGAACAGTGGGTTAACTGCCCTTTCAGGGGCAGAAGGACAGATTTGTACCTTGTCAGCTCGGGATTTGAACTTGCAACTTTTCAGTTACTAGTCCAACGCTCTAACCACTAGGCTACCCTGCCGCCCCCACTCTGAAATTTCCAGCCAAATAAATGCTTCACAGAGTTCAAGTAACAGACACATCTCAACATGAACTGTTCAGAGGAGACTCCGTGAGTCAGGCCTCCATTGTCAGATTTGCTGCAAAGAAACCACTACTAAACCACTACTAAAGGACACCAATAATAAGAAGAGACTTACTTGGGCCAAGAAACACGAGCAATGAAATCTGTCCTTTGGTCTGGAGTTTAAATTTTAGATTTTTGGATCCAAATTCTGTGCCTTTGTGAGACGCAGAGTAGGTGAACGGATGATCTCCCCGCATGTGTGGTTCCCACCGTGAAGCATGGAGGAGGAAGTGTGTTGGTGGGGGAGTGCTTTGCTGGTGACACTATGTGAGTTATTTAGAATTCAAGGCACGCTTAACCAGCATGGCTACCGCAGTATTTTGCAGCGATACGCCATCCCACCTGGCTTGTGCCCAATGGGGTCTATCATTTGTTTATGAACAGGAAAATGACCCAACACACCTCCAGGCTGTGTAAGGGCTATTTGATCAAGAAGGAGAGTGATAGAGTGCTGCATCAGAAAATGGTAAAAATAAAGAAAAACCCTTGAATGAGTAGTTGTGTCCAAACTTTCAACTGGTACTGTAAATCCTTCCATAGTTAGTCTGTTTTTCACTGCAGGTGTTAGACAAATATTGATAAGATCCCAATCGCCAGGGCCTGCCCATCTCCCCAGCCCACCTGCTGCTAGGCTAACCGCTAACACTATGCTACATCAGCAACATTTACTATGAGACATTTTATAATACATTTTAGAGTGTGTGTGTGTGTGTTATTGTTTGGTAAAGTCAGCTATGACGTGTTTATGAATGCTTCTAGTAGTAGTTGAGTAGAGTAAACTCTATGAATGCTCATAGGTGTGTTACAAATGCTTACAAGCTAGCGTTATAGTGTACGGATAGATCCCTAGTCCCTCTGTAGTCTGGCTGTCGGTGTGTCTGACTGCTGCTGTGAGACGCATGCTAATCGCTAAAACCCTGCCAGCAGGACGCTACACACACACACACACACACACACACACACTCTAGAGCTGGATGATAAATTGCCTGAATTGGTACGATAAATAGAGCGATAAGTTTATGACATTAATGTGCTCCACCGTAACTCATTTTGTATCCTTTAAACTACTACTACTAGTTATATGGTTGTTGCCATCATTTATCCCGTTAACAGTCAGCCATATTAGCAGACGTATTTCCTTTCAAACTTCACATTTCTCTAGTATAGGCTACTTGTCGTAATGAACGATATCAGGAAAAAAAGCCTGCGGTAGGTGATCAGTATGGTCGGTATCAATCATTTTTGGTTAATCTTTCCAGCTCTAACACACACACACACACACGTTATGTTTTTCTATCCTTGTCTCCTACAATTAATTTCCATTCAAAATCCTGTTTTCCCTAAACCTAACCATAGCCCTAAACCTTACTTCTAAACCTAACCAGTTACCACCCTAAACCTAACCAGTTACCACCCTAACTGCCACCCTAAACCTAACCACTGAGCTTGAAATATTCTTTGTCCTCATGGGGATGTGGGAAAAGTCCCCACAAGGGAGAATTCTTATTTTTACTGTCCTTTAAAATCCATTTGGGGATTTTAGGTCCCCACAAGGATAGAAGAACCAACCCACACACACACACACAGTGTGCACGTAACAAATACACACACATAATCCCAATTCCAGTCAGACACACACACACACAGAGCTTCTCTGTCCTAGTTACAACAGACAGTGTGAAGCGCTATTACTAATCCCCGATACCTACTCGGTCAAAAATAACAAAACCCATTGATGGGTGACTGTGCTGGTTTCCCTCAACCCAGGGTTTCTGTTAGGAAAATGTGGCACGGGACATTTTGACCTGGCAGCGCTTCAATTTACCGGACATTTTGAGAAGTTCACCGAACCCAAATGCATTGGGTGCTTAACCTGATAAGGGCGTCCACGGTGCTCAGAATGACAGACCTCAGATTATTAGATTATGGTAATTCATATTAACAGAACATGGAAGTCCAGGATGCAATGATGTGCGGTGTCCTAATATTGATGCGCACTCTGAAGATGTGAGAGTAACTGTCCACATTTTGCTTTTCCACCTCTAAAAAAAGATGTACAGCAAACTCACCAGACTATCCCCCTATAGTAGACCTATTCTATTGGTTAGTATGTCGAGAAAGAAATGGCCTATTCCAAACAGATTCAGGACAGTTGTGGGATGAGCGATCCCAAATTCATACAACCAGTAAACCTAAGCTACATAAAACATGTAAAAACGTTGACCCAATGAGTTTGATGCAACACTATTGAACGTTTAGCTTAAAAAGTTGATCACCTATTATTTCTTCACATTATAAGCCCAACAATGTGCACAAAGTTTGTTCCACAATGCAACTAGTGGGAGAACACCATTGTCAAAAGCGACAGATGAAAATATCCGTTAGAATTTTTAAAGAGGAGAGGTCTAATATGCAACAATTACCATGGGTTGCTACTATGACAAGGATTGTGCCTTTGGCTACTGGACAATGAAAGAGAGTTTATATAAAATAATTGCCTCCACGGATATGGTCTGAGGCTACTTTGAAGCAAGGCCTCATAGGCCTCATAGGCCTCGTGTAGTAAAACTTCCAGGTTTCAAACAATTAAGTATATGCATACTGCCTCGAGCGCATTGCAAGGTGAACAAGATGGCGCCGGAGAACAAGGCTGAAGTTTTACGTATTCCTGACTTATTATTTTTCTTTGCCTTGTTTGTAATTTATTTTTTAAAACTTTGAACATAAGAGACGGTAGCAGCAATATTATGACCGAAAATAACTTCTGGGCATCAGAACTGCAATTACTCACCACGGACTGGCAGAATCAGATTTTTTTTTTTCATTAACGAGTGCAACGTGAATGATCTACTGCTTTCCCGGGAACAGGCCCAGATCTCTGTCATTTGCGTGAAGAGAAGGTGGAGAAAACGGGGCCAGAGGGCAGGCTGCCTTCTGAGAATTCATAGGCGATCGAATAAACCCCCACTTCCTTCCATTCTGCTAGTAAACGTGCAGTCTTTGGAAAATAAAATTGAAGATTAAACAACCAATGGGCCATTCAAAACTGTGATATCCTATGCTTCACGGAGTCGTGGCTGAGCGAGGTAGAGTATCTCATGATAAGCTGTAGACCACAATATCGCCCAAGAGTTTATCTGTATTTTTCGTAGCTGTCTACATACCACCACAGACTGAGGCTGGCACTAAAACTGCACTCAATTGAGCTGTCTATGAACAGTCTACGACTAGGGTGGCTGGAGTCTTTGACAATTTTTAGGGCCTTCCTCTGACACAGCTTGGTATAGAGGTCCTGGATGGCAGGAAGCTTGGCCTCAGTGATGTACTGTACTTTCGCACTACCCTCTGTAGTGCCTTGCGGTCGGAGACCGAGCAGTTGCCATACCAGGCAGTGATGCAACCAGGATGCTCTCGATGGTGCAGCTGTAAAACCTTTTGAGGATCTGAGGACCTATGACAAATCCTTTCAGTCTCCTGACGGTGAATAGGTTTTGTCGTGCCCGCTTCACGACTGTCATGCTTGGACCATTCTAGTTTGGTGATGTGGACACCAAGGAACTTGAAGCTCTCAACCTGCTCCACTGCAGCCCAGTCGATGAGAATGGGGGCGTGCGTGGTCCTCTTTTTCCTGTAGTCCTTTGTCTTGATCACGTTTAGGGAGAGGTTGTTGTCCTGGCACTACACGGTCAGGTCTCTGACCTCCCTATAGGCTGTCTGGTCGTTGTCGGTGATGGTGTTGGAGTCGTGCCTGGCCGTGCAGTGCAGTCATGAGTGAACAGGGAGTACCGGAGGAGACTGAGGATGCACCCCCCTGAGAGGCCCCTGTGTTGATGATCAGTGTGGGGGATGTGTTACCTACCCTTACCACTTGGGGGCGGCCCGTCAGTAAGCCCAGGATCCAGTTGCGGAGGAAGGTGTTACACCGCTACTACTCTGTTAACATCTATACGTAGTCACTTTAATAACTCTACCTACATGTGCATATTACCTCAAATAATTGGTGCCCCCGCACATTGACTCTGTACCGGTACCCCCCTTTACATAGTCTCGCTATGTTATTTTACTAATGCTCTTGAATTACTTGTTACTTTTAATTCTTATAGTTATATGATTTATTTTTAAACTTCATTGTTGGTTAGGGGCTCGTGAGTAAGCATTTCACTGTGAGGTCTACACCGGTTGTGTTCGGCGCATGTGACGAATGAAATTTGATTTGAAGGGGTGTGTGAAGCCTGCCCTCCGTTGATGACGCCTGCCTTCTGTTGCCTATGCAGTTGCTGTTTGAGATGCTGTAGCAGCAGCTCACGCGCTGTCTTGACAGATTTTACGCTCTGTATCTGTGTGCGCTGTATCTGTGTGCGCTGTATCTGTGTGCGCTGTATCTGTGTGCGCTGTATCTGTGTGCGCTGTATCTGTGTGCGCTGTATCTGTGTGCGCTGTATCTGTGTGCGCTGTATCTGTGTGCGCTGTATCTGTGTGCGCTGTATCTGTGTGCGCTGTATCTGTGTGCGCTGTATCTGTGTGCTGTACACATGATAAATAACGAATATACTGTACACTCTCGCAAAATTTGAAAAGCATTATTTTCGCAATGGGATTTATTCTTCTTCTCCTGGACAAATGTCCGGTGACAATTTTAGTTATCGGCTTAAAAAAAATACAAATAAATGGTCCAAAAGCCGTCTATTTCTGGCCAACGGAAACCCCATCTCAACCATAACATAACCAGCGATGACAGTTTCTCTCTATTCGACTGTACGTCTAGCGAAGATGGTCCCTGTTTCTCTTTGACCACTACACAACCAATCACGACCAACCGGGTCTAAACAGAATTGCAACACAACCAGTGACGATGTCTTTGTCTAAACTGAGCTCATCTGCTTTTCATTTGACGAATCCCAGAATACAGGAGGATTCAGTTGGAAATGTACTGTACTAAATATGTAATCTATGTCCTTACAGGAAAACACTACATTGTGTTTATGCCGAGGTTTTTACAGTTGTCTTAACAACAATAACATAGACGTTCATCTCCACAGTGTGTCTCCCTTGGTAGTCACTGGTCACTCTACACTCCAACGGTTCTATTTTAAGACTGTCAGTTTCCCTTTGAAATGGCTCAGAACCAGGGCTATATAAATACTTTTTTAAATGTCCTCTATCCGCCCTCCTCCTCCTCCCTCCTCCTTTCTCTTATCTCCCTCCCTCCCCCATGCCGATTTGAAGGAGCCTTACTGTAAGGTGTGTGTGAAGGATTGAAGGGTGGTGGGTGGAACCGATAGCTTAAATCCTCACATGGTGCCCTTTTTGATATTTCAACCCACCCCAAGAAGCTTTTGGGTAAGCTCTACCCCTTTGGGGGGCCACACCAAAGGAACCAGGCAACGGTACACCAGCACACGACCACGAGTCAGAGGTGAGAGGTCAGAGATTGGTGTGTCTGAGGTAGAGGTAGACCGAATATGGTTTTTCAACGCTGATACCAATTATTGGAGGACCATACCGATTAATCAGGTGATTTTTATGTAGGTAGGTAGGTATGTATAATTACAACAATACTGAAGGAACACTTTTTTTACCTTTAATATAATACACATAAATAAAATCTATTTATTCTCAAATAATGAAAAATGTTCAAATTGGTTGAAATAATGCAAAAACCGTGTTGGAGAAGAAAGTAAAAGTGCAATATGTGCAATTTATAGGACTATTTCTCACTATATAATTTGTATTTCATATACCTTTGACAATTGGATGTTGTTATAGGCACTATAGTATTGCCAGCCTAATCTCGGGAGCTGATAGGCTTGAATACATAACCAATGCTGTGCTTCAAGCATTGCGAAGTGCTGCCGGCAAACGCAGGAAAGTGCTGTTTGAATGAATGCTTACGAGCCTGCTGCTGCCTACCACCCCTCAGTCAGACTGCTCTATCAAATATCAAATCATAGACATAATTACAATATAATAAACACACAGAAATACGAGCCTTAGTTCCCTGACTCTACCAAATTAATGACCTATCATTTCGAGAGAAAGTCTATTCTCTCAGTGAAATACGGAACGGTTCTGTATTTTATCGAACGGGTGACAACCCCAAGTCTAAACATTTCTGTTACATTGCACAACCTTCAGTGTTATGTCATAATTAAGTAAAAAATGTATAGGAAGAAAAGGTCTTCACACAGTTCGCAACGAGCCAGGCGGCCCAAACTGCTGCATATACCCTGACTCTGCTTGCACTGAACGCAAGAGAAGTGACACAATTTCCCTAGTTAATATTGCCTGCTAACATGAATTTCTTTGAACTAAATATGCAGGTTTAAAAAATATATACTTGTGTATTGATTTTAAGAAAGGCTTTGATGTTTATGGATAGGTACGTTGGTGCAACGATTGTGCTTTTGTTAAATCATCACCCATTTGGAGAAGTAGGCGGTGATTTCTATAATAAATTAACAGGCACCGCATTGATTATATGCAACGCAGGACAAGCTAGATAAACTAGTAATATCATCAACCATGTGTAGTTAACTAGTGATTATGTTAAGATTGATTGATTTGTTTTTTTTATAAGATAAGTTGCTAGCTAGCAATAAACTTAACTTGGCTCCTTTCTGCACTCGCATAACAGGTGGTCAGCCTGCCACGGATTGCAATGTAATCGGCCATAATTGGCATCCAAAAATGCAGATTACCGAGCGTTATGAAAACTGCATATCGGCCATGCCGATTTAATCGGTCGACCTCTAGTCTGAGGGTAGTAGTTGAGTTTGAAGCCTGAGGTGTAACAATACACCCATACTGTATAAAGGGAATAGGTTACCATTTTGGATTGAGAGTATTAAGTGACTCTGGACAGGTGACAAATAACTAGACACGGTATAGAAGGCTGGCCGCCATACAGACACGCTGTGATGTTTGTTATGAAACTGCTGGTTGGAAGCTGTGTGTGTGTGTGTGTGTGTGTGTGTGTGTTTGTGCAGTTGATTAGTATTTTCTGTCCTTGGTATAGAATAGCTGTATGTGTGTGTGAGTGCCTGGTAGTAATAAGGTGTGTGTGTGTGTGTGAGAGAAGATGGAGAAGAGGGAATGTCAAAGAAGAGCTGGAGGGGAGAGGGAATGTGTTAAAGGAGTGGGGGACTCTAACTCTTACTGACAATGACTCTCCCTGCCTTACTCCTGATCACCGAACCACTACCGCAGAGGAGAAACTGAGAGGGGAGGTTTCCTGAAGGTCAGCTAGAACGATTGAGGAAATGCACAAGAGGGAAGTTGAAAGGTGGGGAGGTGCGCAATCATGTGTCTTGGACGCAGCTTGCTTGTATGACACAGCAAGGTTACAAGTCCCATGATGGTCTCTGTTACCAAGGGAACCACATTGCAACTGCCTCTTAAAGCTGCAGTCGGGTATTTAAATCCCCTCCAACAGCCGTGATGTCACAGTTTCGTCCCATATTCATTCCTTTCTCTACTAGAAGCCATGGTGGGGAATGTATGCAAAGGCTTTTGTATCGTAGTTGGCGAGCCTTATTTCACTGCTGGCACTTAGATCATATTGACACGCGCTTCAAACGTCAAAATAGGCGATTTATGTTGTTGCAGACAGATTCCGAAGACGTAAGACTAAATGTCAGTGAGAGGAGCTGTTTTGGAACAGTAGGATCGACTATAGTACGTGTCACCATTTTTTGAATAGGGTATTTTGTAAAGGTGCCATGGTATTTTTCTGTGGTAATTTAACAGGCAGGGGGGCTAAATGTTTGCCGTGTGACTATCACTCCCGACACACTCACAGATTGGTACCATTTTATATGACAGACAGGGATTCTTTGTGTTTTACAAGTCTTGTCTGACCCTTGTGTAGAGAGAGTGTGAGAGAGAGAGAGAGAGAGAGAGAGAGCATGTAAAAAAGAGAGAGGAAGGTAGAGAGACCGAGAGAGATGGGGGAGGGAGAACGACACGGAGAGACAGACCATTGTAAATACATCCCATATGTTTATTTATTTCCCCTTTTGTAATTTAACTATTTGCCCATCGTTACAACGCTGTGTGTAGACATATGACATTTGAAATGTCTCCTATTCTTTTGGAACTTCTGCGAGTGTAATGTTGACTGTAAACTTTTTATTGTTTGTTTCACTTTTTTGTTTATGATCTACTTCATTTGCTCTGGCAATATTGGCATATGTTTCCCATGCCAATAAAGCCCTTGAATTAAATTGTGAGAGAGCGAGAGGGGGGGGGGAGAGAGAGAGAGACAGCGTTTTATAGCTGGGGTTTATGATAGCAGTGAGTGATGTCTCTGTCAGGTCGAGGCCTCCATAAAGAGACAGGCAGTCAATGAGAGAGGTAGACATTATTATCTCAGCCTAGCAGAGCGCGGGAGGGAGCTGTGCTGGTAAAGGGTAGTCACAAAGTAACTCCCGAATAGGAGTGCTGATCTAGGCTCAATTTAGCCTTTAAAAAAAGAATAATAATCATAAATGAATAAGATTATACGGCCAGAGAGGACCTGATCCGAGATCAGCATTCCTACCGTACTCAGAGACACTTTGTGAATACGGTCAGGCACCGGACAGTCGGGCAGACTTGCTCTCCATTCAAGAGACTTTATTAACTTAACTTTAAGTTAATAAACTTTATTAACCCTTGGCTTACGAGGGTTTATTTGTTTCGGACTGTCTCTTCTAATAAATGTAGGTGTTCGGAGCTACTTTATATGAGTAATTAATGGAAATGTTTCATGATATAAATGTTTCATGATATAAATGTTTCATGATACTCCTAAAGTGATGATGAATATTCACATGTAACAAATTCCTGTATGGAAATGTGGACCATATAAGTCAATTAAAACGATTTGACAGGTAGCACCATGTCCTTGACGACCTACCTTGTCATCCCGACTCCTTCATCACGTTTCTTTGCGTTAAAGTTGAATAAATACGTTGAACACACGGATCATCAACATTCAGCACAATGGGAAACATCTGGTGTTATTAAGGTCTGGATCGTGTTTTCTACTCAAGACATTTCTCTCCTCTGGGATTCCCGTGGTAAAACCCTGACCTCTTGTCCATATCAGCATTACTACCTCACCAATGGAAGGAACCCAGGCCTTCTGTAACCAGCGGTATGATTTTCAATACGCCACTGCTTATAACTAAACCGTAAGTTGAGTATAACCATAAGACATCTAAGATGTGTCATTCTATCCAGTTTAGGGCTCCAGCTGTGCATTTGGTTTGTTAACTTGTTAGCTAAGTGGCTAGATGTCAAGATCAAACTTCTTGGTTATTGCAGAGATATTCAATCCCCTCCTGGATCAAGATCCCTGTTGCCTCAATAGTTTTGTGTGTAAAAAAAATTATAATTGTGCCCCCTGTGTGCACTTCCGGTAATAACGTATATCCCAGTATGGTACAGAAATGGTATGAAAATCTTACCCCCAAGGGGCTAGTTTTACCCCTTACCCAAGGGGCTAGATTGACCCCTTGCCCACAAGGGGCTAGATTGACCCCTTGCCCACAAGGGGCTAGTTCTACTAGATCTGAATGGTTTGGATCTTTTCCACCTAACCTGTCAGAGGGCAAGTTGTTGTCTCGAGAAGCCGACCCTGGGCATCAGTGACTAGGGGCTGGTTTCAATGATGGACTCTTTTGGCATAGAGGAGCTACGTCCCTGCCTTAGTCTCTACTTTATCAGCTTGAATAAAATACAATACGGTAGCTACTAAGATGCAGGTCAGAGGTTATTTTTAATGAGTGCATTTCACAAGTGGCTTAAAAATATATATATTTAAGTTAACAAATTCTTATTTAAAATGACGGCCCAGGAACAGTGGGTTAACCGCCTTGTTCAGGGGCAGAATGACAGGTTTTTACCTTGTCAGCTCGCGGATTCGATCCAGCAACCTTTTGGTTACTGGCCCAACGCTCTAACCACTAGGCTACCCACCGCCCCAGTTTGTGTTAACTAACTTCACTAAAACCACTGCAAAGGTTTTGCCTGCAAACGTTGGTCTTGAACCGGGACGTTGTAGCAAGTCTGCTTGGTGATTATCTTTTCATTTTAATTTGTGTTTATTTTTTTGTTGTTGAGGCGAATTGTCTGAAGGACCCACCCCAGAACAGTTTTTCCCCCCGTTATCAAAAGAGAGGGTCCATCATTGCCAAAAGGGTCCATCATTGAAACCTAGTCACTGTCGCCTAGGGTCTGGGTTTACAAGACTAGGCAAGTTGAAGCTAGTATTACCACATAAATCAGGATTGGATAATATCTGGCTTAATGTGACTAGAGGTTATGGGTTAGGGCCTGAGGGTTGGTTTGGAATGGAGCCGACGTTGGTGTCTGTCTTGTCCACTAACTTGTTCTTTATGGCAGTCATGACCCTGCTGTGTCCAGGCCACATTAGCAGAGCAGCGATTAGCCCTGCTGTCTTTTATCTCTCCCTATCTCTCTATTATATCTCTTTTCCTGCCCCACTCCCATCCCCTCTCCCTCCCTACATCTCTCTGCCCAGGCCTATTTTAGTTTAAGTTGTCTCAGAGGCCCCAGATGTGAATAATTCAACACACTGACCTTCTGGGTTGGACTGTTCAGTTGGTGGGGTGGGGGAGTGGAGGGTCGAGGGGTGGGTGAGGTCTAGTCTCTATTTTCAGTCTTTAACGTAATATTTTGGAAGCAGTAGGTGCGGTTGTGTCTGAGCTGTGCTGTAGGTGCGGTTGTGTCTGAGCTGTGCTGTAGGTGCGGTTGTGTCTGAGCTGTGCAGTAGGTGCGGTTGTGTCTGAGCTGTGCAGTAGGTGCGGTTGTGTCTGAGCTGTGCAGTAGGTGCGGTTGTGTCTGAGCTGTGCTGTAGGTGCGGTTGTGTCTGAGCTGTGCTGTAGGTGCGGTTGTGTCTGAGCTGTGCTGTAGGTGCGGTTGTGTCTGAGCTGTGCTGTAGGTGCGGTTGTGTCTGAGCTGTGCTGTAGGTGCGGTTGTGTCTGAGCTGTGCTGTAGGTGCGGTTGTGTCTGAGCTGTGCTGTCGTTTCGGGGGGTTTCTGCAAGCATCCCACAATGCACGTGTCTGAGGTGGATTCAATTTAAAGGACTATTGATTTACCTTTGCCGTTTTTTGTTTGTTTGTTCAGCTGTGATTGACTGTAACGGCACTTGGAAAAGCGAAGAAAACATCCCGTCCTAATTCTGTTGAAAATCGACTAGTCAGCGACAATGTGTCATAACCTAAACGTTAGATTAACCATTATGGTAATGTAATGTGGTTTTCTGTACGGGTACCTTCCTTGTAGTGGACCGTGTGTTCTCGAGTGACCTAGGATGTTGTTTGCAGTGCATTTTGCTCAGTCTCTCTCTCTCTCTCTCTCTCTCTCTCTCTCTCTCTCTCTCCTGTCTTATTCCAGGCTGTTTAACCTGACCCTGAAAAAGCTGATCATGTTGAAGGAGCTGGACAAAGACCTGACGTCTGTGGTCATCGCTGTCAAACTACAGGTACTGCCTGACCCGAGATCACTATAATACACTGTTTCATTGAATTCTATTCAATGCCCAGCATTCCTCAATTCCATCTCTCCCTCCTCTACTCACCATCTCTCGTCTCTTGTTCTTCTTATACTCTGTCCTCCCCTGTTCTCCCCTTTCTCCATCCTTTTCCCCTCTCATCCATCCACCCCGTCTGTCTCTGTTGATAAAGGCTGATTGTTTGGACTCTGTAGTATGTCAATGATCATCTTTAACCAGATCTATCCTCCCTCCCTCCCTCCCTCCCTCCCTCCATACCTCCTCGACCTCTTTTTATTCCGCTATTCATGATCCGACCCTCCCTCCCTCCCTCCCTCCCTCCCTCAGGGTTCTAAGCGTATCCTGAGGTCCAATGAGATCTTGTTGTCTTCAGCGGGACTGACAGAGACAGACCTTCAGCTCACCTTCTCTCTACAGGTACAATACTACTACTACTACTACTACTACTGCTATTACAGATACAGCAGGGCTGGCCTTGCAACTGAGACTATTTACATAAGAACGGGGTCACCACTCACACCTACGGCCTGCACCCCCCCGACCGGGTCGAATATTCAAATATCCTGGACCTTTTCAGTAAGGGTTCCACACCGATATTCTGTACATTGCCCTGATGAAGGCACAGTGATGCCGAAACGTGGATGTTTAAAATATATATATATTTTTTAAATGTATTACCCGATGTGTTACTGGGAGGTTATACCTTTGGAGTGTGCAAGTCTTTTTTTGTTTTTCTAGCTTCCAGTTTATTCTGTTTTTCAGCACCTCTACACTAAATCATTTTCTCGTGTGCCGGTAAATAATAATAATAATAATTATTATTAGTAGTAGTATTTTTTACCGTACGTCAACAGTTCCTCAGCTCTTGGCAGAGTTAATTTTTTTTCTCTCTCTAGGTTTTATATTATTATCTGTCCCAGAGACATCCGACTGTCCCATTTATCTGAATCAGAAACGAGGAGTCCGCATCGCTGTGGTGTAGACACACAAACACACAAAAACAGTCCCGTTTTATCGAGGTCAGTCGTTTCTGTACGTGGGTAACTGGGTTATTACAGACTGCAGAACTGGGGTGATTTCATATCTTCAAGTCGGTTGAACTTTCCGTTGAAGGTTGCTGCGGAGCGCTCCGGTCACTGTAGGTTAGTCTGATTTTGGGGGGGGGGGGGGGGGTACGAGATGTGACCTGTCACATCACGGAGTCCGACACCGGTCGCAGAACAGGAACGTTACTCAACACTCCGATTCTATATCTGTGTAGTTTATACAGTCTGACGATGAGTCTGTCACGGTTCTCTCTGTGTGTGTGTGTGTGTGTGTACCCTCACAGTACCCCCACTTCCTGAAGAGAGACGCCAACAAGCTTCAGATCATGCTGCAGCGTCGCAAACGCTATAAGAACCGAACCATCCTGGGCTACAAGACACTGGCGCTGGGTCACATCAACATGGCTGAGGTACGGCGCTAACCTCCGTTTAAAAAAAAAAAAAATCTATTCAACACTATTACTCAATTCCTATTTCATCTCCAATCATCCTTGGTTTAACGTATATTTGATCGATCTTCACCACGCCTTTACAAGTCGTACAGAAAGGAAAGGGGCTCCTGCCCTGAGGGCCATTCTGGCTCAGACGAGGCTACTTACTTTACGTAGATCTACCTTTACAGTAGCTAACAGTTGGTATTTCAAGTCTATTTTGCCTTTGGCTAACCTCTGTTCAACCTTCATTCAACCAGCTACACCTTTAATAATCAAGCCTTTTGTCAACCTCAGTGTAGCCACAGCACTCTGTCACAACACTCCATGTCATTCTGACACGCTCTACCCAAAGCTCTGGCAGTGTTTTTGAAGTTTAATAAAAGAACTGCGCTGTAGCTGCTGCATTGTGTGTGTGTGTGTGTGTGACTGCTGCCTGTGTAATAGGATGTGTAGACTTCATTAACACAGCCAGAGTGTGACCAGACTGCAGAGAGAAGGGGGGGAAGAGAGCTGATGCTGTTCTGAACACCAGTCTTTGTACAAAATATGTGGTGATCCCTTTCTGTTTCCCCCTGTTTTCTATTTTCTCTGTCCCTCTCTGTCTGTCTCTCTGTCTGTCTCGGTCCCTCTCTGTCTGTCTCGGTCCCTCTCTGTCTGTCTCGGTCCCTCTCTGTCTGTCTCGGTCCCTCTCTGTCTGTCTCGGTCCCTCTCTGTCTGTCTCGGTCCCTCTCTGTCTGTCTCGGTCCCTCTCTGTCTGTCTCGGTCCCTCTCTGTCTGTCTCGGTCCCTCTCTCTGTCTGTCTCGGTCCCTCTCTGTGTGTGCTCTCTTCTATCCCTTTGTCTTCACTCTCATCTTTCCCCCTGTTTCCATCCCCCCTCCCATATCCCATGTCCAGGTGATGCAGCATCCCAGTGAGGGGGCCCAGGTGTTGGGGCTCCATAGCCAGTTGAAGGATGCCTCGGTCCCCGTGGCGGAGGTCAGGGTCTACTCCCTCTCCAGCCAGCCCATTGACCACGAGGGACCCAAGGCCAAGATGTCTGGTAAGGGATCTGAGTGCCTGTGTTTCTCTCTCTCTCTCTCTCTCTCTGCACTCCATCCCTCTACTCCCTCTTAGACTTTTCCTCTCCTCCCTTCCTAACCATTAATGCTTCCTCTCTCCCTCTCTTTCTCTCTCTGCTTCCCCCTCTATCACCTCTCTCTCTGCTTCCCATCTCTCTCCAGATCGTTCTCCAGACATTGATAACTATTCTGAGGAAGAAGAGGAGAGCTACTCATCAGAACAGGAGGGCAGTGACGACCCGATCCACGGCCAGGTGTGTGAGTGTGTGTGTGTGCACGCGTCTTTTGTCCTGTCTTGTTTGTGAAGCAGAGATACCTGGAGCCCAAGGGATTTGAAGAGGAGGAGGGAGGGAGGTGATAGTGAGAAGGAGAGGAGAGAAAGCAGCAAACAGACGAAATGAATAGATAAGGAGAGGGGGACATGGCTCGGGGAGGACAAATGAATAGAGTGAATGGAGGTATGGAAGGGGCGAGGAGTGAAGGAGAGGACTAGTGAAAGGATGGCGGGAAGGAGGTCACGGTTGGTAGGGTATAAATAACCTGCTGTGAGTGTGTGTCTCATGCTCTGAATAACTCTCCAATCCTCCCCCCTCTCTCTGTCATCCCTCTTTCTCCCCTCCACTTCTCTCTCTCTCTCTCTCTGACAGTATCTGTATGATGAAGAGGATGAGGTGAGGAAGAAGAAGCCCCGGCGGAAGCTCACCTCCAACGCTTCCATCACTAGAGTGAGAAACCTTTCTCTCCCTCCCTCCCTCCAATCCCGCCCATCCCTCTCTCCCCCTTTCACTCCATTCTCCTGCTCTCAAACCTCCTCTTTACGCCTCCCTCTATCCCCCTCTTTCTCCACCCCTCTCTTTCAGTCAACCTCTCCCTCTATTGTTCTCCCTCCTTTGTCCTTAATTCTGCAATCACTCTGTTCCTCCCGTTCTTCTTCAATGTGTGTAATTACATTTCCCAGGAGGCAAACAGACGATTCTGAAAATATATCCAAACACACACTCCCGCATGCACCCTCACCCACACATACACACTCCCGCATGCACCCACACACACACACATTCACGCACGCACACACACACACATGCGTGCAGAATGAGGCCATGGCTGCACTAGTCACATATATATGATAGAATACACTGTAAAACACCTGAGCATCATTTGTCTTGGACTGCAGCAGCATCTTAAATGATCTGTTCTCTGGTCAGTTGATATTCATATTCATTCAAGGGTTTGTAGATGGGTCATATTCAAAAGGCACCGGGTGGAAGACAATGGACTGACATGGGGGGGAGGGGACCACCTACGCTCGTTCTATAAGAAACGCTTGTTTTCGTTTTCTTTATGGAAAAAAAACAATGTTTTTGCGCTAATGAATTCAACCCAGGTCTATAGAGAAATGTGCTGTTGCTTGACAGTTGTCCACGAACTCAATGTTTCTCAGAACACTTAACCCTGAGGGAAAATAATAGTTGTCTCTCTTACAGCAACCAAACATCAAGCAGAAGTTTGTGGCTCTGCTGAAAAGGTTCAAGGTTTCTGATGAGGTAGGCATCTCGCTATCGCTCCTTCTCTCTCTCTCGCCTCGTCTCTTGTCTTTCTCTCTCAATTCAATTTCAGGGGCTGGGAAATGTATGTTTACATTGCCAAAGCAAGTGAGATGGATAATAAACACAAGTGAAATAAACCATAAAAAATGTACAGTAAACATTACACTCACAAAAGTTCCAAAAGAATAAAGACATTTCAAATGTGATATTATGTCTATATACAGTGTTTTAATGATGGGATAATAGTTAAAGTACAAAAGGGAAAATAAATAAACATAAATATGGGTTGTATTTACAGTGGTGTTCTTCACTGGTTGCCCTTTTCTTGTAGCAACAGGTCACACATCTTGCTGCTGTGATGGCACACTGTGGGATTTCACCCAATAGATATGGGAATTTATCATTTTGTTTGTTTTCGAATTCTTTGTGGATCTGTGTAATCTGAGGGAAACGTGTCTAATAGGGTCATACATTTGGCAGGAGGTTAGGAAGTGCAGCTCAGTTTCCACCTCCATGTTGTGGGCAGTGTGCGCATAGCCTGTCTTCTCTTGAGAGCCAGGTCTGTCTACAGCAGCCTTTCTCAATAGCAAGGCTATGCTCGCTGAGTTTGTACATAGTCAAAGCTTTTCTGTGTACTGTGCCACTGTGTACTCTCTGGACAAATAGCATTCTAGCCCTACTATTATTCTTTCCAATTTGTCAAATAATTCCCTTTTTTTTCATGATTTGGTTGCTGCTAATTGTGTTGCTGTCCTGGGGCTCTGTGGGGTCTGTTTGTGTTTGTGAACAGAGCCCCAGGACCAGCTTGCTCCGGGGACTCCTCTCCAGGTTCATCTCTTTGTAGGTGATGGATTTTTTATGAAAGTTTGGAAATCACTTCCTTTCAGGTGGTTGTAGAAATTAACGGCTCTTTTTTGTAATCAGCGAATATCCACCTAATTCTTCTCTGCATGTATTATTATTATTATTATTATTATTATATTTTTTACGTTGTACACGGTGTATATTTTTTGAAGAGTTCTACATGCATGTCCCCGAATTTGGTGTTTCCCATTTTGTCAATTCTTGGATAGTGAGCGGATCCCAGACTTCACAACCATAAAGAGCAATGGGTTCTATAACTGATTCAGGTATTTTTTGCCAGATCCTAATTGGTATGTCAAATTTTATGTTCCTTTTGATGGCATAGAAGGCCCTTCTTGCCTTGTCTCTCAGATCGTTTACAGCTTTGTGGAAGTTACCTGTGGCGCTGATGTTTAGGTTGAGGTATGTATCGTTTTTTGTGTGCTCAACAGTGTCTAGATGGAATATGTATTTGTCGTTCAGGCAACTGGTCCTCTTTTGGAACACCATTTTTGTCTGGGCCCTGAGATTTACTGTCAGGGCCCAGGTCTGAAAGAATCTGTGCAGAAGATCAAGGTGCTGCTGTAGGCCCTCCTTGGTTGGGGACAGAAGCACCAGATCTTCAGCGAACTGTAGACATTTGATTTCAGATTCTAGTAGGGTGAGGCCGAGGGCTGCAGACTGTTCTAGTGCCCTTGCCAATTCATTTATATATATATATATATATATATGGTGAAGAGGGTGGGGCTTAAGCTGCATCCCTGTCTCACCCCACGGCCCAGAGCAAAGAAATGTGTTTTTTTGCCAATTTTAACAGCACACTTGTTGTTTGTGTACATGGATTTTATAGTGTTGGATGTTTATCCCCCAATACCACGTTCCATCAATTTGAATAGTAGACCCTGATGCCAAATTGAGTCCAAAAAAAGTTTTGAAATCATCAAAGCTTGAGAAGACTTTGCCTTTGTTTTTTTGTTTGTCATTTATGGTGTGCAGGGTGAATACGTGGTCTGTCGTACAGTAATTTGGTAAAAAGCCCATTTGACATTTATACATTTCCTTAGTGAAAACAATGTAATAAGCGAGTCTGCTGTTAAGGATAATGCAGAGGATTTTTCCCAAGGTTGCTGTTGCCCACGGTAGATATTGTGGTCAAATTTGTCTCCAGTTTTGTGGATTGGGGTAATCAGTCCTTGGTTCCAAATATTGGGGAAGATGGCAGAGCTGAAGATGATTTTTAAGAATAGCCAATTGGAATTTGTGGTTTGTATATTTTCATTTAATTTAGGATACCTTCAACACCACAGGCCTTTTTGGGGTTGGAGTTTTTTATTTTTATAATTGGATAATCCAGTGGGCTCTGGTAGTCTTTTAATAGTTGATTCTAAGATTTTGTATTTGATCATGTATAATTTTTTGCTGTTCTTTGGTATCGGGCCAAAAAGCCTGGAGTATTGGTTTATCCATACATCTATGTTTTGGATAGATAACTCTTTGTGTGTTGCAATTTTCCCAGAAGTATACTGTATACGGTTTAGGTTTTCTACTGTCAAGTTTATACCTTCACTATTACAGTGAAACATTTTGTCCAGGAAGTTGTCTAAAAGGGATTGAATTTATTGTTTTTTTGGTAGGTTTCCACACTACTTTCCTTCCATCTATAGCATTTCTTAATATTATTCAGTTCCTTTGGCTTTGATGCCTCATGATTGAATATTGCTCTGTTCAAGTAGACTTGTGATTTTACTGTGGTCTGATAGGGGTGTCAGTGGGCTGACTGTGAACGCTCTGAGAGACTCTGGGTTGAGGTCAGTGATGAAGTCGGCTACAGTACTACTGCCAAGAGATGGGCTATAGGTGTACCTACCGTAGGAGTCCCCTCGAAGCCTACCATTGATGATGTACATAACCAGCCTGCAGGAGTTGTCCTGTTTTTGTTGGTTATGTTGTTGTGGCTAGGTTGGTATATGGGGGAGGGAATGCTGTCACCTCCAGGTATGTGTTTGTTCCCCTGTGTACTGAGGGTGTCAGGTTCTTTTCTTGTCTAGTTCTGGCATTTTGGTTGCCACAGACTAGTATTTTATTTGATCTAACCTTTATTTAACTAGGCAAGTCAGTTAAGAACAAATTCTTATTTACAACGACGGCCAACCTTGGCCAAAACCTAACTCGGACGATGCTGGGCCAATTGTGCGCCGGCCTATGGGAATCCCAATCGCGGCCAGTTGTGATACAGCCTGGAATCAAACCAGGGTCTGTAGTGATACCTCTAGCAATGAGATGCAGTGCCTTAGACCTCTGCCACTCTGGCGCCCATGTCCTTGGGCCTGGAAATTGTGGATCTCCCCCTCTAGGATGGAGAAGCTGTCATTGTTAAGTTATGACAGCACACAGGAGGATGTTTTTCTCTGTTGAGATCATTTCCTCTTGAATTTCTAGCCTAATGTAAAGTGTTCCTGTTTTGATTCATTTGAGTGAGTTAGTTTCTTTATAGGATGACAATGTCTGTATTTCTGATTTTCTTTGGTGAAGTCCAGGTTCCTGCTCTTTAGGCCAAAGGCAAATTTCCTCAGGCCTTGGATTTTCAAGGATGAGATAGTGAAGCCTTTGTGTTCCATAAAGTGTCCAATGTTAGTCGTGTGGTTTGGCCTCAGACCAGTAAGTGTGAGCAGAGCCTGCTGATCATCTGGTACATGCCATTGGCTTGAGCTTGTGTAAGAGTCGGGGGCTGGGCCTGTTCGCCTGCTCACGGCCTGTGCGTATGTGTGACTTTCGTGTTGAGGCCCTCTTTGCGGGAGTGGGGGGCATGGGGTGGGCAGAGGAGGGGCATAGGTCAGATCTGAGGGGGACTATATGGTGTGTGTGTGTGTCTAATCAACTGGGATAAAAAAAAAAACATTCTTCACTCAAACTCCCGACTTTTTACTTTCTGTCTTACACCCCCCCCCCCCCCCCGACCTGTTTCACTTCTCCTAACACCCTGTTTTGTGCAAGTTGCAGACATTAGAATTGCAATTTGATGGTGTTTCTCTACACACAAGTATGTGTGAGAGAGAGACAGAGAGAGAGATGTGGTAATACAACTGGAGCTTTTTCATATATATATTTTTTCAATGTCTATGCGTTATAAGACTGTGCCTCTGTCTGTGATGTTGGTATGAGTGAGCTATGCTTCTGTACCCGTGTAATATGTTGATCTGTGTGTCTGTGTGCAGGTGGGTTTTGGTCTGGAGCATGTCTCTAGTGAACAGATCCAGGAAGTGGAGGAGGATTTAGATGAGCTCTATGACAGTCTGGAGATGTACAACCCCTCTGACAGTGGCCCTGAGATGGAAGAAACGGACAGCATCCTCAGCACACCCAAACCTAAACTCAGGTAGCTGTTATGGTGACGTGTGTGTGTGTGTGTGTGTGTGTGTGTGTGTGTGTGTGTGTGTGTGTGCACACCTAACCCAATCATGCTTTGGCCTTTACACTCCTCTTGACGTACAGTGCATTCGGTAATTATTCAGACCCCTTGACTTTTTTCACATCTTGTTAGGTTACAATATGGATTTAAAAAATAAATAATTTTATTGACTTTTTACCCATCAATTTCATGGTATCCAATTGGTCTTGTCTCATTGCTGCAACTCCCGTACAGACATTGGAGAGGTGAAGGTCAAGAGCCGTGCGTCCTCCGAAACACGACCCAACCAATGCCCGCTTAACCCGGAAGCCAGCCGCACCAATGTGTAGGAGGAAACACCGTACACCTGGCGACCGTGTCAGTGTGCATTGGGCCCGGCCCGCCACAGGAGTCGCTAGAGCGCGATGGGACAAGAACATCCCTGCTATCCTAACCCGGACGACGCTGGGCCAATTGTGCGCCGCCCCATTGGTCTCCCGGTCGCGGCCAACTTCGACAGAGCCTGGACTCGAACCAGGATCTCTAATGGCACAGCATGCAACTGCGATGCAGTGCCTTAGACCACTGAGCCACTCGGGAGTCTCTCTCAATCCTTCGCAATCTACACACAATACCCCATAATGAAAAGCAAAAAAAAATATTTTTGCAAATGTATTCAACATTTTTAAACAGAAATACCTTATTTACATAAGTATTCAGACCCTTTGCTACGGGACTCGAAATTGAGCTCCGGTGCATCCTGTTTCCATTGATCACCCTTGAGCTGTTTCTACAACTTGATTGGAGTCCACCTGTGGTAAATTCAATTGAATGGACATGATTTGGAAAGGCACACACCTGTCTGAAGTCCCACAGTTGACAGCACATGTCAGAGCAAAAACCAAGCCATGAAGTCGAAGGACCTGTCCGTAGAGCTCCGAGACAGGATTGTGTCAAGGCACAGATCTGGGTAAGGGTACCAAAAAAAAAATGCCTGCAGCATTGAATACTTTCCGAATGCACTGCATATACACAAATGTACACTGCATATACACAAATGTACACTGCATATACACAGATGTCATGAACATCGCTAGCAACAACAGAATAAAACAAATGTTTAACACACACAACAGGAAAAGAGAATATCTTCTTTCTAATGATGAACTTTATTACTCAACTAATACTGATCATCACTATGAACACACCGTTACATGTATGTTACAGTCGGTGCTAACTTTTGTTTGTGTGTGTCCATCCAGGCCGTTCTTTGAGGGAATGTCCCAGTCCAGCTCTCAGACGGAAATCACCAGCCTGAACAGCAGAGGAGGGAGCCTGGGACGAGACGCCTGCTTCAGCCCTGTGAGTAATGGCGGGAGAGAGGAGGAGGAGGAGGAGGGGGGGAGTAGAGAGAGGGGACTGAGCGAGGGAGGGGGAGGTAGATAAGTAATGCATTAAAGGATGGAGGGGAGGAGGGGGGGGGTCAAATCAATTTTTATTGGTCACATACACGTGGTTAGCAGATGTTATTGCGAGTGTAGTGAAAAATGATTGTGCTTCTAGTCCGGACAGTGCAGCAATATCAACAAGTAATCTAACAATTCCACAACAACTACCTAATACACACTCATCTAGGTAAAGGGATGGAATAAGAATATGTACATATAAATATATGGATTAGCAATGACCGAGCGGCATAGGCATGACACATGATGAGTAATGCAAGATGTGTAAACATTATTAAAGTGGCATTAATGAAGTGACTAGTGGCCAATGATTTCAAGTCTGTGTAGGCAGCAGCCTCTCTGTGTTAATGATGGCTGTTTAACCTCTCTGGGATCGTTCGGGACGCTAGCGTCCCACCTCGCCAACAGCCAGTGAAATTGCAGGGTGCCAAATTCAAAACAGAAATCTCATAATTAAAATTCCTCAACCATACAAGTATTTTACACCATTTTAAAGATATGCTTCTCGTTAATCCAACCACAGTTTCCGATTGCAAAAAAAGGCTTTTCAGCGAAAGCAGAACATATCGTTATGTTAGGTCAGCAACTAGTCACAGAAAGCATTCAGCCATTTTCCAACCGAAGAGAGCCACATCAAATAACAGAAATACTCATCATAAACTTTGATGAAAGATACATGTTTTACATAGAATTAAAGATAAACTTGTTCTTAATGCAACCGCTGTGTCAGATTTCAAAAAAGCTTTACGGCAAAAGCACAATATTCAATAATCTGAGAACCAGAGTTCAGCCACAAAAGCAAGCCATACAGTTACCCGACAAGTTGTGGAGTCAACAAAAGTCATAAATAGCATTATCAATCTTCACTTACCTTTGCTGATCTTCGTCGGAATGCACTCCCAGCTCCCACTTCCACAAGAAATGTTTGTTTTGTTTGATTACATCCATATTTATGTTAAAATGTTTAGTTCATTATTCCAAAGGCACAATGCGCGAGCGCAAAATCCAGACGAAAAGTCAAAAGGAGTTCCATTACAGTTTGTAGAAACATGTCAAACGATGTTTACAATCAACCCTTAGGGTCTTTTTATAATAATTCTTCAATAATATTCCAACCGGACAATATCGTATTCATTACAGAGGAAAAAGAAGGAACGGCACACCCGCGTGACCGCGCAGTAAACAACTGATTGGCCACAGCCTGGTCCACTTGTTGAAACAGCTCTTATTCGACCTCCTTCCACAATAGAAGCCTCAAACAACTTTCTAAAGACTGTTGACATCTGCTGGAAGCCTTGGGAAGTGCAATCTGGCCCCATAGACACAGCATATTGGATAGGCAATCACTTAAATGAAACTACAAACCTCAGATTTCCCACTTCCTGGTTGGATTTGTCTCAGGTTTTCGCCTGCCATATGAGTTCTGTTATACTCACAGACATCATTCAAACAATTTTCTATCCAATACTACTAATAATATGCATATATTAGCATCTGGGACAGAGTAGCAGGCAGTTTACTCTGGGCACCTTATTCATCCAAGCTACTCAATACTGCCCCCCTGTCACCAAGAAGTTAACAGTCTGATGGCCTTGAGATAGAAACAATTTTTCAGTCTCTCGGTCCCGGAAGAATCTTGTGAGAAGGGGCTTAAACAGAAAGGAGACAACAGAGGGGAAAAAAGAGGGCGAAGGTGAAGGATTGATATTCACACCAGGTGAAGTGTAGCCCGCGTTCAACCGGCCAGTTCTTGCGAGTTTCACGGCGCAGCGGTCATCCCGCGATCATCAGTCTGGTAATACGTGGCTCGGTGAGATGTGTGGTAGTGACTGTATTTCCTGCATGTCTCCAGCAGGGGGAGCAGCGGCCTGTGGAGATGAAACACTCTCGCAGTCGCAACCTGGAGGTGGAGACCCTCTCTGAAACGGACACGCTGGTGAGACGCGCTAACAGGCTCGGTGTGCTGTGTAAGAGGTAGCGATCCATTCTGAGCTCAAGCTAATCTGTGCGCGTTCTGTGTGCAGGAGTTGACGGATCAGGAGATGTTTCCGGAGGGCCCCTGTATTACGGTGTCAGGGGCTGAGAAACCCCGTACGCCCCTGAAGAGCAGCAAGAGTGGAGGAGGACAGACCATGCCCTCCCCCAGGTAACTACAAACACACACACACGCGCAGACTCTTGCCATAGTGACTCCAACAAAATGACACATGCCTGATACCAAAACAACCTCCCAGGTGCCTTTGCAGATGTGCATATTTTCCTCAGAAAGGTAGAATTGTTCCAATCATTCATCCCCAGAGGAAAGGGTTTGGGGTCAGTTTGGAGTTTTAACACAAACACGTAATACCCTCCACACTGGTTGAACTGGGGATTGGTCTCCTTTTAAAGGTGTATGTGTGTGTTTCACAGGCTGGATGGCAGGGGCCCCACCCCCAAACAGAAGAGACAGAGCAGTACTCCTATGAAAGAGAGACAGCTGTCTAAACCAATCAGTGAAGGGGGGAGGACCAACAGCTCCGACAGCGAGAGATCCCCCGAATTGGGACACAGCTCACAGGTAACTCATGTGTACACACACACACATGCACACACACACATTCTTAAAACTACTGTGAGCGCCAAAAGTATTGGGACAGTGATACATTTTGTTGTTGTTTTGGCTCTTTACTCCAGCACTTTGGATGATTTTGAAGTTATACAATGACTGAGGTTACAGTACAGACTGACAACTTTAAATAGAGGGTATTTTCATCCCTGGTGAACCGTTTAGAAATGAACGCACTTTTTGTACATTCCCATATTCATAGCATGCAACGACTACATCAAGCTTGCGTCAACTGACTACAAATTTGTTTGATGCGTTTGCTGTTTGTTTTGGTTGTGTTTCAGATTATTTTATGCCCCAATGGAAATTAACGGTAAATAATGTATTGTGTCATTTTGGAGTCACTTTTATTGTAAATAAGAATAGAATATGTTTCTAAACACTTCTACATGAATGTGGATGCTACTATGATTACGAATAGTCCTGAATGAGTCGTGAATAATGATGAGTGAGGTAGTTACAGAGGCATAAATATCATAACCGCAAGACACGCTAACCTCTCACCATTACACACACACACACACACTTTTTTTTTTATAGCAGGGGGTCCTATAGTTCCAGTTGTCACATCTCATCCATCCATGGGTGAGAGACCAGATGCTGCTGGAAGATATATATATATATATATATTTCGGATGGGAAGTTAAACGGGTGTCCTGACTCTCTGTGGTCACTTATCGTAAGAGTAGAGGGTGTTAACCCCGGTGTCCTGGCTAAATTCCCAAGCTGTCCCTCATACCATCACGACCACCTCATCATCCCCAGTTTACAATTGGCTCATTCATCCCTCCTCCTCTCCCCTGTAACTATTCCCCAGGTCGTCGCTGTAAACGAGAATGTCAACAGTCAACTTACCTGGTTTTAAAAAAAAAAAACACACAAAAACAAGCTTAAGGAGAGCACAGTATATGCCAAGAAAGAAGCGTTGTCTCTCTCCATTCCTCTCCTCCCCCTACTCCCTTCTTCTTGTCTAAATAAAGAACATGAATGTACCCACGATGATGAGACTAAGAATGAATGATGTATGTGTTGTTGAGTCATCTAAAAAAAAAAAACTGCTCCACTTTGTGTGTGTGTGTGTAGGTTCTGAGGAAGGCGGTGTATGATCAGCTGAACCAGATCCTTCTGTCTGACGCGGCTCTGCCTGAGAGTCTCATCCTGGTCAATGGCACCGACTGGCAGGGCCAGGTAAGAACCGTGTGTGCTAGTGGTGTTAATAACCCATCCGTAACAGCCTTGACCATATGTGAAAATCGGAGGCCAGCGTCCGGCCCTAACCAGCTAATATAAACATTTTGATGACTAGAATAGTGTCATAAATCGATGGAATTGAATGCCGCAGTTGACATCGGTTTAAGCTTTCTCTGTGATCTCTCTCCCTTTTTCGGGGGCAAAGACGTTTAGGGACCGGGGAGAAAATGCAGTAACTCAAATAAAACTGGAAAGATGTTCTGTGCAGTTTGGAAAACGACCCAACTTGTTTCTGTTAAGATTTCAGTTCGGCTTGGATGCATATCTTATGTGGTTGAAATACTATCAGCGTTTATGATGCTGATAAGGATAGCACTTCCACACACGGTATCTAGCTGCGCATTCGCATTCTCTCAATATGCGGAAAGAAAGAATTCATATTTCTCCACTCCTGTTCCTGAGTCCAAATTTAGACTACATTCGGTGTATCATTTTACTGCGAGAAATGCTTAACTCTGCGGGAGTTAATGTTAAGGCTATGGGAGAGGACCTACAGTCGGTGTCCTGATTTCAGTGTCCATTTAACCCATCTGAACAGTGGGCTACAGTTCCCTTGATGTGCCATAGGCCTATCGAAAGTCCCCGTGTTGGGACTGTAAGAATTTGTATAGCACGTCACAATCACACACATAACGTCACATTGCGATCATCCTCCCTTTTAACACTTCACCAAATCTTTCCCAAACATGACTTTTCTGACCCTCCCTTCTCTTTATTTTCAACTCTCCATTTCGCAGCTTTTCTCTTATTGAATTCAACTTCGACATTGTCCTTTTTTTCCCTCTGCGGATCGGCGCTACCTTTTTTTTTGCCCGTTCCCAAAAGCATTTGGCTATTTGCCCGTCTAGGCTATTTGGTGGGTACAGTTAGGCCCTTAGTCACTAATACCAGATAACCTAAAATAATGAAAGAAAAACAAATGTAGCCTATAAATAAAAAAAATCCATAATCCTTGTGCAATTTCTATGTTATTCTTTTCTCTTTATTTAACCCGCCCTTGACCCTAAACTCATCCACCCCGCGGATATAACCGCAGGTACTGTGGGTTATGAGTCCTCCCGCGCATCACTTGTGTGTGTGTGTGTTGTGTCAGAACAAACCTGTATGTTGCTGCAGTTCTTTAAGTGTGTGTGTGTGTGTGTGTGGTGTGTGTGTGTTCGTGTTCCAGTACGTGGGAGAGCAGCTGCAGGTACAGAGGCACCCGGTGGTGTGTACGTGTTCAGGAGCTGAGATCCAGGCGGTGCTGTCTGCTGTCCTCACACGCATCCAGAAGTTGTAAGTCTTAACACTTTATATGCATGCGTACGTGTACACGCGCGCGCGCGCACACACACACACACACACACACACACAGAGTTGTGAGTCTGTTGGTCTAACACATTATCTATGCTCTATTAATCTCACTCTATGAAATATTTAGACCGCCAAACTCAGTCTCTCTCAGCTCCTCTCTTCTCTCTTTCTTTTTTAAGTGAAGTATTTCAAATGTCATGGTGTATCCTCGTATGTCACAAGGATAGTCAAATTATATTTATAGCAAAGCTTTTTCATTGTCAAAGTAGGCCTAAAAAAAAAATACTCACTTAAGTGGTCGAATGCTAGCATCCATTCGAATACCTGGATATTCGACTAACCGTGCTCATCGCTACTTGGTGGGTTATGTGATTATCTTTACCCCCCCCCCATCTCTCTCTCTCCCTCTCTACTTTCCTCTGTAGTTGTAACTGTAACTCGTCCATGCCCAGGCCGGTCAAGGTGGCAGTGGTGGGTAGTCAGAGCTACCTTGGTGCCGTCCTGCAGTTCTTTGTCACACAGTTGGCAAGCAAGACCTCTGATTGGCTCAACCACCTGAGGTTCCTGGTGGTGCCCCTGGGTGAGACAAACAACATGGGCGCCTTCTGTCCGTATCCATGGTGACGGGCGTAGTGAATGGTTGACAATGGAAAAGAGTTGTTGTTGTCAGGCTGATCACGTACACTAAAAGATCATCTCTCCGTCTTTCTCTCTCTCTCGCTCTCTCTCTATGGTCTTATAGGCTCTCATCCTGTTGCTAAGCACCTGGGTGCCATAGACAACCGTTACAGCTCTGCGTTCTTAGACGGGGCGTGGAGAGACATGTTCAGCCGCTCTGAACCCCCACAGACAGGTACACACACACACACACACACACACACACTGGATCTGGATACATAAAGTTAGCACTCAGAGCCTGACCAATGACCTCTAATCTTTGATCTGTGTTCCTGTGCTGCAGACCTGTTGGACGTGGCCGGTAGGATCTCCCAGTACGTCAGTGGCGCTACCGTCACACACCAGCTGCCCATCGCTGAGGCCATGCTTACCTGCAAACACAGGACGTGAGTGGACGCGCTCGCACACACAAACTGTCAGGGTGTAACACATACCTTAACCCGGAGCAAGAACTACAAGATGGTATTCAATTTAAAAACCCATGTAACTGGTCATAACTCATTATTTGTCTCTGTTCAGGCACGATGAAGATTCTTACCAGAAGTTCATTCCTTTTATTGGGGTACGTATATAATAAGCCGGGTCTCTCTGTAGACTCTTCCATAGATCTACCGTTGAAAATCTGTATATAACCCATCCTTCTACCTCATCCCCATACTGTATTTATTTATTTTGCTCCTTTTGCACCACAGTATCTCTACTTGCACATCCATCTTTTGCACATCTACCATTCCAGTGTTTAATTGCCATATTGTAATTACTTCGCAACCATGGCCTATTTATTGCCTTAACTCCCTTATTTGACCTAATTTGCACTCACTGTATATATATATATATTTTTTTTTTTTCCTACTGTATTATTGACTGTATGTTTTGTTCATTCCATGTGTAACTCTGTATGTGCCGACCTGCTATGCTTTATCTTGGCCAGGTCGCAGTTGCAAATGAGAACTTGTTCTCAACTAGTTTACCTGGTTAAATAAAGGTGAAATAAAAAAAAATAAAAAAATGGACATCTAGTTTGTATAGTAACTCTTCAGCTGATTTAGGGTGTTTGGAATATGAGGTATTTGTCCTGATGTTGTAGTAACAGGATGTTGTAATGTGTTCCAGTTGGTCAAGGTTGGTCTGATTGAGCCAGACACTTCCTCTACAGGTAGGTTGGTTTAAAAACCAATGAAGAAGTACTCTCTTACTGCTATATTTCCATCATCCAGGCCTATTTACTTGATAATATTACAAATAGTGACATTAATCTCACCTCCATCCCTTGCCCCTGCGGTCGCCTAGGAGACACAGAAGAGGGCGTGGCAGGGAGCTTGGCTGTTCCCTCTACGTCCCCTCCCTCCCACGGCTCTCCCACCGGGCTGATCAAAGAGGCTGCCACTCCCCCCTCCTCTCCGTCTATGAGCAGTGTTCTCGCAGTACAGGGGTAAGTCTGCACCCAACCCCCCCTAGCTTGGGGTATAGTCTTTTGTGCTGTTATTTCTTATTATAAGGTGCTGGGAAATTCCAGTTCTCAGGAGCTGCTACGTTTCCTCTCTTTCTGAGTAATCATGAGTGGATCAATTAAGTGCCAGAGAGTGTCTGCGTACCTTTTCATGTCTAAATCAGTCCCCGAATGGAACGAGAACCAATAAACAGACGCACTGTGGCCCCCCCTTGATCTGACAGTTGCCTGCCGCTGTTTGAGTGAAAGAAAGGAAAGGGGAAAAGAGAGGGAGGAAGGGAGTGAGGGGGGAATATTACCAGCAACACTGCTTCTCCTCAGGTCAGCCATCTCGGGTTCATTATGTCCCCTTCATGTCTGCCCTGGTGAAACTCTAGAGCAGTGATCCTCTCTGACCGTCTAAAAATAACCACAGATGCATCAGCAGCTTCTAGCGTTATAGCCCATCATTGTTTTGGGGTTTGGTGCTGTAACAGACTCTCTTGTCCTCTCTATAGCCAAACTCAGGGTTGATACACCGCATGAAATGCCGGCCCGTGAATCCATAACCCTCTCTGTCGCTGAATACATCCTCCCAACACCTCACAAATGAACACAACTTTTTAGCACAGTACCTCCATAACTTTCTCTTTCCTGTATTGTATCCTAACCTGTCCTCGTGACCCTCCTCTTCCTGTCCCAGGAGCCCCAGTATGTCCCAAGGTGTGGATGCCATTGGGTTGCAGGTGGACTACTGGCTGGCGTCGCTGGCGGAGAAACGCAGAGAGGGCGAACGGCGCGACACAGGCTGTAAGAACACTCTGAAGAGTGCCTTCAGATCCCTGCAGGTCAGCAGGCTACCAGGAGGGGGCAGCAGTGAGACACAGGCCCAGGTCAGCACCATGGCCATGACCGTGGTCACCAAGGAGAAGAACAAGAAGGGTAAAGAGTTTTAGAATAACACTTTTTTATGGCACAATCAAAGTAATTCAGTGTTTTTAAAAAACAAACAAACACAGTTTTTAATGCTGAATGATCAGTGGAATAGATGCATTCCATCTAGTTGGGGTGTTCTTCAGTCATTCTTCCTACAGTATGTGATGTGACTGTTAGTCTTCCTGGTTGTATAGTTATAGAAATCCTATTGCATTTATAATGAAGGTTGACTTTCTCTGTGTCTGTAGTTCCCACCATATTCCTGGGTAAGAAGCCGAAGGAGAAGGATGTCGACTCTAAGAGCCAGGTCATTGAGGGTATCAGCAGACTCATCTGTTCTGCCAAGCAGCATCAAACCATCCTGAAAGGTACAGGAACATGAGACGAGGAGGGAGGGAGGGAGGGAGGGCGGGCGGGGAAGAGGTATGACCAGTGAAATTGGAGAGAAGCCTCTGAGAAGAGGGAGGGAGGGGGAGAGAGAGGTGAAATTATAGTGCTTCTCTAGATGCACAATCTTTAGAGTCGACCCATCAGTAAAGATGAGGTGTAAGAGAAGGCAGGGGAAATGATTTATTGGGGATGTTGGAGGAAAGAGAAAATGAAGGAAGGGTTGTGTTAACGGACCTCTAAGACTGTGCCCGAAATAGCACCCTATTCCTAACAATGGGCCAATAGGGCTCTGGTCAAAAATGGTGCACTACTGTATATAGGGAATAGTGAGCCATTTGAAACGCAGCCTAAAGGTGCCCGCATACTAGGTTCAAACGTCTGTGCCCCTTAAAAGACCTTTGCTTGAAAAACTAGATAACTGCTATTTTACTTTTTGTCCCTCTTGAGACGCCGTATCAACATTGTAGCCTGTATGCACTTCCTCAAAGCAGTCAGAATTATTCAAAGATGAATCAAGAAATCTGTAATTCATTTGGACATTTTTGCTGAGGGAAGTCTTTGTCTCGCAATTTTACATCTAACTAAGATGTTTGGTGCAGTATTTCTCAAGTGAAAAAATATGCATGAAAACTCGTTGTCACACTTAATTGAAGAATCCTGTCCATAGTTCCCACTCCTACTAGGAGTAGTACTGTTGACCAATCACAGACGAAGGGGCGTAGAATTATGCTACCGAACTACAACTTGCCTCAAGAAAAAAATGTAATATCCGCAAATGTTCTCAAATGCGCAAACTGTTTCTACTGGGAAGCGTGCGACAGGCTTAAGTGTTCCCTGTCTGAACAATAGTCATACTTAACCAGTATCTATGTGTCTCCTGTGTGTGTCTCAGTGTCCATAGACGGAGTGGAGTGGAATGACGTCAAGTTCTTCCAGCTGGCTGCCCAGTGGCCCACCCATGTCAAGTATCTCCCTGTTGGACTGTTTGGTTACAACAAACCCCCCTCCTAGGGTCCACCCTGTACCCCTCGCCCAATCCCGTCCCACCTACGCACACAGACCCCCGCCTCTCGGGAACGCCGTGGCGACTAATTTCGGTCAATTACGATGAAGGGTTGAGGGGCCGAATGTATTTGCTATGTTTTGTCTTATTTCTCTATAGTAGGGAGGGAGAGATGGGTCGGATATGGGGTGCAACGCTACTAGTCACTTTAATGAATTGAAATGCCCCTCTCTCTGTCTAGCGTGTGTGTATGAGGGGCCCACAGCACAAGATAACGGACTCCCGTTCAACTAATCCTAACGATGAGATGCACCCGCATGAATAACTCGACCCCTGGGGACTTGACCCCTGACATCTGACCCTTTAACCCTTAACCCTGACGAGGTAGTTCTCTTATCACCTTGAACCTGCCCGGTGTCATCAAAGGCCAACCTGCATGCTGTACTACTACACCACCACGTGCCAGGACATGTTATAACAGTAATGCCACGGTTATTATGGGGTATGGAGGGGAACTTGGGATCAAAACATACTGTACATGTGCATGAAATGGAATGAACAACAGACGACACCTACAGTAGCAATGCTTTTTCTGCTCCCTAATTACATGATTTTTTATTTTTTTCTCTCACCAATGATGTACAGTAAGTTGACATGTTATGCATATGACGAGCAGAAAATATAAGAGAAGGCTCTAGGTTTTTTTGTAACGACATTTGAACTCCCTGTGTACAGCGAGGGCGTCGACTTAAGAGGTCACTGTTTGCCCCAACTTTACTGAGAAGAGGCAACATTTCTGCTGTCTGTAAGGCTTGTCCCTTTATCAACCTCAGTTGTTGTTGTCAGTGTTGCTCTCTTGATCCACCCTCCACTGTATAGTCCTCCTTCCGCTTGTGGACGTACAGTATATCACCTGTGTGGGGCTGTTGCATGCTGGGATTTGTAGGCTGAGGCTCGTGCTGAGGTTAAATTGGGGGACAGGAGCTGTGACCGTCATCTTCATTTTTTGCGATGCACTTCTAGTAACTATAGTAGCTAGGTATCTTACTCCAAAGCACAATGTCGCACGCTACTAGTGACTTTTTATCCCTGTCTTTACCTGTCAAGGATTGCAAAATTCCGGTAACTTTCCCAAAATTACCAAGTTTTCCAGAAATCCTAGTTGGAAGGTTTCTGGAATTAGGAGGGAATAAGTAGTAAATCCGGAATCTCCCGACCTGGATTTCTGGAGAACATGCATTTTCCAGCCCTGCCTGTGATAGACGGGCAGCGTTCACGCCACTGAAATAGTGGTGTGTTGTGTCTAGGGTGTTGTGAGGTGGCCAAGTGTCCAGTGACAGGTGTGTTATTATGTAATGTGGTAAAATGAAAAACAATATTGAAATATCTATGAAACCAATTTTCTAAGTAACCCACGCGACACAGTATGATTGTTTTTGTGTGTGGCCACGTGTTTGTGTCGAGATGTGGTCAATATCGCTTTATGAGTTCTGTAGGCTGCGGTATCAGCGGCCAGACGTTTGCCTTGTAGACTGACACAAAGATAGGTGACACCAAATGACCTTTTTAAGAGCTACTAACAGCTCTGGTGCTTTTCAAGAAAAACTGCAGACAAATAATTTGTATCCAAAGAATTTGACTTAAATAATTGATTTTCAATTTAGTAGCAAAGTCTATGGTCTAATAATGTACCTGCAAAGTACATTCAAATTAGTATATTTTGAATGAAATGGTAATGTGTTGTAAGCAAAACACTAGTTCTCTTGCTGTCTAAAATGAAAGCTAACGAGTGTTGAGTAGCTTAGCCTTGTGTCACCTACAAAGTAACCTTTGACAAATGTCAAGTATTACAATGCCAACGTCTCGATTTTTGCTGTTATTATTATGATTTTCGGGGTAACTTAGAGGTAGGTTTTTCAGCTTAGGTGTAACAGTGTTAAAAATTGTGACGTCAACACCTTGTGTAACTCAAATCTGGCCCTGTTCTCTTTTGGGGGGGGGGGAGGGGGGGGGGGGGGGGCTCGTACAAAGGAAGGTTTTTGCACCAAGGGCTTCAAACTGATTGAGAGCATAAGTACACAGCTATGCATGTTCCACAAATCAGTCTGAATGATAGTATGTACAGATCTCAGACAATAAGGATGTATTTCCAAAAATCATTAGAGGTATCATCTGAACTTAATTTGAATGTGCAGATAATATTCATTGTTAGTTTCTATTATCTCTTCTTGGTCTTGTCGACAAAAGCTTTATCATTTAGTAAACATACATTTTGGAGGTTTTAACACCATTTTACCAGTCCAGAATAGGGTTGCAAAGGGAGGATATATTACTGGAAACTTTCTATGTTTGCCAGTAAACTACCACCATTTTTGTAACTTTCAAGGATTTTATGTAATTTATCACATCTATTGGCCATTTTGGGTACTTCAGATTATCACATGTCTTTCATGATCTGTGGCCTAATCACCTATATAAAATATAATCAAATAAGATTTTAAAATGTAAAAAATGCAATGACAAAGCTGTAAAACATTCCTAAGTATTAATAATCAACTTAAGTGAATACCATTGGTGATTAATATGAGGGTTTCAGCATGACATGTCAACCATAACATTTTTTTACACACTTATTTATTTTACTATGTCAATATGCCTTTGTTGTAAATGTGATGGCAGTTGTGAAAAAAAGTCAATAGTTGGAAGAGTTGCAGAGATCATTAAGAATAATGCCATTGTTGATTAGATGCTTTTTAAAATTAATTTGGCTATTTTCTCTTGATCAGAGGGTGTATCCACTAGGAACTAATGGATATTGTGGACACAGATATGACATTAATACTATACATGATTTTTTTTTTTTTTTTAAACATTTACTCAAGTTTAAATGACCAAAGTTACCATCGAATGCTATAGATTCCGGCAACTTTTGTAAATTACCGGTAGCTTTACCCTAGTCCATAACCACCTGTTATTTCACTAGAACATTTTTGTTTTATTATAGAAGAAAACACACCATAATAATCTCTCTCAACTCCATAGTCAGTTGAGCTTGTAACCTCTGTGAGCTTGAATACTTTGTGCAACTTCCCTGTGAGTATCAAAGAGAGATACGGCAAAGGCAGTGGTCCTCTTGAAATCATACCATTTTAAACCCTGCTTCTCATAGCAAGTGTCACTGCCCACCAGTCAAGGGCTAGACCCAGACCAATGCCTTCATGTGGACTTGGGACTCTTAATGCATATTTTAACTGAGACTGTATCCTACTGTATGAATGTTATGTACAACAGGGTTTTCTCTATGGGAGAGACGTTTTTGCTTGAGGATAGTGAACCCTACCTGTAGCTACGCTACTCCCTAACCACAGATCTAGGATCAGATTACAATTCCCCCCCCCCCCCTAGTTCTAACCATAACCATTAGGGGGATTAAAAGATATCGGACCCCGTGTCAGTGGTTAGGGGAGACTTCTACCGTCTCTGAGCAGAACAAAGAGGTCCAATTTCTCTATGCCTTGCAGCGTGTTATTAGCGTAATAAGGAGTGTAAGATATATGATTCTATTTGAACTCCTGTCTCTTCATAGGGGATCATAAGCATTCACTGAATGGGACAAAGAAATCACTGCCAAGATGTCAAATGTTACATGGATATAACACCAAGCTGAAGCGGGGGTGATGTAGATATAGGTGTTAAATGTTTTTGGTGATAAAACTTTGTTCCAAAGTAATAATTTTAATGTTGGAAACCATTATTTTTTTCCACTATACATTCCAATGTTTACTCCTCTCTCTCCTCTCCCCCTGTTTCCAGTTCAGTCCCTTCTGTCACCTGTTGTACCATTAACATTTTTGTTGTTTTTCCCTACCTCCTCTAGGCCTATTTGTCCTGTGTGGCTGTCTCTCAAACTTGTACCTGTGTCTCTACCTGTATTGACCTGTAGTTACTCTTATGTCCATGACTAACGTATAGGGACAGCGGTTTTTGCTAACCATGTGACCCGACCAGGAACAATCCTGGGCCTTAGTTATAGTCTTGAGTACAGGGCTCAGACTGTCTCCCGAAATGGGTCATATGGTCCTGAAACACTTCTGTCCTGGAGGGGAAGAACAATATGATCTATTAATATGAATAAATCAATTTAGCGGATCAATACTGGCCTTCCTCTCTGCTATCATCACAATGTGTTTCAGAACAAATGGAGTGAGAGATCTAGAACAATCCGTAAGCTATCTAGAGTCTCTGGCAGGATTCCACCAGCTTTGCTTCTAATAAAGCCCATTTTGAAAGGATCCCTGCTTGTAACATAGCACCCTATCACAGAAGAAAATCTGTTTTTGCATAACACTGCTTAGACTACACTTATGCTTGGTTGTAGTTTGAGGGGAGGATTCTAACACTTGTGCATTTGGAGAGTAATTTTGCACATGCCATTGTTTCTTCAGCAGCTTTTTTGCCTTTTGTCTATAAACAGTAATAATGCTTGTACATATCACAACAGTACTTCTGTATTGTATCTTAGTCCTTGTTTTTTTTATTTGAAATGTTTTGTAGTACTTTTTCATGATTATGTTGTCAATTAAACTGATGTGGGATGGAAAAGTGGAACTGTTTGTTTTTATTTTGTAAATACTCCTGAGTTGTGTGTGCGTTCTGGTGCTTTTTCAGTTATTCATTTGAATGGAATCTAGGAATTAATGTAGTTTATTAAAGTTAAGTTTATTTGGGCTTCTCTAGACGAGTTATTATAATACACAGGTCTACATTAGAATGAAGAAAAAAAAGTATTGTAAATGCTGTGGTGATTAGCCACAGGAAATATCCACAAGCCTACAAATAAATGTTAATTGCGCATCACCCTTTATTTGGATCTCTCCCACAGGGGTAGCGGTGAAGTCGTATCGCCCGGACTGGGCTTGTGGATTGGAGGATTGTGGGAGAATTCGAACAGCAGCCATTTTCGGGTCGCGACTGTCATTCTTCGAACACGCTTCTCAGACTGAGAACGCAGCGGGTCCCGCACTCTCTCCCAAAACGATCGGACGATGTCGTCTCACTTTGCGAACAGCCTTCCTGTATTTTGATCCCAACTCCGGTTGAAACCAACCGTCGCAAGACAAGAGAACATTTTGACGAGGCTAATTCGTGCCCGGATCGAATTCATTAGGTAATCAGCAATGCTAACATAATTGGTAACAATGTATTGCTTGGAACTCGCAAGCTTTTAGGCGCCAGCGACACTCGGATTTATTAAGCAAAGTGGTGTTCCGTGGGCTATTTTTCTTTTACAGCTAGTTCAGAAGGCTGAATAACGCGTCACCCGGATCTTACCCGTGGGGCAACAGCAGGGGAAAGCAGGTAAATAACGTTGTTTATCGTGATGTACAGGCTATTACTTTCCCCAAATCGACCTGGTACATTTGACAGTTTAATTGTTTTAGAGATTCATGGTGATATAGCCCACCGTAGGCATATATTTTTTTTTGATAAGTGTAGGGTTATATTATCCCCAGCCTTGATGTTATTGATGTGGACGAGCGTAGCTAGCCACCTGACAACAAGTGATGGAAGCCGAGCATCACAACAGTAGGTCGAGGTAGCCAGGAGCAGCGCACTTGTCTTTGGGGAAAATAGAACCGTTTCGATGAAGGTAACGTATGGCCAACACGGTCTTTTGAGTGTTTCTTTAATATATATATATTTTTTTACGTGTATGAGTTATATTGGAATATATTTTTGAGTCTAACAAATACCGAGGAACTATTGAATCGTAGGCTACGCCGAGGTATCAACGCCTCCCCATGCTAGGCTGGTGAAATGTATCTACCGATGTTGCCAATCGAGCTCGTCTTGGTTTTTGACGAGCCGTCGCTTATTGTAAGTGCCGAGAAAATTGTTATTCTTAGTCATATAGAGACAGACTTAGACCTCACGACCGCATCCGTGCAGAAAGACCTTACAGCAGCATATTTCTGGCTGGGCCTCGCTCAAACCTGCCAATGTTTACAATAATGTTGTAGTGCTTTGTAGGACATGATCCTACGTGTGAGTGTGACAGTTATACATACTATAGTATATACGATATATCTTACAATACATTTAGTCTGAGAGACTTATTGTATTATATTTGTGTGTAACGCTCTCTATCCATCACCTTCATTGATTCTCCCCCATTTCTTGTCATTCTGTGAGGGGGTGGAGAATCCTGGAGTGTGTCGGCCCATATTTTACTACATAACACTAATTGACAGTTTAATGGATCGATGATAACACCTGCACATTGCCAAACGTCCCGTACAGCTCGTGAGAGATTTCTTAGCTGTGCCTGCGGATACAAGGATGATAGATTACGGGATCGCTCATATTGCTGCATTGCGGTCAATGGATGGGATGGGGTGGGCGGAGGGGTGTCGGTGGGGGCCTCCTGGCGGCGGCGAGAACAGAACAGGTGCTCGTCCAAAGCGGAGCAGCGCAGTGGAGAAGTTGCAGAGTAGCGCATTTCTGATCACTCCACCTGCAACGGCCAACTTGTTTACATTAGTAATGATTCTATTTAGTCAGTTCTCTTCTCTCGGGAGATAGAACAACTGATTAAGGCAGTGCCACTCAAAATATGTATAGAGTAGGTTTGGAACCGAAAAGCTTACAGTTCCTTACTTAATTTTCTCAAGATCAAAAGATTAGAGTCCAATTGGAGTAGAAACAGGGTCCAGAGAAATGAACTGTGCCTTGGTTGGTTTTTGGTAACAGACTGAACAGTTGTGTGAACAACATTTTCTTGATTTGGCATAATTTATTTGGAGGGATTTTTTCCTTTTATGCTCAGCCTTGCATATATGTCATACTTGTAATAATCTCATCAGACATGAATTCTTGCTGTGTCTTGTAGTTTATCTCTATATACTGTATACAGTACCTTCGGAAACTATTCAGGCCCCTTGACTTTTTCCACATTTTGTTAGGTTACAGCTTTATTTTGAAATTGATTGTGGGGGAGATTTAATCCATCTACACACTACCCATAATGACAATGCAAAACCAGATTTTTTTTACATTTACTCTACTCAGTACTTAGTACTTTGAAGCACCTCTGGCAGGGATTGCAGCCTCGAGTCTTCTTTGGTACGCTAGAAGCTATGCACACTGATATTTGAGGACTTTCTCCCATTTTTTTCTGCAAATCCTCAAGCTCTGTCAGGTTGGATGGGGAGTGTTGCTGCACAGCTATTTTCAGGTCTCTCCAGCGATGTTCAATCGGGTTCATGGCCATGTTCTGGCTGGGCCACTCAAGGACATTCAGAGACTTGTTCCAAAGCCACTCCTGTGTTGTGTTTTGGCTGTGCGCTTAGGGTCGTTGTCCTGTTGGAAGGTGAACCTTCGCCCCCAGTGTCGGGTCCTGAGCTCTCTAGAGCTGGATTTCACGAAGGACATCTCTGTACTTTGCTCTGTTCATCGTTGCCTCGATCCTGACCAGTCTACCAGTCCCTGCCGCTGAAAAACATTGCCACAGCATGATGCTGCCACAACCATTTTTCAATGTAAGGATGGTGCCAGGTTTCCTCCAGACTTGTTTGTCACGGTCTGAGAGTATTTTTAGGTGCCTTTTGCCAAGCGGGCTGTCATGTTCCTTTTACTGTGGAGTGGCTTCTGCCTGGCCACTCTACCTTAAAGGCCTGATTGGTGGAGTGCTGCCGAGATAGTTGTCCTTCTGGAAGGTTCTCCCATCTCCACAGAGGAACCCTGATGGTCACTCGAGCTCTGTTGAGAGCTCCTAGAGCTGGCCGCCCGGGCAAACTGAGCAATCGGAGGAGAAGGGCCTTGGTCAGGGAGGTAACCAAGAACCTGACGGTCACTCAAGAGCTCTGTCAGTGACCATCAGGTTCTTGGTTACCTCCCTGACCAAGGCCCTTCTCCTCCGATTGCTCAGTTTGCCTGGGCGGCCAGCTCTAGGAAGAGTCTTGATGGTTCCAATCTTCTTCCATTTAAGAAGGATGGAGGCCACTGTGTTCTTGGGAACCTTCAATGCTTTTTTTGGTACTTTTCCCCAGATCTGTGCCTTGACACAATCCTGTCTCGGAGCTCTACAGACAATTCCTTCGACCTCATGGCTTAGTTTTTACTCAGACATGCACTGTCAACTGTGGGATCTTATGTAGACCGGTGTATGCCTTTCCAAATCATGTCCAATCAATTGAATTTACCACAGGTGAACTCCAATCAAGTTGTAGAAACATCTCAAGGATGATCAATGGAAACAGGATGCATCAGTCAAAAGTTTGGACACCTACTTACTCCCCAAATATATCTTTTTTTACTATTTTCTAATTTGTTGAATATTAGTAAAGACATCAAAACTATGAAATAAATAACACATTGAACTGAAGTAACTCAGTGTTAAACAAATCAAAATATATTTGAGATTCTTCAACGTAGACACCCTTTGCCTTGATGACAGCTTTGCACACGCTTGGCATTTTCTCAACCAGCTTCATGGGGTAGTCATCTGGAATGCATTTCAATTAACAGGTGTACCTTGTTAAAAGTACATTTGTGAAATTTCTTTCCTTAATACGTTTGATCCAATCTGTTGTGTAGTGACAAGGTAGGGTTGGTATACAGAAGATAGCCCTATTTGGTAAAAGACCAAGTCCATATTATGGCAAGAACAGCTCAAATAAGCAAAGAGAAACAACAGTCCGTCATTACTTTAAGACATGAAGGTCAGTCAATCTGGAACATTTCAAGAGTTTTGAAAGTAAAAACCATCCAGATCTATAATGAAACTGGCTCTCATGAAGACCGCCACAGGAAAGGAAGACCCAGAGTTTCCTAGGAAGTTCATTAGAGTTACCAGCCTCAGAAATTGCAGCCCAAATAAATGGTTCGGAGTTCAAGTAACAGACACATCTCAACATCAATTGTTTAGAGGAGACTGCGTGAATCAGGCCTTCATGGTCGAATTGGTGAAGAAACCACTTCTAAAGGACACCAATAAGAAGAAGAGACTTGTTTGGGCCAAGCAACACGAGCAATGGACATTAGACTGACGGAAATCTGTCCTTTTGGTCTGATGAGTCCAAATTTGAGGTTGTTGGTTCCAACCGCAGTGTCTTTGTGAGATGCAGAGTAGGTGAGCAGATTATCTTTGCATGTGTGGTTCCCACTGTGAAGCATGGAGGTGTGATGATGTGGGGGTGCTTTGTTAGTGACACTTTAAAATTCAAGGCACACTTTACCAGCATGGCTACCACAGAATTTTGCAGCAATACACCATCCCATCTGGTATGCACTTAGTGGGACTCTCATTTGTTTTACAACAGGACAATGACCCAACACAACTTCAGGCTGTGTAAGGGCTATTTGACCAAGAAGGAGAGTGATGGAGTGCTACATCAGATGACTTGGCCTCCACAATCACCCAACGTCAACCCAATTGGGATGAGTTGGACAGCAGAGTGAAGGAAAAGCAGCCAACTAGTGCTCAGAATGTGTGATCTCCTTCAAGACTGTTGGAAAAGCATTCCAGGTGAAGCTAGTTGAGAGAATGCCAAGCGTGTGCAAAGCTGTCAAGGCAAAGGGTGGCTACTTTGAATAATCTCAAATATAAAATATATTTTGATTTAACACTTTTTGGTTACTGCATGATTCCATATGTGTTATTTCATAGCTTTGATGTCTTCACTATTCTTTTACAATGTAGAAAATATTCGAAATAAAGGAAAACCCATGAATGAGTCGGTTTGTCCAAACTTGGACTGGTACTGTATGTAAATAAGGTATTTCTGTTTAATAAATTAGCAAACATTTCTAAACCTGTTTTCGCTTTGTCATTATGGGGTATTGTGTGTGAATTGCTGAATTTTTTTTGGTATAATACATTTTAAAATAAGGCTGTAACGTAACAAAATGTGGGAAAAGTCAATGGATCTGAATACACGGCTCTTCCTCAAACTAGCTTCAATTCCAAGCTCTCTGTACAAGACTAGGAGTATGGTAACATGAGACCAGTCCCTATTTAACCCCTCTCCCCCTACCTACAGTGTGTGTGAACCCGGGCTATCTCCACCATGGTGTACCCACGCAGCGAGGAGGCCCTGGAGCGCCTCACCCAGGATGAGATAGTGCTCAACACCAAAGCTGTGATGCAGGGCTTGGAGACCCTCCGTGGGGAGCATGCCCAGCTCCTCACCTCCCTGCTGGACTGCACACAGCCACCTGCTGCCCAGGAGAAGTCAGGCCTGCTGCGTAAGAGCCTTGAGGCCATCGAACTGGGCCTGGGAGAGGCACAGGTAGGAACGAGATGAGGGATGTGGAGGGAAGAGAGTGAGGGCTAGCGAGGCAGAAGAGAAGTGAAAGAGGGAAGGCACAGGGGAGTGAAAGAGACAGGCGGTGGGTGAGCGGAAGAGGCTCAGCCTTGAGAGGTAAGGGAGGATAATGAAATGATGGGAGAGTGGAGGTGAATGCAGAGGGGGAGGATGCGGGTTCTCGATGTGGGTTATTGCTAGTTCATACGCTGTGACTAAGACTTGAAGGAGAGGATGAATTTAGATGCATGCCTCAGAGCGTGAGGAGGGTGATTCATCAAGAGGATATGAGAGTTGTTCCTGTAGGAAGGCAGCGGTGGGAATCTGGGTTGGGTACAGATGGTCTGATATAACATGAACGGCATAAAAGAAGGTCCCTAAAGACAACTCCCCACCCTCTTTTGAATAGACCAGACTATAATAGAAGGATATTGTCCTCCAAGAAGGAAATGCTATGCACTTGTTTTGGAACCGGTGACAACAGTCACGCACACTGTACAAATCCCAGGTAAACATTCTTCCTAGCCTGGTAGTCCCCGCTAACGTACAATGTGGTCTGGCCCCCAAGCTAGCCGCTTCCCCTTTTTGTTTAAGTTTAATTCCTGCAGTGTTCCTTGTTTTATTTGAACCACCTCATCCCTCTCTCGTTTCCCTCTCTCGTTTCCCTCTCTCGTTTCCCTCTCTCGTTTCCCTCTCTCGTTTCCCTCTCTTGCCATGTTGTCATTGAAAATAAGAGCTGGTTCTAACCCCACCCCCCTCCCCCCCTTGTCCAGGTGATCATTGCCCTGTCGGGCCACCTGAGTGCGGTGGAGTCTGAGAAGCAGAAGCTAAGAGCCCAGGTCAGACGACTGTGTCAGGAGAACCAGTGGCTACGAGACGAACTGGCAGGAACACAGGTAGACATACTACAGCCAAATCCACCGTACGTGTATGTACAGCGTAGGACACGGCATCATTCACTCCGATATCAAAGTCTTTGTTTTCAGACCTCGGTGGTGAAATGTTCTGGGGATGTGGGATGAGTCCACATCCCAACGTACACAACCGACTGTGTGGAGTGTGGACTCATCTCAACGTTACCTTTGAGGGCGGTCAACATTTGGCTAACATTTTAGGGATTTTGGAGTATACGATCACTTTGATCCTTTCCAAAGCGAGACTTTTCCAAAGTGTCCCCTCCCTCCCACTCACCTCTCCTCTTCCCCCCAGAGCAAGCTGCAGTGTAGTGAGCAGAGTGTTGCCCAGCTGGAGGAGGAGAAGAAACACCTGGAGTTCATGAACAAGATCAAGAAGTTTGACGACGACGTGTCTCCGTCTGAGGAGAAGGCTGCAGGCGAGACGTCCAAAGACAGCCTCGACGACCTGTTCCCCAACGACGACGACCAGGGACAAGGTAGGGCGCTTGATTGGCCCGAAGGAGAATCCCATTGAGGGGACAAGGCAGACATGGGGTTAGATGGTAATGTTGAAGACGATGGGTGTTAGATATGGTTGGGGATACAGAAGGGTTAGACTTATGATACTTGATTTATTGATTTGGCATTTTGGTTACTGACACTTCCACCTCTTAAAATGTGAAATAAATGACATATCGTCATCTCAGATATTCCCTTGCGAAATAAGCATTGTCTCTTAACATGCTACAGTAGTACCTCAGCGCGAGCACGCCATTCCGTACCAAGAATGAAAGCCCTTTTTTGATTTGGAACCCCTGTTCTGTCCGAACAAAGTATTCAAGAGTGAATCACTTTTAACCCCCTCCGCATCCCCAGCCCAGCCCAGCGGAGAGGCTGCGGCCCAGCAGGGTGGCTACGAGATCCCGGCCCGCCTGAGGACTCTTCATAACCTGGTGATCCAGTACGCCTCCCAGGGGAGGTATGAGGTGGCCGTGCCCCTCTGCAAACAGGCCTTGGAGGACCTGGAGAAGACCTCCGGACACGACCACCCCGACGTGGCTACCATGCTCAACATCCTGGCCCTCGTCTACAGGTGAGAGGGGAAGGAAGGGAGAAATGAGAGTGAGTGAGTGAGGGAGATGGATGGAGTGCGGGACGGGTGGGAGATGGATGGTATCGAGGGACGGCTGGATGTGCTCATAGAAAAAGATGATTGGGTGCGGAGAGGATGTGTGGATAGCCAGGTAGAAGAATGAATTGAGACTTACTGCTTAATTACGGTGCTTCTGCAAATCTTCTTACCTGGAATTATATTTGTGTTCCAGGGACCAGAACAAGTACAAAGAGGCAGCCCACCTGCTGAACGATGCCCTGGCCATCAGAGAGAAGACTCTGGGGAAGGACCACCCTGCGGTGGCTGCCACTCTCAACAACCTGGCCGTGCTCTACGGGAAGAGGGGCAAGTATAAGGAGGCTGAGCCCCTCTGCAAGAGAGCCCTGGAGATCAGAGAGAAGGTACACAAAATAACACTATTGATTTTAATTGCATATATGACTCAACATGTGTAGTGCCCAGAGAGAACTCATCTCCTTTCATTGTAGCTAAAGTAAGTCTTGATGTGCGTCTCTGTGCCTGTGGTGTTCAGGTCCTGGGCAAGTACCACCCTGACGTGGCCAAGCAGCTGAACAACCTGGCCCTGCTGTGTCAGAACCAGGGAAAGTACGAGGAGGTGGAGTATTACTACAGACGAGCCCTGGAGATCTACCAGTCCAAACTAGGAGCTGATGACCCCAACGTAGCCAAGACCAAGAACAATCTGGTGAGGGGAAGGGGGAGGAATATGGAGGGGGGAAGAAGGAGGAATATGGAGGGGGGAAGAGGGAGGAATATGGAGGGAGGAATATGGAGGGAGGAATATGGAGGGAGGAATATGGAGGGAGGAATATGGAGGGAGGAATATGGAGGGGGGAATATGGAGGGAGGAATATGGAGGGAGGAATATGGAGGGAGGAATATGGAGGGAGGAATATGGAGGGGGGAAGAGGGAGGAATATGGAGGGGGGAAGAGGGAGGAATATGGAGGGGGGAAGAGGGAGGAATATGGAGGGGGGAAGAGGGAGGAATATGGAGGGGGGGGAAGAGGGAGGAATATGGAGGGGGGGAAGAGGGAGGAATATGGAGGGGGGAATATAGAGGGAGGAATATGGAGGGGGGAATATGGAGGGGGAAGAGGGAGGGGGAATATGGAGGGAGGAGGAATATGGAGGGAGGAGGAATATGGAGGGGGGAAGAGGGAGGAGGAATATGGAGGGAGGAGGAATATGGAGGGAGGAGGAATATGGAGGGGGGAAGAGGGAGGAGGAATATGGAGGGAGGAGATATATGGAGGGGGGAAGAGGGAGGGAGGAGGAATATGGAGGGGGGAAGAGGGAGGGAGGAGGAATATGGAGGGGGGAAGAGGGAGGGAGGAGGAATATGGAGGGGGAAGAGGGAGGAGGAATATGGAGGGGGGAAGAGGGAGGAGGAATATGGAGGGGGGAAGAGGGAGGAGGAATATGGAGGGGGGAAGAGGGAGGAGGAATATGGAGGGGGGAAGAGGGAGGAGGAATATGGAGGGGGGAAGAGGGAGGAGGAATATGGAGGGGGGAAGAGGGGGGAGGAATATGGAGGGGTGAAGAGGGAGGAGGAATATGGAGGGGTGAAGAGGGAGGAGGAATATGGAGGGGGGAAGAGGGAGGAGGAATATGGAGGGGGAAGAGGGAGGAGGAATATGGAGGGGGGAAGAGGGGGGAGGAATATGGAGGGGGGAAGAGGGGGGAGGAATATGGAGGGGGGAAGAGGGAGGAGGAATATGGAGGGGGGAAGAGGGAGGAGGAATATGGAGGGGAAGGGGGAGGAATATGAAGGGGGAAACAGGGAGAAAGAGAGGTGAAGCGGGAGGGAGAGAAAATATTCTGGAATACCTCAGATGATCATTTAGCCAAATTTCCAGTATAGGGCAGTACAAAGTAATGCAGTCTAATCTTTAAAAAATTACCCTGTTTTGGGAAATGTAAAACAGTTTTGTTATAGATGTACATGCTTTTATGTGTTGATATGAAATGTTTGTCATTAAACCTGTGTACATTTCATCTTATCTCTTTAGGCTACATGCTACCTCAAACAGGGGAAGTTCAAGGATGCTGAGTCTCTGTACAAAGAGATCCTGACCCGAGCACACGAGAAGGAGTTTGGCTCAGTCAACAGTGAGTCTCCTACAATCACATTGACGGGACTAGGCCTGCATCCCAAAATGGCACCCTATTCCCTGTAGTGCACTTCTATTGACCAGAGCCCTTTGGGAATAAGGTGCCATTTGGGACACTGCCTGGTTCTACATTTACCACCACGCTAGACCTAACGACTCTATGAAGTCTTCATTCTGGCCACGTCTTCCCAGTAAACCCTGTGGTCATTGGCTGGCCGTGCGCGGCCGTGTCCTGACCGGTCGGATCAGGGCTAATCTGTCGTGCGTGGAGCGGCTTAATTCGCCACTGTGTCCAGATCACTGCCCTTAAGCCAATCAAACACTGACATACTCAGAACAGCACAGTAGAGGGCGGCTTTGGCGTTGGTTAGCTAGCATGGCACAGACCAGCATAACCCACTTTGTATTCCCCCCCCACACACAAGTTAAGTGTGTTGATTTTATGGTTTAATTAGTGAAATGAGCACACACTGACGGGTAAATGCATGGAGAGGTTAAATCCTCTGAGTTACATGCCATAAATCAACCCATTTTGATTTTAAATTCAAATCCCTTCTTTTTTCCAGTGAGGGGAGCACCTACATTCTTACACGTTTTGGTCCACGCAAAACAAGATGTATGAATGTACACATAACACAGTGACACTGATAACCCCCCCCCTATACCTTCTGTTCTCTTTCAGATGACAACAAACCTATCTGGATGCATGCGGAGGAGAGAGAGGAGAGCAAGGTACTTTACAGTATGGACCTGTTGTATGGTGTGCTGAACCACGGTCCTGTTACTGGATGACACTGTCTGGCTATTAACTCTGATGGATAGGTGGACCTGATAGAACTGAGAGGGAGAGCGTTAATATGATAACGGAGGCTTTGTAATAAGGTCCGTGATTTGTCTCTGCTGCTGCTGCTTATAGTCCAGTGGCTGGCCTAATGTTTGATGGCAACTGTGGACTTTGTGGTAAAGGCACTAAATTACACACACAGCTAGTCCTTAGTGTTTTTAGCTATAGTGGCATCGCGTTTGTGTTGTTTTTTTTGTCGTCACAAAGGCATTTGGTTAAAATGGGTTTACCTGTCTCCTTTGCTGGACATAATGCATTACTATGGGATTTTACCTAGAGAGATGTGTGCAGTGGAGGTTTGGCGTCACGTTTCTTGAAATTGACATAGTATGTTATATCATTGTGTCATTGTAAGCAGCCCGACTTCAGGGAAAACGTCACTTTTTGTTTTTAAATACCCACAGTCAACTTTTGCACTTTTACATTATGAGGCTTCTAATTCCCCAGAACAGTTGAGCCAGTCATGTGTTTGTTTGTAAATAGCACAACCGGTGAAAGCTGGAGCACGTGAGTCCAGCAGTGTGTTGACAGGGGACGCTTTTTATATTTAAAGTCAAGTGTTTTTTGTTGTTGTCGTTGGGTTAAATAGAGTGATCGGGGACGTGCAACTATAGTTTTCCCATCACAGAAAATACATTAGTGCAACACATTCGGCAGAAAATAGCTTCATTTTCATGATCAGAAGTGGAACACTTTGGCTGGCGGCCGCAAGTAAATTAGTTTTTTTCCAAAAACGATGCATAGGCCATCGTGTTTCTGTTATCGTAGAAATAATGTAGCCAGCTACATGTGCTAAGGTTTTGCTTCACTTTTACCAGAGGCAGGTTGGCTGCACTGTACCGGAGAGAAACAGCCACACGCCAGTAGGGGGTGCTGTCTGCTGATAAAATGGAATAGAAATGACAATAAACAAGCATTTTAGATCTGCATTTACGAAATGCAGCATGAGATTACTTCATCCTTTTTATCATTTTTTTTTCTTCCCCCCGTGTGAAAAATGAAGAATTCTGCGTTAACCAGCAAGTTAAACTTAGGGGTTGTGTTATCTTAGTAAGTTGCTGAATTGAAGTGACTGGGCATCATATTGTGTAAGCGTTCTGCCATGTTTTGAGAAGTCAAAGCCCTTTGGTAGAGTTATCTGTACAGCTGCTGTGTTTTGACTTACCTTGCATTTTTCTCTCTGTTCTTGGCCTGACTGCTCCCCCCCATCTTTTGCAAGCAGAGCAGGCCCTTTGCCCTAGTGGCTCCATTCCGTTGTAAATGTCCAAACTCACCAAAATGACGTTCAGTAGCTCCTACCTATATATGTTTAACTATGAGCTGGATTGCCTGTCTTTTCAATTCTTTATTTTCGTTTGCGCACATGAGCATATTTAGCTAGCAGCCTCCATGGAAATTCGTTATTGTGCTAATTTTGTTAACATCCTGGTAACAAATGCCAAATTGTCTGTCTTTGCGTTTTGGCGCCACCTTGTGTACTAAACCAGTAATACTGTAAATTCCAGAATGCGAAAAGGACGGTATGACTATATGAAAGTCTGGAATCCACCCAACCCTAGTTAGGTCCCTTGATACCAATTGAGCAATGATTGAATGCTTCAGTGTATCTGAACATTGTTGCTTCCCGACACCTTGTAGAATCCACGCCCCAAAGAATTCGGGCTGTTCTGGAGGCAAAGGGGGTCCAACCCAGTACTAAAGTGGCCAATGTGTATATGTGGCACGTTTGAGCCATCTTTTTTGTGTTCTCCAAACTCCCTCAAACATGCTAAGCCATCATTGGGCTGTACGTACCTATTATTTTTGAGATATGGCCATGTGACACCTGTCCAATATGGCCCCACAGAGCTGGTGGAAATATAAATGATCTGCATTGGCACTATAGCTAAAAACACTTCTAAGGACTGTATTGCCCTAGTGGTGTTTGAAATTTGGTGGTTTTATTAAAATGTCCACAATTTCTTCCCTTAGTCGCTGGACTATAACTGCCTGCCTCAGCGTCTCTCTGTCTCTCTCTCTCTCTGTCGCTTGCTCAGGCGAAGAGGAAGGATGCTGTGCCCTATGGAGAATATGGGAGCTGGTACAAGGCCTGCAAAGTTGACAGGTAAGAGTTAGTATTTGAAATTAATTTTAATGTGAGAAATACAACTCAGTGTTCTAAATTATATTAATGTTGTGCTTTAATGATGTATGGAAGTCCAGAAAGGACATATGAGTAAAATAAATACAAATCCCTCATGATCACGACACAGTAAAAGTTGCTTTTTCGAGATCAGGAGATAATCAAAAGTACAGTGCTTCATTCCTTCATTCATTTGTTCCCATGCACAATAACCACCTCAAGGTGCCCAGTGGCTGCACTCGTGGGGGATTTAAGCCGCGAACAATGCCTGACAGGCAGCCTATTCTCCCAGGCAGCGTGCCGCCCCCAAGACCACAGACAATCTCATGCAAGGAGCAACGCAGCTAACTTGGCTAGTCTTGTTAGCATGCATAACTGATATGTGTATAATTATAAGGAACATATTTACATTTACAATGGGTGAGCTCCATTCCTGACAGGCTGATCAGATTCAATTTCAGCTTTAGATGCTGATAAGACAGGATGCTGCCTTTTTAAAATTCTGTTTTATAGGTAAGGCTCCTTGTAGATAGCCAACAAGGCAGCATCCTGAGATGGCTATTGAATCTGATCAGCCTGCATACCCACTCTTGATCATATACATATTGCACTGACTGTTAATATGCCTGTTAGATATGGGTCCCTCCCACCCACTCTGTAAGTGTAAATATTATCCAGAAAACATGAAGTGTCCATTACAATTATACACATGTCAGGTATGCAAGCTAACAGCCAGCATAGATAACAAGCTAGCTATCTAGCTAACAAGACTAACTAGCTAGCTCGATCAAGACTAGCCAAGTTATCTGCATTGTCTCAGCCCATACTGTCAATCTGTCATCAATACATCCACTCCTATTTAGAGTTTCTTTCGGGATCTCGATGTATCAACTTTTGTAATATCGTGATCATGAGATCAATAAGTTGGGATCTCGACATAACGAGGGAATATCTTTTTTATTCGTACGGTATGTCCTCTCTGGACTTCTGTAAATGACATGATATTGGCATGTACTTAATTCCTGTTAGCCCAACGGTCAATACCACCCTGAAGAGCTTGGGGGCGCTGTACCGCAGACAGGGTAAACTAGAGGCAGCTGAGACACTGGAGGAGTGTGCTACCAAGACACGCAAGCAGGTACTGCACGATCACTGACGCACGCAGGTACTATACAATCATTAAAAAAGCAGGTACAGGCACTGGGATACACTGGCAGTGCAATTACCCACGGTTGTGGTCTAGAGCCTTAAAGCTCTGAATGCATTCTGTTTTAACCCAGCGGACATTTACGAATGAATCATCTCTCTCACTCTATCCCTCCCCTCTTTCATCTCCTCCTCCTCTCGCAGGGTATAGATGCCATCAACCAGAGTAAGGTGGTGGAGCTCCTGAAGGACGGGGCACCTGGAGGGGGGGAGCGACGTCAGAACCGGGAGGGTTTTAGTGGTCCCCAGCGGGGGGACTGTGAGGGAGATGATGGTGCAGAGTGGAACGGGGTACGAAACCTCTGTCTTGGGGGGGGGGGGGCTTTTATGGAAGTGCACATACATTAAAATGTATGATGAAAAGGTGTACAATCACATGTAATTTACTCCCAAAGTGTCAAGAATTAGCAAATTATATAAATTATTAAACAGTACAAACAAGCTGACATCGTTACTAAACAAATGCAAATAGCTAAAATAAAAATCTGGTGTGATGTTTGTCCAATACATTGATAGAAGACACGAGAAAAGGTTTTGGAAAAATTACCAAATATCTCAAATGACTTTTGATTCATGTTTTGAGGCTCATCCGTGACGGGGTGTGTTTGTCTTGTTTTCTCAGGAGGGTAATGGTTCATTGCGTCGGAGCGGCTCCTTCGGAAAGATCCGCGACGCCCTGCGCAGGAGCAGTGAGATGCTGGTGAAGAAACTACAAGGCAGTGGCCCCCAGGAGCCCTGTAACCCAGGGTGAGCCGTCACTGCTCATACCATGCATGAATTGGGAGCCGACACCGTAGTTCGTAAAACTGATAATAACAATAAAGCAACATCCAAGCAATGACATTTTTATTGAAGCCTAAAAGATTGTGTGATCCTTAGGATGACGAGAGCGAGCTCTCTCAACTTCCTCAACAAGAGTGCAGAAGACCCCTCACAGGTACCAGCAGCACACGGTTAACCCCCCTCCCTATCACATATAGTTATGAATTAACCTGTTAGTTATGAGCCAAGGACTGCTGTCACAGACAGAGCCCAAACGAGTCCTGGGTTATACATTGATGACTCCCTCCCTCTCTCCAGGATGCCAACACGGGCCTTTCGGAATGCAGAGGACTGAGCGCCAGCAACGTGGACTTGTCAAGACGCAGCTCCCTGATTGGTTAAACAGACAGGAGGCGGGACCAGGAGGAGGAAGGGCCAATGAGAAGAAACTGCTGGCTGTCCGATGCGATCAAAACACACTTCAGGTCCCAACACTCGCATTCAAGACATTTTCGGGAAGAAAAATTATCGAGAAAAACACGACTTGACATGGCTTTTTTGTGACAAATCTCTGTCGGTCTGCTTCACTGTATACTTCGCTGGCATCAAACAGTAGAGAAAATGAATATTTAACACGGCATGCTGCATACTAGAACATGGAATGTCTGCACTACTTATGGTGACTGAGGCATAGCATCATAACAGAATAGCGAGTAATTATTATTGCAACTTGACAAATGTCTATCATAACTGCCTGGTACTTCTGGTGCAGACGCTCGACCATAGAAATCGGAATAGAACTAGTTTATCTGTCTCCGAGAAGCATCACACTCATTGATTACTAGTGGCATGAATACTGCAAATGCTAGCAACCTGTTCAATAGATATCACAGTGCTAGAGCGGTATAAATCATATAGGTTTTTAAGACGAGTTACAGGAGGTATGAACTACAGCTGTTAGAAGATTCAGCAAGGACAAAGACTGAACACAATATTTTGGCGATGATGAAAATAATCGGACTGCGTCTGTATTTTAACATCAAATGGGAGCAAAACAGCGCTGACCAGTTCAAGCTCACTATTTTGCCTTCTGAATTTTTGTTCTGTATATACTGGTTTAAGTTATTGAATATTTCTTTCTTTGTATATAGCACAAACCGTTTTTGTTTAGAGCATAGGAGGACCTTTGTTGGGGAGACAGATGCTGGAATAATGTCAAACAAGTGAATAGAAACGGAGAAAATACACTCACCAGACAGTTTATTATATTACCCCTCTAGTACCAGGTCGGACTCCCCCTTTTCCTCCAAAACAGCCTGAATTCTTCGGGGGATTATACAAGGTGTCGTAAACGTTCCACAGCGACGTTGGTCCGTGCTGACACGATGGCATCACGCAGTTGCTGCAGACTGGGCGGCAGGTACATTCATGCTGTGAACATCCCGTTCCATCTCATCCCAAAGATGCTCTATTGCAGAGGTAGGCAACCCTGTTCCTGGAGTGCTGCAGGGTTTTTATCCAACTAGGCCCCACACCTGACCAACTACGCTAATTGATCAGGTCAGTAATTGCTTAAATTCAACAGACCTGAACTTCCAGGTCAGTTAACTCAAAAACATGGGCCAGGGTTGCCTACCTCTGCTCCATTGGTTGAGGTCTGGGGACTGCGCAGGCCATTTAAGTAAACTGAACTCGCTGTCATGTTCCAGGCAATGTTTTTCCACTCTTCAATTGTCTAGTGTTGGTGATGGCGGGCCCTCTGGAGCCACCGCTTCTTGTCTTCAGATGATAGGAGTGGAACCCGGTGGGGTCGTCTGCTGCAGTAGCCCATCCGTGACAAGGATTAACAGGTTGTGCATTCCCGAGATGCCGTTCTGAGCACCAGTGTTGTACAGCGTTGTTATTTGTCTGTTTGTTGCCCGCCTGTTAGCTTGCACGATTCTTGCCATTCTCCTTTCTCGTCAATGAGCTGTTTTCGCCCACAGGACTGCCGCTGACTGACGATCATTCCATGCTCAGTCGCTTAGGTCCCTCGTTTTGCCCATTCTAACTTTTCATTCGACAGTAACTGAATGTCTCGATGCCTGTCTGCCTGCTTTATATAGCAAGCCACGTGACTCACTGTAGGAGCGATTCATTTTTGTGGACACGGTGGTGTACCTATTAAACTGGCCAGTGAGTAGAACAGTGAAAAGACAAACGGGGGAATATAGACTAGTAAAGAGGAGATCAACCAGGGGGGAATATAACTTCTAGTCAAATGTATTACTTAGTCTCGTTTGACAACAAATGAAAATTTGACTTAAGCCGAAGTTAGGATTTTCCCCCGAAATCTATAGCCTGATCTGTCCAGATTTGTTTGCGCTCTAGCCAACTACGCTATCATTAGTTGCTTTACCAGACAATTCTGAATGTGATAAATAAGGCTGTTTACATAGGCAGCTCAATTCAGATTTTTTTTTCCCACTCATTTGTCTTTTGACCAATCACATCAGCTCCTTTCACATCAGCTCTTTTTCAGAGCGGATCTGATTGGTCAAAAGAGCAAATAGTGCAAAAATATATAAATCGAGCTGCCCGTGTGAGAGTAGCTCATTTGGCGGAAGCACTGACCGATTTTTAAACCAGGTTCGTATTCATTATGCACGAAACTGAAGAAAAGGGGCTGAAACCTAGGACAACCTGGACTTTTCCAATAAGAAATGCTCGTTTTCTGTTGTTCCAAAAAAGTTTTGCTACGATGTGCGCTAATGAATATGAGGCTAACTTAGTTCTGCTCAGGGGGGGGATACTGGAAATGTTGACATTGGACAAACAGTGCATCTCAGTCAGTGTAGCCCTTTAGGCACGACGCGGTACAATCTCCAGACACACTATAAATGGAATGCACGGACACAGCACAACATCACTCCAATCAAGTTAGATTTCCACGTTGTACTGCTCTCTGAGTTTAGTGAGGTACCGTATCTGTTTCTTTAAGAGGTTAGAGTTGGGAGAACGGTAACGTTATGTAACTATCAATTCTTCTAGTTCTTGTGACTTCTCTCTTTCCTTGGTTGGCGTTTACTGAATATGTGAGCATGATCTGTCCATCTCTTTATATATATATAAATAAATAAATAAAAGAATGATTCCTGATCACTACTGTTGATTGGAATGATTCAGATCGGTTTACAGAAGCTGGCTCTAGGATGATCCAACCAATGACAGTCCTCTCACCAAACGTTGTCGTCATTCGGTCTATTTTTGTCTGTGATCGGCTCCAACCTCAAGTGAAGATGTGCAGGTTGTTGTTGTTGAACACCGAGTGGTTGATTTAAATGTTGGGTTTTTACTTTTATCATGGGAGGGAGGAACAGGAAGGAGGGGGTTGAGAGTTGCACTGTGTTGTGTTGCCTCTTTAATTGTTTTGTAAGACTGATACCAAGAGACTTGGCCACAGAATGTATATTACTGTACGTCTTTGAGAGGGAGAGTGGTCTTGACGATTTGCATCTTCTGACTGCGCTGCTAGTGCTTTGTCATGTGGGGAATAGGGATGGGAACGGGGATATAGATTTTTACATGGAGGGGAGAAATGATGGCACAAAGGCTAAAGTGTGTGACAAATGAAGACTGAAGAATGATGAGAGGAAAAAGAGATGTGAAGCGCTGTTAGGTGAGAATCAGTGACTGAAAAGAAATGATTAATGTACAGAATTGCCAATGTATGACCTCTGTCACACGCACTCAAACTTACTCCCAACGCGTACAGGCGCATTATCTCAAACACACACTTCCATCCCCATGCTTTGTAAATATGTAGACGTTGGTGGACTGTAGTTTGTAGAGGCTGTATTTATACACCGAGGAATGTTTCAAAGAAAAACACACATACCTAAACGCAGTGCTTCTCTTCCAGATAGATATATATATTTGCCACATGTAGAAGTAAACACCCCTCACCGAGTCAGTGGGTTACTATGGGGTGGGGGGGGGGGGGTTGGTATGTGATCCACTCTACTTCAGTATAGCGGATCTCATTGTTAAGGGGCCAACAACATTGTATATTTTACTGAAGGTTCAATAAAGGAAAAAGTCCACTTTTCAAACTGATCCTGATCTGTTGGTGTGACGTCATTCTTTTTGACACATTGAAACGGCTTGATTTGAAATGAGTTTGAAATACACACCTTGCCTGCTGGACCGTAAGAGATCAATTTGTAAGCCAACAAACCAGTGTGACGTTTATTGGATAAATGATAATGGTGGACCAGGCTTCTGGTAAGTATCAAGTTGACGTGTGTGTGTGTGTTCATATTCTGGGCTGAGGGTGTTACTCAGTGGCTTCCTGTCACTGTTATAAGCCTACAGCCTCACATGAGGAAATCAAATCCACCAGTGTGCTTCTGAAGAAAAGGTTGAGAACAGTAGCCACTTCATTTGTCAATGTGTCTTTTGAACGAGGACAGGAGACCAGGCTGCTAAGATGGAGCGTTCCGAGCCTGGAAGGTGTCAACTAGACTGCATGGACTCTGAAATATCAAGTAAGGGGGTTTACCTCACCAAAAGTACTGTGCCGTGTCTCGGTAGCCATGTTTGTCTGATTTGAATTAGGAAAGAAAATCTAGTATGTCAATATGCTCTCTTATTTTGTTCATGTCTTGACAAGCTCCGTGCCTGTGAAGTACATTCAGTTGCTGTGTATGTAGGACATTTGCTATATGAATAAATGTTAGTTTTAGTCTGCCTCTGCATCCATGATCCATCAGTACTTCTGTTCCTTATTTCTGTCATACCTCTCTATAGCGCTCTCTCTATCTGCACCTATAGGTACTCTCTCCAGGATGTCAGTGGCCCGGTCCAGCCCGTGTACCCCTGATCGACCTTCCCACCCCGCGGCCCCCGGGCCCCTCCAGGCACCTCTCGGCCCTGCCTTGGTCCAGTTCCAGCTAGGCCTCTTCAGGGAGGTGGTATGGGTGCCTAGGGGGCAGCTCAGCTTTCACCACGCCAAGAGACTGGCGGCAGAGGTCATAGAACGCAAGGTAACCCCCCCCCCCCCCCCCCCCCCCCAATCTAGAATGGTTTAGCCAATTCCTTTAACTATTGGTGTGATGCAACACAGTAGCTAAAATGTCTTTCTCTGCCTCTCTCTTTCTCTCTCTCTGTGTGTGTGTGTGTGTGTGTGTGTGTGTCTGTCTCTACCACACCTCAGTGAGAGATAGCCCTGTTACTATGTCAGCTAGAGGGGCTGCTGTGTGGTTTAGCTGTGTCTGCAGCTTACTTTCCAACCACAACCTCTTCTCCTGCATCTCTCTCTCACTCACACACACACACACACACACACCTGCTCAAACTATGGTTAGGTTTAAGGTAAGGGTACAGGTTAGGGGTTTGGGTAAATAGGATTTTTGAATGGGACTGAATTGTGTGTCCCCACAAGGTTAGTTACACAAGTGTGTGTGCGCGCGCATGTGTAGGTGTCTTTGACCATGGTACTTGCCTATGGAGCAGAAAGAGGAACTGTCCCTCCCTACCTTCAGGTTTATGCTCAAACCCTACACCCCAAACCGAGCACTCTGTTCTCTCAGCTCCCGCTCAGCCCAATCCAAGCTCTTCTCTGTCCTGGCACCCCAATAGTTGAACCTGCTTCCCCTTGAAGTTAGGACAGCAGAGTCCCTGCCCATCTTCCCGAAAACATCTGAACTCTGACCTCTTTCGAAGAGCATCTTAAATAATCCCCCCCCCCCCTTCTTCTCACCCCCTCACGTGAACTAACACGTGCACTTGACTTTATCCCTCCTTACTAGCTCTGACTTTGCTGATATTTACTTGGAGGAAAAATAGATTTATTGTGATATGTGGTTGTCCCACCTAGCAATCTTAAAATGAATGCAAATTGTAAATTGCTCTGTAACAGATGCATCTGCTAAATGACTTAAATGTAAATGTTAGTGTGTGAACCTTGTATGTGGTCTGTGTGAATAATCTGGATATCCCCCCACCCCCCACCACCCACCCCCAGAGGTCATTACACTTTGCCTGTTTTTGGTAGCAAACATACAAACGGTCAGAAAGCCTGGAAATAAACCCACACTCAAACTTGTTTCCATCACATTTGAATATCTAACGACAATGACGCTTGACATCCCTCACATTGTTCCGTGACCAGTCTCTCTCCTCACTGAACGCCCACTGTCTGCCTGTCTGTCTGCATGCTTTTGATGATGCACATCCAGATGATAAACCAGCCAGAACCAGACTGATTGATTGATCGATCATATCTCTGGGTATTTTAGGCTCCAGACTGCAGTGTGGTGGGTGTAGGGGAGAAGGTCCTCCTGTTTAGACACCAGCCTGGCTCAGAACACCACCTCCACAGACTCACAGACCAGGATTCACTGCTGGACGGTGACCTCATAGAGGTCATCCTCTCAGGTCAGGCTGGGGTTGTGTCCCGACTAGCATCCTATTCTGTTTATCGCGCACTACTTTTGACCGCGTATTGAATCGACTTACTTACTAGTTTAACGCCTCGATCAGACCCGACAGCGTCATTGAATATTCTTTGGGTACGCCAGAAGTACATTCATTTCCAAAGGAACGCTGCGTTTGCCTTGCAGCATAGCGCTGCACAGGCAATCGCAGTGTGTTCTGTGTTGTGGTGCAGACGATTTATCCAACGTGTGCATCAAATTGTAAGCGTAGACTTGACAGAACTAGTAGCAAAAAGGTGAATGTTGGAACTTTTTATTGCACACACATCCACACACAAAAGAAAAGTTGGAACTGCAGCATTTATTACACAGCATTGATGCAATAACGCTGTCAGTCTTATCGAGGCACTAGCGTCCTAGGTTAATGAGTCTTGCCAGTTCAGTCTGGCCTGGAGCCCACTGTAGCTCACTGGTAACATACAATATCTGCCCTGTTGTCCTAAAGGACCCATTAAAGGACTGTGCCAGTTCTGGACTTACTAGATTTACACCTAGTTTTTCCGGATCTATGTCAAGTAATGCAAGTGGGAAAAATTGCATTTTGGGAGGGGGTGGTGTGGATGACCACACACCATAGCAGTCATCACAGATTGTCTATCACAATCTGCTCATTCTGATCTGACTCAGGATCAGCTGCTGTGACGGAGATGAAGATCGGCCCACACACCCTGGCTGTCCAATCATATCGCACCCCCACCTTTTGTCACCACTGTGGTGAGATGCTGTGGGGACTGATACGTCAAGGGTTAAAATGTGAAGGTAAGGTGTTGGATACAGTAGTACTTTTTCTGTAACTCCAATATTTATTTAATGTTGAATTGTATTGAATTCTTAGTCGTATATATCTTTGTACCTCTATCTATTCAGCAATTGTCCGATTCTGTCTCAATTATGTCTCCTCTCTCTCTCTCTGATACTCTCTCCGTAGGTTGTGGGTTAGACTTCCATAAGCGCTGTGCGCTGCAGTTGCCTAGTGACTGTAGCCGCGCACGGCGTCGTGTGTGTGGCCCCAGCCTGTCCCTGTTCCCCCCTGGCAGGCCCCGGACGCACTCCCTCTCCACACCTGCGGGAGGCAGTCTAGAGGAGGTCAGAATGCTTAGATACAGTGAGCGTCAAAAGTATTGAGACAGTGACAAATGTTTTGTTGGTTTGGCTCTGTACTCCTGCACTTTAGATTTGAAATGATACATTGATCATGACGTTAAAGTGCAGACTGTCAGCTTCAATTTGAGGGAATTTTCATCCAAATCGGGTGAACCGTTTAGAAATTACAGCAGTTTGTGTAATAAGTCCCTTCATTTTAGGGGACCAAAAGTGTTGTGTATTATTAAAGTAGTCAAAAGTTTAATATTTTGTCCCATATTCCTAGCATTACATGGGGCAGCAGGGTAGCCTAAGTGGTTAGAGCATTGGACTAGTAACCGAAAGGTTGCAAGTTCAAATCCCTGAGCTGACAAGGTACAAAATCTGTCGTTCTGCTCCTGAACAGGCAGTGACCCACTGTTCCTAGGCTGTCATTGAAAATAAGAATTTGTTCTTAACTGACTTGCCTGGTTAAATAAAGGTTAAAAAAATAAATAAATCAAGCTTGTCTCCACAAACTTGTAAGATGCATTTGCTGTTTGTTTTGGATGTGTTTCATATTATTTTGTGCCCAATAGATATGAATGGTACATTCATTTATATTTGTAAATAAGAATAGAATACGTTTCTAAACACTTCTACATTCATGTGGATGCTACCATGATTACGGATAGTCCTGAAGGAATTGTGAATAAGGATGTGTTCAAAAACATACACTGGAGTGGCTGATGTCATAGACCTGCATACGTTCTATTCTAATTCTATGTTAGCAACACTCTTCGTGTATTCACATGGATACCCCTATAACTATATTACAGGGCAATATTGGGTGGTTCTAACGGCAACAGTAGGACCTGAAAATCTCTCTCTTGTTCTTCCTTTCCTTTCCCTCTCTTTTCTTCTTCTTCTCCCTCACCCCTTCCTTCCTCTCTGCTCTCTTCCCCTCCACGTCTAGATCAGCATGTCCAAGCCCAGGTCCAGACCCCCGTCATGGACAGATCACCCAGTGTGGCTGGGGGTGGGCCAGGGAAAGGATGGTGTGACGGGCAGGGCCAGGGTGCCCCACACCTTCCACATCCACAGCTACACCAAGCCTACCGTGTGCCAGCACTGCCGCCACCTCCTCAAAGGCCTCTTCCGCCAAGGCCTGCAATGCACCGGTGAGATGGGTCGGGGGGGGGTCATAGTTCAGATAGGGTGTGTGGTTATGGGAGCAGCTGACAGATTTCAGGATTTATTTTAGCGGACGATGCTTTCTCTAGTCGTACGTTTCTGGAAAGGGTATGTCGATTCGCTTGGTCAGATTTCACGTGTGTTATTTCTGTGTCCGTCGTCTTGGTGTACTGAAGTTCACCTCTCTCTCTAATTCTCGCACTCCCTCTCTCGCGTTCTCTCTTTCTCTCTCCAGACTGTAAGCTGAACTGCCATCGTCGCTGTGAGAGCTCCCTGGTCCCCGCGGACTGTCCTGGAGAGAGGAGGAACACCAATGGGGAAGGAGGTGAGAGACAACGTCTCGGAGCAAGACAGGCCACTGAACTTATTAACCAATGGAGTCCATGTCGAACGTGCTTCATGGAAAAGTTAAAAACCCTATTTTTGATGTAAATGTCCGGACACTAAAAGGACATATTTGAGTGTTTTTGGAGCCTTTGGTCAGGTTTTTCTGTGCTTCTACAACTGCAGAACAAGCATGAGGAAGTATATTACTGGTGGGGTAAGTGTCTCAAAACCAATTGAAAGAAATCACAAAAAAAAGTGTCTGGACACTTCTATGACATTTACATCAAAAATAAAGATTTGGTTGAAAAAAAAGTGAAATTGTCCTTAAAATGATACATTCCATGTACATGCTTTGACAAGAGTAGAACTGCCTTACTTCTCATTGACACAAACAGTGCCTTCGTAGCTTTAATATTGATGTAGAAAGTGTTGTCACTCAGACTCAGTGTCCAGTCTCGGCTACAAGAACGACACAGAGGATGATGAGGAGGATATGAGCTTGAGTTTAACATCACTAGAAGACGATGACGACGAGCCGTCTACCGAGGTTCCATTTGCTGAGAACAAAGTGGGACATCAGCCACCAATCATGTAAGATAAAAAAATTTAAAAAATGGCTATGATAGGATGTAAAGCTCAGTATGTTTCCATTTTGAGTTTTGATGATGATAATAATAATTTGAGTATGTAGTACATGAGTGTCTCATTGAAATTGTAAAAAAGTTATCTTCTTTCCCTCCCTCCCCTTATCGGTCCCTCCCTCCCTCAGTCCATGTTTCAGTAGTTATATTCCTCTAATGCGGGTCGTCCAGTCAGTCCGTCACAGTAAAAGACAGGCCAGTGGAGTACTGAGAGAGGGTTGGCTACTCCATCACACCAACACTGACACACTGGTGAGAACACATACGCACAGGCAGGCATGCGCGCACACACACACACACCGAGAGAACACTCACACCATACTTTCTCATTGTTTCTGTCAGAGGAAACGTCATTACTGGATATTGGACTGGAAGAGTATCACTCTGTACCAGAACGAGATCAACACCAAGTACTACAAGGTTGGTTCAATGGGGAAGAAAGAGCCATCTATCATTCTAGCATTTACCATCCAAGCCCTGTCAGTCACCTCAACACTACAGTACTGACCGCTTGTGGCCAAATGGAACATTAACAAAATGTGTTTTTCTTCCTCTCACTCTTTCCCTCTCTTTTCTTCCCTTCTCCACACCCTCTCCTGTCTCCCTTCCTGTCTCATTCCTCCCTCTCTCTCTAGGAGATTCCTCTATCTGAGGTGCTGCAGGTACGAGGCCCCGCCCAGTTGTCTGTCCCCTTGTTGCCCGGCAACAGTGCCCACTCCTTCGAAGTGGTGACGGGCACGCTGGTGTACTGTGTGTCGGCGGGCCGGGACGGACAGGCCTGGGAGACCGCCGTACGCCAGGCTCTGATGCCCGTGCTGAACAGTGGGCAGGTGGACAAACGGGGACAAGGTGAGTCAGAGAAGTAGCATGTTTGGACTGGGATACTAGAGTATTGTTCAGAGCTAGACCAATGACTGACATCAGAGCCAAGTATTTAGAGAGTTTAGGTCATTGCGGGTTCTGTCTGAACGTTCTGTGGGTGACCCCACAACTCACCTGTGTCAGTTGGCCAAACTCTGAGTGCTCTGAGGGCCATGCCACTGGATGGTCTCTCACATTGTTTTTCATAAAGGCTTTAAAGTAAAGTTGGCATCATCCTCATGCATGTTAGACTTAGTTCCATGGTCATGTTCTTTAACAATGGTGAGATTGACTATTGGTGCTTCTAATAAAGAGAGAACTCTTTCTGTTATAGACCATGAACCCCAGAGTGGAACAAGCCCGGTAAGTGTGTGGGGTGGGTGGCTGATGGATCTATATGGAGTACGTGCTCTCGAGTCTCATTGTCTGAAATGGAGAGATGAGTAACTAACACTGTTTTGTTTGTGTGTATTGCGTGCATTTTGTGTTTGTTTGTGTGTGCCTTTTTATGTGTGTGTGTGTGTCATTCAGGATGTCAGCTCAGTGTATCAGATCTTCACTGATGAGGTGCTGGGTTCAGGACAGTTTGGAGTGGTGTATGGAGGTGGGTTTGACCTTACATTGGAAGAAATGCTTTCTCTACCGTTACCTGTTCGGCTCAATGAGCTTCTTCTATTCAGATTGCATATAGGGTATTATCATTGTATTACTCGGCTAGCTGAGAGTCCTCTCTCTCGTCCCCAGGCACCCACAGACAGTCTGGTCAGCCAGTGGCCGTCAAGGTCATCGACAAAACCCGTTTCCCTACCAAACAGGAGAGACAGTTGAGGAACGAGCAGGCAATTCTACAGGTGACGGTTCTACATTTGTTTGTTTATGTTGTGTTTGTGTTACAGGGAGGTACGGTGTTTGAAATGAACATCCCCCGTTGTCATATTAGTTTCCCCCTTTCAATATGTGTGTGTGTTTTCAGAATCTGTCCCATCTCGGTATAGTTCTACTGGAGGGCATGTTTGAGACCATGGAGCACGTATTCATTGTCATGGAGAAGCTCCATGGAGATATGCTGGAGATGATTCTGTCCAATGAGAAGGGCCGACTGCCAGAGCGCACCACACGTTTCTTGGTTACACAGGTACTGGTGACATAGCGGTAGGACACTGACTATTTCTTCAACAGTCTGCAGTACTCAAATAGGGCCTCTAGAGGGGGAAAGTAGTGCCTTTTTTAATAATACGTTTGATGTATAAGTCAATGTAAAATTCAGTTGATTTTGAATTCTTTGTTGACTCATAGACATGTGTGTATGTGTGTAGATTCTAGAGGCCCTGCGCTACCTGCACTTCAAACACATCGCTCATTGTGACCTGAAACCTGAGAATGTACTGCTGGCCTCCCCAGACTCTTTCCCTCAGGTCAGTGTGTGTGTGTGTGTGCGCGCGCGCGCATGTGCTTCAATTTGTCTGTGCAGACTTTACAGCGACTCCTCTCCCCTCAGGTAAAGCTGTGTGACTTTGGTTTTGCCCGCATCATCGGCGAGAAGTCGTTCCGCAAGTCGGTGGTGGGCACGCCGGCCTACCTGGCACCCGAGGTCATCAGTAGCCATGGTTACAACCGCTCGCTGGACATGTGGGCGGTGGGTGTGGTCCTGTACGTCAGCCTGAGCGGAACATTCCCCTTCAACGAGGACGAGGACATCAGACAACAGATCACCAACGCTGCCTTCATGTACCCCCGCCTGCCCTGGTCTAACATCTCACTAGAGGGTAAGTTTGTTCCCCTGGTAGGACCAATGCAAGCAAAAGAGTCCCATAATGATCATCAGTGATCCACCACCATATTTTACAGCTGATATGAGGTTATTTTCTGCTTATGCATATTACTTTCAATGGTGAATCCACCAGTGGTTTGCGTGGCCATGGAGCTCTATGGTCGTCTCATCTGACCAAAGCACCTGGTTCCAATCCAAGTGCCAATGCTGTTTTTTTTTTTTTTAGCAAACTCCAGGTGTTTATATTTTTTGATTGCTCTTAATAAAGGCTTTTTTTCTGGCAACCCTTCCAAAAGAGCCTATTGGAATGGAGGTGGTGTCTATTTGTAGTTTTGGAATCTTGGTGACCCCAAGATGCCACCAAGTTCTGGAATTCTCTAACTGTGGCCCTTGGACTTTTCTTTGCCTCCCGAACCATCTTCCTCACTATGCGTGGGGGAAAAGATACACATGCGTTCTTTACCAGGCACGTTTACCACTGTTCCAGTGGTAAGTGGTATACTGTATTTCCTCTTATCTGTTTTGTATCTGATTTATGAAGGTCTTTGCCTTTCTCTGTGGTGGTGGATGACAAATGTATTTTACATGTGTGTTACCTCATTTTTATACCCCAGTGAAACCGGAAGCCATGGATGACCACAATACAGTTCATTTAAGTTTAGATGAACTTAAAGTTGAACGTTAATGCAGATTTTATTTTTGTAAGAGTCTTAAGAAGTGCCAATCGTTTTGAGACCTATCTTTTTTGAGATATAACAATTATTACTTGTTAAAGAAAATCTCTTTCTCTGGGCAATTGTATTAGTAAAAAATAATATACATTTTCAAATTGTTCTGAGCATACCAATACAGCTCAGTATTTTGTATTATTTTTTGTTTATCTTTATCAAGGATGCCAATAATTTTGGAAGTGGCTGTATGTATCAATTTGACTTCATGACTCCTCAACCCCCTTCTCTGATGGGTATGGTGGCTCACCCAGGAAGGTTGTTTCACAAAAGTGTCTCCCTTAAGTAGGTCTGTACCCCCGCCTGCCTTGGGCTAACATCTCACTGGAGGGTAGGTCTGTACCGAACGCCTGCCCTGGGCTAACATCAGGGGTTTCAAAAGCAACATTCCCCCTAGTGTTTTGTCTAAGGCGGGGAGCAGAAACCAATGAATCAGCATTCAAACATTTGATTTCCTTATCCCTAACGTTTTATCTGTGTGGAGGTAGAATCAGTCTCTCATTACGGTTGTTCTCTCTCGCTCTCGCTCTCGCTCTCTCTCTCTAGCGGTGAGTCTTATCAACAACCTGCTCCAGGTTGCAGTAAGGTGTAGGTTCAGTGTGGGAAAAGCACTGGGACACCCCTGGTTACAGGTAAAAGACCTCAACTCCTCCTAACAAACACCTTTTAAGTCTCAGACACACCAATGATATTGACTGTTGAGATGTACTTGGCACCTCCTGTTGGCAGTTAACTTTTTGTTGTTCACATATCACAGATACACCACCGACGCGATAGTCAAAATACTCCAGACCACAAGGTGGCAGTAGCTTGTTTGGCTTGTCCCTGCTGTAGATAGCTTATCTTGCTAGTTGGCTAACATTAGCTAATTATGTTGCTAGCTAGCTATAATGTGTAGGAAGCCCTTGTTGATATGAGCCAGATGGCCACAACTAGATAACTAGCAACATTATAATTAAATCCCAATGGACTTTTCTTTTTTTTTGTGAAGCAGCTTAAGTCAGTGGAGAATCTAGCTACAGTTGAAGTCAGAAGTTTACATACACCTTAGCCAAATACAATTAAACTCAGTTTTTCACAATTCCTTACATTTAAAATTCCCTGTCTTAGGTCAGTAAGGATCACTGCTTTATTTTAAGAATGTGAAATGTCAGAATAATAGTAGAGATGTATTTCAGCTTTTATTTCTTTCATCACATTCCCAGTGGGTCAGAAGTTTACATACACTCAATTAGTATTTGGTAGCATTGCCTTTAAATTGTGTAACTTGGGTCAAACGTTTCAGGTAGCCTTCCACAAGCTTCCCACAATAAGTTGGGTGAATTTTGGCACCATTCCTCCTGACAGGGCGGGTGAAACTGAGTCAGGTTTGTAGGCCTCCTTGATCGCACACACTTTTTCAGTTCTGCCCACAAATCTTCTATAGGGTTGAGGTCAGGGCTTTGTGATGGTCAGGGCTTTGTGATGGCCACTCCAATACCTTGACTTTGTTGTCCTTAAGCCGTTTTGCCACAACTTTGGAAGTGTGCTTGAGGTCATTGTCCATTTGGAAGACCCATTTGCGACCAAGCTTCAACTTCCTGACTGATGTCTTGATGTTGCTTCAATATATCCACATAATTTTCCTTCCTCATGAGGCCATCTATTTTGTGAAGTGTACTGCCACCCCCATGCTTCACGGTTGGGATGGTGTTCTTCGGCTTGTCCTCCCACTTTTTCCTCCAAACATAATGATGGTCATTATGGGCAAACAGTTCTCTTTTTGTTTCATTAGACCTGAGGACATTTCTCCAAAAAGTACAATCTTTGTCCCCATGTGCAGTTGCAAACTGTAGTCTGGCTTTTTTTATGGCGGTTTTGGAGCAGTGGCTTCTTCCTTGCTGAGCGGCCTTTCAGGTTATGTCGATATAGGACTCCTTTTACTGTGGATATAGATACTTTTGTACCTGTTTCCTCCAGCATCTTCACAAGGTCCTTTGCTGCTGTTCTGGGATTGAGTTGCACTTTTCGGAACAAGGTATGTTCATCTCTAGGAGACAGAACGCCTCTCCTACCTGACCGGTATGACGGCTGCGTGGTCCCATGGTGTTTATACTTTTATACTATTGATTGTACAGATGAACGTGGTACCTTCAGGTGTTTGGAAACTGCTCCCAAGGATGAACCAGGCTTGTGGAGGTCTGCAATTTTTGTTCTTGGCTGATTTTCCCATGATGTCAAGCAAGGAGGCACTGAGTTTGAAGGTAGTAGGCCTTGAAATACATCCACAGGTACACCTCCAAATTGACTCAACTGATGTCAATTAGCCTACCAGAATCTTCTAAAGCCATGACATCATTTTCTGGAATTTTCCAAGCTGTTTAAAGGCACAGTCAAGTAAGTGTATGTAAACTTCTGACCCACCGGAATTGTGATAGTGAATTATAAGTGAAATCTGTCTGTAAACAATTGTTGGAAAAATTACTTGTGTCATGCACAAAGTAGATGTCCTAACTGACTTGCCAAAACTATAGTTTATTAATTAACAAGAAATTTGTGGAGTGGTTGAAAAACTAGTTTTAATGACTCCAACCTAAGTGTATGTAAACTTCCGACTTCAACTGTATGTTGTGCTACTGGAAATAATGACGATGCTAACTGTTAAGCTAACGTTAGCTAGAATGTGAACTGGCAGAGTGGGATAGTGGAGAGTGAATTCAATGATGTATTATTCATCTTGCTAGATAGCTAGCTTAGTAAGGCATTTAGTGTTTTGCGCATTGTGCTGCACTTACAAACCCATTCGATTCATATGAAGTGTTTGTGAATGCATTAGTCAGTTAGTGAGCTTGTGCACATTATCAAGCCGAACAAAAAGACACTTATTCAAGCACAACACTCCTTAGCTAGATGTACAACAAGTAACGCAATGCTTTATTGTCTTAGTTAGAACAATTCTGATGAAAAGGGAGAGGATTACACTTGGTGTAATTTAGGTTCTTTTTATTTTTTGTCACCCGTTGTCTCCCTGCCACATGGAGGTTTGTGCTCTCTGATTGGCTTAAAGTCAAGTTGACGGCCACTGCTGAGAATCGCAGTGTCCGACAGGTTAGTAGAAATGACAGGTTTGTCGGCACCAGTATGCCGCATGTAGCCTACGTCTTTTTCTAGCAAGAGAAGGAACTGTGCTAAGCATAGCAGTGGGAAGTAGGGGTGCTGCAACACCCCCTGATAAATCGCAATTTAAAAAATGATATTGTTTCTGACATCTTAAACAAACTGAAAACATCTCAGAGCAGTTTGTAAGGTAATGGGTTTAGCCTATAACAAGTGAGAAGGGTAGCCAGTTTGTAACCCATTATGAATGGCCAGTCATTGACAAGCCATCTCTACATTTCACACCTCTTTCTCTCTCTCTCTTTGTCCTTTTCTACTCTCCCCCTTCCCCCTAACCCTAGCTCCATTCTGGCTCAACACCAACCCTAGCCATAACCAAACCCTTCTAATGCTTAACCATAATCTTAACCCTAACCGTAACTCCCCAGGACTTCCAGTTGTGGTGTGACCTGAGGGAGTTTGAGAAGAGAATGGGCTGCAGGTACCTGACTCACGAGGGGGACGAGGACCGCTGGAGATGCCACGCCTTGGACAGGGGCCTGGTCTTCCCCTCTCACCTCACCTGGACCCCCGGGCACGATGACAGCCTGTGACCCTAGGCCCAAATGTCAAAGGTGACGGGTTGGACAAGATGGCTCCTGGGCTACTGGTGTGTTTCAGTGGTGATCAGCATAAACAACTGTCTGGATGCTGTTAGTGGAAGGTGGAGTCTGTATTTATAGCAGTCTCGTAGAAAAAGATCACTGGAAGAGATGACGACTCCGGATTCGGACACAGTGACAAATCCTGGACTTTATGGTGCCTTAGTGGTGCCAGTTCTTATAGTGGTTATTGTTTAATAAATCATAATATTAAGACTGTTTTAGGCCCTTTTTATTTAACCTTTATTTAACTAGGCAAGTCAGTTAAGAACAAATTCTTATTTTGAATGACGGCCTAGGAACAACTGCCTTGTTCAGGTGGCGGAACGACAGATTTGTACTTTGTCAGCTGGTGGATTTGAACTTGCAACCTTTCGGTTACTAGCCCAATGCTCTAACCACTAGGCTACCCTGCCCGCCCTCTGTGCCCCAGAGTAGTAGTTTACCAGGATCACAAGGCAGGTTCTCTGTCCTTCTACAAAATTCATCCTTCTATGACCCTCCTCCACAGAGTCCAGACAAATTCACTCAGCCCCTCTATCCTGCGTTTGGGAGGTATTGGTACGATACTGAGATGTGTAAGCCTTGGTAGAGGTGATGGCCTACGTACACTATATATGCAGAAGTATGTGGACACCCCTTCAAATTAGTGGATTAGGCTATTTCAGCCACACCCATTGCTGACGGGTGTATAAAATCGAGCACACAGCCATGCAATCTCCATAGACAAATATTGGCAGTAGAATGGCCTTACTGAAGAGCTCAGTGACTTTCAGCATGGCACTGTCGTAGGGATGCCATCTTTCCAACAAGTCAGGTCATCAAATTTCTGCTCTGCTACAGCTTCCCCAGTCAACGGTAAGTGCTGTTATTGTGAAGAAGAAACATCTAGGAGCAACAACAGCTCAGCCGCGAGGTGGTCGGCCACACAAGCTCACAGAACAGGACCGCCGAATGTTGACGAGCGTAACTGTCCTCAGTTGCAACACTCACTACAGTGTTCCAAACTGCCTCTGGAAGCAACGTCAGCTTCCAGAGGCATGAAATGGGTTTCCATGGCCGAACATACACACACAAGCCTAAGATCACCATGTGCAATGCCAAGCGTCGGCTGGAGTGGTGTTAAGCTCGATGCTATTGGACTCTGGGGCAGTGGAAAGGCGTTCTCTGGAGTGATGAATCACTCTACACCATCTGGCAGTCCGACGTCCAAATCTGGGTTCGCCGGATATTAGGAGAATGCTACCTGTCCAAATGCATAGTGCCAACTGTACAGTTTGGTTTAGGAGGAATAATGTTCTGGGGCTGTTTTTCATGGTTCAGGCTAGGCAGCATACAATGACATTCTAGATGATTCTGCCCTTCCAACTTTGTGGCAACACTTTGGGGAAGGCCCTTTCCTGTTTTAGCATGACAATGCCCCCGTGCGCAAAGCGTGGTCCATACAAAAATGGTTTGTCGAGATCGGTGTGGAAGACTGGCCTGCACAGAGCCCTGACCTCAACCGTATCGAACAACTTTGGGGTGAATTGGAACGCCGACTGCAAGTCGGGCCTAATCGCCCAACATCACTGCCTGACCTCACTAATGCTCTTGTGGCTTGATGGAAGCAAGTCCCTGCAGCAATCTTCCAACATTTAGTGTAAAGCCTTCCCAGAAGAGTGGAGTCTGTTATAGCAGCAAAGGGGGGACCAACTCCATATTAATGCCCATGGTTTTGGAATGAGAGGTTCAACGGGCAGGTGTCCACATGCTTTTGGTCATATAGTGTGTGATGCTTTAACATTTTCCTGTGCGTTTGTTTTTCACAATGATTGGATCAAAAAACTGTCCACTCGATGGCGCTGTTTGCCAAACAATAAACAGCATTGCTAATCTACTCAGTAACTTGCTTCATTTTCCTATAAAATCTTTAGATAATGATGTATAGTGTTTAAGATCCACTATCTAGAGTGTAGAATAGATTAAAGTAATGCTACTGTTTAGGGGGTTTATAAAGGTTTTAAAATAGTTTAAATCTGTTCTCTCTCTCTCCCTCCTTCCCTATAACCCACCCCTTAGGCAGATCCCTCCCATAGTCCTCTCTGTGTCTGTCTCTTTGTCTCTCTCTCTCTCCCCCTCCAACTTATATCCCTTCCTCCTTCCCCTCTAACTCCACCCCTCCCACACTCTCGTCTGAGGAAATGAAACTGATCGGAGTCTATGGCCTTTTCTCATTTGTGCATAGAAATAGTACACACAGAACAGATCTACGGCTTCTTGGACTTGCTTTCAATGAGCATGACAGATCTATAACACATTTCTTTGTGAATTTCGTTGGGTTGGAGGAAGAGAGAGAAAAAGAGGGACAAATAAAGTAACAGGGTTGACCGTAACAGGGTTGACCGTAACAGGGTTGACCGTAACAGGGTTGACCGTAACAGGGTTGACCGTAACAGGGTTGACCGTAACAGGGTTGACCGTAACAGGGTTGACCATAACAGGGTTGACCATAACAGGGTTGACCATAACAGGGTTGACGACATCTTAAATCAGCCATGAATCCCCTTGTGACAGGGGGGATGGAATATTGTTGTGTGCAACAAGGAAGGGCAATTGAATATAAGCTTCACAAAAAAAGATATAAACAATTAAAATATTTCTAGCCTGTCTATCTATGGGTAACAGGGTTGACATGTTCTACTCGAAGTGCTCAGTTTTCCACCACTAAACACCAGGAAATGCCTCACTTGCTTTTACACTGTGATTTGACTATTCAATATCTATTTAAAATATATAAATATTTTTTTAAGGGAATAGTTTCACCATTTTAAAATGAGTTTAGTTCACATAACAGGGTTGACCTTAAAATCAGGGACAGGTTTCACTAATAACATGAAATGCATAATTATCTTCATAAATGACTTTGTCAAAGCAACAAAAGAACTTTACAATGATGGTGAAAATTATGGGGTTAAGTAGGTTAAAATCTTCCTGGAAGTCACAGAGGATGCACAGAGGGACATGCAAATATGCAGAATTTTGGCACTTTAGCATGTCTTTATTCATATTAAAGGGTACTCCATTTAATATAACATGCTTTTAAAATTCAATATTTGTGTGAAATTTCTACTTCTAATATCGAAAGGCACTCATTTTGTGGAACGACCCAGTTACTGCATCGAGGGCTGCTGGGATCAGGAAGAACAGAAGGCCGTCGACAGCAACCCTCAGTGTAGTCAGACATTCACTCCGAGGCCTGCTCTGAGGAAAAATAACATGTTGGCTGAGGTGGTGCAGAAACTGAAGAAGACAGGACTCCAGGCTGCTCGTGTCATGCTGGACCTGGAGATGTAACCTGTGATTTCTGCACTGGGACTAGAAAGCAGAAAGCTCTCATGTCCTGTCTGGTGTCTGTCTGCGAGACTTGCCTCCAACCTCACTATGAAGTTCCTGGATTTAAGAGAGCATGAGCTGGTCAAAGCCTCCACATATCTGCAGGAGCAGATCTGCTCTAGTCATGATAAACCGCTGGAGGTTTACATGCATACTGAGGAACAATGTATCTTTTATTTGTGTTATTTTATTTGAACGGGGATTTCCAGTGCCTTTTTGCAAGTCCTGCATCTGACAATTGCACAGCAATGCTATGGATGAACATAAAGGCCGTGATGCAGTGTCAGCTGCAGCATAGAGGACTGAGGTAAAACAAGTCAAACTAAAAGTTAAAGACAAGCTTCGGGAACTTTGGCGGCGACTAAGTATTTTTTTTAAACCTCCCGCTTTGGGTGGGATGTTTCAATGTGCATAATCTATGAGCATAATTACTGTTTTACCTCAATTAGCCACAGAAATCCGGTACCGGTACCGAGTCAATGTGCGGGGGTACAGGTTAGTCAAGCTAATTTGTACATAGGTAGGGGTAAAATGACTATGCATTGATAATAAACAGCGAGAAGCAGCAGTGTAAAAACAGGGGGGGTCAATGTAAATAGTCCAGGTGGCCATTTGATTAATTGTCCAGCAGTCTTATGGCTTGGGGGTAGAAGCTTTTGAGGAGCCTTTGGACCTAGACTTGGCGCTCCGGTACCGCTTGCCGTGCGGTAGCAGAGAGAACAGTCCATGACTTCGGTGACTGGACTCTTTGACAATTTTGGGGGGGCTTTCCTCTGCCTAGTATATACAGTGGGGCAAAAAAGTATTTAGTCAGCCACCAATTGTGAATGTTCTCCCACTTAAAAAGATGAGAGAGGCCTGTAATTTTCATCATAGGTACACTTCAACTATGACAGACAAAATTAGAAAAAAAATCCAGAAAATCACATTGTAGGATTTTTTATGAATTTATTTACAAATTATGGTGGAAAATAAGTATTTGGTCACCTACAAACAAGCAAGATTTCTGGCTCTCACAGACCTGTAACTTCTTCTTTAAGAGGCTCCTCTGTCCTCCACTCATTACCTGTATTAATGGCACCTGTTTGAACTTGTTATCAGTATAAAAGACACCTGTCCACAACCTCAAACCGTCACACTCCAAACTCCACTATGGCCAAGACCAAAGAGCTGTCAAAGGACACCAGAAACAAAATTGTAGACCTGCACCAGGCTGGGAAGACTGAATCTGCAATAGGTAAGCAGCTTGGTTTGAAGAAATCAACTGTGGGAGCAATTATTAGGAAATGGAAGACACAATACCACTGATAATCTCCCTCGATCTGGGGCTCCACGTAAGATCTCACCCCGTGTGGTCAAAATGATCACATGAACGGTGAGCAAAAATCCCAGAACCACACGGGGGGACCTAGTGAATGACCTGCAGAGAGCTGGGACCAAAGTAACAAAGCCTACCATCAGTAACACACTACGCCGCCAGGGACTCAAATCCTGCAGTGCCAGACGTGTCCCCCTGCTTAAGCCAGTACATGTCCAGGCCCGTCTGAAGTTTTCTAGAGAGCATTTGGATGATCCAGAAGAAGATTGGGAGAATGTCATATGGTCAGATGAAACCAAAATAGAACTTTTTGGTAAAAACTCAAATCGTCGTGTTTGGAGGACAAAGAATGCTGAGTTGCATCCAAAGAACACCATACCTACTGTGAAGCATGGGGTTGGAATCATCATGCTTTGGGGCTGTTTTTCTGCAAAGGGACCAGGATGACTGATCCGTGTAAAGGAAAGAATGAATGGGGCTATGTATCATGAGATTTTGAGTGAAAACCTCCTTCCAACAGCAAGGGCATTAAATGAAATGTGGCTGGATCTTTCAGCATGACAATGATCCCAAACACATCGCCCGGGCAACGAAGGAGTGGCTTCGTAAGAAGCATTTCAAGGTCCCGGAGTGGCCTAGCCAGTCTCCAGATCTCAACCTATAGAAAATCTTTGGAGGGAGTTGAAAGTCCGTGTTGCCCAGCAACAGCCCCTTAACATCACTGCTCTAGAGGAGATATGCATGGAGGAATGGGCCAGCAAGAATGGGCCAAAATACCAGCAACAGTGTGTGATAGTTGAAGTGTACCTATGATGAAAATTACAGGCCTCTCATCAATAGAACAGTAGGCGATGTAGATTCTAGATTAGGATACTATATCAAGTTCTGGAGTTTAGAGTACTCTAGTGATAGCTATTGGTGTAGTTATCATTCCAGACACACAAATTGTGAAGTTGAAGTATCAGGCCCTCAGTCTTCCAGAGTAAGAGTGTGCCTGGATCACAAGGCAGGTAATCTGTACTTCTACAGTGCCTTTTTAAATACAATGACCCTCCTCTACCGTGTACAGACCACATTCACTCAGTCCCTCTATTCTGGGTTTACACTTCTTGGTACTGCTGACTGAGCTGTGTAAACTGTGGTAGAAGTCCATACTAGAGTAATGCGAGAACACTGCAAAACGTTAGGCACAAATACTCTAACCAGATAACTCATATCCTAGAATTACACTATCAGGGAGAACCTCCAACTCGAAGCACAACACCACGGGCCAGGCTCTCCTCCCTCCACCTGCCTCGATTTATGTTTAGTTGTCTGGCTCCACACATGCCAGGAACCTTCTTACAGGGTGACTGCACTTCCTGATTTGGATTCATTTTTACATCTATGCTCATAAACAAATCCTACCAGCCATGACTGAGGGCAAATGAGAGTTATCATGTGGGTGTTTCTTGGGTGTGTCTTTGCCATTCAGTCACAACAGTAGTGAGTACAGCGAGGTTAGCTAAGTTAACTTTGCTATGGAGAACAAAGTTTTGAAGTTGAGGACTTCTCCCCTCCTGACTGACTCACCATCTCAAGATGGTCAGCTAATTCAGTTCTATGTGTAGGCTAAAGGCTGTTCTGACCTTGTGTTTAGCCAAGCTGACAGCAGCTAGCTAGCATAGCTTGGTGATAGCTGCAGCTGGCTATTCTATCTACCTGGTATGTCTCTGTCAACACAGTCATGGCAAGATAGCAAGAGCTAGTGTCTGGAATGTGTTTCATAAGACACTCCTTCTACAACACCTTGCTACGAAAGAAGCTTGCAATTTAGTTTCAACGGTTCATCACATCAGGGAAATTCATGTTGCTGTGGAAACGATATCAACTACTGCGAGTTGAATGCTCAGCTGAATGCTTAGTCAGCTTAGCTGTTCTACAACACAATATTCTATAACTGGCTAGTTGTCTCTCGTCTTCTCTCTCCTTATGTCCCCTGTTAGATATTTCCCGGGAGACAAATCCCAGAACTAATATCCCTACAGGTGTAGGCTACATGAGAACACTGCACAAACGTCGCCCAGCTTTAGTGCAGATACAATGCGTTCGGAAAGTATTCAGACCCCTTGACTTTTTCCACATTTTGTCACAGCCTGATTTTAAAATGGATGAAACAAAAAATGTTCCTCTTCAATCTATACACAATACCCCATAATGACAAAGTGACAAAATATCTGGTTTACATAGGTATTCAGACCCTTTGCTATGAGACTTGAAATTGAGCTCAGGTGCATCCTGTATCCATTTATTTTATTTTTTATTTCACCTTTATTTAACCAGGTAGGCTAGTTGAGAACAAGTTCTCATTTGCAACTGCGACCTGGCCAAGATAAAGCATAGCAGTGTGAGCAGACAACAAAGAGTTACACATGGAGTAAACAATTAACAAGTCAATAACACAGTAGAAACCAAAGGGGGAGTCTATATACAATGTGTGCAAAAGGCATGAGGAGGTAGACAAATAATTACAATTTTGCAGATTAACACTGGAGTGATGAATGATCAGATGGTCATGTACAGGTAGAGATATTGGTGTGCAACAGAGCAGAAAAGTAAATAAATAAAAACAGTATGGGGATGAGGTAGGTGAGAAAGGGTGGGCTATTTACCAATAGACTATGTACAGCTGCAGTGATCGGTTAGCCGCTCAGATAGCTGATGTTTGAAGTTGGTGAGGGAGATAAAAGTCTCCAACTTCAGCGATTTTTGCAATTCGTTCCAGTCACAGGCAGCAGAGTACTGGAACGAAAGGCGGCCAAATGAGGTGTTGGCTTTAGGGATGATCAGTGAGATACACCTGCTGGAGCGCGTGCTACGGATGGGTGTTGCCATCGTGACCAGTGAGCTGAGATAAGGCGGAGCTTTACCTAGCATGGACTTGTAGATGACCTGGAGCCAGTGGGTCTGGCGACGAATATGTAGCGAGGGCCAGCCGACTAGAGCATACAAGTCGCAGTGGTGGGTGGTATAAGGTGCTTTAGTGACGAAACGGATGGCACTGTGATAGACTGCATCCAGTTTGCTGAGTAGAGTGTTGGAAGCCATTTTGTAGATGACATCGCCGAAGTCGAGGATCGGTAGGATAGTCAGTTTTACTAGGGTAAGCTTGGCGGCGTGAGTGAAGGAGGCTTTGTTGCGGAATAGAAAGCCGACTCTTGATTTGATTTTCGATTGGAGATGTTTGATATGAGTCTGGAAGGAGAGTTTGCAGTCTAGCCAGACACCTAGTTACTTATAGACGTCCACATATTCTAGGTCGGAACCATCCAGGGTGGTGATGCTAGTCGGGCATGCGGGTGCAGGCAGCGACCGGTTGAAAAGCATGCATTTGGTTTTACTAGCGTTTAAGAGCAGTTGGAGGCCACGGAAGGAGTGTTGTATGGCATTGAAGCTTGTTTGGAGGTTAGATAGCACAGTGTCCAAAGACAGGCCGAAGGTATATAGAATGGTGTCGTCTGCGTAGAGGTGGATCAGGGAATCGCCCGCAGCAAGAGCAACATCATTGATATACACAGAGAAAAGAGTCGGCCCGAGAATTGAACCCTGTGGCACCCCCATAGAGACTGCCAGAGGACCAGACAGCATGCCCTCCGATTTGACGCACTGAACTCTGTCTGCAAAGTAATTGGTGAACCAGGCAAGGCAGTCATCCGAAAAACCGAGGCTCCTGAGTCTGCCGATAAGAATATGGTGATTGACAGAGTCGAAAGCCTTGGCAAGGTCGATGAAGACGGCTGCACAGTACTGTCTTTTATCGATGGCGGTTATGATATCGTTGAGTACCTTGAGTGTGGCTGAGGTGCACCCGTGACCGGCTCGGAAACCAGATTGCACAGCGGAGAAGGTGCGGTGGGATTCGAGATGGTCAGTGACCTGTTTGTTGACTTTGCTTTCGAAGACCTTAGATAGGCAGGGCAGGATGGATATAGGTCTGTAACAGTTTGGGTCCAGGGTGTCTCCCCCTTTGAAGAGGGGGATGACTGCGGCAGCTTTCCAATCCTTGGGGATCTCAGACGATATGAAAGAGAGGTTGAACAGGCTGGTAATAGGGGTTGCGACAATGGTGGCAGATAGTTTCAGAAATAGAGGGTCCAGATTGTCAAGCCCAGCTGATTTGTACGGGTCCAGGTTTTGCAGCTCTTTCAGAACATCTGCTATCTGGATTTGGTTAAAGGAGAACCTGGAGAGGCTTGGGCGAGGAGCTGCGGGGCTGCATTGATCATCCTTGAGAGGTTTATAAAACTAGATTGGAGTCCACCTGTGGTAAATTCAATTGATTGGACATGATTTGGCAAGGCACACACCTGTCTATATAAGGTCCCACCATTGGCAGTGCATGTCAGAGCAAAAACCAAGACATGAAGTTGAAGGAATTGTCAAACATCTCTGGAGATACCTGATAGTAGCTGTGCTGTGACGCTCCCCATCCAAACTGACAGAGCTTGAAAGGATCTTCTGAGAAGAATGGGAGAAACTCCCCAAATACAGGCTAAGCTTATAGCATCATACACAAGAAGACTCGAGGCTGTAATCGCTGACGAAGGTGCTTCAACAAAGTACAGAATAAAAGGTCTGAATACTCATGTAAATGTGATATCAGTTTTTTTTATAATACATTTCTCTAAATAGCAGAGGGAACACCCCCCTATCCACATTGATGGAACAGTAGTGGAGAGGGTAGTAAGTTCCTCGGGTACACATCACAGACAAACTGAATTGGTCCACCCACACAGACAGCATCGTGAAGAAGGCGCAGCAGCGCCTCTTCAACCTCAGGAGGCTGAAGAAATTCGGCTTGTCACCAAAAGCACTCACAAACTTCTACAGATGCACAATCGAGAGCATCCTGTCGGGCTGTATCACCGCCTGGTACGGCAACTGCTCCGCCCACAACCGTAAGGCTCTCCAGAGGGTAGTGAGGTCTGCACAACGCATCACCGGGGGCAAACTACCTGCCCTCCAGGACACCTACACCACCCGATGTCACAGGAAGGCCATAAAGATCATCAAGGACAACAACCACCCGAGCCACTGCCTGTTCACCCCGCTATCATCCAGAAGGCGAGGTCAATACAGGTGCATCAAAGCTGGGACCGAGAGACTGAAAAACTGCTTCTATCTCAAGGCCATCAGACTGTTAAACAGCCACCACTAACATTGAGTGGCTGCTGCCAACACACTGACTCAACTCCAGCCACTTTAATAATGGGAATTGATGGGAAATGATGTAAAATATATCACTTAAACAATGCTACCTAATATGTTTACATACCCTACATTATTCATCTCATATGTATATACTGTACTCTATCATCTACTGCATCTTTATGTAATACATGTATCACTAGCCACTTTGTTTACATACTCATCTCACATGTATATACTGCACTCAATACCATCTACTGTATCTTGCCTATGCCGCTCTGTACCATCACTCATTCATATATCTTTATGTACATATTCTTTATCCCCTTACACTTGTGTCTATAAGGTAGTAGTTTTGGAATTGTTAGCTAGATTACTAGAAGCACAAGCATTTCTCTACACTCGCATTAACATCTGCTAACCATGTGTATGTGGCAAATAAAATTGGATTTGATTTGATTTAAAAACCTGTTTTTGCTCTGTCATTATGGGTATTGTGTGTATATTGATGAGGGGGAAAACTTTATAGTACATTTTAGAATGAGGCTGTAACGTAACAAAATGTGGAAAAAGTCAGAAGTTTACATCCACCTTAGCCAAATACATTTAAACTCAGTTTTTCACAATTCTTGACGTTTAATCCTAGTAAAAATTCCCTGTCTTATGTCAGTTAGGTTCACCACCTTATTTTAAGATTGTGAAATGTCAGAATAATAGTGGAGAGATTGATTGTCGTTCAGCTTTTATTTATTTCATCACATTCCCAGTGGGTCAGAAGTATACATACACTCAATTAGTATTTGGTAGCATTGCCTTTACATTGTTTAACTTGGGTCAAATGTTTCAGGTAGCCTTCCACAAGCTTCCCACAATAGATTGGGTGAATTTTAGCCTATTCCTCCTGACAGAGCTGGTATAACTGAGTCAGGTAGGCCTCCATGCTCGCACTCGCTTTTTCAGTTCTGCCCACAAATTTTATATAGGATTGAGGTCAATGCTTTGTGATGGCCACTCCAATACCTTGACTTTGTTGTCCTTAAGCCATTTTGCCACAACTTTGGAAGTATGCTTGGGGTCATTGTCCATTTTGAAAGCAACCAAGCTTTAAGTTCCTGACTGATGTCTCGAGATGTTGCTTCAATATATCCATGTAATTTTCCCGATCATGAGGTCATCTATTTTGTGAATTTAACCAGTTCCTCCTGCAGCAAAGAAACCCCACAACTGCCACCCCCATGCTTCCTGGTTGGGATGATGTTCTTCGGCTTACAAGCCTCCCCCTTTTTCCTCCAAACATAAAGATGGTCATTATGGCCAAACAGTTCTATTTTTGTTTCATCAGACCAGAGGAAATTTCTCCAAAAGGTACAATCTTTGTCCCCATGTGTAGTGGCAAACTGTAGTCTGGCTTTTTTATGGCGGTTTTGGAGCAGTGGCTTCTTCCTTGCTGAGTGGCCTTGCAGGTTATGTCGATATAGGACTCGTTTTACTGTGGATATAGATACTTATGTACCTGTTTCCTCCAGCATCTTCGCAATGTCCTTTGCTGCTGTTCTGGGATTGATTTGCACTTTTCGCACCAAAGTATGTTCATCTCTAGGAGACAGAACGCCTCTCCTACCTGAGCGGTATTACGGCTGTGTGGTCCCATGGTGTTTTATACTTGCATACTATTGATTGTACAGATGGACGTGGTACCTTCAGGCGTTTGGAAATTGCTCCCACGGATGAACCAGACTTGTGGAGGTCTACAAAAAAAATTCTGAGGTCTTGGCTGATTTCCTTTGATTTTCCCATGATGTCAAGCAAAGAGGTGCCGAGTTTGAAGGTAGGCCTTGAAATACATCCACAGGTACACCTCCAATTGACTCAACTGATGTCAATTAGCCTATCAGAAGCTTCTAAAGCCATGACATAATTTTCTGGAATTTTCCAAGCTGTTTAAAGGCACAGTCAACTTAGTGTATGTTAACTTCTGACCCGCTGGAATTGTGATACAGTGAATTATAAGTGAAATAATCTGTGTGTTTGTTTTATGCACAAAGTAGATGTCCTAACTGACTTGCCAAAACTATAGTTTGTTAACAAGAAATGTGTGGAGTGGTTGAAAAACTAGTTTTAATGACTCCAACCTAAGTATGTAAACTTCTGACTTCAACTGTATATTTGTCTATTTGCCCAAATCTAAGGATTTGGCTAATCACACACTGACATGCACAGCTCTCTGGGTGAGGTTCTGTCTTCAAGTGTCCATTGGGTGATAAAGTCCCATCTATGTAATGTGGTGCAGGTTATGAACAGGTACAGTCCGGTGGCAGAAGGGTGGAGTGCATGTGTGAGATGCAGGAGGATGGCACTCTTGTCATAACCCTCTGTAGGCCTCAATTATAAACATAGCTCGAGAAATAACGTCATCTCGTTTGGAAGCTAATTCTATGCTTTACAGATTGACCGGCTCCAGATTGGATTCAGACCAGTTACGCCTTTACAAATCAAATCAAATCAAATCAAATTTATTTATATAGCCCTTCGTACATCAGCTGATATCTCAAAGTGCTGTACAGAAACCCAGCCTAAAACCCCAAACAGCAAGCAATGCAGGTGGAGAAGCACGGTGGCTAGGAAAAACTCCCTAGAAAGGCCAATACCTAGGAAGAAACTATGCAAGCAACTGTGTGACCATGTTTTGCTATGGCCCTGAGTTGGTTTGGGTTTGTTGTACACTTTTGTAGTCAGACATGCCACGTTTACACACCCTACATTACTCATCTCGTATGTATGTATATACTGTACTCGATAACATCTACTGCATCTTGCCTATGCCGTTCTGTACCATCACTCATTCATATACTTTTATGTCCATATTCTTTATCCCTTTACACTTGTGTGTATATGAGGTAGTTGTGGAATTGTTAGGTTAGATTACTCGTTGGTTATTACCGCATTGTCGGAACTAGAAGCACAAGCATTTCACTACACTCGCATTAACATCTGCTAACCATGTGTATGTGACAAATAACATTTGATTTGAGGTAGTACCACCATAGCTGCGTACAATATTTTTTTGTGCCCTAGACATGGGTTCCACCTCGGAGGCTACTGTGGCTTTCATCTAAATTACTCGTGGAATGGAAATATGATGACATTGCTAAAGTAGGCTAATTAATCGTTCTAATTTACTTTAGAAAGATGGCAATGTTGCCATTACTGTTACTAGCAAAAGTTGTACAAAATAGCTAGCAATGCCAATGTTAATTAGCTAAAATACTGTCCCCTCAATCTTACTTAGCTGGCTAAATGTATACTGCATCTAAAGTCAATCTGGTGACATCACAATCATGACCATGTTTTCCTTATCTACCTTTTTAAATGTTATGTTTCCATGCCGAATCCGAGTTTTGTTGGAGGCTAACATTAGCCAGCTAGCTATCTAGGTAAGGTAGCTAACGTCAGCTATTCTAGCGATGATAATGATTATCAAAATATAGATAACCAGATACACATCCATATCGTCTAGCTACCGGTATACTCACCACCATTGGGCAACCAACCACCTATTCCACATTTTAGGAGACTTCGGCAGAACATGCAAAGCATAGTACGCTGTGCATCCTGCTGGAAGCATGCATTGTCGAACCGGAGCCGGAGGCATGATCAATCCGTATAGGGCTTTTCAGTCTCAAACGGCCGTTATCCTTTGAACGTGTTGGGTGCGATAAAACAACTTCGCTTGATTCTATGAAGGGAAGCGCTGGGCGATTTGCACTTCGAGCTTGGCAAAAGGGGGCATGAATTGTTGACATTGTAATCCAAACCTTCAATTACTCTGTTTTTAGATGAGACTGACTTTATGAACAAAATGATCCTATTTACCATTTTGACACTAGAATAAATGTTTGGTTTCGATGCCGTTGGTTTTTAGGGGCAGTCACTCTTTAAGTTGCACAACCACTACACGCTTATCACCCCCGTTCCCCCATTCAAACTGTTAGATTCTTGGAACATTGTTATACGCAGAAGCATAAAGGAGTGAAAGAGACTAGTGTTTACAACAGAAGTAAATTGTAGGCGACAGGTGGCTTTGGAATAGTTTTTATTTATTACATTTTTTATTTATTTAACTAGGCATGTCAGTTAAGAACACATTTTTATTTTCAATGACGGCCTAGGAACAGTGGGTTAACTGCCTTGTTCAGGGGCAGAACAACAGATTTTTACCTTGTCAGCTTGGGGAGACGATCTTGCAACCTTTCGGTTACAAGTCCAATGCTCTAACCACTAGGCTACCTGCCGCCCCGTGTTGAGTGCACGGGAGGAAGTCACAGGATTGCTATTGGGGAAGCGGATGGACATCTGTGAATTAGGCGAAGGAGGGGTAGAGGGAGGGAGAAATGGAGAAAATATGGTTTATTACACTCTCCCTGTCGAACGATAAGATGTAACGATTGGAGAGAAGTGCCTAAAGTGGAGTATATATACTTCTGGTGGTGTCTGAATCCAGCTGTATCGACCCTTTGGGAAGAATTAAACTTGGTTAAACTTCTCTAGTGTCCGTGGGTTATTTACTCTGAAAATTAGAAACCAAGCACAAAGCTCAATTCCTCTAGGAGACAGATGTACACTCTATCCTAATAAATCCACTTCTCGCAACCTTGACTGGCTGTACCTCTCCTAGATTACTTTACACCCACCCTGATTCCTCAAACCAATCAAATTTTTCCTCCTCCTTGTCATAGCTCGACCTAACGCCTTGTTACTAAATTTGACTGTTGCTGTCAAATAAGCTTATTGTAGTACTTTAGATACGAAAATATGGTGTATAAAGAGAAAGATGTCAAAATGGCTTCGTTGCCCCATACACCAGACTCAATCTTTTCAGTTCAATTAAGTAGCTAACCTCTCAGCGGGGCTCACTTGAAGTGTCAGGTTTTGGACCCTAGATTTGCATAGGGAGTGAGGTGTCACATTTTCTGGCCTATCCAGACAAACAAGCTATTTCCTGAGTCTGTGAAACTCTAATTCTAAATTCTGCCCTTATGATTCAATCTTTGGAGAATTAGATGAGGTGTTTTAAAAGAGTTTAAATCTCTTGTTGTGCCTTACTTACTCTCTCAATTGATTTTTATCAATTGTTATTGATTATACGTACAAACTCCATGTGATTGGCTCATACATTTATTTACTTCTAGAATGTTTAACTCATTTTCTCTCTCTCGCTGGCTCTCTCGCCGCTCTCACTCGCTCTCTCGCGCTCTCGATTCGATGATAGATTGTGAAACATGTGGGCATGCCATGTGACTAATTCACCTGTTTTTACTGTGTGTGTGTGTCAATGTGTGCAAGTGTGTGTCTCATCTCTTTATACGGCGAGGAGGTGTCATTACATTATACAAAGATACACCCCCTTCCTTTAACTCTGCTATAGCATGCTACAGCCAGCATGACAGCTCAGGGAAAACACATAGTTTGAGAGCGAGAGAGAGAGAGAGAGAGAGAGAGAAAGTAAGGGGTAAGGAGGTGAGAACACGTGGAGAGAAAGAGGAGTATCGAGAAAAGTAGGAAGAAGATAAACATCAAGACTGTAAGAAATGAAATAAAGGAAGTCTCATCAATCCATGCCTCTAGTCCATCTCTTTCTCTTCCCCAGGATTAGGACTATTTGGTGAGTATGTTTTCCCTCTCTTTCTTCCCCCACCACACTCCTGACTCTGGTCCTGTCAGTCAATGGGAATAGTCAGTGAAGTAAAGTTAACACTAATGAGCTATTACCGTAGCCTCAGATAACAAAAGAGATAGTTATACACATCAGAAATAGGAATGCAAATACATTGGTAGTCCCGGGGCCTTATATGTCCTATCAAGTAGTTCTGAATAGGAGTTGACATTTAGGATACGTTTGACCTTTTTACACTGAGTGTACAAAACAGTAAGAAAACCTGCTCTTTGCATGACAGACTAACCAGGTGAATCCAGGTGAAAGCTATGATACCTTATTGATGTCACTTGTTAATTCCACTTCAATCATTGTAGATGAAGGGGAGGAAATCGCTTAGAGAATAATTTTTAAGCCTTGAGACAATTGAGACATGAATTGTGTATGTTTGCCATTGAGGGTGAATAGGCAAGACAAAGGACTTACAACATGGGCCAGCATCCCTGTGGAACGAGTCCATGCCCCGATGAATTGAGGCTGTTCTGAGGGCAAAAGGGGGTGCAACTCAATATTAGGAAGGTATTCCTAATGTTTTGTACACTCGGTGTAAGTAAATCTTAGTTCAAATGTTCTTGTCCTATCAAAGTAATAACTTAATTAATAAGCTGCACACAGCAAGTCAATACATGTCGAACATATTTACACTATTACCCAGTAAAAGAACACACCTTATAATCTAACACACACACACACACACACACCAAGCAAACCTCCTTGAACTTTCACAGTACTTTTTCTGGTAATTCTGCTTCATTACCTAAATGTTTGCTATAATAAAAGCAAATTAATAGTTGATAAAAAAGAAAGTTAGACAAATTTAGTAAGAGTTCTCAATATGCGTCTATGGGCATACTACCTCTGTGTTCCCTATTCTAAAGTAAGACCATATTTTTACTTGCAGAATTTTTTTCTCCCAGAAATGACCTCATTGGACAGAAAGGGGCACACCTTCCCTCATAAATGCCATTCAGCCATGATGTGAACAACTAAACTTCCATTTATAATGACATATATGAATGTTGACTCTAAAATATCAGATTATAAATCCCAGAAGGGCAATCCTCCCCACACTCTTGAGCGAAAGCATAAAATCTCTGCCTGATTTGTGTAGTTTGACGACATAAGTGGATTAATATCTGTCATATAGTCACCATTCAAGTCTGATGTAAACAATTCATGTAAACAATTCGTTTCGGGCAAACATGACATGGTTTTGCTCAATTCACATTATACCGTTATATGCCATACAGCCGACATTCATATATAGAAGTATAAATCAAGTCTTTGTTGCTAATTGTTTAGGTCAAATTTGGACCTGAATGCTGTATGGCATATGGTTGGGGGTGTTCCCCTTTCTGTTCAATTAGGTCATTTTTGAAGAAGAAAAATCAGCAATTCTTCTGCAAATAAAATTATGGTCACACTTTAGAATAGGGAACACATATTGACGTAGTATGCCCTTATTAGTCCCACATTGAGAACGCTTACTAAGAGTCTTTCTTTATTTCTTTTATTTCACATTTAACCAGGTAGGCAAGTTGAGAACAAGTTCTCATTTACAATTGCGACCTGGCCAATATAAAGCAAAGCAGTTCGACACATACAACGACACAGAGTTACACATGGAGTAAAACAAACATACAGTCAATAATACAGTATAAACAAGTCTATATACGATGTGAGCAAATGAGGTGAGATAAGGGAGGTAAAGGCAAAAAAAAGGCCATGGTGGCAAAGTAAATACAATATAGCAAGTAAAACACTGGAATGGTAGATTTGCAATGGAAGAATGTGCAAAGTAGAAATAAAAATAATGGGGTGCAAAGGAGCAAAATAAATAAATAAATTAAATACAGTAGGGAAAGAGGTAGTTGTTTGGGCTAAATTATAGGTGGGCTATGTACAGGTGCAGTAATCTGTGAGCTGTTTCCAGTTTCAGAGATTTTTGTAGTTTGTTCCAGTCATTGGCAGCAGAGAACTGGAAGGAGAGGCGGCCAAAGAAAGAATTGGTTTTGGGGGTGACTAGAGAGATATACCTGCTGGAGCGTGTGCTACAGGTGGGAGATGCTATGGTGACCAGCGAGCTGAGATAAGGGGGGACTTTACCTAGCAGCGTCTTGTAGATGACATGGAGCCAGTGGGTTTGGCGACGAGTATGAAGCGAGGGCCAGCCAACGAGAGCGTACAGGTCGCAATGGTGGGTAGTATATGGGGCTTTGGTGACAAAACGGATTGCACTGTGATAGACTGCATCCAATTTGTTGAGTAGGGTATTGGAGGCTATTTTGTAAATGACATCGCCAAAGTCGAGGATTGGTAGGATGGTCAGTTTTACAAGGGTATGTTTGGCAGCATGAGTGAAGGATGCTTTGTTGCGAAATAGGAAGCCAAATCTAGATTTAACTTTGATTTGTCTAACTTGCTTTTTATCAACTATTAATACATCGTTATTATAGTTAATAATTTGGTTAAGGATTGTCCAGTGTTCCATGACTTATGTTTGAATTAGAAAACACTTAATTAACGCCTAATATATGGCTAATAAAACATAAAGGCCTTATAAACTACTTATCTACCTATTTATACACTTCAAATTAGTGGTTAATGTGTGTATCTTAAATTAAAGTGTTACCCACGGTTCTATGCAACCCCTTGGAGTTGTTGTGTTCGTTTCGACTCATCTTAGATGTCCTACGGGAGCCACCGTACCTGGGATAAACAGTGTTTTTATGCTAGCTCAAGAATTGAGGATGTTAGAGTTGTAGCTTATAAACCTGAGGCTGATAGGAAAGAAAAAAGTATTGTTATTTTAACACAACACTGATCTTATATTAGAACTACATTCTCAGACTATAGTCTTCTCTGGACCAAACACTAAGATATAAGATTCATCCAACATGGTACCTTATTCCCATAGCACCTTATCCAAAGTTGTGCACTACATAGGGAATAGGGTGCCATTTCGAAAGCAGGCATACTGATTTGAAACAGGCCTCGGAGGGAGGTAGAATGATTTCTCAAACAAACACTGTAGCTACAAAATATTGTTTGCGTCACCACTCAAGTCTGGTCTAGCTGGTTAGGAATCAGTGTAGTGGAGAAGCCTGTCACAATTCCTCAACATTCCTACACATGTAGAAACTCCTCCCATTGTTTCAGCAAAAGCCTCTGACAAATAAGGACACATACTTTTGGAAGTAAGAATACATACCTTTCGGGGGATTTTTGTCTGATGCTTTGAAATGCAATAAGGTGCATAAAAGACATAGGCATCAAAATAAAAGTTATTACTTCAAGAATTTGAAGGTAATGTAGAGTAGTAATGCATGTGTACGCACGCATGGACACGCACAGGCTCATGCACGCAAGCACACGTACACACACACACTGTAATGGAGAACTGTACATTTTATGGTCATTTAGGGTATTATCAACTGTAAAATACTAAAAAGTTTTACTGCAGCATACTATCAATAATGATGCATTGTGGGAAAATGTGGGTTTGGCAAACAATTGCTGTATGTTGAATGGTACTATAATACACCCCACAGAATAAGGTATTGTACTGTATCTTTGGAGCACCAAATACCTTTTGACCACTAGTGGGTGCATAGTATTATTGTTTCTGGTGCATGAATATATTTCGAGGCATGCCTTGTAAGAGGCTATATTTGTTGCACCCACTAGTGAGAATGCTGTACCACTCCAATGTGGTTACAGTTCCCCATGACTTTGTATAGGGGACAGATTTGAGTGGCATGAAGACTTAAGCCCTATTCACACTGGACTAGTATTACTAGGGAATGTTGGTTATTTAATTAATACCCCAGAATGTCCATTATGCCCACACTGGCACTGCAGATGGATATTACCACTAGCACAGGACTATTAAAGGCCCAGTGCACTACTTTTGTGAGACATTTATTTTTTTACAATATTTAAAAAATATATATATTTTTTAATTCAGGTTTTTCAGGGGGTGCTGCAGCACCCTCAGAACCCCTACTTCCTACGGCTGTCTCCTCCCATATAAAAATGACTGCCATGGGACTAAAATGACAGATGTGGTGCTTCGGTAAAACTAATCCCATCCGAATAGGGCTTTAAACCTTAAATGGTTGAGCATTGGGCCTCCCGAGTGGCTCAGTGGTCTAAGGCACTGCATCGCTGTGGTCTAACATACGGCATCGCTGTGCCTCAAAAGATTATGGGTTTGAGTCCAGGCTCTGTCGCAGTTGGCCACGACTGGGAAACCCATGGGGCGGCGCACAATTGGCCCAGCATCGTCCGGGTTTGGGGAGGGTTTGACCGGCAGGAATATCCTTGTCCCATCGCGCACTAGCGACTCCTGTGGCGGTCCGGTTGCAGTGCAAGCTGACACAGTCAGGTGTTCTGTGTTTCCTCCGACACATTGGTGCGGCTGGCTTCCGGGTTAAGTGGGCATTGTGTCAAGAAGCAGTGCCGCTTGGTTGCGTTGTCTTTCGGAGGACGCACGGCTCTCGACCTTTGCCTCTCCCGAGTCCGTACGGGAGTTGCAGCGATGAGACAAGACTGTAACTACCAATTGGACACCATGAAAAAGGGGTAAACATTTTTTTTAAAATATGTTTGTCATGTCCTTTTTGGTCTGTTTTGCCATGTAGTCGCTGCCAGTTTGGAAGCCTTTGTTAAGGCCTCTCGAAGTGCAAGTGATATAAAACACTGAATATATATGGACACATTGTAATATGTAAACACTTTACCTAACAGCCAACCTGCTTGCACCAATCCCTTGTAATTACAGTAAAATACTGTGAAATACAAACCCCTCCCATGAATTTCATGCATACATGCATTCCGATTGAGATGGTTTGGTATGAGTTGGACCACAGAGTGAAGGAAAATCAGCCAACAAGTGCTCAGAATATGTGGGAACACCAAGATTGTTGGAAAAGCATTCTAGGTGAAGCTGGTTGAGAGAAATCCAAGAGTGTGCAAAGCTGTCAAGGCAAAGGGTGGCTAATTTCAAATATAAAATATATTTTGATGTTTAGCACTTTTTTTGGTTACTACATGATTCCATGTATGATATTTCATAGTTGTGATGTCTTCACTATTATTCTACAATGTAAAAATTAAGAAAAACCCTTGAATGAGCAGTTGTGTCCAAACTTTTGACTGGTACTGTATATATACACTACCGGTCAAAAGTTTTAGAACACCTACTCATGCAAGGGTTTTTCTTTATTTTTACTATTTTCTACATTTAGAATAATAGTGAAGACATCAAAACTATGAAATAACACACATGGACTCATGTAGTAACCAAAAAAGTGTTTAACGAATCAAAATATATTTTGTATTTGAGATTCTTCAAATAGCAACTCTTTGCCTTGACAGCTTTGCACACTCTTAAGGTATTTCAAGTTTTCAATTTGTATACATTTGCAAAAATATATATATAAACCTGTTTTTGCTTTGTCATTATGGGGTATTGTTTGTCAATTTGATGAGGAAAAACATGAATTTAATAAATTCAAAAAAGGCTGTTGCGTAATAAAATGTGGGAAAAGTTTAGGGGTTTGAATACTTTCCGAATGCACTGTACTGTAATATAAAATACTGGATTTTACTTGCCTCCGAGCTGTCTGTAAACTACTGTCAAATTCACAGTAACCCCTTAACAGTTCACACCAGCCAGTTGCTCCCCAACAAGGGAATGTATTCGCCATAAGTGAATCACTCAAAGCGATCTGTTAATTCTAAATCAATTCCACATTATTCCCATGATGTTTGATCTTCTCTATTTGTTCTCTTTGTCAGGTCATGTGTTTCACTGATTTCTCATTGGCTGCTCTGTTTACACTTCTCTCCTCTGCCTGGCTTTGTTCAACCCTGGTGTTGTACAACTGATGTGCAGTGCATTCAACATATGAGTTGCGATACAAAGATCATTGCTCCATCATTGTTTCCGTGCCAGAGACTGATAGTTTTGATACAAATACATTTGACTGCATACAAATATTTATACAACCGTTGTGTGGGGAACTCGTTTTGTAGACACACAACAGCCTCGCTGTCCATTAGGTGTGTTGGCTATGTTTAATAGTTAGTGAGAAAAAAAAAACATGTCAATTGCTGGCTGCACTCCATTGGCCTAAGCCAGTGGTTCCCAACCAGGGGTATTAGGACCCATGGGGTTGCTTGGCCTATCCACAGGGGGTACTTCAGTGGTACTCTGGGCAGAGCTAAATTCATTTGGTGGTACAGTAACTGAAAAACTTTGGGAACCACTGGCCTAAACTATACATGTTTGTCTTGCAATTAGAACCGCCACAGTGTTCGTATGGATTATAGCACTGCACACTGTCCAATGTGAATAAGCGTGTGCGAGTGCGGCAAAATAAATGTACAGTACACATACATGTTATTCAATCATTGCACCCACACTACTGGCGTCAGCGAGCGGTCTATGTGGCCAGGTGCTAAAAATAGAAATCGGTTCTATTTGTGACGCTCAACGCGCTGCAAGCCCGGCCTCTCCCATCACCTCACTGGTTTTTTAGAAACATGTACCCATGCCATCTCCTCATTGGTTTTTAGGAGCATATATCCACTTGGGTGATTGAAAGATCAACTTAGGTCCACATTCCAGTAGGTTGTAGTAATGCTGTAATGTTGGTTGCCAACCGTGAATATTAAGTCCAAAATAAGTAGAATAAGCCTGAGGAATGAGGAGAAATGATGAGAAAGGAATTCAGTTTACCGTTTTATCTGTAGATTAATTGTCGGAGTAGAGGACCTTGTGCATTTTCAGGTCAAATAAAGTGTGCAAGTGTGCGTCTGGTTTGGTCAGCATGTGAGCTTGTTTCGAATCTTATCAGACCTGGGTTCAAATGCTATTTGAAGTCTTTCAAGTACTTTGAGTGTTTGTTCTAGCCTGCCTGGAGTGCCAAGTGCATGGGATTTGACTATTCTATTGAATTACTAAACCAGGCAAGCTCAATCAAGCACAGATAAAGTATTTGAAATCATTTAAAATCGTAGTTGAACCTATCATCACATTTTAGTCATTTAGCAGACACTCTTCAGAGCAATTAGGGTTCAGTGCCTTTGTTAATTAAGGGCACATTTGACCGATTTTTCACCTAGTCGGCTCAGCTATTCAGCATTGCTGCTTATACAAGTTCATAAAACATGCCACTGTTTTGAAATCAATAACCTTGTCCCTTGCAGGTCATCACAATGGCCCACAACCAAAGCATTCCCCTTCGCCTCCTGTCCAACTTCTCCCTCCCCCAAATCATCCCTCCATCCCTCACAAACCCCTCCTCATCCCTCTATCCGTTCTCCTCCTCGACATCCCCCTCCCTGTTCCTGTCCACCTCCATGCACATCCTGAACACCACCAACACGTCTGTTTTCGGGGGAAACCAAAGCATTGTGGGTAATACCACCTCCACGACAGTAGGGGCTCTCATCCTGTGTCTGGTCTTGCTGCTGGGCCTCCCCGGCAACCTCTTCATCATCTGGAGTATCCTGGCGCGTGCCCGTCGTCGCTCCGTCACCACCCTCCTCATCCTCAATCTAGCGGTGGCCGACGGCTCACTCATGGCGCTCACGCCCTTCTTCGTGATCTACCTGGTCAAGAAGACTTGGGTTTTTGGCAATATCATGTGCAAGGTGGGGGCTCTTTTTCTTGTTGATTGTTGATATAATGGCTCCATTCCAGGCTGACTACACTGCAGTCAGTGCTAGATATTACAAAGCCTGCATAGGTATTAAGCATATACGCTAACCTCATCATATGATATACCAATCTGATGCCTGACTGTGCAGTCGATGACGTGGCAAGCAACCATTGCTTGATGCAATGCATTGACTGCAATGTAGTCGGCCTGGAACGTGACCAATGTCATTAGACCAGTGACATCATTTTATGCCAAAAGACGGACATATTACACATTTGATACTTAACATGCAGTGAGTACTTTACTTTTTCATTGAATCCTTATCCTTTTGAAATGCTAAGAATATGTCTCTCTTTTTGTCTCCATCAGATACTCTTTTACTTGTGCCTAGCCAACATGTACGCCTCCATCCAACTGATCATGCTGATGAGCCTGCACAGGCTGGTGGCCGTGGTGTGGCCTAAGCGCGTCGCTGCACTTGCTGGACGGAAGGCGGTACTGCGTGGGGTGCTGGTGCTGTGGACCATGGTGCTGGTCGCGTCCATCCCTGCGTTGCTGTTCAGGGACGAGCGGAAGACCGTGCACCCCAATGGGAAGAGCCGGGTAGTGTGTGAGTCGTTGCACAAGCAGCAGAGTCATGTGAGTGACACTATTTACTGACTGGCTTAATCCTCTTCATTCCTGGTGGTTCTAGCTTGTATGGCGCCCTATAAATATATATATACAAAAAGAACACTCATAACGATCGGAAAGAAGTAACAAAGACAAATAGAAACAAATTGTAGTATATAAATACAAATAGAAAAGATAATCAAATTGTTACCCTATTGCTAACAAAATACACACAAATAAAATTGCACAAATCCTATATCACAAATAGAATAACACACTTATAAAGAAGAGAACCTGATTATTACACCTTTGCACTTCAAACAAGAAACACACAAACTAAATTGCACAACTAATTGCAATGACTAATTACATTAATACCGTTCAAAGTAAGAGTTGCGCTATTTGATACATTCACCCGCTCCCCCTACTTCGGGCTTCCATTGGGGAGACCTGAGGTCAACCTACCCCGCCCCCTCCCCATCTCGTACTTCTGAGTGGGAGACCTTCCCAGGTATTAGCCTGCCTAGCTCACAAACTAGAATCGGGGCGCCCACAGGGTGTCCCACATCATTGACCTGACGTGCAAATGAGAGAGAAAACCAATCGCACAAATGTCACCATTCGGTGTGTATATATATATATATATATAGATAGATTCATATATATATATATATATTCAATTTTTTTGTGTGGGTGCCCCTTGCTGCCCCCGGCAGGATGCCGGCTGTACATGTCACCTATGCCTAAATCCGCCACTGACCATAGGGCTTGCATGTGAGTGATGGGAGAAGGAGAAGAGCATTTCATCAACAATTAAAGACTTGTATGTCAGTTGAGAGAAGAAGAAAGTACTTACTTTTTATGATGGCTTTCTATCACCGTAGCATCTGTAGTCAGATCATCCATAAAAACATTGTTAGGTATGGAGTATAAACATTACATTGCTTTTGTGTATATAGCGTCACTG